>NC_138966.1:50277500-50887692 GCF_055761805.1 Camellia sinensis
CTAAGCATATAGGCATGCCCTATGACACATCCATGAGGCATGCAACCCTAACTCTTTAAAGCATTAAAGGGGTTATAAGTGCAAGCATACAAGCATAACATATGGACTGAAATAGCATTATAAGTGGTGCCAAACCACTGAAATGATCCAAATGGAGCATGCTAGAGGATTCAACACTCGAAGCTAACAAGCAAGATTACATGGTAGCTATACAAAGCAAGTCATGGATGACCCAAACAACCAAAATCAGGCCTTAAACATGGCAAGGGAAGGCCAAAAGCTTCATGGAGTTAGGTCAAAACAAGTAAGCATAGTGGTCTAAATGCTAGGTGCATGTTATGGCAAAATCAAGGGATTACAAGACAAGTATACATAGCATGTATGGAACGTCTAAACCAACTTTGGATAGAGGTAAATCATGGAAAAATAACACCAAATATCAACTAAGACATGGCCAACATGAACTTAAACAAGGTGCTCACACATGAGGCAAATATGACAAGTATTGAAGACAATAAGGAGAGGGGATGGTCCTCTCCTTTTTAGGACCTCAAAACACCATCCCCATGAACGTAAACAAGGTGCTCACACATGAGGCAAATATGACAAGTATTGAAGACAATAAGGAGAGGGGATGGTCCTCTCCTTTTTAGGACCTCAAAACACCATCCCCACCACTGAAATCCTTCTAGATTTCAGTGGTCAGAAGGCCAATTCAAGGTGGTCCCAGAGCTCACAAAAAAGGCACAAAAATGAGGCCAAACAAGGCCTAAGAGGGGGTAAACATCCCCAAACACCAAAGTGATCTTAAACAACTATTTTAAGCACTTAAAAGTAGAACTTTTCTCAGTTATACACTAAGCTTAAAAACAAATGCAAGATAAGTTAAAATCTTGTACAAAAATGGGAAATATAAAGCGATAGTGCTCACCCTTGAAGAACACTTCGAGAACACCAACTCCAGCCCCTCCTTCTGATCAAAACCAACCTGAAAACTCTGAAAACAAGCCCTCAACACCTTTGCAACCAAAGTATGGTGTAACACTAGGTGTCTTAGTGCAAAACTAAGAAAAAAACACACTTTAGGTCACAAAATGGGATCAAATAAGGGAATATAGATACAAGGTTGTATCTCACTCTCTCACCCTAATTTTCCGAACCTCTGGAACCCTTGACGAGGGAGGAGAAGCTCCCTCTTTATAGAATTCCAATCTCGCAAAGCTTCCAAAACAAGCTACGCAAGTGACAAATCCCTCCATACACGTGTATGGAGAGGGTGAATTGTGGATGCCAGCTATGACAGCTGGCATAAAATATCTGCCAAAAGCAGATGGAAGGGGGTCGACCAGCCAAAATGGCCAATTGACCAACAAAGGTGGCCGACCGACCACAAAAGGTGTCGACCGGCCACAACCGTTGGCCGATGGCTAGAATATGGGGCCGGTGGCTTCAAGCCTTTGCCGGTGGGGTGTAGGGATGGCCAACAAGTCATTCCCTGCCCTCCGAAGCAAAAAGACAAATGTTTGGTATACAACCAAGCACAAAGCAAACAAGTCGAGAGGTCTTGAGGCAAGGCGCGCAACTGAAACCTCCAAGAACTCAAGACGAACACGAATATGGATGATCATCGAGTGTTCAAACGATGACGTCCGAGTCTTGAGGACAGTCAAAAATGGGGTGTCTACAGTGTAACACGTATGATTAACTACAAATCTGAATCTGATTCTGTTATGAACTCTGATTTTCGAACATGATTATGAATTCATTTCTAGTAACTTCTGAATTCTGTTTCTATAATGATTATGGACAACATTCAATAAAACCTTTGCTTTGTTATTATTCATTGGGCTCCCGCTCACTGCATTATTTATGTATATAGGTGATCAGGAGTGTGGCCAAGCTCAGTGATGATCGCCTGGAACTCCATTTTTGTTGGCCACCTTTCATATCTCCAGAGAAGGATCTAGATTAAGTGAAGTCATGTGGCCATGTTTTGTGAATGTATAAGACTTGTTTTCTTTTGGTATATGTACTAGTTTTATGTTTATCTGTATGGGCTACGTTTTCCTCTCTGATTATATTTGTAATGAATGTGATGTGAGACCACTGTAATTATGACGTCACACGTATGTATATAAAGTTTTAAAAATTCTATCCCATGTATGTCTGCACAGCTCATTGGATGTTGCCTTTTGTATATTTGTTTCCGTTAGCCCCTAATATTATGTTAATCTGTCTCAGAGGCCTTCAGTAATCCTAGGATTACTGGCCGGTTATGATGCTAGACCTGTAGGGGCGAGTTTAGGTCATGACAATAAGCATCTCCAGGAAACACTCTTTTTGCTTTGTTTCAGATCTGTTACAGCAGGGTAATCCCCAAAAATAGTGGCTGACCGGCCACCTTTCTATCCAGCCGACCACTTTCCAAGTCTAACTGGCCACATTTTTCTGTATACGCAGTGACATTTTTGTGACAGAACCGAGTAGAAATTGAGGCCAAAACAAAATAATTTTCTGATTGTGAACAGAACAGAATTTGGCAGCAAACAATGAGGTTTCTGAGGGGATGTTCTCGGTTGTGTGCTTGTAGCTCATCTCCTCCCATCCCATTAATTTAGTACTTTAATATTAATGTGTTGTAATTAACTAGTTGGCTCTATTCAAATTTGTAATAATTAGTTAGTTTTGTTAATTTTGGTGTTGTAATATTTAGTTTAATTAGAATATTTATTCAGACCCTCTTGTATAAGGGCACACTTAAAATATTGTGTATGTTTTCCAACCCCCATTCTTTCTCCCTTTTATTTACTTACCTATGATGGTTGCATGTAGTATCATATTTTGGTTTCACATCATTACCATGTGTAAATATCCATTTTTGCATGCATCGAGTTTGGTTCATCATTCTAACATTGTTGTCATTTCTTACTTACTTGAATACGTGCACTAACGCATGATTTGAGTTAAGCCA
Organism: Camellia sinensis; assembly: GCF_055761805.1. Classification (NCBI taxonomy): domain Eukaryota; kingdom Viridiplantae; phylum Streptophyta; class Magnoliopsida; order Ericales; family Theaceae; genus Camellia; species Camellia sinensis. The sequence continues at coordinate 50,280,472 of NC_138966.1, forward strand.
TACGTCATGTTAATAAATCGAACCTAGTAGTTGCATTTTGTATATGTAGCATTAATCACTTGCATATTATAGCATGCATTTTTCTAACTATTATCTTCTATTTTGGCTTGCCTCGGTTGAGTACTAGGTGAACATTGCTTGCTTTATCATATTGCATGTATGTTTGCGTTGTTATATCAAGCATATTTACCATGAGGCTAAGTAGTTATTTGATATATCTCTTTGAATGCCAGTGGATGAAGGCTGTTTTGCTTAAATTGAGATAACTTTGATTAATGGACACATGAGTTTACTTTTTCAAGTGGCACATATCCAAAACTCTTTGCAAATAAACATGAAATCAAAACATTCCAAAGTGGGTGACTTAGTCTATACTTATGTGTCTCACATAGTAAGTTAGCATTAATAATTAGAACATGAGCATATAATGTACATAAAAATCACATCATAATTAGAAGAGGCCGATCTTTGATTGGGTGAGTGGGTGGCTTAATTCATGACCTTCCCCTCTCATACCTAAGTTCCCGAGCCAAGACACTTTGGTTATGACGAACAAGTGGCCTTTGGCATGAGTCACGGGTTTTCTAAATTTTTGAAAAAAAAAATATATAGGTGGCGACTCTGAAATCTGCCACTGCAGTCCATTTTTGACATTTCTGATTGTAAATCAATTTTTTTAAGATATGTTGGATTTGGACTCTCATTTGTTTAATGTATTTCACATTGCACTTGTGAAACCAAATTCAAAACCATGGGAGTCCGAACTGTAGGGCTATCATATCGGAGGAGACTAAACCCCTCTACGAAGCACGAAAAGCAAGCTACAGCTTCTGGTGACTTTGCTGGGGAAATTAGAGAACTTGACTTGGACTTCATGGTGTGAAATTTTATTTACAGATATATGTTCTTTGCATTGCATTTGCATTGGTTAAGTCACTGTATTTTCCATCTGCTATTCCTAGATGGCTTGTTGGGGGCTTGCCTAAAAAGCTTGCCAAAAGGCTTGTCAGTCGTGGGCTCTGCAATGATGGAAACACAACCCTCAGATTTGGATTACCGTCGTACCGCTTGATCCTCCTTTTACTTCTCGGTGTCAGGTGTGAGAGGTATATTAGGTACTCTTGCTGAGGTATCCCTTTTGACCAATGACCTAGCTACATATAGTAAAGCCATAATGACTATTCCAACATAGAACAGGATTCTCACCCATATGCAGGATTTTGTGAAAACTATTTTGGTTGAATTAGTGAAACTATAGTTCATGCCAAATGTCACAACCCAAACCCACCCCTATTAGTTTAGCGTGGTAATCGACCAGTAATCCTAAGATTAACTACGACCTCTAAAATAGAATTACAAAATAAGGGGCTAGCGGAATCAAATGCATAAATATAATTGTCCAATAAGCTATGTTGACTTATATGAAACAGAGATTTTTAAATGTTGAATACAATGTCCAAAAGTCATTCTTACATTATACCCACACACAATATAGTCAAAGCAAGAAGGGATTAAACCCCATATACAAAAACTTGTCTTAAACCTTAACAAAGAAAACAAAAGTTAAATCAATCACAAGGCCTTGAACACATGACATATTTGGAACCTCCACGGGAGACGCAATGGTTGGCTTTACAAAACAAAAGTCCAGACAAAATTCTTTAGGCCTAATCTCCAGAACGCTCACCTGACATGTATATACATACAGTGAGCTAAATCCTACTAAATAACATTAAGGTAAAAAGGTTAGTGAACAAATTTCGAACATATCGTATTCATAAATCAGATCATAACAGAATCAATTCTCATATCAGAACGTAATAATGGTACATCCCATAGAACACAACACATCGTCATCCGACTAGAGTAATCGATTCCGTATACCGATTAAACACATCACTGTAGACGCGCCCTCGGGCCTCATGCTATAGTTCAGACTCAATTGGTGTCACGGTCTTGTATCTAATCTCGCAGAGTGCAATGCAAGACCGATGAATCATCAAAGAGTCCAAATCTGGCAAATCATTTTTGAAAACAGATTTTTTTGAAAGAAGTGCCAAATATGAACTGCTTTGCCAGATACAGAGTTGCCACCTAAATATTTTATTTTGGAAAATTTAGGAAACCCTGACTCGTTTGCCTAAGGCCACGTGTCCGTCATCACCAAAGTTGCCTCAGCTTGGGAACTTGGGTACGATTGGGGAAGGTCAGCTATGAGCACCCCCTCTCGCTCGATTCGAAGATCGGCCTCTACTAACATGATATCCGTTTTTGAAAACGTTATGTGTTCTTATTCCGGTTATTAGCCTAGAATTACTATGTTATGCACAACGCAAACAAGTATAGACCAAATCACCTAAATTGGAACAAAACATTTCTTGCTTGTTTTGAAAATGGTTTGTAACTCGCAAGTAGGCTAAAAATATAGATTTCGCCACCCTCAGGTGGGCTTTAGAAAAGATGATTTTGCCACTATCTAGTGGGCTTAAAAATCACAGTTTTAATGCGTTATCCCAATTTAGTTAATTCAACCTCCATCGACAAGCATTCAAGCAGTTATATCACATAAGCAGCTAGCCTCATGGTAATCATGCTATTATGGCAACACTCACACGCATGCGGTATGCTAAAGCATAAATGCTTACCGAGTATTCCAAGCCAGAACAAAAGCTAGTTAGTAATCATGTGCATGATCCTAGTTCATGTTGAGATGGTTAATGCAACACATGCAAGATGCAACTACAATAGGCTCGGCTATCCTAAAGATAACATGTGAAAATGCTACAACTAACAGGTATTCAACTTGGAATTGAAATACAAGTGCAGTTAGTATGATGTACCGAGCCCGGTGCATGTAAGAGGAATGAATGGATGCAAACATGCTATCATACTATATGCTAATTGAAGCATGCCCTAGACTAACCATTGAAAGCTAGTAAATAAAAGGGAAGAAAGACGTGGGGTTGGGAGACATACACACACTCACGCACACTTATTACACAATTGTCCTCACTCGGAGGGTCCGAATAAATATTACAGTCCGAATAAATAATACTAAATTAATTATCATAGAATTTCTAATTAATTAACAAATTAAATGCAGAAAGAAGGTGGCCACAGCCCCGCCTCGGGATGCGTAAATGATGCATGCTTGACTCGTCTCGCCCGGAAACTCGCTGCCATAGCACTGTTGCCTCTGTTTACACTGCCTTGCCCCTCTAAAAATTCTGAAAGTCCCCAGAACTGCTCCTTGAGCGTTGTGGAATGTTACCGGCCAAAAGAATATACTACCGGCCATGGGAATACTCTCATCGGCTAAATATTGTGCTCTCGGCCAAACATTCTTTGCCGGTCGGCACTCAACACTGCCGGCCAGCCAAATATTCCTACTGAAACCTGCAGCTGACAGCAGCAGAGGGCAAGCAGTGTATGGCATGGAATTTTCAAGCAAATGTATGCATGGACACACTCCCTATCATGTTATGGACTCAAGAGAGCGTGGCCCTCGACCCTCGGGGCATCAATTGCACATTTCGATGCATGATGGCCCAAAATGCCAAGTATGCAATTTCAATGTAAAATGACATGCGCACAAAACATACAAAGGGGCCCCAACCTCCATCATGTTTGATCAAGAGGGATGGGATGCAAACATGCAAGCAAGACTAATGCAACATGAGCATGTCATACTATGTAAACCGTGAACTATTCAACAAGCATGCAACAATGTCATGTGACCAACGATGCCTCAAAACAGTCCCTAAGCATGCCATAACAATGCCAAAACCATGCTTAAACACAAGCAATACATGCTAGAATGAAAGGGTAAAATGTCAAGCAAAGTAGGCCAATAAGCATGATTTACACTACAAGTGCAAGAAGCAAATGAGGGATGCTCTAACCAACCCAAAACAGAGCTAAAGCATGGCAAGACATGGACAAAATCTTCTCAGAGCTAAGCCAAAATATGCTAGAATGATGGTCTAAACACATAATACACATTAAGGCTAGAGAGAGGATTGCACTACGAGTACATGGAGCACGCAAGAGGTGTCCGAACCAATGCAAAATAGGGTTATGACATGCCAAAATACTACCAAAAACATACTGAAGAGGAGCCAAATTATGCTTGAGAAACATGTCACTTTGGTGAGCCTCAAGTAGGATTACACTACAAGTATTAGAAGCATGCAAGGGGTGACCAAACCAAGCAAAAACAGAGTCAAGGCAGGTCTAAAAAGTCACAAAAACATGCTCAAACAAGGGCTCAAGAAGATGGAAACACATGCTCATTTGGTGAGCCATTAACACAAACCGACAAAAGCAAGGGAGGGGGTACAACCCCCACCCATTTGGGACCTCAAAATCCCATCCCCACCTGGTTAAAATGCCAAGAAAAGACCAGCTCGGAGGTCAACAAAAGTGGCCCAAAACAAGGCAAAACAAAGCTCAAAAGGGGGTAGATCACCCCTAACACCAAAATGACCTCAAACAAACATGTTAGGGACTTAAAAACAAGACCTTTTTTAGTTGAGAGGTAAGTCTAAAACAGCATGCAAATATGGCAAAACAAGCTATGAAAACAAGGCTTAAAAGAGGTAAAAAGCTCACCCTTGAAGCACAGTAGCAAATCAGCAACTTTTGGACAAAAAAAAAAGGCTTCAAATCACCCCAAAAATCACCTCCAAGGACCTCAGCTTAATAAAGGGAGTAGAGAGCTAGGTGTTTGTGTGCAAAAGTGCAAAGAAAATGCACTTTGGGGCACAAACAAGCCCTAAACCTTAGAGAGAGAGAGGCAGAAAATGTAGAGAGAGAGATTTTGTTTTTGTTTTTTTTCGTTTTTTTTTTGTTTTTTTCTTTTTCTTTTTTGAGAGAGCTTGATTGATATAGATATATATCAATCTGCGGCTCCTCAAAACACCCACGTCCAGGTATGGGCTGGGGTATGGCCTAGAATAACAGCTGTGCCAGCTGTCTACAGAGATATCTATTGAAAACCACACTTGGCCGATCGGCCATCAAAGTGGCCGACCGGCAGTCAAACTGGCCGGCCGGTCATCACATTTGGCCGATTGAAAAGCAAGGTGGCCGGTGGGCAGGAGGCTTGGTCGACAGGCCATCCCCTTCCCTCAGGAACACATCCACAAGCTCTTGGTCCGCAATCAAGCACAAAACAGAGAAGTTAAGAGATTTTAAGGCAAGGCGCGCAACCAAGGCCTCCGGGAACTTAAGACGAACACAAACAAGGATGATCACCGAGTGTTCAAACAGTGACGTCCAAGTCTTGAGGACGGTCAAAAATGGGGTGTCTACAATCACCACTTTGACAAGTGGCTAACGAAATCTCGTAATCACATATATGTCATGGACCCGCATTAACATGCCATCCCCCATGACTTGGGACTATCTATGGATGTCATAACAGATTTCGAACATAGGACATTCATTCACGTAAATAAATATCATTTTAGAAGTCATAGCTTATCATATATCATTTCGAACATAATTCATACAAACATATCTTTACAATAACGTTACTCACAGTGGGCTTCCAGAAACGGTTGGTTAGTCTTCAAGTTTTGACCTACAATCACAAATGTACATGGCACAAAACATGTCTCATTATTACTCATTCATATGGCCATACATGGCTTAGCTTTCTTCCTTTAACTTCTTATTCATTCCATGTCACATAACTTGTTCATATTGAACCATATACTCGGATTCGACACATATTTTCAAATTTACTTACGTATGATGTTTCTTATCTTATTAATCCTTAATGGCTAGTAAATCACGCCTAGGAATGCCCGGAAAGAGATGGGAGCAAAGATATGTACTTAAAACATCTCTTGAAAACATACTGAATATAAGTTGTTGGCTAGAGCCAGCTTTTCATCGCTAGAGCCAGTTGAAAACATGCTGAAAATAAGTTGTTGGCTAGAGCCAACTTTTCATCCCTAGAGCTAGCTGACGGAAAAAACTGAGCTCGCTCAAGCCACCATTTGGTCGCTCGAGCTAGTGTTTGCAGAGTTCGAAATACTGGGAGCTCGTAATGTTGGCTCGAGCCACCACTTGGTCGCTAGAGCTAGTTGTGAATTTTTTGGGTTTTAAAACACAAAGTTTGGGCTCCAAAAGTGTATTGTAACTTGTAGAAGCTTGCATGGTCATTCCAAACTCATGAAAACATTTGGATAACACTTAGAAACTTCTTTAAAATCATGAATTAAAGGTCAATTTACTAAATCAAAGCTCAAAACTTTCATGTATGCAAGATTTTCAACCCCTTTTTATCTCATACTCTTCAAAACATGGATTTGACCTTCAAAACAATATAATTCATGAAGTAGAACTCTTGAAGCTTTTAGAAATCAATGATGCATGTGTAAATTAGCTTCCAAATCATTATCAAACTCAAGAATGGCAAAACATGGCAAAGTCATGCATGCGTGAAGAGTTTCTTCAAATTCTTTTTCCAAAGGTCATAAAACATGAAATTCACTCCCAAAGCTTTGTGAATTATGCATGCATGTACAATTCATCTTCTAAATTCAACATGGATGGCGTGAATCATGTTCAAAATGATGAAATTAAACAAAACTAAGCATGCATGCGTGAATTGACTGTAAATTAATCATCTTTAGTTCAATTCTTGTACCCTCTTGAATTGATCTAATTGATGGCTTAAATTCATAATTAATAATTGAATTCTCGCCTAGAGTCCTGAATAAGCCAAATTCTTGCAAATCTTAGAGCTTCTCTTCTTAATCTTCAAGAATCAAGCCTTAATCTTTCAAATTTTTTATCTTTCTCTCTCTAAAAGTGAACTCACTCTCTCTCTAGAATACAATCTCAGATTTTTGCACTCAACAATGGAAAAAGATGAGCTCAAATGGGCTTAAAGCTTATGTTTATATAGTTGTGGTGGCTTAATACAATAATTAAAACATTTGGCCAACCAAACACAACTTAATTAATTAAACTGAATCAGTTTAACAAAATTTTCCATATGATTCTAAAATTTCTGAATAACATATTGATGTAACCAATTTCGGTTTCGGAAGCCAATAAGGCTTTCAATTTTCAGATCAAAGTAGAATTCCGGACGTATATTTCTACGAGTAACAGATATAAAGCCAAATTGCATCCAAAATGTACAATTATCACATAATTCCATTCTAAACACTTAGTTGGCATTCTTAATTACGGATTAGTAGTTAATTACGGATCAGGGTTGTTACAGTCTTTCCACCTTAAAAGTTTGGTCCTCTAAACTTGAGTTACCATGTATATATATATCAGATGCAGATCCGATGTCTTAGGTTCACATTGTTTCCCATTTTCATAAGTAGTTTCCTCCTCATTCAGCATGTTTCAGAGACTTGATTCATTTCCCAGTCATTTAACAGTTCATTGTTCAGTTCGGTATTTGATTCAGCAATCCATCACAGCTATTTAAAGTCATTCATAAGTTATCAGGTATACAAAGCAAATTCATATATTTACCCCATAGCAATGAACGTAATTCTGTAGTAATCATTCATATATTGTTCATCCGCCTTAGTTTCCATAGATTCAATTGTATTACACATTAATACAGAAGCAGTCATTCACAGAACACACTGATTACATATACTTCCAAGTAGTCAAGATTTACAGTCAAACTAGTTTGCTACCAACCAATCCCATAGCATCAAATTCTAAGTACAATAACACGAAAACAACCGTTCTCTAAATCAAACAATCTTATGGTAGTAACGGTAATATCGGAGAAATTAATCACGTGTCATACATATAGTATTCCTATATTCTCAGAGCATAAATTACAAAATCCTATAATCCCATTCATGTGTGTTCCCAATCAGTTATAGGCATATGGTTAAAAGTTGTTTATAATCACATAGTCTGCTATTAATAGTTCACATTCATTGTAGGTGTTCAAAATTGATTCAAGTTCTTAGTCGATTAGTTCCCTCAGCAACACAACCCGCTCATTCAGTCATAAGCAATTCATAATCCCCCATAAATGTAATTAAATCAGATAATGGTTCTCAAATTAAGTAAAGGTTGTTGTTCAAAAAAAAAAAATTAAGTAAAGGTCTCCTTAGATCAAATCAAATGAAAGTCCTATCGGATCACATCAGATGAAAGTTCCATCTGGTCAGATCAAACAAAAGTTCAGAGCATATGTCATCAAACAAAAGGCTATCAGTTCAAACAAAAGTTTCATCAAACCAAAGTTTTATCAGATTAGATCAGATAAAAGTTATATCTCCATTATTTTCAAACAAAGTACATTTGGTTCTATAGTTCATACTTCATTCGCTTAGGTGTATAATTAGTAGTTTCACAATTGTTCTAAGTTCATTAGTTCTCAGAATCACATCTGGGTCTCTAAGTTCATCAGTTCTCAAAATCACATTAGGGTCATGCATTATAATAGTTCATATCGAAGTGTTTTAGGTCATATGTAATGTGGCATTCTTCAAATAAGTTCATATGTAGGTGCACAAGCATGCAGTTGTTCATATCAAGAGGCAAGTATCATAGTCAATATAGCAATTTCCAAATAAGTCTTTCATGTAGGCATACGGTACACAACAATGTATCATACAAAGTTCCTTGGTGGCATATAATAGCGAGTTATCATGCAGAAGTTCCAAATCATTCATACAGTCACTAAATCATAGGTTTACTATCTGGGGTGTTCAAACAAGTTACACAATCACAAAGTCATAGTCCCAATGGTCTAGTTAATAAAACAAATAACACGACAAATCATTTCGAGCAAAGGTATAGTTATATATGCGCATGTCCAGAATCTAATAATATTCCCAGTATGGATTCACAAGTTTGATGTATAGATGGACACAACATAGTTTCCCCAGATATGATGGTTAACACAATGATTCATAAGTCTACTTAGTCTAGATTCAAATACAGCAGATACAAAGAGTGTGTCGAGTTCGAATCAATTAACGTCCCAAGCAAAGGTATAGATATATGTAAGGCCCCATTTGTTTTCAAAGGTAGAATGGAGGGGATTAATAGTGAGTGGATTACGTAAAATTATGTTTGTTTTGATGATAGTTGTTAGTGTAGGAATTATTAAATTATTTTTACATAAAATAAGAAAACGAATAAAAAATATAAAAAGTTAAAATTAATATTTAAAAAAATTCCCAATGTATAAAAAATAAAAAAATAAAAAAATTTCTAATCCCCTCACTATTTTTCTAATATCATCTCCATCTCCTCCATCTCAATCCCCCTTCCAACCTTGATCTATATCACCTCATCCATCCTAATCCCCTCCCCAACTCTACAAACAAACACAACACTAAATAACCCCACCTCCATCCTAATCCCCTCCCATCTATTTAACCCAAAACAAACGGGGCCTAAGTCCAAACATTTTCCATGTTACAATCAATCATAGTGTGTTCCCATATCCAATAGTTCTAGTATAGTTCAAAATGTCATACATAACGGTTCATATTAAATTGTTGCAATACGGTATAAAGATCTAACCTAGCAAATTCTCATTGTTCCCAAGTCCCAACAATTTCCATGGCACGGGTGATTTGTCAAATTCATAAAATTTCGAGGATCTCACATATAATTTACATTAAGTAATAAGTCTTCAGGACAATCAATAACTAGAGTTCATAATTCTAATAGTTTAATTGGTTCAATATCCACAATTTATATCAAGTTAAGGAGTGTACGATTCCCATACAAATTCCCACATAAACATTTGCATATAATTAAAGTAATACCTGCATCAGTCATTTCAGTACTCCGAGCATTTTCTGGAACTAGGGTATAAACCCTTCCTTGCCTAATCTTGCTTCCCTCTGGAGTAGAAGTTGCATTTGTTCTAGGTATAGGAATAGAACCAGTTGTATTAGCATTTGGCCTATTGTTGTTCGGACGAGCTCGTAGGCAAGATTTAGCCAAGTGTCCTCTCTTTTCGCATTTAAAACAGGCTCCAGATAGGCGGCGACAAATTCCTCAATGTTGTTTCCCACATTCTTTACAGATAGGTATATCATTGTTCACATTTCTTACCCGACTTACATTGTCAAAAGTTCTTGCCTTAGATTTTTCATTCACGGAAGTTATTAAATTTCTAGTCAGTTCAACTTTTTGTTTATTTTGTTTCTTACTCTCCCATTCAGTTGATGATGACGACTTTGATATTTTCAAGGCTGCTATGTTTTCCTTAAACATTAAGGCTCTATCAAGAATGTCCACATACTTTGACAATTTTAAAACACCAACTCGGTCAAACACATCTAGGTTAAGCCCATTTTCAAATTTTTTAGCCTTTTTGTAGTTAGTGTTTATCATGTGGGGTGCGTATCGGGGGAGTTCAGTAAATTTTGTCTCATATTCAGCCACGGTCATGTCCCCTTGCTTAAGTTGTTCATACTCAGATACTTTCCTATCTTGGATGCATTGAGGAAAATATTTTTTAAAGAAAATTTCCTTAAATCTATTCCATGTCATACGTCCATTATTATTTCGTACTAACATCCACCATCTCCTAGCTTCTTCTTTAAGTGTGAATGTTGCCAACAAAACTTTCTGTGTCTCAGTACATGAAAATACTTCAAATATTTTCTTAGTTTCTAAAACCCAAGCCTCGGCTTTCAGCGGTTTTATATCCCCCAGAAATTTCGGTGGCTTCATCTTATTGTATTTTTTTGTTGAAGTTATCATATCATTATTAACTGGTTCAAGTTGTACTGGGGAAGGTGAAGGAGGTACATGTATTTTCCTTTGTTGTTGTTGCCTCACAGATTTAGTTAGGGCTTCAACCATTCTTTCTAGCCGCCTAATTCTAGCATCGGCACTACTGGACTCGTCCACGTTACTTGTCCTTTCCATTTGTCTATACATAAACAAGGTAATTATTGACATATGAAAAATGCTTACTGATTTCATTTTTCATTTTCATTTCATACCAAACATGTTTGTCATTTTATTTTAATTCAAATATATTCACATAGGTCACGTAGTCTTTCACGTTCATATGTTCATGGTCACATGAATTACACATTCAATATCGAAATCAACATGACATGTTATTCCACATAGCTTCTTTGTTTATGCTCATATGTTTCATTTTCATTTTTTTTTTCAATTCAGATATGTTCATAACAGTTTGCACAATGGTAATGCAATGTCCCTATTTCATTTTTAGGACATCCTATAGCTTATATGGACTCGTGTGTTCGTATAGGCTTAGCGTTGTAACTGGCCAGTAATTCTAAAATTACCTATGGCCTCTGAAATAGAATCACAAAATAAGGGGCTAGCGGAAGCAAATACATAAATATAATCATCCAATTAGTTGTGCTCATTTATATGAAACAGAGATTTTTAAATTTTATATACATTGTCCAAACATCATTCTTACATCATATCCACACACAATATAGTCAAAGCAAGAAGAGATTAAACCCCATATACAAAAACTTGCCTTAAACCTTAACAAAGAAAACAAAAGTTAAGTCAATCACAAGGCCTTAAACACATGACATATTCAGAACCTCCACTGGAGGCGCAATGGTTGGCTTTACAAAATAGAAGTCTAGACAAAAGTCTTTAAGTCTAATCTCCAGAATGCTCACCTATACATATAAATACACACAGACAGTTAAAGCCCAGTGAATAACATTAAGGTAAAGAGGTTAGTGAACGAATTCCGAACATATCATATTCATAAATCAGATCGTAACAGAATTAATTCTCATATCAGAACATAATAATGGTACATCCCATAGAACACATCATATCTTTATCTGACTAGAGTAATCGGTTTCGGATACTGACTAAACATATAACCACTTTGACAAGTGGCTAACTAGATCTCGTAATCACATATATGTCACGGATCTACATTAACATGTCATCCCCCATGACTTGGGACTATCTATGGATGCCATAATAGATTTCAAATATAGGACATTCATTCACGTAAATAAATATCGTTTCAGAAATCGTAACTTCTCATATATCATTTCGAATATAATTCATACAAACATATCTTTACAATAACGTTACTCACAGTGGGCTTCCATAAACAGTTGGTCAGTCTTTGAGTCTTGACCAACAAACACAAATGTACGTAGCACAAAACATGTCTCATTATTACTCATTCATATGGCTATACATGGCTTAGCTTTCTTCATTTAACTTCTTATTCATTCCATGTCACATAACTTGTTCATATTGAACCACATACTCAGGTTCGACACATATTTTCTAATTCACTTACGTATTATGTTTCTTAGCTTATTAATCCTTTATGGCTAATAAATCAAGCCTAAGAATGTCCAAAAAGAGACGGGAGCGAAGATATGTACTTAAACATCTCTGGAAAACATGTTGAAAGTAGCCTGTTGGCTAGAGCGAGCTAAAGGAAAAAACTGAGCTCGCTCGAGCCACCATTTGGTCGCTCGAGCCAGTGTTTGCAGAGTTTGAAATACTGGGAGCTCGTAATGTTGGCTCAAGCCACCACTTGGTCGCTAGAGCTAGTTGTGAATTTTCTGGGTTTTAAAACACAAAGTTTGGGCTCCAAAAGTGTATTATAACTTGTAGAAGCTTGCATGGTCATTCCAAACTCATGAAAACATTTGGATAACACTTACAAACTTCTTTAAAATCATGAATTAAAGGTCAATTTACTAAATCAAAGCTCAAAACTTTCATGTATGCAAGATTTCCAACCCCTTTTTATCTCATACTCTTCAAAACATGGATTTGAGCTCCAAAACAATATAATTCATGAAGTAGAACTCTTGAAGCTTTTAGAAATCAATGATGCATGTGTAAATTAGCTTCCAAATCATTATCAAACTCAAGAATGGCAAAACATGGCAAAGTCATGCATGCGTGAAGAGTTTCTTCAAATTCTTTTTCCAAAGGTCATAAAACATGAAATTCACTCCCAAAGCTTTGTGAATTATGCATGCATGTACAATTCATCTTCTAAATTCAACATGGATGGTGTCAATCATGTTCAAAATGATGAAATTAAACAAAATTAAGCATGCATGCGTGAATTGACTCTAAATTAATCATCTTTAGTTCAATTCTTGTACCCTCTTGAATTGATCTAATTGATGGCTTAAATTCATAATTAATTATTGAATTCTCGCCTAGAATCCTGAATAAGCCAAATTCTTGCAAATCTTAGAGCTTCTCTTCTTAATCTTCAAGAATCAATCCTTAATCTTTCAAATTCTTTAGCTTTCTCTCTCTAAAAGTGAACTCACTCTCTCTCTAGAATACAATCTCAGATTTTTGCACTTAACAATGGGAAACATGAGCTCAAATGAGCTAAAGGCTCATGTTTATATAGTTGTGGTGGCTTAATACAATAATTAAAATATTTGGCCAACTAAACACAACTTAATTAATTAACCTGAATCAGTTTTCAATAAAATTTTCCATATAATTCTAAAAATTCCGAATAACATATTGATGTAACCAATTTTGGTTTCAGAGGCCAATAAGGCTTTCAATTTTCAGATCAAGGTAGAATTCCAGACACATATTTCTATGAGTAACAGATTAAAAGCCAAATAACATACAAAATACATAATTAGCATATAATTCCATTCTAAACACTTAGTTAGCATTCTTAATTACGGATTATTAGTTAATTACGGATGGAGATTGATACACCAAAACTAGGACAAGGTAACCATACCTCCTCATAGGGGCGCTTTGGCTTTCTTTAACTGGTATGTGCTTTATAGTGAAATTGTACAAGAATGCTTCATATCAGTGGTATAGTTGGTATCTGTTTTGGGGCAAAATTCAGTGGGGAGTACAATCCTATAGCTTTGATCATTTATGTTCTGATGAAATCTTAGTTAAGGTGCTGTCCGTTTTTTTATTTTGTTTCTCTTTCTTTATTTATTTTGCTAGGTAGTCTAAAACCATAGCTTCAGAAAGTTCTGGTATCCCCCATGTACTTTGGGCCTATGTCGAAAGACATTGCAAGGTCGGAGATCTTGTTCGGGGACAGCTAGTGTTTGCCTCACCATCACTAGCTGCAAGATGAAGAAGGATCAGACAAAGTTTACCAGTTCAGTTGTTTTAGCAATCACCCTTCAGCTCACCTATATTCAGTTCACCTCAAGCACAACCATCTAGCCCTAAAATGGCTCACTATCCACCATCTTATTTGAAAGAATTACTACTTCATCTGCAGTAGTCAGTCGACTCACTCCAACACGACATGACTCGTCAAGCTGAGATCACAAACATGTTACAACAACAGCAAAAGTAGCCAGCTGTAGCTTCTACTTCTACTTCGCACACACCTAATGTGACTAGCCCCACATTCGGTACCGCTGCCAATACTGCTATATCTTAGGATCCGCATGCCGAGGGTGTTCTGGCTTTCCCCATCCCGGCAGACCCAACCCAGCATAGACGTCTAGAGCCCTAGTTTATCAGATTAGGGCATCTTTTGAATTTGAGGTTGACTTGATCGTGCTCAAAGTCAACAAGCTGTAAAAACTATTCAAGAAGGCACAAGGGGTTAACTCCATTCCAAAAATAGAGGATAGGTATACTAAATCTGTAGTTACTTTGTCGGAGCTGTTCAAAATGCCGCATATTGACTGCTTCGACAATGCTGGAGGCCTAATGGTACATCTATGGCTGTTTTCTGACATCCTATGACCAATGGGTTTGACCAAATTGCAGAAGTTATCGCTCTTCAGCTAAACTATGTCGGGTATAGCCGCCATCTGGTATGCTAAGTTGAAGGATTTTGTGAAGCAGAACTAGGAGGAATTGGTGGACTCCTCCATTGTTCAATACTCCTACAATATGTAGATCGAGGTCACAACTTGTGATCTTGAAGCAATGCATTAGAAGCCAAAATAGGGTTTCTCAGAGTTCGTAACTAGATGGAGGGCCAAGGCATCGATGATGACCACTCAATCCTTGAAGAAAGACCAAATACGGATGGTTGTTCAAAATCTTCAAGGCAAGCTGCTACAGAAGATGATTGTTCTTCCCTGATTCACATTCAAAGAACTTCATGAAATAGAGGCTCAGATCAAAGATGCAATGAAACAAGGCATCATCATAGATGACAAAGAACTGGCTAAGAGGCCTTTTGTTCATAGTTCCAATGCTGCCGAGGGTAACACAGCTACGAGGCCGTCAGAGGTGAGTGTTATCACTACAACCAAAATTATTGATCCCTTTGCCAACATGAGCCCACAAACTTCCAACCCTACCCGACCTCTGGGTAGAACTTTCAACCAGCTTACATGACTCTATCTCGAGCCATGCAGGTGCTAATAAAAAAATGGCATTTGAAACCCCTAGAACCTCGACCACTTCCAAATCCTCTTTTACCCAAGCATGATCCCACCAAATACTAAGCTTTCCATCAACAACACAGCCATGAAACGGACCGGTGCTTCCACCTAAGTCATGAGATTGAAGATCTCATCGACAACAAAGTCATAGCTCCACCCCAAAAGCCAAATGTGACCACCAACCCACTCCCTGTACACAACCAAGTCCCTCAACCCAGATATATATGCCTCATCCATACATTACCACCCACCTTCGACCTGAGCATATATATCACCCCCTCCTACCTATTAAAGTTGGTATTGTTCATCCATAATAGCATAGACTTGTTTACGATGAACATTTCCAACCTACAACATGAGCCTCGTAAATTTGTGGTGACAACATTTGAAGAATGAAAGGTTTTGACCTTGGAGGGAGGTGTCAGTTTGTCACTGGGAATTCCTGGGGAATCATCTGAGAGGAATTATGACCCAAGCCACTACATTGTACCCGTTACTCAAACTAGGCCTGAGGTAGTGCTGCCGACCTTAATGGACATTAATGTGGTTAGGGAAGACGGCCCAAGCCAAGGATTGGATGATCTTGCAGATATGGAAGAAGATTTGGACAATCTACAATTCTTCAAAGAACAGGACCAAGGCAATTTACAGATTGGTTGGTTTGATCTGAGCTTGTCGACTGACAATAGGGGGTGGTTGAATGATGAATCAGACAAATAAGAGGAAACTGGAGTTAAACCAGAGAAAAAGCAAGTTAGGGTAGCTGTGCTAGCCGAGAAAGTGGAGGAGAAAGGGAAAATGTTAAAGGGCAATAGTACAAAAAAATAAACCCAAGAATTGGGTGTTGTGGAAACTACAAACGCTGAATTGGAAGCTGTGTTGGGGTAGTTTGAACAGAAGCCTGCAACATCCTGTCGCCCTAAGGGAGATAATTGTACTAAGGGTGATCTGAGTTGAGCCAAACAACTGTCTATTGGTAGCTGAAAGTGAGTGGTGGGCAGATAGTGACTTGCATCTTATCCATACAGATGAAGACTGAGGAGATCATATCCCAGACAGTACTTGGTATGCGAAGGAAATAGACCACCTCACCAGGAGTGGATAGTATTTCAAACCTTCACATTTGGATCAGGCTAAACCCTCAAGAAAAGACCGAGAGGTTGGGAAGGAAAAGGAGAAGAAGCTGGAGGAGGAGTTGGTTCTGAAACAACTAAAAAACATCTAGGCTGGAGGAGGAGCTGGTTCTGAAACAACTCAAAAACATCCAGGCTAACATCTCTATTTGGGGCCTCCTCATGGCTTTGTGAGTACACCGACAAGCAGTATTGTCGGCGATGGATAAGGTTAAATTGTCTATTGATACTATGCCAGAGCAACTTGTTGGCTTGATCTTCCCAAGTAGCACCAAGCCTACGCTTACCTTCTCCGATAAAGATCTACTGCTGAAAGGATCGGCTCACAACAAGTCACTATACATATCATGTGCGGAGGAAAGTGGGTTCCAGTGGTTTTAATGGACGCCGGCTCTATAATCAACGTCTGTCCTTCTCGCACTGCCTATGCGATAGGCCTGAAACTGGAAGATTTCATCCCCACCGCCCAAGTGATTCAAGCATACGACAACATGAGCAGAGAAGTTATGGGGACGGTAAAAGTCCAAGTCCAAGTGGCCCGCCCTTCCGAGCATGAGATTGAGTTCCATGTATTTGATGCACCAACTACCTTCAACCTACTTCTAGGGAGGCCCTGGTTACATTACAAGAAGGATGTGTCCTCCACCCTTCATCAAATGCTGAAATACCCTCATGAGGGAGAAGTGTCCACCGTTTTTGGGAATTTATCTATTCATCTACCGCCAGAGGTAACTACGCCTATGCTGGAAATCAATCACAATGATGAGGATGTATTTCTTTTGGGATTCACTCTAGAGGAAGCCCAAGTAGTACAAACCATCTTAGCTGAGGACGAAGGCATGTATGTCAGTGCTCGGTCCATTTATTTCATGAACATGTTACGACATATTCCAGGGATAGGGCTCATAAAGAGTGAGAGGAAAGGTGTTACGATGCCAACTGAGGTGCCACATAATCCTCATGCCTTTGGGTTGGGCTATGTGCTCACCAAAGAGGACTGGAGAAGGAAGGGAGAAGAAATAAGAGAAAGGGCCAAGGCCAAAAGAGCCGGGAAGCATTATGAGCTAGTTCATAGGCCAATTTGGGGAACGTTGAATGGGCACTTTGTCAGAGAAGGAGAGGATTTCCCCTTCTGCTACTTTCTTGAGCCTTAGGTGGATTTCTCAACGAAAAAGTGTTTCCCCAGATTTGAAATCATCTTTGACTACCAGCTCCAAGACAGTGACGAAGTGGGGGCTGATTCAAGCGTCAACGTCGGCCAGAGCAAAGAGAACGATTCAGACAACAGTGAGGCTGGAGTAGGGGCAGCACTGGCTAACCTCTTGACAGATCCTGAGACCAATACGGAGAACTTGAGGGATACCTTTACTGTCTCTATGATCGGAGAGGAACCGATTGTGGATTCCACCAGTTGTATTCTAGATGCGTCAAGGGTGCCACGCCTCACTTGGCAGTTAGAGAAGGGCTTTATTTGTAGTTTTGAATCGGATGATGAGTCGGAATCTGATTCCACCAAGTTTGTTGAGTCAGAATCAGATTCGAGTCAGTCTGGGAAGTCTGAGTCTGGCATTTCCGAGAGTGGTAATTAGGATGCCAAGGTCTTGTCTAGGTTATCTTTTGCATTTTCTTTTGAGTTGGTTGTAACCGAAGAGCCAAAACTTCTGAATGAAAGTGCTGCAGATTCTGTTTACTTCTCTGTGCCATTAATTTATTGCATTGACCAAGATTTTCAAAATTTTAATGAAAACGAATAGGGAGAAATTTCTCAGGCTTTGAAAACTTGATTGACCAAGAGAAGGATGGGCGTGCTAAGCCTTGTATAAATGAGATCACTACAATTAACATGGGCATTAAGAAGGATCCCTACTTAGTCCAGATCGGGTCCATGTTGTCTTTAGAGGAATGTGAACATTTAATCACTTTATTAAAATATTTCGAAGATATGTTCTCGTGGTCCTACGAAAACATGCTACGTGGATGGTAGGTGACAAGGTCAAATGGGCACCCCCAATGGTAGTAACTCAAGCTCAGGCCCCGGAGGGTAGATCTCCTCCGTAACAATATTAGTGCTAATGTCCTCTGTCGCCCTATCAGCCTCGTCAACCATAGGCTCCTCAACCTCTGCAGCAGGTGGAAGCACTGGTACCTCGAGAGGAGCACCGTCATATGGAATATCATCCACCATGGGTAAAGTCATGGGTGGTGAGAGAATGATGGAAAAAAAGAGAAATAGGTAAAAAAAAAAATGCCAAAATCAAACCCTAGGAGAGAGAAAAAAGAGAGAAAAAGTCAAAACTCGGGGAGAAAGTACCAAAAGCCTAGAAAAACCCGTGAGAATGAGCCCAGAACAATGAAAAGCTCAAAAACTCAACCAAAACAAAATCCAATCGATTCAAAATATAGAGGGCCACGAGTGTTTTGCGAAAAAAGTTTGCGTGGGACGTTGGGTAATGCGAATAAAGTGAAAATCTAGAGAGAGAGAGAGAGAGCCTAGAGAGAGAGGGAGGTGATTTTCGGATGGTGTAGATGTGTTAGAAGTAGGCCCCAGGTTAAAATCCCATTTCTGCCTTCGTAGTCAGGTTAGGTGGCCAGCTGTGCATCAGTTGGCCAGCTGACTCCTCAAGTGGTCCAAGGTTAATTTTTGCTAAGGTCTTGCTTATTATGTGCATATTGGGTCCTGTATTCATTTGTAACGTGAAGAATTGAAGAAATTAGGTTTGGTCATGTTTCAGAAAATTCTGAAATGTGATTCTTGATGCACCGTTTCAAGTCCTACCCCAATCTCAAGCTTGAGCAAGTTGTATCCTGTTTGAGCATTTGAGGACCTCAAAATAGTAATCGGAGATCTTTTTTAGGTGTTTTCAAAAACCGCTGCTTTCTGTTTATCTTTTGAATTCTATTTCGTATTGTGTTGCATGGAACATCCATCGCATCATATTTCACATCAATTACAACAATTATATTGCATCCTTGTGCATCGTGTTTTTCGTTTTATTCACCCCTGTCACACAAGTGTGACTTGGCTTGTACCCCTTTTCCCTTTTTGCATGAAGCGTAGTTTGGCTTGTACTTTTTGTCTCACCTCCTCTCTGCGTGAAATGTAGTTTGATCGTCCTCCTTTCTCCTGGTTAAAACCTTCCCTCTTTTTGTATGAAATATGGTGAGATACGTCTATTGGTTACGACACCCTTGTTACACTTTGGTTAAAACCTTCCCTCTCTCCGTATGAAATACGGTGAGATATGCCTGTTGGTTACACCGCCCTTCTTTCTCCTAGTTAAAACCTTCTCTCTCTCCTTATGAAATACGGTAAGATACGCTTGTTGGTTACACTACCCTTGTTAAACTTCGGTTAAAACATTCCCTCTCTCTCTATGAAATATGGTGAGATACGCTTGTTGGTTACACAACCCTAGTTACACTTTGGGTCAAACCTTCCCTCTTTCTGTATAAAATACGCTGAGATACGCCTGTTGGTTATACCATCCTTGTTCCCTCCGGTTAAAACCTTCCCTCTCTGTGTATAAAATACGGTGAGATACGCCTGTTGGTTACACCACCCTCTCGTCCTTTTGCGTGAAATGAGTTAGGATGTTGCTTTGCTTGGTTACAACCTGTGATACCCCAAAAGTCGGGAACATCATATAATATATTAACCATTAAATACAAGGTTTATCTAAGGTTACAGGAGTAGGAAACATCACTAATGAGTCCTTTGGATAATAACCAAACAAGATCTCAGGAAGGTCAGAGGAGTCAAAATGGCCTCCCTTCAAAGTCCAACCACCTTAGATAGTAAAGCTACCTTTTTGACAGATCTTGACAAGGTATTAACACAAGGCCTACATGAGTTAATGGGGTATAAGGATAGGTTACAAATGTTATATATATACAAATTACAAATCATGTCTTAAATACAACATGGGATCTATCACTTACAATCTCAAAACACGTTTACAAACTAGTTTCTAATCCTCCTAGGGTAGCCGTACGTCCTCAAATGCTTCAGCTTTGCCTTTGACCGGTCTAATAGTCTTCAATACATGGCATGAAACGCCATGAGCTTTGAATGCCTAGTAAATGCACACACACCCTATCCCTTTTTCCCAATCCAATACACGATCACATTTATAGCAAGCAAGTAGTGAAGCATGATATTCAAGTCAATAACAGCAATTTCAATAGTAGAAGAAAGGAACATGCCATTCAAATAGATAACAGGGGTTATAATGTTAGTGGTCAGTATTCTAGAAATCCCCCAAAGAGATTTCATCCTCCCAATCACAGGAATTGGACACTGGACTATTCAGAACTCTCATTTTTGCTGCTTTGTTACAGAACTAACCTCGGATGCCTACTAACGGTTATACACCGCATAGCGCCAATCGCAGGGCCTCAAAAGGCACGGCGAAAAGAAAAATGTTTTATCTCCTGAATCGAACCTTATCCTTTCAAAAAGGTTTTATCCTCCTGAATGTCCCGTCCAGACCCAACCTTATCTGACCAATCCAACCATCGCAAAGAGTCCGAATACGTCCATTCCATTCTAGGGTTTACACGACAACTGCTTGCGCAAGACTTAACCTTCAATTAGGGAGCACATCCCATCAATCCATACATAACACATTATCATATCTTCAATATCCAAGTGATCGAAAACCCAATACCACCCCAATTAAGTTTCCCATTGAGTTAAATGTTTTAAATTAAAGTTAGAACAACTTAACAAGATAGTAATATCCACATAAGCATGAGCATCATCAATTGAAGAAGATAAGGAACATAACTATAATACATGCAATATCATACTAAGACATGATCACGTACTAATAAGCATATTTATGAACACGAGAGCATAAAACACCCATGTAGAACTAAATTTCCAAATTTAATACCATTTAAAGATTAAAATCAAAAAGGATATTTCAGATCTTTCCCAAACCTAGACTTCCTATGGTTCGTAGAGAATTTAATATAGTTTTCAGAACATGGTTTGGTAATGTGATAGCTTTTCTAGATTTTTAGTTATTTAAGAAATGTTCCAGCGCTGTCCAGATTTGTCGACCGTGACGAAAATTGGAGTTTCTCACAAATCGCTCACTCGTTTTCAATGAAACCAATTCTAGTTGAAAGATAACTCCTTAAGGAAGATTTTGACATAAAATGGAGGTCCAGAAGATTTTCATACATTTGTCTAGAAATTTCAAAAGTTGGATGAAAAACAGATTTTTCTGGCACAGTTCTTGAAAATAGAAATTTGGTGAGAAAAGAGGTCAACTAAGGGAAATTTTCCACTTTCTTGTGATGAAAACCTGTGAATAATATGTATTAAACTTAGAAATTTAAGGTGAAGGTGTGCCTTTGGAATTTTTGAGAGTTTGATATGGAAAAAGGTAGTCTTATACCGATTAAGAGAAATACAAGAAGGGTAGAATCAAGGCTTAACTCCTTTTGTTTTCAACACAAGAATACCATCAAAGCACATCTAAAAATACCATTTTAAACTTATAATAACATGTATTTGAAAAATCAAAGAAAAAGAGAGAGTTGTGTTGTGGCTTACTTGATTGCCTAGTGAAGTGATTGCACAATTGTCTCCTCTTTTCCTCTCCTCTACTACCAAAGTTCACTTCTTCCTCTTGTTTCTTTCTCTCAACTGAATGTGTAGGTGTGTGAGTGTATGAGATGTGTAACATGTGGAGGGTGGTGGTGTTTTTATAATAAAATTGATGTAAAAGGTCCAAATTGCCCATTAGTTGGAATTGAATGGAATTGAGATGTATTTAGTTGGAATGTAATGGAATCAAAGATCATTAGGGAGCCTAATCATGTATTAAGGCATGATCTAGTTAGGGTTAGGCTTAAGTAGAACAAAGATACTTACAAGTACAAGACAACTTTCCTTGATTTGGGGGTACCAATGATACTTTTTCCATGATTTAAGGGATTTGTCTCTAAAGTACCTATGATTGTAGACTAGAGAGGGTGATGGCTGGCCATGTGCTAGATTTGGGGAGACTTTTGCTGATTTTATATATAGATATGAAGATATTTGTGTATAAAATTATTTATTTAAGAAAGGTACAAGTATATATATGTATATATGTGTGTAATGGTACTAGTTTGGGGTCAAAATGTGATTTAAGAAAAATATGAGGGCATTGGGTTTAATTTATGAATTAGAAAATTTATTTTAGTGTAGAATTAAATTAAATTGGGGTTAGAGAGTCTAATTCGGTTTCGATTTCTCGTTTTGAACAAAAACGTGATCAACCAACAAACGTGATAAAGACTGGAAAAGCCTAGGGTTTCCAAGTGGTGGTCAATTAGAGCATTAGAAATTATTTCTAAGTTTCCGAAATTGATTAGGGTTTGCCATTTTTTGTTGGTGCATGTATTTTGATCCTAGGGTTGCAATTAAGAAACTGAGGGACTTTAAGGAAATAATTTAAAAGTAAGGGACTTTTAAGAAATTAAAATTTCAGGGGCCTCACACAACCTTCCCTCTCTCTGTATGAAATACAGAGAGATACATCTGTTGGTTGAACCGTTTTTCCTCCTTTCATGTGAAACATGTTTGTAATTGCTATTTGCTTACCCCTTTTCATGTGAAACATGGTTAGATTTGTTTTGATTTAAGCTGAGGTTTCTTTCATTCACATGCTGTCATTCGTTTATTACTCATTGCATTGTCTTGCATGATCATGGATTTTGAAAATCACCAGATTCGCAAAGCATGTAAGTCCAGTCTTCAATAGTATATTCTTTGTGCATAATCATTTGCATCTTGCCCTTGAATTACACTGGTTTGATTCCCCACAAAGGGATATGTAGGCAACTTTCGAGTTCAACCAATTGCATTTACATTTTGATTGCTTGCCCAAGTCTTACGACCTTGTCAAATGGGTCGTCTTTGGACTTTGACATTCACTGAAGTCATTTCATGACTTTGAGCTCTGTCAAAGAGGGGCAACTGTAGACACCCCATTTTGACCGACCTTAAGACTTGGGCACCTCACGTTGAACACTCGATGATGAATTATTACACTGTACAATCGTTCAAATTCCTTAGTAAAAGACTTTGGAAGGCCATTTTTGGTTGGTCGACCGTCCCTTTCCATGGCTGGCCAGCCATGTTTAACGGCAGACAGATATTTTGTAGCTAGCTGTCCCCTCATGTGGATGTCTTGCACCAACTGGCTCAATACAAATATTTCTGAGGTCAGATAGTGTTTTTCTATAAATAAATGACTACCCCTCATGGTTTTGGGTTAGAAAATTTTGGCTAAAACCAAAAACGTGTCCAACACATTTCCTCTCTCTCTTGCATTACACATACACTATCCATACACTTCGTACACTAAAAACTTGAGGCCTCTTGTTGAGATTCTTGACCCTAAATTTCTGTAATAACCCAACCCTCGTACGTGATTCTGGTATATTTTCAGTCCTTAATTCCGCGATCTTAAATGCTTATTATGGAATTTTATGTGGAATTAGTTTGACTAAGTAATCCTATAATTACGGATTCATACCTGTTTGATAAGGAAAGACATCTGTTACACTTATAATGTTTGCATTAGAAATTGGAAGCCTTAGAGGCTTAATTACCTGAAATTGATTTTACATTTGCGGTCAGCATAATTTTTTAGGTAATAATAAGCATTATTGCGAAATTTCAATTTGGGATGATTAAACGATCCATTTTCGTCCTATTCACCTCTTATGTATGTATCTATGTGCCATGCTTTTTACTTTGACTTAGAAGTTTCATTCTAAAATATCTCATGTGCGCAAATTGGAAGAGGAAAGTTGGAGAGGGTTTGAGAAAAAGTTCTTCAAGTAAAAGATTGGGGAAATTTATGTGAAGGTTGTATAATTTGAGTTCAAGGTATGTAGATTTCCCTTTAATTAATTCCTCTTCTTGTATTGGGGTAGGAATTTCTTGGATGTTCATGTAAGGTAAGAGTTGTATTGTGGTGTGTGTGTTTGGCACTTATGGAATTAAAGAAGTATGATCATCATGTTGTAGTTGTGTTAATTTGAGGCATAAGAGGGAGAATTACATACTCTTTATGATTTTACATGTTTGCATCCAATTATGTGGGAGATGAATATGTGTATGTATTATAGAGAAATGGGTTATGATGGTGAAAGAGTGAAGAAGACCAAATCCATGTGCTAATGATTGTATGTTTGTACCCTTATTTGCATGATCTTTGAACCATATTTTAGTATTTAAAGGATCTATTTTGGACCTTGTTGATGATCACCAAACATGGGGTTTTGTGTGAATTTCGGATTGCCAAAACAGGGGCTCGGCCGCACGTGCGGAGGTCATGGCCGCACGTGCAGGCAAGAGGAAAAAATGAGTTTTGCATTCTGTCTATGGCTGCTCGTGCGGTGAAGGGGGACCGCACGTGCGGTCCATGTTCGCACGTGCGGAGGGGATGGCCACACGTGCGACCCAGGTTGGAAAACTTGTTCGCTCCGTTTTACATGCTTAACCCTCAGCTATTTTTGGAATTTATATTTGATGTCTTTTTGATGGTTGTAAATTCAATGGAACTGTAATGACTTAAGAAATGAGTTAACAAGGAAAAAGGAAGTAATGTGTGGTATATATGTGTGTAGGACACACCACAGGAGGAACCATCACTCTGCAACAACACTGTGAGTAGTAATACTGTAATCGTACGTTTAGTACCGTCAATGATTCTTATTAGTAACGCTCTGCTCTTGCAAGTAATTACGTTAACATTTATGTTGTTGGAAAGGAATTAAGAATGTAAACCCCGCTTACCGGGAATGTGGGATTCTGAAGGTCTTACCAGGGACTTCTGTAGTCTATATGTTGCAATACACGTCTTGTGAAATAGACGTCTACCTAAGATGTTCATCGGAAATAATAATCAAATAAAGTTATAGGTTGTCTCATACGTTAGTGACTACTAAGGAAAGCACTGAAAAGCAATACCGTTATCATCTAACTCACGTTATAAGGTAAATTATTCTGTCCCTACTGATCGTACTGTAATGATACATATGACTTCTGTCAATGAGTAGTGTTAATGTTCTGATACGCATAAGATAATTATGTTAATTTGCAAGAAACCATGGGGTACTTTATGAACACTATTATGGAATTATATTCTTATGAACTGAGGAATATTCTGTTCTGTTTAATCGATATGTTTATGCCATGACGTAATATGAATTGTTCTGTTCTTAAGACTTATTGATTTCTGGTATGGAGCAAAGTGCTGTACGGAACTAAGTGTTGCAGTGCGAGCCACCTCATGAGTCCATACATATGTGAAAGTTATGAGGCCTATGGCTGTTCTGTGGAAGTTATGAGGCCTATGGTCGTTCTGTGGAAGTTATGAGGCCTACGACCAATCTGTTAATATCAGGGCTTATGGCCATTCTGTATGATTTGTTAGAATGAAACAAAGTGCTGTACGGAACTAAGTGCTGCAATGCGAGTCACCGCTAGAATCCGTGCGACCCACCTCTTGAGTTCATACATGCCAGAACAAGGGCTTTATGCCATTCTGACAAGGGCTTTGTGCCATTCTGACAAGGGCTTTATGCTATTCTGATAAGGGTTTTATACCACTCTGTTCAAGGGCTTCAAACCATTCTGTGTAAGTTTAGATCTAAGGCCATGCTAAAAGGAATTACAGGATAAGTTAACTATATGTTCTCCGCACATATACATGTACATTATAATTCAGGTTAATTGTTAAATTGTTTATGTATTACTATTCACTGAGCTTGGCTCACTTTATGTTATGTCTGTTTCTGTAGGCACTCCACCTGACGGTCAGTCTTAACCCATGGCATCCATTCCTCTTTTGTCAACCTCAGAGTGTAAAGGTACCAAAATGAAGACAACTCATCTTATGGAGTTTTACTAAGCTTTTAATTTTGTACCCTGATTGTCAGTCTAAGGTTGAAACGTACATGATCCTTTCTTCCTTTCAATGTCTTTATTATACGCCCAATCTCGAGGGCTGGGCCTGTACATATATATGTACATAACTAGATTCTCAGATGCATGTCACTATATGTTTATTTACTTTATGTTTTGTTCGTGATCCTGTCATAGTAGTGGTAGCTCAATGGATGCTAGTTTATATTTTGTATGATATTAAATGCTTCCGTTCAGGCCCCATATGATATGTATATTAGGTCATGTGTCCGTTTCTGATTAGGTCGTGCCTGAACTTTTAGAGGCGAGTTCGGGGTGTGACAAGTGGTATCAGAGCACGAGTTGCTATCTCACGCACGAATCCATTGAGCCTTAGGATGTGTAGAAAGACTTAGACATCATGCATATCATTCTGAAAGCACATGAAAAAGATTGATAGCAGCGATAAATGTAATCTATTAACGCTAACGATTATGATTCATGTTTCTTGTATATTCTTGGGGTATATTGTGATTGGTTGTTGTGCAGAACGTGGTGAGAATAAGGATAGAGGATTCGGAGGATTTTACTTCCGTTTAGCTAGGTGGAAATGGAAGAAAAATGGTGGGTAGAGAATGTAAGGTATGTAGATGGGATTAGATCAACGGAATTGCACAGTAGAAGTGTGGTAAGAACACAAGTTGAATGGTAAGATAATTTATATGCCCATAATTACGTGAAATGTGTATTATTGATTGCTATTGATGGATTGATAGATATCTGCGAAAAATGATAGCAATATGATTCTGTTTCTTAGCATTTGTTTAACTGAATTGCTTATACCTTAAATATTGATTATGTCTGCGATTCAGTGATTAAATAAGATAATATATGCAATGTGTACTTTTTGTAATATAGCCACGTCCTCCTTATTATTGCAATGTTTAAACCTGCGAGTTTAAGAGGTTATTGTAACTAGCTATTTTGAAAAAATAAGTTTTGCATGACGCTTTGTAATGTGTTGAAAGGACCGGTTGTGATAAGAAGTTATACATATAGAGACTCTCCTTGTAATTGTGTAAGGAAAGAATTGATTATAACCTTGTTCCCTACTGATAGTTTATACGAAATAAGAGAATGACGTACCTATTAGATATGTTTGGGAATTTGATTATTAACTTTGAATCGATTTGATCAAGCACTATGAACTATGATTTCGAAACAAATTATAATTAATATGATTTCATGAGCCGAGAAAATTATTGACAATTTCTGATAGGGAACCGAAGGGTTTGGTTATGGGAATCTAAAATCTATAATCTGTTTTAGTATGTGTAAACTATAATCCGTTATCAAGATTTCTTCTAAAGAATGATTGAACGATATGAGGAATCTCACCCACATTATGAGTCTGCTCACATGGTACTTTTAAAAGATGGGTAGTTATTGACTACTTTGAAACTGAAGCCAAATGAATGATAATTTGATAACGTACTGGAAGAATTAAATCTTGCCTATGTATGTTCACCATTTAAGATTGTGAAATCATTCAAATGTGAACCGTTTTGCATGACATTGTGAACTTTGATAAAAAAAAAAAGAAAAATGGAATTGGGACTGTGCTACGTTAATGGTTGGTTGAGGGTATGCACTGGACATTTACTTCTTATTGCAAGCCGTTACGGCTTTGAACAATATTCACTATGTGGTTACGAATTGATTAATGATGAATGAAATAACTATGCTTGCGGCGTATTTAATGGGATCTAGGATTCTATAAATGGACCTAGTAGTACCTACGTACGGGAAGTAACTAGATACACTGCTTATATGACATAACTAAGCTGCATGACGAGTCTGTGATTTCTGTATGACTTTGGAATTATTATGTTCTGTCAATAATGAATAACCTTCTGTTATCTATAAGCAAACTAAGTTGGTTCTTAACGAATAAATGGAACTATGTTCATTTTTAAGTCAAGGTATTTGTATGAGGTTGAGATTATTCTATTGCGTTTTGTATGGACTTGAGGTTGGTTAGAATCTACGACAGGAATGCAAAGGTTTAACATCATTATATAACCCATGTTCGGGTGTGAATTGTTTTATCTTTGTTAAGTGTACTATAATGACACGATATGACAGGAAAAATTCTATTATCTGATATGTTACGTTTTGAATTAATGAATAATTAACCATATATATAAAAGTGTTCACGGTATCCTTAACACATGGCCCTTACCCGGGGGTAATAATACCGTGGTCTTTTGGCCCTTGCCTGGGGGTAATAATACCATGGTTCAAGTATGTTACAAGTTCCCGATACCGGAGGTTCCTTTATGGAATTAACAAGTATGCTTCATATTGATTTATTAGCGCTATGGAATGTACCCATGTATAATCAAGCGTGAACTATGATTTCTATTTATGATTCAAGCATAAGTAAGAATATGTATGAATTTATTTCTGTTTATCCGTTCTGTTTATGTTATGTCATGACATGATTTTGAATTTGACTTCTGGCTTTATTTTTGAATGGCTTCCTTGATAAAAAAAAAAAATAAAATAATATATATATATATAAGATGGTAATATGAAATTATCATAACTGTCGATTCGGAACATGATTCTTTCTGTGTTACTGTACTTAGATGTAAAGCTATGAGAAAATCATGATGTGTATGGTGACTCTTCTTTCTGTCGTACTGATGTTATTAAGAACTATTACATATAATTTGGAACCAATATCATGGTAGGCCTTTGAAATACCTTTGGAAATAAGAACAAATTGTGAAGCTAGTGGTTACACACTCAAGTGACTTAATTGTGCCTGTTGAATGAAGTGGACGTTGTAAAATAGACAGAACCTTGTTGGGGGGCTCCGGTATCCGACTTCATTATGTAGATAACAACACATCTTTAAGTGACTTGAAATATGTGGTTTATCAAGTAAACATGATTTGCACATGAATTATTCATACTGGCTTGAACCGATTACGAACGTAGTAAAGAACATTTCTTTTATGATTGAAATTAATATGTGCTATGGAATATACGAATTATGTGCTTAAGGAAACGGTATCCACTATATTTTTGTATTGAAGAATTGATGTTGTGGGACTTATCGTTAGGAAACTATTATGTTTATAAACCATGTCCACGAGGGATGATATATTTTATATGTCCTATGATAAGCTCTTATAGCCTTATCTTATCCCATATGTGACTTTCTGAAATAGCAGTATGAAGTTTGTTCTGTATATATGGATAACTCTCGTAACTGTAGAAAATATCGGGTTAATCGTGAACTATTCGAACTAAGGAATTATGTGACCATCTACAGTAGAATTGGACAATGGTGTGAGACTGAGACTTTTAATCTGTTACATGGTAAAACAAGTTTGAGGGACCAAACTTATTTAAAGGGGGAAGAGTGTGATAACCCAACCCTCGTACATGATTCTGGTATATTTTCAGTCCTTAATTCGGCGCTCTTAAATGCTTATTGTGGAATTTTATGTGGAATTACTTTGACTAAGTAATCCTATAATTACGGATTCATATCTGTTTGATGAGGAAAGACATCTGTTACACTTATAATGTTTGCATTAGAAATTGGAAGCCTTAGAGGCTTAATTACCTGAAATTGATTTTACATTTGCGGTCAGCATAATTTTTAGGTAATAATAAGCATTATTGTGAAATTTCAATTTGGGATGATTAAACGATCCATTTTCATCTTATTCACCTCTTATGAATGTATCTATGTGCCATGCTCTTTACTTTGACTTAGAAGCTTCATTCTAAAATATCTCCTGTGCGAAAATTGGAAGAGGAAAGTTGGAGAGGGTTTGAGAAAAAGTTCTTCAAGTAAAAGTTTGGGGAAATTTATGAGAAGGTTGTATAATTTGAGTTCAAGGTATGTAGATTTCCCTTTAATTAATTCCTCTTCTTGTATTGGGGTAGGAATTTCTTGGATGTTCATGTAAGGTAAGAGTTGTATTGTGGTGTGTGTGTTTGGCACTTATGGAATTAAAGAAGTATGATCATCATGTTGTAGTTGTGTTAATTTGAGGCATAAGAGGGAGAATTACATATTCTTTATGATTTTACATGTTTGCATCCAATTATGTGGGAGATGAATATGTGTATGTATTAGAGAGAAATGGGTTATGATGGTGAGAGAGTGAAGAAGATCAAATCCATGTGCCATTGGTTGTATGTTTGTACCCTTATTTACATGATCTTTGAACCATATTTTAGTATTTAAAGGATCTATTTTGGACCTTGTTGATGATCACCAAACATGGGATTTTGTGTGAATTTTGGACTGCCAAAACAGGGGCTCGGCCGCACGTGCAAAGGTCATGGCCGCACGTGCGGGCAAGAGGAAAAAATGAGTTTTGCATTCTGTCTATGGCCGCTCGTGCAGTGAAGGGGGACCGCACGTGCAGTCCATGTCCGCACGTGCGGCCGAGGTCGAAAAATTTGTTCGCTCCGTTTTACATGCTTAACCCTCAACTATTTTTGGAATTTATATTTGATGACTTTTTGATGGTTGTAAATTCAATTGAAGTGTAATGACTTAAGAAATGAGTTAACAAGGAAAAATGAAGTAATGTGTGGTATATATGTGTGTAGGACACACCACAGGAGGAACCATCACTCTGCAACAACACTGTGAGTAGTAATACTGTAATCGTACGTTTAGTACCGTCAATGATTCTTATTAGTAACGCTCTGCTCTTGCAAGTAATTACGTTAACATTTATGTTGTTGGAAAGGAATTAAGAATGTAAACCCCGCTTACCGGGAATGTGGGATTCTGAAGGTCTTACCAGGGACTTCTGTAGTCTATATGTTGCAATACACGTCTTGTGAAATAGACGTCTGCCTAAGATGTTCATCGGAAATAATAATGAAATAAAGTTATAGGTTGTCTCATACGTTAGTGACTACTAAGGAAAGAACTGAAAAGCAATACCATTATCATGTAACTCACGTTATAAGGTAAATTATTTTGTCCCTACTGATCGTACTATAATGATACATGTGACTTCTGTCAATGAGTAGTGTTAATGTTCTGATACGCATAAGATAATTATGTTAATTTGCAAGAAACCATGGGGTACTTTATGAACACTATTATGGAATTATATTCTTATGAACCGAGGAATATTCTGTTTTGCTTAATCGATATGTTTATGCCATGACATAATATGAATTATTCTGTTCTTAACATCTATTAATTTCTGGTATGGAGCAAAGTGCTGTACGGAACTAAGTGCTGCAGTGTGAGCCACCTCTTGAGTCCATACATATGTGAAAGTTATGAGGCCTATGGCCGTTCTGTGGAAGTTATGAGGCCTACGACCAGTCTGTTAGTACCTGGGCTTATGGCCATTGTGTATGATTTGTTAGAATGAAACAAAGTGCTGGACGGAACTAAGTGCTGCAATGCGAGTCACCGCTAGAATCTGTGTGAGCCACCTCTTGAGTTCATACATGCGAGAACAAGGGCTTTATGCCATTCTGACAAGGGCTTTGTGCCATTCTGACAAGGGCTTTATGCTATTCTGATAAGGGTTTTATACCACTCTGTTCAAGGGCTTCAAACCATTCTGTGTAAGTTTAGATCTAAGGCCATGCTGAAAGGAATTACAGGATAAGTTAACTATATGTTCTCCGCACATATACATGTACATTATAATTCAGGTTAATTGTTAAATTGTTTATGTATTACTATTCACTGAGCTTGGCTCACTTTATGTTATGTCTGTTTCTGTAGGCACTCCACCTGACGGTCAGTCTTAACCCATGGCATCCATTCCTCTTTTGTCAACCTCAGAGTGTAAAGGCACCAAAATGAAGACAACTCATCTTATGGAGTTTTACTAAGCTTTTAATTTTGTACCTTGATTGTCAGTCTAAGGTTGAAACGTACATGATCCTTTCTTCCTTTCAATGTCTTTATTATACGCCCAATCTCGAGGGCTAGGCCTGTACATATATATGTACATAGCTAGATTCTCAGATGCATGTCACTATATGTTTATTTACTTTATGTTCTGTTCGTGATCCTAGCATAGTAGTGGTAGCTTAATGGATGCTAGTTTATATTTTGTATGATATTAAATGCTTCCGTTCAGGCCCCATATGATATGTATATCAAGTTATGTGTTCGTTTCTGATTAGGTCATGCCTGAACTTTTAGGGGCGAGTTCGGGGTGTGACAATTTCAGCTCTTGAAAGTGTTCACATTGTGGTTTGCTTAACCAAGAGTATTTTCTCTTCAAGACGTATAACCTTTGCCATCTTTTGCCTTGTTTACACTACACTTCTCTTCTCTTTTTCTTATTGTATATACACGGTTTTAGACTGGTTTTAAGGGATGAAACTTGTGATTTAAACACTACCCAAGGTGGAGGGGTTAACCACCCTTTCTTGAATCTTATCCCATAGCTTATATCCTTGTTTTTCCCACTTGTTTCTTTGCTTTTAGCCACTATTTTTCAGAGTGTTTTTAAGCTTTAAAATGTGATTTTAATCATAAAATCAGAAAAGGTTAGCCACCCTTTCTTTGGTTTGTTTACTAGGCTTCTTTCCTTCTATTTTTGTTCAAGTTTTCTTCTATTTTCAAACTGATTTTCAGCACTGTTTTGTGCTATTTAGGGGTTGTTTAGTTTATTTATTTAATTTATGCTTTGAATACTATGCTTGTGTTGTTGTAAGTCCTCATAAATTTGGTTGTTTAGGCCATAGGCACCAATCTATTTGTGTTGATAGGTCTCTCTACATAGTTTTCATACATATACTCTCACTTGTAAGTCATCACCTTTGCATAATCACTTATGCAATCTCCCTTGTTTCTTTGCTTTCTTTGATTAAGAGTTGTATCCAACACTAGATTGTTACTCAAAGCATAAGAAAGAGACTTTCCATGCTTAACGGTTTAATCTCTTCAGAGGTTTATTACCAAGGCATTACATCTCTCTCATGCTACGCACAACCTCTTGTTTGATACTATTCTTTATTACTTTTTGCACTTAGTAGACGTAATTATAGCTTTTGGACAAAATGAAGAAAAGATAAGGAAATGGAAAGGTAATATAAAAGAGGGTAATAAATTTGAGTTGGGTTCAATTGGACATTATATTAAACCCATTGCGTCTTGAATCATTATATACTTCTTAGTGATGTTTAGTGATTCAAGAAGCAATGTCCACCCCTTTCCTCGAGGTAACTCCATGATAGGGAAGAGGTGTTGTTGGTCTTTTATTTCTTTTTATTAAGCTTTCGTCATATTGGTTCTAAGATCTTCACGCAACAAACGTGCGAATATTGATGATTTGTGAACCGAATCTACTTTTCCCTCAATCATCTTCATGATAGGGAAGGGCAGAGAGGATAAACATCTCCTGGAAACACTCTGTTTTTGCTTTGTTTCAGATCTATTGTAGCAGGGTA
The DNA here is from genome assembly GCF_055761805.1 of Camellia sinensis. Lineage (NCBI taxonomy): Eukaryota > Viridiplantae > Streptophyta > Magnoliopsida > Ericales > Theaceae > Camellia > Camellia sinensis. Next base: position 50,314,341 of record NC_138966.1, read on the forward strand.
ATCCCCAAAAATAGTGGCCAACCAGCCACCTTTCTGTCCGGCTGACCACTTTCTATGGCCAGCTGACTACATTTTTCTGTACAGGCAGTGGCATTTTTGTGGCACAATACAGCAGAAAAGGAGGCCAAAACAAAATAATTTTCTGATTGCGAACATAACAGAATCTGGTAGCAAACAAAGAGGTTTCCGGGAGGATGTTATCAGTTGTGCTCTTGTGGCTTCTCTCCTCCCATCCCATTAATTTAGTGCTTTAATATTAATGTGTTGTAATTAACTAGGTGGCTCCATTTGAATTCGTAATAATTAGTTAGTTTAGTTAATTTTGGTGTTGTAATACTTAGTTTAATTAGGGCATTTATTCAGACCCTCTTGTATGAGGGCACACTTGTAATATTGTGTATGTCTTCCAACCTCCATTCTTTTTCCCTTTTATTTATTTGCTTATGATGGTAGCATGTAGTATCATATTTTGGTTTCATATCATTACCATGTGTAAATATCCATTTTTGCATGCATCAGGTTCGGTTCATCATTCTAACATTGTTGTGATTTCTTACTTTCTTGATTACGTGCGTTAACGCATGCTTTGAGTTGAGCCATATGTCATGTTACTAAACCGAACCTAGCAGTATCACTTGCATATTAGGGTATGCATTTTTTTAACTATTATTTTCTATTTTGGCTTGCCTCGGTTGAGTACTAGCTGATCATTTCTTGCTTTAGCACATTGCATGTATGTTTGTATTGTTATATTACGCATATTTACCAAGAGGCTAAGTGTTTTTTTAATATATCTCTTTGAATGCCGGTGGATGAAGGCTATTTTGCTTAAATTAGGATGACTTTGATTAATGGACATATGAGTTTACTTTTTCAAGTGGCACATATCCAAAACTCTTTGCAAACAAACATGAAATCAAAGCATTCCAAAGTGGATGACTTAGTCTATACTTGTGTGCCTACATAGTAAGTTAGCATTAATAATCAAAACAAGAGCATATAATATACAAAAAAATCACATCATATTTAGTAGAGGCCGATCTTTGATCGGGTGTGTGGGGTGCTCAATTCATGACCTTCCCCTCTCATACTTAAGATCTCGAGCCAAGACACTTTGGTTATAACGAACAAGTGGCCTTCGGCATGAGTCACGAGTTTCCTAAATTTCCCCAAAAGAAAAAACATTTAGGTGGTAACTCAAAAATCTGGCAATGCAGTCTATTTTTGGCATTTCTGATTGTAAATCGATTTTCCAAAGATATACTAGATTTGGACTCTCATTTGTTTAATCTATTTCACATTGCACTTGTGAAACCAGATTCAAAACCATGGGAGTCCGAACTGTAGGGCTATTGTATTCGTGGTGACTAAACCCCCCTCCGAGGAGCACAAAAAGCAAGCTACACCAACACTCAAGCGCAATAAGGGCCGCTCGAGCCAAGACCGTTCGAGCGCAAGAAGTTTCGCTTGAGTGAAGAATACCATTTCTCAGTAGTTTTCCAGACCTATAAAAGTACTGAGAGTTCACAAAGACCGTTTGAGCGCAAGAAGTGATGCTCGAGCGTAGAGGCAAAATTCTGGGCAACGACAATTTGAAAAACAAGCTACCAACCTGTTCGAAACACAACCAAGACAACCCAAAAGCCAAACTCAAAGAGGTATAACAGGAAACAAGACATGAATAACTATATAAAACAATGAAACTCGGATCCAAAGCATACAATAGGTTGGGTCCAAACTAGAATCGCTATAATCTTTCCCCCTTTAGGAATTTCGTCCTCGAAATTTTAAACCGAACCTTAATACTAGGTTTTAACCAATTCCAACAGTGATAATAGTTCGCATTCATCAGCATGACCCATTCACTGGTCATCCATTTCCACCAACATGATAAACGTATTTTCAACACTGAATATACAATTTACATATCCAAAACTTATACGATGTTTATATTACATCATCATAACAAAGTTTGCAATTCATGCTCAAACATCAACAAATACGTCCGGATATTTCTTATGGGCTTCCGCTTTACGCTCCCAAGTGGCCTCCTCAACCTCGTGGTGTCGCCACTACACTTTTACAAAGGAAATTTTCTTGCCTCGCAAGACTTGGTCTCGAGTGTTTGGTTTCTCCTCATACGAGGCATCCTTGTCTACCTCTAACTCCATCCAATCCAACACGTGTGATGGATCCGGCTCATACTTCCAGAGCATGTACATATAGAACACATCATGAACCCCGGAAACTTGTAACGGTAAGGCCAAACGATAAGCTACCTCCCCAATCCGTTCTAGGATCTAAAAAAGGTCCAATAATTCTAAGAGACAACTTCAAATCTCATCAAACCCTGTCTAGGTGATATTTTCAAGAAGATGTGATCTCCCACCTCAAAGGATAATGGTCTCCGCCTACGATCGGTATAGCTCTTCTGACAACTTTGAGCCGTGACCAACCTCTTATGGATAAGTGCAACTTTCTCCGTCATTTCTCAAACTAATTCTGGACCCAATATAGGTGCATCACCTACCTCAGCCCAACATATAGGAGATCTACACGGTCAGCCATATAAGGCCTCAAACGGTGCCATGCCAACACTTGATTGGAAGCTATTGTTATAGGCAAACTCCACTTAGGAAAAATGCCTCTCCCACGATCCCTTAAAGTCAAGGACACAACCTTGAAGCATATCCTCAAGGATCTGAATAGTACGCTCGGACTGCTCGTCAGTCTGAGGATGATAGGCGGTAGTAAAAGTCAACCTAGTGCCCAAGGCATTCTACAGACTCTGCCATAATCGAGTAGAAAAATGTGAATCTCTATCTGAAATAATAGTCATAGGGACCCCATGAAGTCGAACAATGTCCCTAATGTAAAGGTTGGCTAGAAAATCTATCGAGTCACTCGTTCAGATAGGTACAAAGTGTGCTGACTTGGTCAGTCGGTCAACTACCACCAAAATGGCATCATTACCCCGTTGAGTCCTTGGAAGACCCACAACAAAATCCATTATGGCATGTTCCCATTTCCACTCAGCTATAGGCAAGGGTTCCAACAAACCCGCTGGCCTCTGATGCTCGGCCTTTACTTGTTGACAAGGCACTTTGACACAAAACACCGCTACTCCCTTCTTTATCCCCTTCCATCAAAACTGACAACTAAGGTTGTGATACATCTTTGTGCCTCCCGAATGCACTGCAAGGTATGAATGGTGAAACTTTTAGAGTACTTCCTCTCAGCAAGACTCCAGCACGAAAAGACGGTCAAGGTATCTTACACTCGAGTCAAAGTACACGTTCAAACTTCTTTCTACCTTCCCACTGGAGATCTTCTCTCGAAGGGTTTCTATCTCAAGGTCACCCCTCTGTGCTTCTATATCTTGGCTCACAAGTGTAGGTTACGTAACTATGAAAAACAAAGTTGTCGACTCAATGGACTCGCCAAGATACAAGTCAAACTCACCAATAGCACCCAACATTTCCCATTCTCGGATGGCAATACAAGCTACACTACTAATGGATTTTCTACACAAGGCGTCAGCCACTACATTGGCCTTTCTCGGGTGATAGTGCAACTCAAAATCATTGTCTTCCATAAATGTCATCCACCATATTAGCCTCAAATTCAGATCTTTCTATGAAAATAGGTTCTTTAGACTCTTGTGATCAGAATACACCTCAAACTTCTCACCATATAGGTAGTGCCTCTAAATCTTTAAGGCGAAAGTCACAACTATTAGTTCTAAGAAATGGGTAGGATAGTTCTTCTCATGTGTTTTCAACTGACGAGAGTCATAGGATACTACCTTTCCCTCTTGCATCAAGACACAATCCAAACTTGCTCGTGAAGCATCGCAATACACCGAATAGCCTAAACCCCTCTCCAGAATAATTAACATTGGAGCAGCGAAAAGTCTAACCTTAAGTTCTTGAAAAGACTTCTCATAAATCTTATTCCACGTAAACTTGATTCCCTTTCTCGTTAGTCTAGTCAAAGGTAAGGGAAACTTAGAGAAATCCTTCACAAATCGACAATAATACCCAGCCAACCCCAAAAAACTACAGATCTCAAAGGCATTCTTAGGTTGTTCCCAGTCTTGCACTGATTCTATCTTAGAAGAGTCTACAATCACTCCTTTCCCGAATGCTACGTGACCCCGAACTTAGCATACAACTTGTGGGCTCTAAACAACTCAAGCACAACTCGTAAGTGTTCCTTGTGCTCCTCCTCAGAGGGTAAGTAAATTAAGATGTCTTCCACAAAGACGACTACAAAGCCGTCCAAGAACTCATGAAAGATTCAATTCATCAAATCCATAGACATGGCCAGTGAGTAGGTTAACCCAAAAGGCATCACTGGGAACTCATAATGGCCATATCGCGTACAAAATGTCGTCTCCTGGATATCTTCCTCCCTTACCCTCAATAGGTGATAACCTGATCTCAAGTCTATCTTAGAGAAACAACAAGACCCCTTAAATTGGTCAAACAAATCATCTATGCGTGGCATTGGGTACTCGTTCTTAATAGTTACCCGATTGAACTTCATGTAATCTACACAAAGTCACAATGCATTGTCTTTTTTCTTGGCAAAGAGAGTCGGTGCTCCCCAAGGCAAAGTACTAGGGGGGATAAAATCCTTATCTAGCAATTCTTGGAATTGAATCTTCAACTTATTGTGCAAATCTATATGGTGCAATGGAAATCGGTGTCGTGCCAGGTACTAAGTCAATAAAGAACTCAATCTCACGATGAGGTGGTAAGCTAGTGAGATCATTAGGAAAAACATATGGGGTATTCACAAACTACCCCTGGCAAATCAACTCGGACTCTATCACACTCACTACCTAAGAAGGTTGCAAGAAGACAACTAAGCTCACTCCGACCACACGAATCATACACCGGTGATAAAACTCTATTAGCTCTGTCCCCCATGAAATAAAAACAATCACCACTCAAGGTACATACAGTAACCCTCTGACGATAACAATCTATGACAACCCGATACGATGACAACCAGTCCATACCCAATAAAGCATCAAAATTTGACGTGTCAATCAACACAAATGAAAAAGGAAGTTGGCGACTGGCAACCTCTATCTCACAGCCCTGACACCCCTATTCCAAAACAATCTCACCACCAATAGGTGACTCCACACTAAGTGGAGATGCTAACCAAGCCAATTCTAACCCCAATACCGATACAAATGAAGACAAAATAAAAGAATAAGATGCACCCGTATCAATCAATACATTGGCAGTAGAATTGCATAACAAGAAAGTACCTTTCACAACTGAAAGTACTGGCACTAAGTCTGGCGTGGTAACAGCATATACAGGCCCTGTAGGTCTGTATTCCACCTGCTTAACCCTCGGAGCATAAGTCTGATGTACTAACTAAGCAAAAGAGGCTCCTTGATTGGCCCTTGAGGCCTGTGTTGACTATGTGGGCTAGTGGCTCTATGCCTGCCTCGAATCATATGCACCAGGCATGCCACCTGACTGAGGACAAAACCTCCTCACATGCCCTAACTGCCTACACTGGTAACAGGTAGGCGGCTGCCATCTCCCCTGACTCTAGCTTCGAAAATGAGCTGTTGACAGTATAGATTGTTGCCCTTATCCTCTCTGCAGGCAAGATGGAGGCTTGTCGCCCAACTGGCCACATTTGAAACAAGAAAAGTCTCCCTAATTACCTCTCCTTGAACCCAAACTCGGCACATGAAAGGTTGATCTAGACTGTGCAGCCTGGGACTACTGTGGAGCAGGACCTCTTTTGCCTCTTACTGTCCTGACTCTTCTCCTGAACCATATGACTCCTCTTGGAGCCCTTATTTGGCTTCTTCTCAGCCTGAACTACGGTCTCACGATGAGCCGCTGCCTCCGCAACGCGTTCATAGTCCCTAATCATTGACCCAGCTAGCTCGAAAAGAAGCCCGGTCCTCAATCTCTTCTAGAACTTGATACAATGGCGTTCCATTGTTGTCACGAGTTCTGGTGCAAATCTAGAGAGGCTTGTGAAAGTTGCCTCAAACTCGGCTACTAGCAAGCTCAGCTGCTTGAGCTTCAAAAATTGGTCGCTTAACGTCTCCCTAGTAGTGGGAGGTAAGAACTTGTTCTGGAAGGAGTTGACAAAAGCCTCCCAAGTCACCCTAACACGCGCATGCATATACTTCCACCATTGACCCATATCTCTCTTCAGTTGGAAGGATGCTAAGGTCACCCTCAACCCGTCGCCTTCGACGCCAAGTATCTCAAACTTCTTCACCATTTGTTTGAGCCGTTGACCCACTTTCAAAGGCTCTTTAGGAATACCCAAAAACTCCTCCAGATTGGACCAGAAGAACTCCCTCTTCAAGAATAAAGGTCCTGCCTCAGCTACTTGGGCTTGGAGTTGATTCTCAGCCCTGAGAATGTCCATGGATTCCCGCAAAGCTCTGACTATTTCATGGGCCAAAGCACCTATGGCCTGTTGATCTACTGGTTCGGCCATATTGGCCTGACCAACTCTTTCTTCTTACACCGGAATGTCATCCAGTAATGACACTTCATGTCGTCAAAGCCTACCACACCTACCACCACCACGTCCATGTCTTGACATCCTAATAAAGGTAACCGATGAAATTAGTTTATTTACAAATGTGCCAAAGCTAACTCACTCCCGCCCTAATGCGATGGACAACAATTAATTCACTCCACATAATTACATATTCATATAAACACATACGAATTTTCTTTCTGGATAATGATCGTCCCGGGACATTGCTAGAGTTCCAATTAGAAACAGCAGTGATAAAGTGCTCTTCTAATAGGACTTTTAGAAACCCGTAGACCCAATCAATATCTTAGAAATTAAATCTCATACCCATATAACCACGTAAACATGTTATCACATAAGCATACCATACATACAAATATCTCTATCAAGCGAGACAAACCCATTGTGGTAATACCACTTCCTACATACCTAAAGTATTCAAACCTGATACTCTCTGATACCAAGTTGTAACACCCCAAAATAATTACAATAATTCATTCACAATATCAATAAATGACAATAGTGATAAAGTAGTTATCCTTCATTAAGTCCAATTAAGTTTACAAAAGAGAAACATATGCAGTATATATTCATGTTGCTTGGCCCTGAATCTATGACATATGCTGCCAGCTAAAGAAAAGAATGGAAGGTAAACAGATAAGAACGCCCTAAGGGCTTACATCTTTCCAAGACGATGCTTGGTTACAACAAAAGTGGACTTAAGTCCTATACAGTTAAAGCCCTTGGCTTATACAAAATAGAAACAATAAATACACAAAAGAAGCTCTCGCTCTAAGTCCTCCCAAGCTATTGCCTTGGCGGAGGCATATCATTAGCACCTGAAATGTTTTTCCTGTATAGGGTGAGCCAAAACCTAGTAGAAATAATCCAGTACAGTGTATGAATTTTAACAAAGCTATAAGGTGGATTCATATGCAATGCACATGTCAAAAACATTTTATATCTCTTTCAAAATCATACAATGCCAGAATAATATCATATTTCATAAAACATTCTCCTTTGAATGGACACACAGGGCAGTGAATCATATCTTAGGGAATCTTAAACCAATATAACCATTCACAAAAATTTCATCCCTGGGAAACCGTAGATCGGCACCCATGTAAACGTCGGCTATACAAGCACTACTATTGTCATTTTACGGATATTTCGTCTACGGGATCAGCACCCATGTATATGCGCGATTTTTGAGACTTTTACCCTGGACACACAGGCCAACTTATTTGATGTAACAACAATCTCTTTTCCAAATTCACCCATTTTTCTCAAAACAGTATACATGTAAAATGTATAAATATAAATGAATAACTAATGCAAATGGATGAGAAAAATGGTTTTAATTTCCATAGTTCTCATGCAATTTCAACAGCACTCATAGCTATCCTCCATCAATAGCCCAAAACATATTCCATAAAGATAAACTTTTCCAATTTCAAGAGATGAGTGATAACACATATCCAACTCTACCATCCTCATCAATATCAATCCAATTTCATAATTTCAACATCAATTTCCTTATTTATACACAATCAATATTTGAGGAATTTAGAGCAAAATTCCTTTTTCTTTCCAAAATCTACCCCAAGTATCAAAATCAATCATTTCTTCGCAACTCAACATTATTTCCAACATCAAAATCATTTCCAAGACTCCATGTGAAAAACCCTTCTTTTGACTTTTACCCAGAACCCTATATTTGTTCCAAATCTTCCAAAATCACAATATTGTTTAGAAATAACAAATAGCTAAGTTAAAACTAATAAAAAGAGTGGAGATATACATACCTCAAGCTTAGAAGACGAGAGAGAGAGAATGGAGAAACTTCAAAGATGTCAAAACCCAAATTTGTTCAGATCAAAAGGAAGCCCACGGTGTGCTCTACCTTTTCAACAAAGAGACACAGGTGAAAAACTTGACGAATCTAGGTGTATTTGTAGAGAGAAGGTGAGTTTTAGAAAGAGTGGGTCTTAGCTTAGGATTTTGAAATGTTTAGAGAGAGAGATGAAAAAGTGATGTAAAAAGTGACTTTTGTGAACTGATATAAGCACAGACTGCTCGAGCGCAAGAAGTGATGCTCGAGCGTACAGACACAAAAGATGTGACCACTGGAGTGTGAAATACAAACTCCCAGCAGTTTAACAGATAGGAGGCCAACGCTCGAGCACAATAAGGGCCGCTTGAGCAAGGGCCGCTTGAGCCAAGACTGCTCGAGCGCAAAAAGCTTTGCTTTAGTGAAAAATACCACTTCTTAGTAGTTTTGTAGACCTACAAAAGTACTGAGAGTTCACAAAGACCGCTCAAGCGCAATAAGTAACGCTCAAGCGTAGGAGCAAAATTCTAGGCAATGACAGTTTGAAAAACAAGCTACTAACCTGTTCCAAACATGACCAACACAACCCAAAAGGCAAACTCAAAGAGGTATAAGGGGAAACAAGACATGAATAACTATATAAGAAAATAAATCCCATATCCAAAGCATACAATGGGTCAGGTCCAAACCGAAATCGTTATATGTAATAAAATTCCAAGCAAACAAATAGTAGCAGCAGTAAACAACAACAAACAAATTCAGTAGTGGTAAACATTTCCCTTTTCTAAGCAAACAAACAGAGATAAACTGGTTTTAGACAACAACAAGCACACAAAAGCATGAATGTAAAAAACTCTGGCTCAAATTGAGACTGTGAGAGGTCGATGACATCATTTGTCTCTCCAGTACTTTACATCTATGAAACAAGAAAAAGAAATACATCACAAAAATAGGATTAATATATATAGAAAAAAATAAACATTTTTTAAGTAAAAGTGTAGAGTTCATTGTAGATGAGATGATCTGAGATAAAATCACAAGAAAGAGTTTTTACTTACATATACCAGATCCATTGTAAATAGATGAACAATCGATTTGAGAGTGTAAAGTTCACGAAATATCTCCGATCCGAGATTAAATCCACTGATCTGACATGAAATCCACAAAAAAGTAACATTGTTAGAGAGAGAGCTCACCGAGAGAGAGAAAGAGGGACCTTACCGAAAGCGAAAGAGAGAGAAGTAGCTGTAACTGCCGATCTAATCTAAGATGGTGATCTGAGTTGACTGCGTCTGAGAACAAAGGAACAAAAATAACGGCATTGAGAGAGAGAGAGAGAGAGAAAGAAAGAGAGAAAGTGATAGAGAACTCACCGAGAGAGAGAGAAAGAGAGAGAGAGAAAGTGATAGAGAGCTCACCGAGAGAGAAACAAGAAGCTACAGCTATCGATCTGATCTGAGATGGATAAGAGTGTAAGAGATAGTATTGAGAGCGTGGGAGATAGTGAGTGGCGTGAATTAGGGATAGAGTTTAGCCTTTATATGAAACAAGATATGATATTATATGGAAGGGTATATAGTATAAATATAGACTATTTTTATATGGTCTAGATTGGTTTCAATCCGGAACCGTGGGGTTCAATCTGGAACCAATTCATGACCTACGGATTTTTAAATTTCCAATCCAGAACCGAGCCTTGGATTCCAAAAATCAATCCAAACCTACCAGATTGGGTGAACCAAATCGGATTACAAATTATATGGATTCCTTACTCAGCCCAACTCCTGGGTTCTAATTGATGGTGGGTATAAATGCAATGATTTTGCCATTTTTACTTATGAACTTCTAATACAATTTGTTAAATAAGAAAGAAGAGTTAAAAACAAGTATTTGGCAATTACCCTTTTAATTTATAACATTATTATTCTTGTGGATAATGTCTACTATATGTAAGTTATGTTATTGGTGGTGTTGTTTAACATGAATGTCATAATCTAGTCACAATTAAAAATAATAATTGAGCTATGTAGACACCCGATTTTTCACCGCCCTTAAGACTTGGGCTCCTCAACTTGAACACTCGATGATGAAAAGTTACGATGTACAATCGTTCAAATTCTTCAGCAAAAGGGCCTCATTTTTTGATCTTCTAATCCCAACCTTATACCCCATTTTGACCAAAACTATTTAAACCATAAAACCCTTTCTTTCAAAATAATTTTTCAAATGTTTCTACGATGTTCCAAGGCTCGCATTTCATTTAAAATGTTGCATTTTTCAATAAACCGAGTAAGGACAAAATAGAAGTAAGTGTAAGGGAGGTGCAATGTATGAAAAATATTTAAAACATCTTATTTATAGGTTTGGATTTGAAGGAAATTTGAGGGGTTGGAAGAAAACTAGTTTAGGAAGAGGTCGGCCATCAAACGGTTAAGAAAGAAATGGACAACCTTCACTAAATTAGGCATATCTCTTTGTACACTTAGAATTTACATGTGAGGCTACTACCATTAGAAATTATACTTCCTGAGCTTCAATTTAAACTCAAGAATCACCTAAAACCAAGTCCGGATGAGGGAGATATGCCCGTTTGAAGTTGGGCATCAATCCATTAAGAAAGAAATGAGTAGACTTCACTGAATTAGGCATATCTCTTTTTACGCTTAGAACTTAGATATGAGGATACCACCATTGGAAAGTATACTTCCAGTGCTTCAATTTAGATTGAAGAATCACCTAAAACCAAGTCCGGATAAGGGAGATATGCCCGTTTGAAGTCGAGCTTGAGAGAAATTTTTTATGGCCAACCGTACAAGTCCTTGGCTGGCCAACCAGGTGTTCCTATAGGCCAATTTTGGTGGCTGGCTGTCCCCCTACTGGTCGGCGGGCCAGTTGTTCCGGTAGAACAAATATTTTGCTACCTGATGTGCCTGTTCTTCCCATAGGTGTATGCACTGCACCAACTGTCTCTATACAGATATTTCCGAGATAGTAACATGTTTTTCTATAAATACTTGACCACCCCTCTTGAAATTAGGTTACAAAAAAGTCCAAAGGCTCAAATTTTTGAAAATCTCTCTCTCTCTCACTCTCTCTCTCTCTCTCTCTCTCTCAACACACATACCTCACCCAACCGCTTTCTAAACCAAAATTTTGGGTCTCCTTGTTGTAATTCTTGAGCTAAAATCTCGGCCCTTGAGAGTGAATGCCTTGTGGTTTATGAACAAAAGGGTTATTCATTTTCAAGAGGTATAACCTTGGCCTTCTCTACACTGCTTCTCCTCTATCTTTTCTTGCTATTTTTGGACTATTTTTACACTGTTTTTATAGGCTAAAACTTGTGGTTTAAAGTTACCAAATGTGGAGTGGTTAACCACCCTTATTTGAACCTTGTCTCTTAAGCTTTTGCCCTTGTGTTTCCCATCTCTTCCTTAACTTTTTCCAACTTTTTACCACTGATTTTCAGAGGTTGAAAATGTTGTTTTGAAGTCCCAAATTTTTTTTTTTTTGGGGGGGGGGGAGGGGGGTGGAGGGGTTAGGCACCCCTCCTTAGGATTGTTTACTAGCTTCATTTCCTCATTATTTTAGCTAACTTTTTCCAACTTTTCTCTTAAAATTTCAGCACTATTTTCAGCTATTCTAGGACTATTTTAGGTTGTTTGTTTCATTTATGCTTTGTATAGCATGCTTATAGCATAGTTGTCCTAATAGGTTTCGTGGTTTAGGCCTTAGCCACCAACCTATTTGAGTTGATAGCATTTATTTCTTGTTTTTCATACTTGTGTTCACATATAATCACCTCTACAACCTCCCTCCTCTCTTGGCTTTTTATTTCTTTGAGAGTTGTTTCAACCGAGTATTGTTTAAGCTTGAGAAAGAAACCTTTCCATGCTTAATGGTTTAATCTCTTCAGAGGTTCATTACCAAGGAATTACATCTCTTTTATGCCCAAAACAACTTCTTGTTTGACACTTCTCCCCATTAGTGGACTCAATTCTCATTTTTGGACTAAAATGACTAATGAATGGAAAGGTAAGTAAAAAAGGAATTAAAATTAGGCTAAAATGGAACAAGATAATAAAATCATGTTTGGGGTTCAATCTGACGTTAGTTGAACCTGTTGAGTCTTGAACTATTTCATACTCTTTAGTGATGATAATGACTCAAGATTCAAGGTCTACCATTTCCCTTGATCAATTCCATGACAGGGAGGAGGTTTGTAGGTCTTTTATTATCATTTATTGAGATTTTGTCCCTTGATTCATAAGTCATCACGCAATGAGTTTGCATTGATTGATGGCTTACGAATTAAGCCAATCCCTTCTTGGATCTGTTTGATGATAAGGGGAGGCATGGTGGACAAACATCCCATGAGAATGCTCTGTTTGTGCTCTGTTTCGTGTCTATTACAATAGGATAGTGGCAAACACCAGTGGCCGGCCGACCACCTCACTGTACGGCTGACCACTTTTACTGGCCAGCTGGCTACTTCATTTTAGGCCAGCAGTGCCATTTTCATGGCAGAACAGAGCAGAGGCTGGGGTAAAAACAATTTAATTTTTTTGATTGCACAACCGAACCGTTTTGACAGTAGAACAGAGGCATTTTCAACAAAAAATTTGCATGCATGCATGAACCATTCCTCACTTCTCGAAGCCCATTAAAATCATGTTTAATAGTAGTATGTTGAACTTGTAATAATTAATTTCATAGTTAAGTAATTCCACATTGTTTTGAATTGTAAAAATTAGCTAATGTAGTTAATTCATTTATTTGGGCAATGTAATAGTTAGTTAATTTGGTAATTAGCTAGGACATTTATTCAGACCCTCTTATGCGAGGGAAAAATTGTAAAATTGTCTATGTCTTCCAACACCACGTCTTTCTCCCTTTTATTTACCTGCTTATAATGGCAGCATCATGTTTTACATTTTTCATATCATTACCATGCTTACCTATCCATCTTTGCATACATTTGGCTCGACACATCATTCTAACCTTGTGGTTATTGATTATCCAAGAGAACATGCTTAAACAGCGTGCTATCAAACTGTCTCACATGCCATATTAGTAGCCGAGCCTATTAACTTCATTTTGCATGTGTTGCATTAATTAGGATCATGCATTTTTTCTAACTATTTTGCTTTCTTTTGGCTTGCCTTGGATATTAGGGTAAGCATTTATTGCTTTAGCATATTACATGAGTGTTAGTGCTACCATAACAAGCATGATTACCATAAGGCTAAGTGCTTCAATGATAAACCTGTTTGAATGCTTGTGAATGAAGGCTAATTGCTTAAATTAGGATAATTTGATTAATGTATATATGAGATCACTTTTTCAAGTAGTACATATTCAAAAACACTTTTCAACAAAAAATAAAATCAAATGTTCCAACTTTTGCAAATTAGTCTATACTTATGTGCATCATGTAGTAAAAATAGCCTAATAATCAGAAGAAGAGCATATAATGTAAATAAGAATCACATCATGGTTAGTAGAGGCCGATCTTTGATCGGGCGAGTGGGGTGCTCAATTCCTGACCTTCCCCTCTCGTACCTAGGGTCCCAAGCTGAGATATACTTTGGTGATAACAGATAAATGGCCTTTGGCGCGAGTCATGTGTTTCCTAAATTTTTTAAAAATGTTTAGGTGGCGATTCAGTAATCTGGCAAAGCAGTCCATTTTTGGCATTTTTTGATTCAAAATCAAATTTCCAAAAGATTTGCCGGATTTAGACTCATTTGTGTTTATCTATTTCACATTGCGCTTGTAAAATTTGATTCAGAACCACAGGAGTCCGAATTGTAAGGCTATTGTATCCGAAAGGAGCACGAAAAGCAAGCTACAGTTTCTGGCAACTCTGTTGGGGATTTAGAGAACTTGATTGAAATTTATGATGTGAAATTTTATTTACAGATAAATGTTCTTTGCATTGCATTTACATCGGTGTTTTAAGCCACTGTGTTTTCCATATGTTATTCCTGGACGGTTTGCTAGAGACTTGCGAAAAAAACTTGCCAAAAGGCTGGCCAGTCGTGGGCTCTACCATGTTGGAAACACAACCCTTAGATCTAGATTATCAATGTATCGTTTGATCCTCCTTTCACTTCTCAGTGTTAGGTGTGGGAGGTATATTAGGTAATCTTGTTGAGGTACCTTTTTGATCAATCGGCTTAGCTGCATATAGTAAAGCCATAGTGACTGCTCCAACATAGGACATGATGATCACCCATATGCAGGATTTTGTGAAACTACTTGCTTGAAATAGTGAAACCCTAGTTCATGCCAAAACTAGGACAGGGTAACCTTATTCCCTCATAGGGGTGCTTTGGCTTTCTTTAATTGGTATGTGAATTATAGTGAAACTGTACAGGAATGTTCATATCAGTGGTACAGTTGGTATTTGTTTTGGGGCAGAATTAAGCAGAGAGTACAGTCACTCAGCTGTGATCATATCTGTTCCAGTGAAATTGGGCTGAGGTGCTAGCTATTTTCTCTTTTACAAGGTAGGCCTAGAACCATAGCTTCAGGAGGCTCTGATATCCCCCAGGTACTCTGGACTCGTGTCGATAAACTTCGTCAAGTCAGAAATCTAGTTTAGAGGCAGCTAGTGTTTGCTTCGCTTTCGCCGATGGCAAGACGAATGAGGGCCAGACAGGGTTCACCATTTCCACTATTTTGACATTAACCAGTTAGATCACCTTTGTTCATCTCATCCCGAGCATCTACTTCTATCATGGCTTAGCCTTCGACAAATCTAGAGGATTTACTGATCCGTCTTCAGCAAACAGTAGATTCGCTCCAGCAGGATACGACCCGACAAACTGAGGTCACTAATAGGTTGCAACAACAACAGCACCCGATTGTGGCTTTTGCTTCTCATGTACCTAACGTCGCTACTCCTATGCCAAGCACCGCTGCAATACAGCTTAGGATCCACCGGGTGTTCTTATTCCCCTAGTCTAAACAAATCTAGTCCCGGTTCAGATGTCTAGTGCTCCAGCCGAGGCACCTTTAGAGTTTGAGTTTGACCCAACCCTGCTCAAAGTCAACAAACTTGAGAAACTGTTCAAAAAGGCATAAGGGGTTAATCTATCTCGGATATTGATGATGGATATAAGGACACTGCTATTACTCTACCAGAGCGGTTCAAGGTGCCGCAAAATGACCGTTTTGATGGCTTTGGAGATCCAATGGTGCATTTGCGCCTTTTCTCTGATATTCTGTGACTAATGAGATTAACCAGACTTCAGAAGCTATCGTTATTCGGCAAGACCATGTGTGGTATAGCTGCCATTTGGTATGCTAAATTGGAGGACTCTGTGAAACAGAGCTGCTAGGAGTTGGATGAACCCTTCCTTGCCCAATATTCCTACAACACGCAGATCGAGGTCACAATTCGTGATCTTGAGGCAACGCGTCAGGAACTGAAGGAGGGCTTCTCAGAGTTTGTTATTCGATGGAAGGAAAAGGTGGCTATGATGGCAAACAGACCTCCAGAGAAATAACAAGTTCGTATAATTGTTAGAAATCTGTATGAAAGGCTATTACAAAAAATGGTAGTCCTCCCACTATTCAACTTTAAGGACCTTCATGAAATTGTGGTCCAAATCGAGGATGCCATCAGACAAGGGATCCTTGTGGAAGGTAATGAGCCACTGAGGAAGAATATTGTTCGCGGTTCCAATGCTACTACCATGGTAGCACAACTGTGAAATGCTCAAAACTAAACACTGTGACTAGTCTCATCAAAAACCCTTTTGCTAATAATAGCCTAAAACCAACCACTTCAACTCGGCCTCAAGCCTGAAATTTACATCCTCTTTACATGAATCTTTCTCAAGCCTTGAAAATACTACTAGAAAAAGGGCACTTAGAGCTCCTAGAACCCTGACCCCTTCCAAATCCTCTTCTACTAAGGCATGGCCCCGTTAAATACAGTGCTATCATCAATAATCTGGCCATAATACAAACCGTTGCATCCGCCTCCATCATAAGATTTAGGATCTTATTGACAATGAGATCATAGTTCCACCGAAAATACCTCAGGCCACCACTAACCTATAACCTCCACACCTCAACCTAATCCATGCACTACCATCTACCTACAACCCCAGCATATACATCACCGCAGCCTATTTACCCAAACCTGAGGTGTTCATTCTAGAAAGCACGGACTTGTATATGATGGATGCACTTGAATCCCAATCATCTGAAACCCCAAAACATGAACACCATAATAGCCCATGTCTAGTCCAACCTACTCCAAAGAGCCCAATCCAACTAATTCATCAAGAACAAGTCGGTTGAAATACACCGCAGACACCAATGGCCGAACCCACTACTTCTGAGCTAATGAGCATGATTGAAGATCTTTAGAGAACTGTGACAGATTTAGCCTTTGGGATCTTAGCCCCATCATCGACCACATCACATGCCAAAGTTTCACGTCAAAAGGCTCCCTAATCTTGGGACGAGATACATTTGAAAAAGGCCAACCCGAAGCTATCTCAAGTCTGGGTGATGACATGTCAACAACAACTACGATATAGCCACCCAATCCCTTGGCAAAGCTGAAGCAAGGGGCAAGAACAAGGCTGGGTTATCGAGATTTTGAAGGTCAAAGGGCTGAACAAACAACAAGTGCTTGCAGTTGTTGCAAAGACTGTGGATGACACTTTTTGTCGTTCAGGTTGGGTGTAAATCTGGGGCTAAACCATGAAAAGGGATGCCTTACCAAAAACACCCCTTTCGGCTCTACTCCTACAGCCGTAAGGGATCTCCAAACCCAGTCAACACCTACCAACCCCTCTATCAATCCTTCCAAGACTGGTAACCACACTTACAATCCCATTTTCATGACCTTATCCAAAGCTCTCCAAATCTTCATAGGACAAGGCCATCTCAAACCCCTTGACCCTCGGACTCTCCCTAATCTCTTTCCAGCCAAGTATAATGACACTAACCGTTGTTTTTGCCTTTTCCATGAAGTTCAAGATCTGATTGACAATAAGGTCATCACTCCACCAGGTCCTACAAATTCTATTGGCACTGGATCAATGAACTTGGGGGATAATGTGGCTAGTTCTTTGATCGAAAATGAACCACCTGCTGATGGTGCTCATTTTACTTAGGGCATGGTGGATGGCACACACTGGTTTAAGCAATATTGGAAGTGTTGGTTATTTTACTTTCTGAACTAGGTGTTGAGTCAGTCTTGTTTTGGTGATTTTGGGGGTGTTAACTTGGACATCACTTTCTTGTTTCGTGTTTGTCTTTTAAACTCTTTCTTTTGAATCTGTTTCTATCACTGAGCTAGTTGAACCAAAAGATTTGAATGAAACGGTAGTAATTTTCACCTACTTCTCTATGCCTTTAAATCATTGCATTGACGAAAGTTTTTCAAAATTGTTTCCAAAACTGTGATGAAAACAAAGAGGGAGGAATTCCTCAGGATTTGCAAAATTTAATCAATTGAAAGGAAGAAAGGTGTGATAAGCCCTTAATAAATATGATCATGTCTGTTAACGTGAGTACTGGGAAGGATCCTAGCTTGGTTTGGATCGGTTCTACATTGTCTTCAGAGGGGCACAAATGACTAGTCTTTTTACTAAAAGATTTCAAAAATATTTTTGCGTGGTTCCATGAAGACATGCCTGGAATTGATTTTGAGATTGTACAGCATAGGATAACTCTCAGCCTCGAGACTCGACCCCTTTGCTTTCAAACCTTGAACCTTTTAGAATGTTCAACAATCAACCAAAATATGAGGCTTGCATGATCGGATTGGAAGCAACCCTTGAACTAGGGCCAAAAAGGTTAGATGTGATCAAAGAAAGCTTGCATAGCTAGATAAGAAGCATCCCTTAAACTAGGGCCAAAAAATGTTAGATATGCTCAAAGATTCAAAACTGGGTCATTTCTTAAACCATTGGAGATCGGCAAAAAAGCCAAATCCTAGAATTGGAGAGACGAAACTTTTGCTGAAAACCAATCGAGTTCCTATCCACGATACTAGGGGAAAATTCAAACCCAATTGGATGGGCCCTTACATCATCAAGACTATTTAGTCAAGAGCAGTAGCCATTCTCGTGGATTCGGATAGCTTAGAGATCCTATGACCAATCAACATGGACAAGTTAACTTTTCTATCCTTGTGAGGCTCATTGGGTCAAAAACCTGAAAGGGCGACATAGGCAAAAGTTAGAACAAGAAAAAAAAGAAAAAAATGAAAAAATGGAAACAAAGAAAAAAGAAAAAAAAAATGAAGAAGAAAGAAAAATGAAAAAGGAAAAAAATAGAGCTCGCAGAGTTAAAAACCCAAAAGGGCGGCCTTGGCAAGGAGAGAGTTAATACTAGAGCACACCTTAACCCCAGAACTACGTAAGTCCTGATTGCCATCTTTGGGATACATAGATAACTTTATCCTGAAGTTCGGCCCCAACCGTTTTGAATCTGTTTGTCTCATCCATGTTGACTGGCTTATCCTTATTCAACTCGGCTATTCTATCCATGTACAAATTGGCTTATCATCGTTCAAATTTTGTTGTCCTATCCCGTCAAAAGCTTCAACTACAAGAGAAATCAAGTTCGGATATGAGGTTGTGCATCTCAAGAGTTAATTCCACGTTGGTCAGGTAGTGGCCATTTGTAGAAACAGTTTTGAGGATTTTTAGTGAAGTTGTCTAATTTTCTCAAAAATTGTTCCATTTTCCAAAACTGGACCATTTCTTGGACCCAAAAAAGGAAAATTTTAAGTGCTCATAGCCTGACTTACATGATTTCAAAACAGAAAGTCAAACAAGCATGTTAATCTAACTCTCATGTTGGTCGAAATTGTTTTAACAGAAGCCAAAAACACAAAATATAGTCAAAGTGATGAACTAGGGGTACAGTCGAGTCAAGTTTTCTATCTTTTCCCCATTGTCAACGTACTTCCCAGAAAGGGCACAACTGAAGCTAGTAGTAGAGGCCAAAAGTTCTCTCATCCTCCAAGCATCAAGGTATCGAGCCAAGTATGAAGCACGAACTAGAAATAGAGCTGGATATTTGACCCCCTCATAGGGTCCATAACTTTTAGCTTATCAACCACACTTGGGGAGGGACAAAAAATAAGAGAGATTAACGAATAGAGAGATGTGCGTTGAGAGAAAAAGCAACAAAAGGGCTTTTTAGAGAAAACAGAGATTGAGTGACAAAGTAATGAGAGAACCATAAATAAGAAAGGGTGGCAAACAATACCTAGAGAAGCAGGCTCCGTCAATTGAGAGGTCTCCCGTCGGTGGAAAACATCCAAGTGTTGTGTTTGGTGTTTTTGTTTGTTTTGAGTCGTTTTGATTTTAGTAGGTGTAAATAGATGTGTTTAGGTTGTTTTTACTTTGTTCTTCCTTTATTGAGTCGTATTTTGTACTGGGCTCAAGACCCAATTAAGAACTCATTCTCAGTTTGCAAAAATAAATCGTTTTGTGCTCAGAGTGCCGTGCCATTCCCAATATGATGTGCGAAACAGAATTCTTTCTTTCATAAACTACAGGGTCCAACCCTGATGAAGAGAGAGCAATAGAACCAAGACCTTTCTAAAGCTACATGGGTTTTGGACTGCAAAAACAAAATAAAAAGAGGGAAAATTAAAGCACCTGAGTTCGTTTCAACTTCAGCATTTTCCGAGTTTCCATTCCGGATGCACCTTCGCAGGCCTCGTCATTTCTCTGGAGTATAAGTGTTCCTCGACCCCAAGCTCAAGCCTGCTTAGTCAAAGTAGTGATCAAAAGTGCTCTCCCTGAACACCATTCCCCACCACAGACGTCTTGGCTATGTTTGCAATGAGTTCCTAGGAGACCAACTACGATGGTGGAAACTAGAGTTTGAATGGCGATGCCTAGAACACAAAGGTTTGGAATTTTCAAGAATAAAGTCTGGTTTAAATACCTAGGGGTGTATCCTCGGCTTGAAATCTGTATGGTAGCCCCATTGGTTGAGGTAGCATGTGTGGGCCTTAATTTTGGATACTGAACCAACCTAGTATTTCACCCCATAGGAGAATAGGGAAAGTTGTAAGTATGATCAGGGAGAAAAGCAGCATCCGTGGTTTTCGCATGCAGATTTTACCCATTGTCAACATTTGAGTACCTTTGAACTGTTAGTTGAAGGTGGAAATCTGAAAAATAGAAGAGGGAGATCCCTGCCATAATAGAGCGGTTCATCGTTACTCACTCCATGAGATGCTTTCCAAAGCGCTGCTTTGTTTAATTACTACATTTCCTAAAGCATCATCAACTTATATTGCTTGTCACACATACCACATCGTGCATCTATCGCACGATCATACCACATCATGCATCTTTCGCACGATCATACCACATCGTGCATCTTTCGCACGATCATTCTGTATCATGCATCTATCGCACGATCATACCACATCATGCATCTATCGCACTATCATACCACATTGTTCATCTATCGTACGATCTCATCATACTCTGTGCATCTATCACACATTCTTATCATACTCTGTGCATTTATCGCACAATCTCATCATACTATGTGCATCTATCGCACAATCTTATCATACTCTGTGCATGTATCGCACAATCTCATCGTACTCTGTGCATCTATTTCACAATCTTATCATACTCTTTGCATCTATCATATCATTTGAGGACCTTTTATGATGATTTCCTTTCTCACGTTTTCAGCGTAGTTAAAGTGTTTCCTTTCTCACATTTTCAGCGTGATTAGAGCATCTCAAGGTGTGCGGAAGCACGACCCTGGGCAATTTTTTTTTCCCCTTTTCTCATGTTTTCAGTGTGATTAGAGTATTTAATTATAGAAATTTCGGTTTTGACCCAACCTTTATTGTATTCCAAACTCGAGTTTTGTAGTTTAGTGTTGTTGTTCATCTCTTTTCCCCTTGTTTTCCTTTAAGTTTACCTTTTGGATTGTTGTGGTTGTGTTTAGGATAGGTTGGTTGCTTGATTCCAAACTCTTATTGCCCAGATTTTTGCTCCTCTGCTAGAGCAGCACTTCTTGCGCTCGAGTGGGCTTTGCAAACTCGCAGTACTTTTGCGGGTCTACAAAACTACTGGAAGAGTGTATTCTATGCTCAAGCGGCCATTTCTTGCACTTGAGTCATTGGTCCGTTGCATGCAAAACCACTGGATGCATGTTTCTACGCTCGAACGTCACTTCTTGTGCTCGAGCGGTGAACGTCTTTTTCATTGTGTCTTAGAGCTCCAGTAGAATGACTTATTGTATCTGACGCTCGAGCATCACTTCTGGTACTTGAGCGGACTGTGCGCATATCGGTTTGCAGCAGCACCTTTTTACAACACCTTTTCACATATTTTTCCACCAAAATCCTAGATCGAGACCCTCTCTCTCTAAAACACACACTCTCTCTTCTCTCTCTCTCTCTCTCTCTCTACATTTTCACCTAGTTCTAGTGATATGTCTACCCACTTGCCTTTGTTAAAAAGGTAGAGCATCTCAAGGGCTACATTTTGATTTGATTAAAGCTTAGTTTTGGCGTCCTTGAAGTTTCTCTACATCTCCCTTTGGTTTTCTAAGCTTGAGATAGGGATTTTTGACACGTTCTTATGGTTTTTAACATAGTTATTGGTTGTTGTGTAACAATGGTAGGTTTTCAGAGTATCTTGGACAAACCTAGGGTTTAGGATGTAAAATAAAAAGAGGGGTTTCAAGTGAATGTGATATAAATGGTCATAGGGTTTGAAAATGAGGTTATATTGTGTCACAATTGTTGATTTTGGCATTTGGGTGGACATTTAGAAAAGAGGGAAGTTAACCTAAAATGGTTCAAATATTTATTTTGTATACATAAATGAAATTGGTATTATAAATATAAAATTAGATGAATGTTGATGTTGATGGTGGAGTTGGATATGAATTACCTCACACTTTTGGAAATTTGAGTAAATTATCTGTCTTGGGATTGAATATCTGTTTAGAAATATCTGTATTGGACTATCAGTAGAGAAGAGCTATGATTGTTGTAGAAATTGCATGAGGATTAGGTGAATTAAAACTAATATCTTGTGGGTTGTCATTGAATATGACTATGTTTTAAATACATTGTATATATATGATTGGTTGGGAGGAGAAATGAGATGTACTCCATGTTTGGGAAGAGATAGGGGATGGACTTCATTGAATTAAGTTGGCTTGTGTGTCCTTGGTGAAAGTATGAAAACCGCACGTATAGATGGGTGTCGATCCTGCAGACGAAATTTCTGTAAATGGCAGATTGAAATGCTTGTGTGATAATTGTGTTAATTTGGGAACCACTGAGTTGTAGTCACAAATGGGTCATCTGAAAGATAATGAAACTGGCTCATGAATTAAGATGAAATGAATTAACTTGAATTGATAATAAGAAAAAAGGGATTGAGATGTGAATTTTCACACTTTATGATTATATAGAAAACGAATGTTTTATCACTAGCCTTGTAAATGCACATTTTACTTATACCTTTGTTAAAACTCATATATTATGTTAGATTGTTCCTACTAGGTTTTGGCTCACCCTATCTGGGAAAAACCATTTTCAGGTGTTGATGATATTCCTCTGCCAGGGCAGCAGCTTAGAAGGAGTTGGAGCACGAGCTTCACTTTTTGTACTTATTTGTTTGGCAAAGGGCTTAAACTGTATATAGTTAGACTAGCTTTTGTTGTAACCAAGCAATGACTTGGAAAGATGTAAGCCTTTAGGGTATATAATTATCTGTGTAACTTCCATTCCTCTTTATTACTTGTAACACATACTGTAGATTCAGGATGAACTATTTATAAATATATATCGCATGTGTCACTTCTGTATAACGATTCAGGTTGATGGAAGTTTATTATTTTGATTACGTTATCTTATGTACATTGTGTTGGGTCAAATTATTGTAATTATTTCGAGGCGTTACAACATGGTATCAGAGCGTACCAAGTTTGAATACTTTGGGTACGTGGGAAGTGGTTATTACCACAATGAGTTTGTTTCGTTTAGTTGAGACGTTAGTATGTATTGTATACTTATGTGATAACATGCTTATATGATTATATGGGTATGAGATTTAATTTCTAGGATGTTGATCGAGTCCACGGGTTCCTGGCAGTCCTGTCTGAAAGGCACTTGATCACTGCCCTTTCTAACTGGAACTCTAGCAACGCCGCAGGATGGTCATTATCCAAAAATGAAATTCGTATGTGTTTATGTGACCACGTGCTTATGTGGAGTTAATTATTGTTGTCCACTGCATTAGGACGCGAGTGAGTTAGCTTCGGCACATTTGTAAATGTGCTCATCTCTTTTGTTACCTTCGTTAAGATATCAGGATGTGAACATGGTGGTGGTAGGCGTGGTAGCCCTAGGTGGCATGAAATTCCTTTACTAGACGATATTCCAGCACACGAAGAAGGGGTTGGTCAGACCAATTTGGTTGAACCGATTAGTCAACAGGCCATGGGCACCTTAGCCTGCGAAATGGCCGGAGCATTACAGGAATCCATGGATGTTCTCCAGGCTGAGAATCAAGTCTAGGCCCAGGTCGCTGAGGCAGGGCCATCGTTCTTGAAGAGAGAGTTTTTCAGTTAAATCTGGACCAATTTTTGGGTGATCCCAAATAGCCACTAAAGGTAGATGAGTGGCTAGAGCAGATATTGAAAATTTTCAAGATGTTTGGCATCGAAGACGACCAGCTGTGAGTGACCTTGGCATCCTTCAAGCTGAAGGGGGATGCAGGTCAGTGGTGGAAATATGCGCATGGATGCATTGGGATGACTTGGGAGGCATTCATCAATGCCTTCCAAGACAAGTTTTTGCCTCCCACAATTAGGGAGAATTTGAGAGACCAATTGTCTAGGTTAGTGCAATTGAACACACTAGTGGCCGAGTTTGAGGCCATATTTACCAGTTTGTCGAGGTTTGCACCAGAACTCGTAGTGCCGAGGGGCGCCGTTGTCTAGAGTTTGAGAAGAGGTTGAGGACCTAACACATGTTCAGAGCAGCCAGATCCATGATTAGAGATTATGGGCAACTTGTGGATGTGGCTGCCCATCTTAAAACCATTATGCAGATGGAGGAGGATAATCATGGGGACAACAAGAGGTAGAGGGGTTCTAACCCGCAGTCATCCCAGGGAGTTCAGTCTAAATCTACCTTTCTAATACTGAGTTTGGGTTCTAGTAGGGGTGGCCAGCGAGATTTTACTTGTTTTAAGTGTGGTCAGTCGGGCCACAAGTCTCCAGCTTGCCCATAAAGAGGAGGAGGGCAGCGAACAACATCATCTTTGGCTCGTTCTCAAAGCCCGACCCAGGGAAGAGGCTAGCCGCTCACTTGTTATCAGTATGTGTAGGTGGGGCACATGAGGAGGTTTTGTCCACAGTTGGGTGGCAAACCTGGTGTGTTTGGTTTGAGACAAACACAGAGTCACCAGCCAGCACAGTCAGCACACGCCTTGAAGGCCAATTAGGAAGCCTTTTTGGTTTAGTCAATGCATCAAGCCTATGCTCCAGGGGACGAGCAGTTATATTAGAGGCCTACAAGCTGCGTATATGTTGTTACCCCGCTAGATCTTGTACCAGTGCCTTCGGTAGTGAAAGGTACCTTCTTGTTTTGTAATTCTGACGCTAATGTGTTAATTGATACAGATGCATCCCATTCATTTATTTCTTCTACATTTGCATCGATTTTAACACCTTCTATATGTGTAGAGTCACCTATTCGTGGTGAGATGATTTTAAAATAGGGGTGTCGAGGTTGTGATATAAAGGTCTCCGGTTGCTGACTTTCTTTTCTATTTGTACTGATTGACATGTCTAGCTTCGATGTTGTTTTGTGTATGGACTGGCTGTCATCATACTGGGCTGTTATAGATTTCTACTGCCAGAGGGTTACTGTATGTACCTTGAGCGGTGATTGTTTTTATTTCTTGGGAGACCGAGTGCATAGGTTTTTATCACTAGTATATGACCTGTGTGGGCCGAGTGAACTTAGCTATCTTCTGGAAAATTTCTTGAGTGGTGAGTGTGATGAAGTCCAAACCGAGTTGCCAAGGGTGGTTTGTGAATACTCGGATGTTTTTCCAGAGGACCTTACTAGTTTGCCAACTCATCGAGAGATCGAGTTCTCTATTAATCTAGTGCCTAGTATGGCACCGATTTCTATGGCAGCGTATAGATTTGCACCTACCGAGTTGAGTGAGTTGAATATTCACCTCCAGGAATTGTTAGATAAGGGTTTTATTCACCCTAGTGCGTCACCTTAGGGAGCACCAACTCTCTTTGCTAAAATGAAAGATGGAGCGTTGTGACTTTGTCTTGATTATCGAAAGTTGAACCGAGTAACTGTTAAGAACAAGTACCCAATGTCTCCTATAGATGATTTGTTTGATCAGTTGAAGAGGTCTTGTTGCTTCTCTAACATAGACTTGAGATTGAGTTATCACTAGTTAAGAGTGAGGATGGAGGATATTTCGATGACGGCATTCTGTACGCTGTATGGTCATTACAAGTTTCTAGGAATGCCCTTTTGGCTAACCAATGCATCGGCTGTATTTATGGATTTGATGAGCTGGGTCTTCCGTGAGTTCCTAGACCATTTTGTGGTCGTGTTTATGGATGACATCTTGATTTACTCATCCTTTGAGGAGGAGCACGAGGTACACTTACAAGTAGTACTTTAGTTGCTTAGAGCCCATGAGCTGTATGATAAGTATGGGAAGTGTGAATTCTGGCTTAGAGAGGTTAAGTTCTTAGGCCATGTGGTATCTAGGGAATGGGTGACTGTAGATTCATCCAAGATAGTGGCAGTGCAAGATTGGGAACAACCTAAGAATGTCTTTGGGATCCATAGTTTCTTGGGGTTGGCCGGGTATTGCCGTTGGTTTGTGAAGAATTTCTCTAGGCTAGCCTCACCATTGACTAGACTGACGAGAAAGGGAGTTAAGTTTGTTTGGAATGAGACTTGCGAAAAGTCATTCCAAGAGCTTAAGATTAGACTTACCACTGCTCCAGTGTTGATTGTTCCGAAGAGGGGTTTAGGCTATTCGGTATATTGTGATGCCTCACGGGAAGGTTTAGGTGTATTGATGCAAGAGGGCAAGGTAGTAACGTATGGCTCATGGCAGTTGAAAACCCATGAGAGAAACTACCCTACTCACGACCTAGAGTTAGCGACGGTGATCTTTGCCATGAAGATTTGAAGGCACTATCTGTATAGAGAGAAATTTGACATGTTTTTGGATCACAAGAGTCTGAAGTATATGTTTACCCAAAAGGACTTGTATATGAGGCAGAGGAGGTGGATGGAGTTCATAGAGGACTATGATTTTGAGTTGCATTATCACCCGAGAAAGGCTAATATTGTGGTTGATGCCTTGAGTAAGTAATGTATTAGTAGCGTAGCTTGTATCGCCATTCGGGAATGGGAGATGCTGGGTGCGCTTGGTAAATTTGACTTGCATCTTGGCCAGTCCGTTGAGACTACAACATTGTTTACGGTAGTTACACAACCTGCATATGTGAATCAAGTGTTAGAAGCACAGAAGGGTGAACTTGAGGTGGAATCCCTCTGGGAGAAGAT
This sequence comes from Camellia sinensis, assembly GCF_055761805.1. Taxonomy (NCBI): domain Eukaryota; kingdom Viridiplantae; phylum Streptophyta; class Magnoliopsida; order Ericales; family Theaceae; genus Camellia; species Camellia sinensis. The sequence continues at coordinate 50,341,301 of NC_138966.1, forward strand.
CTCCAGTGGAAAGATAGAGAAGGGCTTAAATGTGTATCCCGACCTGAGTGTGAGATACTGTGACCATTTGTATGTATCGGAGTCTTGCCGGGAGGAAGTACTCCAAGAGTTTCACCATTCACGCCTTGTGGTGCATCTAGGAGGCACAAAGATGTATCACGAACGTAGTCACCAGTTTTGGTGGAGAGGTATGAAGAAGGATGTGACCTTAGTCATCCGGGAAGCGCCTTACTTGTTGGCAAGTGAAGGCCGGGCATTAGAGGCCAACAGGTTTGTTGCAACCCTTGCCTATAGCCGAGTGGAAGTGGGAGCATGTCACGATGGATTTTGTTGTGGGCCTCCCAAGGACTCAACGGGGTAGTGACACCATTTGGGTGGTAGTTGACCCTGTTGGCGCACTTTTTACCTATGCGTATGAGTGACTCGGTAGACTATCTTGCCGACCTTTACATCAGGGACATAGTGAGGTTGCACGGGGTCCCTGTGACGACTGTTTCGGACCACGTTTTACAGCTCAACTATGGCAAAGCTCGCAAAGTGCCTTGGGCACTAAATTGACTTTTAGCACCACATATCACCCTCAGACTGACAAGCAGTCTGAGTGTACTATTCAAATCCTTGAGAATATGCTCCAAGGTTGTGTCCTTGACTTTAAGGAGTCTTGGGAGAGGCATTTGCCCTTAGTGGAGTTTACCTATAATAATAGTTTCTAATCGAGTATTGGCATGGCACCATTTGAGGCCTTGTAAGGCCGACCGTGTAGATCTCTAGTGTGTTGGGCCGAGGTGGGTGATGCACCTTTGTTGGGGCTGGAGTTGGTTCGGGAAACGACAGAGAAAGTGGCACTTATCCACAAGCGGTTAGCTTTGGCTCAGAGTCGCCATAAAAGTTACACCAACCATAGGAGGAGACCCTTGTTTTTTGAGGTGGGAGACCGTGTCTTTTTGAAGATATCACCTCAACAGGGTTTAATGAGATTTTGGAAGAGTGGGAAGTTGTCCCCTTGATTTATTGGGCCTTTTGAGATCCTTGAGGGGATTAGGGAGGCAGCTTACTGTTTAGCATTACCGCCACAACTTTTTGAGGTTCATGATGTGTTTCATATTAGTATGCTTCAAAGTACAAGCTAGATCCGTCGCACGTGTTGGATTGGACCGACTTAGAGGTAGATGAGGATGCCTCGTATGAGGAGAGACCAGTGAAAGTCTTAGATAGGCGGGATCAAGTCTTGCAAGGCAAGACAATTCCCCTTGGTGAAGGTTTTATGGAAACATCACGGGTTGAGGAAGAAACTTAGGAACGTGAGTTGGAAGTCTGCAAGAAGTATCCAGGCTTATTTGTTGATGTTTGAACATGTGTTGTATTGTGATTATGATTAATAGAATATGAGAATATTGTATATGTTTTAGAAAGGTGGAAGCATTACATAAGTTGTTTAGGTTTTGGAAACATGAGTTTATTACAAACATTACATATATTTTGAGAAAATATGAATTATTTATTCAATGTTGAGAATCAATTTATCTTGTTGATGAAAATGAATGACCGGAGAATGGGTCATGCCATTGAAATTGATAGATTATCACTATTGTAAATAGTTTAATAACGATTTTAACTAGATTTGAAATTTCTTGGACAACATTCCTTAAGGGGGAAGATTATAGCAATTCCGGTTTTGACCCAACCTTTATTGCATTTCGGACTCGGGCTTCGCGGTTTAGTGTTGTTGTTAATCTCTTTTCCCCTTGTTTTCCTTTAAGTTTGCCTTTTGGATTGTTGTGGTTGTGTTTGGGATAGGTTGGTTGCTTTTTTTCCAAACTCTTGTTGCCCAAATTTTTGTTCCTCCGCTCGAGCGGCACTTCTTGCACTCGAGCGGGCTTTGCAAACTCTCAGTACTTTTGCAGGTCTGCAAAACTGCTGGGAGAGTGTATTCTATGCTAGAGCGGGTCTTTCTGTGCTCGAGTGGCCATTTCTTGTGCTCGAGTGGTTGGTTCGTTGCCTGCAAAACTACTGGATGCGTGTTTTCTACGCTCGAGTGGTGAACGTCTTTTTCATTGTGTCTTGGAACTCGAGCGGCACTTCTTGTGCTCGAGCGGATTGTGCATATATCTGTTCGTAGCAGCACCTTTTTACATCACTTTTTCACATATTTTTCCACTAAAACCCTAGATCGGGACCCTCTCTCTCTAAAACACACTCTCTCTCTCTCTCTCTCTCTCTCTCTTTCTCTACATTTGCACGTAGTTCTAGTGATATCTCTACCCACTTGCCTTTGTTAAAAAGGTAAAGCATGTCAAGGGCTACATTTTGATCCAATTAAAGCTTGGTTTCTGTGTCCTTGAAGTTTCTCCATATCTCCTTTTGGTCTTCAAGCTTGAGGCAGGGATTTTTTACACCTTCTTATGGTTTTTAACTTAGCTATTGGTTGTTATGTGACAATGGTGGGTTTTGGGAGTATCTCGGATAAACCTAGGGTTCGGGATGTAAAATAAAAAGAAGGGTTTCTAGTAAATGTGATATAAATGGTCATGGGGTTTGAAAATGAGGTTATATTGTGTCACAATTGTTGATTTTGGCATTTGGGTTGACATTTGGGAATGAGGGAAGTTAACCTAAAATGGTTCAAATATTTATTTTGTATAAATAAATGAAATTAGTATTATACATATGAAATTGGATTAATGTTGATGTAATGATGGAGTTGGATATGCATTACCTTACACTTTTGGAAATTTGAGTAAATTATCTATCTTGAGATTGAATATTTGTTTAGAAATATATGTATTGGGCTATTGGTGAAGGATAGTTATGATTATTGTAGAAATTGCATGAGAATTAGGTGAATTAAAACTAATCTCTTGTGGGTTATCATTGAATATGACTATGTTTTAAATACATTGTATATGTATGATTGGTTAGGAGGAGAGAGGGGATGTACTCCATGTTTGGAAGGAGATAAGGGATGGACTCCATTGAATTAAGTTGGCTTGTGTGTCTTGGGCGAAAGTCTTAAAACCGCGTGTATACATGGGTGCTGATCCCGTAGATGAAATTTCCATAAAATGGCAGATTGAAGTGTTTGTGTGATAATTATGTTAATTTGGGAACCACTAAGTTGAAGTCTCTGATGGGTCGTCTGAAAGATAATGAAACTGGTTCATGAATTACGATGAAATGAATTAACTTGAATTGACGAGAAGGAAAAAAGGGATTGAGATATGAATTTTGGCACTTTATGATTATATAGAAAATGAATGTTTTATCACTAGCCTTGTAAATGCACATTTTACTTATACCTTCGTTAAAACTCATATATTGTGTTAGATTGCTCCCATTAGGCTTTGGCTCACCCAATCTGGGAAAAACCATTTTCAGGTATTGATGATATGCCTCCACCAAGGTAGTAGCTCAGAAGGAAATGGAGCACAAGCTTCACTTTTTGTACTTATTTGTATAGCGAAGGGCTTAAACTGTATAGAGTTAGACTCTTTTTTGTTGTAACCAAGCAATGACTTGGAAAGAGGTAAGCCTTTAGGGCATATAATTATCTGTTTAAGTTTCTTTCCTTTTTACTACTTGTAACACATGCTGCAGATTCCTGATTAATTATTTATAAATGTATATCGCATGTGTCATTTCTGTATAACAATTCAGGTTAATGGAAGTTTATTATTTTGATTACGTTGTCTTATGTATATTGTGTTCGGTCTAATTATTGTAATTATTTTGGGATGTTACATAGGGTGTGAAAAAGCACAACCCTAAGCAGTTTTTTATCTTCCTTGTCTCACGTTTTTAGCACAATTAGAGCATGTTAGGGTGTGCGGAAGCACAACCTTGAGCGGTTTTTCTCTTCCTCTTCTCACGATTTCAGCATGTTTAGTTTTTCCTCCTTTCTCATGAAACACAGTTGGGCCTATTATGATTTAAACTTGAAGCTCATTCATATATAGTCATTTTCTTATTTCTTATTGCATTGCCTTGCATGATCATGGATTTTCAAAATAACCGGGTTCACGAAGATTGTAAGTCTAGCTTTCAAGTGTATTCTTTATGCATATCATTTGCATTATGCCCATAAACTATGCTGGTTTGATCCCTTGCAAAGGGATACGTAGGCAACCCTCGGGTCTAACCCATTCCATCTACATTTTGATTGCTTCGCCCAAGTCTTACGGCTTCGTCAAAATGAGTCGCGTTTGGACTTTGACATTCACTTACGTCATTTCATGACTTCAAGCTTTGTCAAAGAGGGGCAACTATAGACACCCCATTTTTTACTGCCCTTAGGACTTGGGCGCCTTAGGTTGGACACTAGATGATCAAAAGTTATGCTGTACAATCATTCAAATTCTTTAACAAAAGGGCTTCATTTTTTGAGCTTCTAATCCCAACCGTACACCCTATTTTGACAAAAACTATTTTGACCAAAATTATTTTAGACCATAAAACCCCCTTTTTTCAAAATATTTTTCCAAATGTTTCTACGATGTTCCAAGGTTCACGTTTCATTTAAAATATTGCACTTTTCGGTAAAACGAGGACAAAGTGGAAGTTAGTGGAAGGAAGGTGAACTGTTTGAAAAATCTTTAAAAACATCTTATTTATAATTTTCGAGTTGAAGGAAATTTCAGGGGCTCAAAGAAAACTAGTTTAAGAAGAGGTTGAGCATCAAACGGTTAAGAAAAAAAGGACAGCCTTCACTAAATTATGTATATCTCTCTTTACACTTAATATTTAGATGTGAGGCTACCACCATTGGAAACTAGACTTCTGGGGCTTCAATTAGACTCAAGAATTACCTAAAACCGAGTGTAGATGAGGGAGATATGCCCGTTTGAAGTTGGGCATCAATCCTTTAAGAAAGAAATGAGCGGCCTTCACTAAATTAGGCATATCTCTTTGTACACTTATAATTTAGATGTGAGCCACCACCATTGGAAATTAGACTCCGGGGACTTCAATTTAGACTCAGGAATCATCTAAAACCGAGTCCGTATGAGAGAGATATGCCCATTTGAAGTCAGGCTTGAGAGCAATTTTTTGTGGCCGGTCGTACAATTCCTTGGCCAGCCAACCAGGTGTCCCCCATAGGCCAGTTTTGGTGGCTGGCCAGCCAGTTGTTCCGGTAGAACAGATATTTTGCTGCCAGCTATGCCAACTGTTCCCACAGGTGCATGCACTACACCAGCTGTGATAACCCTATTCTGTGTTTTGTTAATTACCCTTCATTATGATTGTGATTAAGTGCTTATGTGATTTTTGATGATAATTATGTGATTAATTATGCTTTTGAAACTGTATATGTTCATCGTAGGAAAATCTGTCTAACTTACTACTATAATTTGAAAATTGAAGATCGTAGAGGCTACAGAAATTGAAATTGATTGTGTTGTTGTGATCAGTGTGATTTTTAGAGCCTATGGTGAAATTTTATTAAAAATTGATTCGTATCGAAATAATTAGATTAAATTAAGTAAAGCTCATTAACTTTAATTGAGATTGATTAACTAAGCTAATCACCTATTATATATAGGCCAATTACACTCAAGCTCATGGTTGTTTTGAGCTCAAAAATATGAGATATACACTCTAGAGAGAGAGTGAGCTAAATTTTGAGAGAGAGAGAGAGAGAGAGAGGGCTCATCCTTGAAGATTTTGCAAAGGAATTGAAGAACTAGGTGGATTAGCTCAAGGCTTAGCTATATTTGGAAGAATTGGAGCCTTTAGGTGAGTAACCAACCCTTAATTCATGAGTTTAAACTTGTAATTATGTGAATTCCAAGAGAGTTGGTGACTAAGAACAAAATTTGAGTAGTGTTTGATGAAATTGAAGTTAATATCTCCATGCATGTAAAGAATTACCATGAATGTGCATAATCATGAAGAATTGAGTACCAAATCACACATGCATGCATAATTTTGTTGAGCTTCATAATTTTGAGCATCATTTGTACCATTTGAAATAGAATTAGAGTCAGTGATTTACATCCATGCATGAGTCATGAAGGTATGAAACTTGATTGCATGAATTTTGAAATTGGCAAGAAGAATTTGAATGATTTGGGAAATAGACCATGATTTTAGTCCATTTAGCATCAAATTACCTTTGCTCACATGATAAACAACGTTTTTCCTATGTTTTGGTGCCAATTTGCAAGCTTTGGACATTTGGGAGTGAGTTTTGAGCTTAAAACAGAATTTTGGAAAATCTAAAATTCGACCTGTTTGCTCGAGTAAAGAAAGCCTCGCTCGAGTGTAAAAATCAAGCTCCCAGAAGTTTTGCAGAGATTTGTATTGTAGCTCGAGCTACAAAGTGTGCACTACAGCAAACCTTGTTTTGCAAGGCTCTTCGCTCGAGCGTTAGAAGCCTCGCTCGAGCGTAAAATGCATGCAGCTAGTACTTTTAGAGAGTTTTACAGGTCGCTCGAGCAACCAATGGTGCGCTCCAGCAGAGGGCCCTGTGTAGACGCGCCCGCGTGAGGCCCTCGTGCTACAGTTCGGACTGAACCAAAGAGTTTCTGTCACGGTCCTTAATCTGAACCAAAGAGTCCAAATCCGGCAAATCGTTTTGAGAAAATAGAGTTTTAGAAAAAGAAGTGCCAAAACATGGACTGCTTTGCCAGATGCAGAGTTGCCACCTAAATATTTTTTATGGGAGAAGTTAGGAAACCCTGACTCGGTGCCAAAGGCCACGTGTCCGTCATCACCAAAGTTGCCTCGGCTCGGGAGCTTGGGTACTGTAACAGCGCCCGCGTGGGACCTCGATGCTACAGTTCGGACTCGATTTGTGTCACGGTTCTTAATCTGAACCAAAGAGTCCAAATCTGGCAAATCGTTTTGAGAAACAGATTTTGAAAAAGTAGTGCCAAACATGGACTGCTTTGCCAGATACAGAGTCGCCACCTAAATATTTTAAAATGGGGAAATTTAGGAAACCCTGACTCGGTGCCGAAGGCCACATGTCCGTCATCACCGGAGTTGTCTCGGCTCGGGAGCTTGGGTATGATCGGGGAAGGTCAGCTATGAGCACCCCTTTTCGCCCGGTCCGAAGACCGGCCTCTACTAACCGTGATATCCAATTTTGAAAACGTTATGTGTTCTTTTTCCAATTATTAGCCTAGAATTACTATGTTATGCGCACAGCAAACAAGTATAGACTAGATTGCCTAATTTGGAAATAAACATTGCATATCCGTTCGGTTTGAAAATGCTTTGGAATTTGCTACTCGCAAGTAGGCTAAAATGCGGATTTCAACGAGTCTTTCCAACTCAAACAATCCAACCTTCACCCACAGGCATTCAAAACAGTTTAACACATAAGCATCTAGCCACATGTTAAGCATGCTGTCATGGCAACATTCACACTCATGCGATATGCTAAAGCGGAAATACTTACATAGTACTCCATGCCAAAACAAAGAACTTGTTAGCAAACATGCATGATCCAAGTCCATGTTAAAAATGGCTAATGCAACACATGCAAAGATGCAATCTAAACAGGCTCGGCTAACCCTAAAATGGCATATGAAATGCTACAGGTAACATGTATTCAATTTGGAATTGAAAAGTACAATGTAGTTTGTATGATGTACCGAGCCCGGTGCATGTCAACAAATACATGAATGCACACATGCATAGCATAAGGTATGCTAAAATAAATGTGCCCTAATCTACCATCATAAGCAGGTAAATAAAAGGGAAGAAAGACGTGGGGGTTGGAAGACATACACACACGCACCCACACTTATTACAGATTTGCCCTCGCTCGGAGGGACCAAAATAATAATACAAATTAATTAACCACACTAGCTAATTAATATTACAAATTAACTAATTTAATTAATAAATTGACTAAATTAAATAAAGCGGGAAAACGCCTCAGGAAGCGCGCCACCATGCGCAAGCTGCCTCTGTTTTCCTTCCTTTCCTCCTCTGGAGGCTGTCAAAACCTCTGGACTGCATCCTTGGACAGAGGGGATCACCACCGGCTGAATGAAACTTCCACCGGCAGTGTATTATGTCCATCGGCACAAAATAGGGTCTGTCGGCAGAGAAAATTGTGCCGGTCGGCACATTACACTGCCGGTCGGCAGAGTATTCCTGCAGAACCTGCAACTCACAGCAACAGAGGGCAAAACAAGGCATGGCAGCATATTTCAAGGCATGTATGCACCAACCATGTCTCTTATCATTGTAATGACTCAAAGGGACATGTGCCTCGGTTCTCGGACCACCAATCACGCATTTCCATGCATGATGGCCCAAGGAACCAAGTATGCAACTTTGATTTCAAATGCATGCAAACCAATCAAACAAATTTGGCCTAATTCCTATCACCATTTCAAGGAACAAGGCATGCATGCAAGATGCAATGCAACCTAAGCATGCAAGCTAAGGATGCAACATGGCATGGCAAAGCACTTATGCAATCATGCAAGCATACACATGGCAATGCAAACGGATGGCAAGATGGACTTATACAGGAATTAGGCAGCTCTAATAAGGCCTAAAACATTGGCCATAATGACCAAAACAAGAAGCCAAAACACATGCACACATACACATGATGGAAGGCCTACACTTGGGCACAAATCAAGCAACATTCAAGCACACTTGAAAGGGATAAACAAGAGCAATTAGCATGCATTATAAGCTCTAAAATCATGCTAATACATGGTGCCAAACCAAGCAACAAATCAAGCCAAGCATGCACCAAATGGCCTAAGTGTTCAAAGCAAATCAATGAGGCATTGAACTACACTTAACAAGACCAAACAAGGCATGTAAAGAGGGACCAAAATCAGAGGTTTAGCATGTTAAAACAAGGCTAAAGGACTCTTTAGATGGCATCTAAATGGCCCAAATACAAAGGCATGCACCATGGCCAAAACATGGAGCATTGCAACACATGCTTCCAAGGCATTAAAGAGGCATGCAAGGCAATCAAACAAGCATGGAAATGGGACTGAAATGGCATGTAGAATGATCCCAAATCACCAAAACAATGCAAAGATGGCATGCTACACATGCACATACTCAAGGCCAACAAGCCCAAATACAAAGGAGCTATATAATGCATGCAAAGATCAACCCAAACGACTATGGACAGAGCTAAAACATGACAAAATAAGCACATAATCTTCACAAGACTAAGCTTAAAACATGCTCCAACAAAGGCTAACAACCTAAGGCACATTAAGGCATAAATAAGGCATTACATGGCAACTATGCTAAACATGCATGGAGTTCCAAAACCAACTTTAAATCATGTTATATCATGGATATATAAGCATGAAAAACAAACCAAACATGCTCAACACACACTCAAGCATAGGCTTCCTTGAGAGGCCAAAATATGCCCTTTTCAAGGACAACAATGAGAGGGGGTGGCCCTCTCCTTCTTGGGACTTCAAAGCATCATCTTCACCACTGAAATCCCTCAAGATTTCAGTGGTGAAGAGACCTCAACACCAAAATCCCGGAGCTAGCACAAAATGGCTCAAAATGAGGCCTTTTGAGGCCTAAGGGTGGTCAACAACCCTCAAACAACAAAACACTCTTAATAAACAACAAAGAGGGCTTAAAAACAGAACTTGTTTATGTTATACAATAATCACAAAAACAGCTCTAAGACTAGTAGAAAATCAATGCAAAAATGGGGGAAAAAGGGGCTAGTTTCTTACCCTTGTAGTCCTCTTCAACAATGGTGCTCCAATGGCCTCCTTGAGCTTGAATCCAACACCAAAGCTTCAAAACACACTCTTTAGAACCTCAGCTCCAAGAGGAAGGTGAAACACTAGGTGTTTGTGTGCAATAGTGAGACACAAAACACCTAGTGTGCAAAATGAGAGGAAAAGAGAGATAGGTGAGTGTATCTAACCCTAACCCTAGGAAAAACCAGAGCTCTCCTCTGTCTTCTCTCCTCAAAAATGTCTAAAAGCTCTTTTTTTTTTGCCTTAGAGAGGGCTTCTCTCTATATGCCTCTTGTAAAGCTTACAAGACAAGCTTTGCAAGAGGGAGATCCCTCCATACATGTGTATGGAGGGGAGCAAAAGCAATACAGCTGTCCAAAAATATCTGCAAAAGCAGATGAACAGCAATCGGCCGGCAAAAAATGCCATCTTGGCCAAAAAGAGTGCCGGTCGGCAACAAAAAGTGCTGACCGGCAACAAATAGTGCCGGCCGGCAAACTATATTGCCGGTGGCAGCAAAAACCAGCCGGTGGCATCTAGCCACTGCCGGTGATGGGTGGGGATGGTCTACAAGCCCCACTCTGCCCCTCCAAGGCAAGATGCAAGTGTTTGGTGCAAAACCAGACACTAAACGGTCGAGTTCGGAGAACCTGAGGCAAGGCACGCGAGCCGAGGCTTCCGGGAACTCCAAACGAACACAAACATGGATAATCACCGAGTGTTCAAACGGTGATGTCCAAGTCTTGAGGACGGTCAAAAATGGGGTGTCTACAGGTACGATTAGGGAAGGTCAGCTATGAGCACCCCCTCTCGCCCGATCCGAAGATCGGCCTCTACTAACCATGATATCCAATTTTAAAAATATTATGTGTTCTTATCCCGATTATTAGCCTAGAATTATTATGTTATGCGCACAGCACAAAAGTATAGACTAGATCTCCTAATTTGGAAATAAGCATTGCATATCCGTTTGTTTTGAAAAATGTTTTGGAATTTACTACTCGCATGTAGGCTAAAACACGGATTTCAATGAGCTATTCCAACTCAGACAATCCAACCTTCACCCACAAGCATTCAGGCAATTATATCACATAAGCAGCTAGCCTCATGGTAATCATGCTATCATGGCAACACTCACACGCATGCAAGGATGCTAAAGCATAAATACTTACATCGTACTCCGTGCCAAAACAAATAACTTGTTAGCAATTAATGCATGATCCAAGTCCATGTTTAAATGTCTAATGCAACGCATACGGAATGTCACTAGAGTAGGCTCGGCTAGTCTATGAATGACATGTGAAAATGCACAAGTAGCATGTATTCAAGTTAGATTTGAAATACTAATGCAGTTAGCATGATGCGCCGAGCCCGGTGCATGCAATACTGATAAATGATGCACGCATGCATAGCATAAGGTATGCTAAATTAAACATAACCTATTACTAACCATCAAAGCAGGTAAGTAAAAGGGAGAAAGAAGTGGGGGTTGGAAGACATGCACACACTCACCCACACTTATTACAAATCCGCCCTCGCTCGGAGGGACCAAAAGAATAATACAATTCGAATAATGAATTAACTATCCTAGCTAATTAATTATTACAAACCAACTAAATTAATTAAACAAATTAATTAATTTAAGAAAGCAAGAAAAAGGGCCTCGGGAAGAGGGCTCAATGCACGCGTGCTCGGGTCTTGCTCGGAAGTCCACTACCATGCGTAGGCTGCCTCTATTTTCCCTGCTCTGCCCCTCTGAAAACTGCCAAAGTCTCAGAATTGCTTCCCTGGACATTGGGAGACACCACCGGCTGAGGAGAATGGCCACCGGCAGTAAGATGTGATCATCGGCTGTTGATGAAGCTATCGGCCACGGATTTATGGTCGGTCGGCACTGAACACTACCGATCGGCCAAGAATGTCTGCAGAACCTGCAATTGACAGCAGCAGAGGGCAAGGCACAGCATGGCAATGCATTTCAAGCAATGTATGCACCGACCATATCCCTTATCATGTTTATGACTCAAAGGGACATGGTCCTTGGTTCTCGGACCATCAAGCACGCATTTCAATGCGTGATAGCCCAAGAGACCAAGTTGTGCATTTTTCATTTCAAATGTAATGCAATGCACATAGTCAAACCAAGGGGCTTCTACCTCTATCATGACTCACTTCAAGAGGTGAGGCAATGCATGCACAATGCAATGCAACCTAGGCATGCGAGCTAAGGATGCAACATGGCAATGCAATGTGTACATGCAAGCATGCAAGCAACCATGCGAGGTGAGCATGCAAACAAGCAAAGAGATGGACTTAAACATGGAGGCCAACACATGCACACACATGCACATGTTAAAGGGCTAATACTTAAGCACAAAAGGGCAACTCTCAAGCACACTTGAAAGAGGCATAACATGGACAATTAGCATGTAAATTAAGCTTTGAAAATCATGCAAGAACATGGTGCCAAACCAACCCAAACAATGCAATCAAGGTATGCAAGCAAAGTCCAAGATTCAAAACAAGCTAAAGGGGTATTGAACCACACTTAACAAGACCAAACGTGGCATGAATTCAATGACCCAAAACAGAGTTTTAGCACATAAAACAAAGCCCAAAAGATTACTTAGATGGCATCTAAATGACTTGAATTCAAAAGCATGCACAATGACCAAAACATGAAGCATGCAGCACAAGCCTTTGACACATCAAAGGGACCATGAAATGCAAGCATACAAGCATACTAAGTGGACTAAAATGACATGGAAAACGGTCCCAACCCACTAAATCAAAGCAAGTAATGCATGTTATACACTCACACCCTTAAGGCCAACAAGCCAAAAATGCAAAGGGCCTATACAATGTATGCCAAAGTCGACCCAAACAACTAAGGACAGACCTTAATCATGGCAAAATAAACATGAAAGCTTCACAAAGCCAAGCCTAAAACATGCTAGAACAATGGTTTACAACCTAAGGCATGTTAAGGCAACAAAATGGCATTACAAGGCATGTACGCTAAGCAAGCATGGTGTACAAAAACCAACTTAAAACAATGCTATTTCATGGCAAAATAAGCATAAATAATAGCTAAGGCATGGTCAACAAGAGCCTAAGCTAGGTGTTCCCTCAAGAGGCAAAAATGGTCCTTTTCAAGGACAACAAGGAGAGGGGGTGGCCCTCTCCTTCTTGGGACCTCAAGGCACCATCCTTACCACTGAAATCCCTCAAGATTTCAGTGGTGAGGAGGCCCAAACACCAAAGTCCCAGAGCTCACACAAAATAGCACAAAACAAGGGCCAAACGAGGCTTAAGAGGGGTCAAACAACCCCAAAGCTTAAAACACTCTTAACAAACTATTTAGAGGCCTTAAAAACAGAACTTTTATGTATTATATGCAAAGCAAAAAAATAGTTGCAAGATAGGTAAAAGTAGTGTGCAAAAATGGGGTAAAAAGGGACTAATTTCTTACCCTTGAAGTCCTCCTTCACAAATGATGATCTTGTTGCCTCCTTGAGCTCAAATCCAGTCAAGAACACCAAGAACAACCCTCTGGTCCCTCAACAACCAAGAGAAGGTGCAACACTATGTGTTTGTGTGCAATAGTATGGACAAACACACACTAGACACACACAAGAGAGAGATATAGAGATAGGAAATATGTATCAACCCTAACCCTAATTCAGAGCTCCCTCTGAAATTTTTGTAACCCTAATGCCAAGAGCGGAAGCCTCTTCTTATAGGCAACTCCCTCTTGTAAGGCTTCCAAAACAAGCCATCCAAGAGGGAAATCCCTTCATACACGTGTATGAAGGGGAACAGAGTGGGTGCCAGCTATCACAGCTGGCACAAAATATCTACTAAAAGTAGATGAACAGTGATCGGCCATTCAAAATTGCCATTTAGGAAAAATAAATGGCCGACCAGCAACAAAGAGTGCCGACCAGCAATATATATTGTCGATGGCATAAAATCACTGGCCGGTGGCCTCAAGCCATGGCCGGTGATGTGTGGGGATGCCTCACAAGGCATTTCATGCCCCTCCAAGGCAAAACACAAGTGTTTGGTGCAAAACAAGACACAACACGGTCGAGTCAAGAGATCCTGAGGCAAGGCGCGCAACCGAGACCTCCGGGAACTCAAGACGAACACAAACAAGGGTAATCACCAAGTGTTCCAATGGTGACGTCCAAGTCTTGAGGACGGTCAAAAATGGGGTGTCTACACCCTGTTTCAGAAATTTTGAAAACTTGTTTTATGTTTCGTTTTTCATTCTCTTTCATTTCTAAGGACTCTTAGGCATGCATTGAACACTGTAAATGAACTAAAAGGCTAAGAAAGAGGCTTAAGAGAAATAAACAATTAAGAATGGATTGAATTACTTGTCACCAAATATGTTATGAAATGTGTAGGGTCAAGCGCAAGGGCAAATCCATCAGCAGAACATTGTGAGTAATATCTTAGTAAGGATATTTCCAAGTATGCTACTTTTCAAATGCTTACTTTTGTATAAGTTTCATGGGTTTTTCAATTTGAATTGTGAACGAGTATTCGGTATGCTAATAAATGAATTGGGCCCAAGGCCATCTAACATGAATGAATTGGGCTCAACGCCGTCTGACATGAAATCGGGCCCAAGGCCGTTTGACATGAATGAATTGGGCCCAAGGTCGTATAACATGAATGAATTGGGCCTGAGGCCATTTGATAAGAATGAATTGGGCCCGATGCCGTTAGATATGTTTGCGCCTGAGGCCGTTTGATATAATTGATAGAAATATGAATGGGCCTAAAGTCGTTTGATATGTTTGTTAAGAATTTCATTCATGTAATGTCTTAATTTTGATATTATTCGCTGGGCTTTTGCTCACTCTCATTTATATGTATGTAGATGAGCAAAGAGATGTCCAAATCCAGCCTCAGTGAACCTCAGTGGAGGATGTGAGAGAAATCCAAGTTTTTGAGAGGTCAGCCCGAACATCTCATGCACGAAACTTTGTTTTTGTTCTTTTGTTTACCCTTTTTGCTACCTTGGTGAATACGTTGGATCACCTATGTATATAAACTTTTGTTTGGCTAACTACATGTTTGAAGTTCCTGGATGTACAAAATGTTACAAGATGATAATTTTGTCTATATGTGTGAGTTATTATGGAATGTTTTTGAAATAATTTTTGCTATGCCATATAAGCACAACTCATTGGACAAAATTTTTAAGTCTGCTTCTGTTTGGCCCCTTTATTTCTATTAAGACATGTTTAATAAAGAATGAGGCTATAGGTAATCTCAGGTTTATTGGCCGGTTATGACCTTAATCTATAGGGGCGGGTTCGGGTCATGACAGAGTGGCATGAGAGCACGATTAACAACTCACACACTTGTCCAAATGAGCGATAAGTGTCTAGAAAAGATCTATGATGAATTCCTATGATAAGTATGAACTTGAAGACAATGAAAATATTCTTAAATGTTTCAAAACGAATGATTATGTGCTATTTATGCTTTGTGATTTTCTTGTGTTGTGATTACTTGAGTATATATGCCTATTCGTATATGCATACTTGTGAACATTTTTGCATAAAGAATAATGCAAGTTTAATCAGATAATGGTGAGAACAAGAGGTGATGGATTAGAGGAGTCCTCTACTGCCAAAATAGATAGGATGGAAAGATTAATACAGGATATGGCAGAAACATTGAGTCAACAACAACAGTGGCAGCAACAGTGGCAACAGCCACACCCTCCGCCTTCATCTCCAGTACCGCTTGTACAAGATCTATAGAATGATGACCGAACAATAGCTCTCACCAAAGACTTTAAGAAAATGAAACCGCCATAATTTCATGGGCGATTAGATCCGTTGAAGGCTGAAGCATGGGTCCTTGTCATGGAGAAATTGTTTGAAGTGTTTCCTTGTCTAGAAACATAGAAAGTATTGCTAGCCACCTTTACGCTAGAAGATGAAGCAAGAAGGTGGTGGATGTTGATGTGTGAAAGCAATAAAGATATTGACTGGGCACGATTCTTGGAAATTTTCGACAACAAACACTTTCCACAATGTGTACGTGACAGGAAGGTGTCAAAGTTCATGGAACTTTAGCAAAATAGTATGGCAATAGATGAGTATGAGGCCAAGTTTACTGAATTGACCAGATTTGCACCACACGTGGTCGATACTAACTATAAGAAAGCGAGAAACTTTGAAGGAAGTCTTCGAGATGATATCTTAGAAAATGTGAATGTGCTAAAGCTAGAAACCTACATTGATGTGCTAGATCGGGCCATAATATCAGAAGCTGACATAGCCATGCAGAATAAATCATCAACTGATTGGAAAAGTAAGAGGCATGGCTTCTTTTCAAAGAAACAAAATACGGGCTCCTCAAGCACTTCAAATTCTTCCAAAGATATGTCTCCAATGTGCAACCAATGTGGTAAAAGACATCGCGGGGTTTACTACCATGTTTCAAAGGCCTACTTTAAGTGTGGTAAAACAGGGCACATGGCTAGAAATTGTAATCAAAACAGTGAGAAGTTAGCTACTAGCTCAATTGCATCGATCCGAAAATTAGGAAACACTACGAGGCCTACTACCACCGGAGACACCGTGAGGCAAGGGAGAGTCTTTGCACTCGTTCCGGGCGATACACAGAATGCAGAAGCCGTCGTTTCAGGTACTATCTCTATATGTAATCAGGATGCATTTGTGTTAATTGACTCCGGATCAACGTACTCCTTTGTAACTTATGCATTTGCATCTAGATTGAGTAAACCTCTAGAATCATTTCCATATTTGTTATCTGTATCTGCTCCATCTGGGGAATCTGTGTTGTGTACATCTGTGTGTCAATTTTGCAATATGCGTATTGGGAATGCTACTTTGTATGTAGATTTGTTACCCCTGGACTTTAGACATTTTGATGTAATTCTAGGCATAGATTGGTTATTTAAATACTATGCCACCATCGATTGCGTAATGAAATGAGTTGTATTTAGACCACCATGGCAGGAAGAAATTATATTTGTGGGTAATGGGGTAGTGCCTCTACCTTATTTGATATCTACAATGAAAGGATGTAAATTAATCAATAAAGGGTGCCAAGGTTACTCATGTTGTGTATTGTCTGAACAATCTATGAATGTTGAATTGAGCAGTATCCCTATTGTTAGTGAGTTTTTAGATTTATTCCCAGATGAATTGACAGGAGAATTGATTGACATGGAGATAGAGTTACTATTGATATTGTACCAGGCACTCAACCTATCTCAAAAACCCCCTATAGAATGGTTACTGCTGAAATGAAAGAACTGAAAAAACAATTGCAAGACTTACTTGACAAAGGGTTTATTCGACCATGTACTTCACCATGGGTGCACCGGTATTTTTTGTGAAAAAGAAAGATGGAACCTTGTATTGATTACCATGAATTGAACAAGGTAACGATAAATAATAAAAAAACCCTTTACCCCATACTGATGACTTGTTTGATCAGTTGCAGGGCCCGCAAGTATTTTCTAAAATTGATTTGAGATTGGGTACCACCAGTTGAAGGTAAAGGCGAAAGATGTTGAGAAAACCGCATTCAGAATGAGGTATGGTCATTATGAATTCCTTGTTATGCTGTTTGGAGTGACTAATGCCCCTGCAGCATTTATGGATCTTATGAATAGAATTTTTAAGCATTCCCTCGATGAATTTGTTGTAGTTTTTATTGATGATATTCTGATATATTCAAAGAGTAGACTTGAACATGAACTACATCTGAGAACCGTCTTGCAAACACTTAGACAGAATAAATTATTTGCTAAATTAAAGAAGTGTGAGTTTTGGTTGGATGAAGTTGTTTTCTTAGGGCATGTCATCAACAAAAATGGGATTTTGGTAGACCCATAGAAGATAGATGCAATTGCAAGTTGGCTTACACCAACAAATGTAGCAGAAGTCTGCAGTTTTATGGGCTTAGCTGCGTACTACAGAAGGTTTGTGAAGGACTTTTCAAAAATAGTTGTACCCCTTACCCAACTGACCCGCAAAGGACAACAATTTGAATGGAATGATGAAAAACAATCTGCCTTTTAAGAATTGAAAACAAGATTGACTTCTGCACCAGTGTTAACACTGCTCACAAGTACAGAAAACTGTGATTTATAGCGATGCATCTTATAAAGGTCTAGGATGTGTACTAATGCAGGAAGGACGGGTAATTGCTTATGCTTCCCGACAAATAAGACTATATGAGAAGAACTACCCAACACATGACCTAGAATTGGCCACAGTTGTATTTGCTTTGAAAATCTGGCCGCATTACTTGTATGGGGCAAAAAGCGAAGTCTACACGGATCACAAAAGTTTGAAGTACATCTTTACTCAGAAAGAGTTGAATATTCGGCAGAGAATATGGCTTGAACTAATAAAAGATTTCGATCTTCAAATTCAGTATCACCTCAGGAAAGCCAACACAGTTGTTGATGTCTTGAGCAGAAAATTGACAGGGAGTTTAGCTTACTTACTCACTAAACAAAAAGAAATTTTGCAAGATTTTGAGAAAGCCGAGATTGAAGTTGTGTTACATGAACAAGCTGGGCTGATAGCTGTCATTTACGCTGAACCAGCAATAATTACTGAAGTCAAGCAAAGACAAAGAGAGGATGAGGCCCTTAAGACAATAATCGATGAGTTTGAAGCAAAATCAAAACCAGAATTCAATGATGATGGTGAAGTGTTGAGATTTCAAAGCCAAATGTGTGCCGGACATTCCCGAATTGAAAAAGAGAATCCTAGATGAAGCTCACAAGTCGATGTTTGCTATGCATCCGGGTAACAATAAAATGTATTGGGATTTAAAGCAAAGCTAATGGTGGCCCAAAATGAAGAAGGAAATTGCAAAATATGTGTCTAAGTACCTTCAGTGTCAACAAGTTAAGGCTGAACACCAAAAATCAGGTGGTTTACTTCAACCTCTCCCTATTCTAGAATGAAAGTGGGAGCACGTAACCATGGACTTTGTTGTTAGCCTACCTCGAACTCCTAGAGATACGGATTCTGTTTGGGTTATAGTTGATAGACCGACTAAATTTGCGCATATTCTGCCAGTGAAGACTACTTTTGATGCTTATCGATTAGCTACTATATATGTTGATGAGATTGTTCGTTTACATAGAGTTCCGGTATCTATTGGTTCAGATAGAGATCAAAAATTTGTATCTAGATTGTGGATAAGCTTGCATAGGGCATGGGAACAGAACTAAGATTCAATACCGCATTTCATCAAAAGACAGATGGGCAATTAGAACGGACCATACACACTTTGGAAGACATGCTCAGAATGTGTGCTTAGATTTTCAAGGTAGTTGGGAGGACTATTTGCCATTAGCAGAATTTGCATACAATAACAGCTTCCACTCCAACATCAGTATGGCACCCTACGAAGCTTTATATAGCAGCAAGTTTAGATCGCCAATTTGTTGGACAGAAGTCGGAGATAGAGCTTTACTTGGGCCCAAAATTGTGCAAGACACTTCTGAGAAGATTAAAATAATCCAGCAAAGGCTTTAGACAACATAGAGCCGGCAAAAGAATTATGCGGATGTAAGAAGAAGGCCTCTTGAGTATGAGGTTGGTGACCATGTATTTATTCATGTGATTCCGATAAAGAGCTAGTTGAGATTCGGTAAGAAAGGTAAATTGCCACCCCATTATATTAGGCCGTTTCAAATTCTGGAAAGGCTTAGTCCAGTTGCTTGTAGGGTTTCTTTGCCACTGGGATTTGAACAAATGCACAATGTATTTCATGTATCGATGTTGAGGGGTTAGGTCTGAGATCCGCTTCATGTGATTGATTACCACCGAATAGCACTTGATGAGAATATGGAATACGAAGAATGGCCAGAATGAATCATTGACCAGCAAGTGAAACTATTAAGGAACATGTCCATCCGAATGGTGAAAGTAGAATGAAAAGAACACTATGGGAAGGACGCTACATGGGAAAAGGAGGAAGAGATGCGGCTACGCAATCCACATTCGTTTCTGGAAAGAGGTAAAATAAGTTTGGAGGACTAAACTTCCTAAAGGGGGGAAGAATGTGATAGGACTATTTTGTGTTATGTTAATTACCTTGATTACAATTGTGATTAAGTGCTTACGTGATTTTTGGTGATAATTACGTGATTAATTATGCTTTTGAAACTGTATCTGTTCATCGTTGGACAATCTGTCCAACTTACTACTATAATTTGAAAATTGAAGACCGTAGAGGCTACAAAAATTGAAATTGATTTTGTTATTGTGATCAGTGTGATTTTTAAGCCTATGGTGAAATTTGATTAAAAATTGATTTGTATCAAAATAATTAGATTAAATTAAGTGAAGCTCATTAACTTTAATTGAGATTGATTAACTAAGTTAATCACCTATTATATATAGGCCAATTACACTCAAGTTCAGGGTTGTTTTGAGCTCAAAAATCTAAGATATGCTCTCCAGAGTGAGAGTGAGTTGAATTTAGAGAGAGAGAGAGAGAGGGAGAGAGAGAGAGAGAGGGCTCATCCTTGAAGATTTTGCAAAGAAATTCATGAACTAGGTGGATTAGCTCAAGGCTGAGCTATATTTGGAAGAATTGAAGCCTTTAGGTGAGTAACCAACCCTTAATTCATGAGTTTAAACTTGTAATTATGTAAATTCCAAGAGAGTTGGTGATCAAGAACGAAATTTGAGTAGTGTTTGATGAAATTGAAGTTAATATCTCCATGCATGTAAAGAATTACCATGAATGTGCATAATCATGAAGAATTGAGTACCACATCACACATGCATGCATAATTTTGTTGAGCTTCATGATTTTGAGCGTCATTTGCACCATTTGAAATGGAATTAGAGTCAATGATTTACATGCATGCATAAGTCATGAAGGTATGAAACTTGATTGCAAGAATTTTGAAATTGGCAAGAGGAATTTGATTTATTTGGGAAATAGACCATGATTTTAGCCCATTTAGCTTCAAATTACCTTTGTTCACATGATAAACAATGTTTTTCCCATGTTTGGTGCCAATTTGCAAGCTTTGGACATTTGGGAGTGAGTTTTGAGCTTAAAACAGAATTTTGGAAATTCCAATATTCGAGTATAAGGATATTTCAAAATGTGCTACTTTCCAAGTATGGATATTTCCTAGTAAAAGTAAGCATTTGAATTGTGTAGTAAGCATTTAGAAAGAGTATTCATTATGCTAATAAATGAATTGAGTAGCATATAAAAGTAAGCATTTAGAAAGATGAAGCTCAAAACTTATATAAAAGTAAGCATTTGGAAAGTAGCATACTTGGAAATATCCTTGCTCGAGTGTAAAAATCACCCAGAAGTTTTGCAGAGATTTGTACTGTAACTTGAGCGACAAAGTGCGCGCTCCAGCGAACCCTGTTTTGCAAGGCTCTTCGCTCAAGCATTAGAAGCCTCGCTTGAGCGTAAAATGCGTGCAATCAGTACTTTTAGAGAGTTTTTCAAGTCGCTCGAGCGACCAAAGGTGCGCTTGAGCGGAGGGCTCTGTTTCAGAAATTTTGAAAGTTGTTTTATGTTTCGTTTTTCATTCTCTTTCATTTCTAAGGACTCTTAGGCATGCTTGAACATCGTAAATGAACTAAAAGGAAAGAAAGAGGCCTAAGCGAAATAAACAATTAGGAACAGAGTGAATCACTTGTCACCCAATATGTTATGAAATGTGTAGGGTCAAGCGCAAGGGTAAATCCATCGGCAGAACACTGTGAGTAGTATCTTAGTAAGGATATTTCCAAGTATGCTACTTTCCAAATGCTTACTTTTATATAAGTTTCATGGGTTTGTCAATTTGAATTGTGAACGAGTATTCGCTATGCTAATAAATGAATTGAGCCCGAGGCCATCTGACATGAATGAATTGGGCTCATGGCTGTCTGACATGAAATTGGGCCCAAGGCTGTCTGACATGAATGAATTGTGAACAAAAGTGTTATTCCTCTTCAAGAGGTATAACCTTGGCCTTTTCTACCCTACTTCTCCTTTATCTTTTCTTGTCGTTTTTGGACTATTTTTACACTATTTTTATGGGCTAAAACTTGTGGTTTAAAGCTACCAAAGATGGGTTAACCACCCTTCTTTAAACATTGTCTCCTAAGTTTTTTCCCTCGTGTTTCCCATCTCTTCCTCAACTTTTTTCCAACTTGTTACCACTGATTTTCAGAGGTTTTCAGAGGCTGAAAATGTTGTTTTGAAGTTCCAAATTTTTTTTTTGGGGGGGGGGGGGGGGGGAGGGGGGGGAGGGGTTAGGCACCCCTCCTTAGGATTGTTTACTAGCTTCATTTCCTTATTATTTTAGCTAACTTTTTCCAACTTTTCCCTTAAAATTTCAACACTATTTTCATCTATTCTAGGACTGTTTTAGGTTTTTTGTTTAATTTATGCTTTGTATAGCATGCTTGTAGTGTTGTTGTCCTCATAAGTTTGGTGGTTTAGACTTTAGCCACCAACCTATTTGAATTGATAACATTTATTTCTTGTTTTTCATACTTGTGTTCACATATAATTAACTATGCAACCTCTCTCCTTTCTCGGCTTTTTATTTCTTTGAGAGTTGTTTCAATCGAGTGTTTTTTAAGCTTGAGAAAGAGACCTTTCCATGCTTAATTGTTTAATCTCTTCGGAGGTTTATTTCCAAGGCATTACATCTCTTTCATACCCAAAACAACTTCTTGTTTGACACTTCTCTCCATTAGTGGTCTTAATTCTTATTTTTGGACTAAAATGACTAATGAATGGAAAGGTAAATAAAATAAACAATAAAATTGGGCCAAAATGGAACAAGATAATAAAATCAAGTTTAGGGCTCCATCGGGCATTAGTTGAACCCGTTGAGTTTTGAACCATTTCATACTCTTTAGTGATGATAATGGCTCAAGATTCAAGGTTTACCACTTCCCTTGATCAATTCCATGATAGGGAGGAGGTTTGTGGGTCTTTCATTGCCATTTATTGAGATTTTGTCCATTGATTCATAAGTCATCACGCAATGAGTTTGTGTTGATTGATGGCTTACGAATCAAGCTCACCCCTCATTTGATCTGTTTGATGATAAAGGGAGGTAGGGTGGACAAACATCCCCTGAGAATACTCTGTTTCTGCTCTATTTCGTGTATATTGCAGCAGGGCAGTGGCAAAAGTGTCATCCATTGTCTTTGCAACAACTTCAAGCACTTTCTGCTTGTTCAACCCTTTGACCTTCAAAGCCTTAATAGCTTACCGAAGTTGTGCATAGGGATCAATACTTGTCCCGGCTTTGTTCTTGCCACTTGCTTATGCTTGGCCAAGGGATTGGGTGGCTATATCGAAGTGAGACCCATTTGTTGTTGATCTGTCATCACCCAGACTTGAGATAGATTCGGGTTAGCCCTTTTCAACTACAGCTCGCTTTAGGATTGGGAAGCTTTTTGATAGGGTCGAAACCCCAAATGTTAAATCTACCACCATTCCTTGAAGGTCTTCAATCATTCCCAACATCTCAGCAATTGTGGGTTCGGCCATTTAGTGCTCTTGATTTGCCCAAACTGGATTGGGTGCATCCATCATGCACAAATCAGTACTTTTTGGAATGAACACCTCAGGCTTGGGTAAATGGGCCGAGGTGATGTATATGCTGGGGTTGAAGGTGGGAAGTAGTGTATGGATGATGTTAAGGTGAGGAGAAGGTACTTGGTCATGCGAAGTGGGTTAGTGGTAACATTGGGGTCTTGAGGTGGAGTTATCGCCTCGTTGTGGTGGAGTTATCGCCTTGTTGTCGATGAGATTCTAAACCTCATGATGAAGGTTGTAGCAATGATTGGTGCCATAATCGCGCTGCTAATGATACGCACAGTATTTGGTGGGGTTATGTCTAGCAAGGAGTGGGTCAGGAAGAGGTTAGGGATCAAGGGCTTTGAGATACCCTTTTTTCCATCAGGATTTTTAGTGCGTTGGTTAGGCTTATATAGAGGGGGGTTAAAGTTCTTCCTTGAGCTCGGGTTGGGCTGGTTGTTTGTGGGTTGGATTTGGCAAAAGGGTCGGTAGTGGTGACTGTATTGATTTCAATGGGTTTGGGAATAGTGCTTCGGGAAAACACCCTTTGTTGAATGCACTCTCAATCTGAACCCCTAATTCATGCAAAGTTTTGAAAGTGAATAGTGGAACGACTATGAACTTTTGTAACATATCAGGCTCAAGGTTCTACACCATTATCCGCACTTGGTCCCTCTCATAAGACCGATCTGTCATTTGTGCTGCCTTTGCTCTCCACCTTACAACAAATTCCACAAAAGGTTCTTCAGGATTCTGGTGGGTTGCTTCAAGCTCTTGGGTGGTCATTTCAATTTGGGTATTATAAGAATACTGATTAACAAATGCCTCAGCCAAATCCTCCAAGTTCTGTTTCACTTTATCCTCCAACTTGACGTGCCAAGTGGCTACTATACCCAACATGGTTCTTCCATACTGAAAGAGTTTCTGAGACTTAGTCAGATCTATCAGTTTCAGGACGTCCAAGAAAAACTGGATATGTACCATAGGATCTCCAGACCCATCGAAACGGTCAATATGTGGCATTTTGAATCTGTCTTGGAGCCTTGCGGCTACCTCGGTGTGCCCATCCTCAATGTCAGGAATTGACGTAATTCCCTGTGCCTTTTTGAATTGCTTCTCAAGGTTAGCAATTTTTAACAGAGTTGGGTCGAGCTCATTAATATCAAGGTGATAAAGCCCCTTAGTAGGCTGCATCAGGGGTCTAAAAACTTGAGCTTGAGCCAACCCTTCTCGAGGATCTGGACCTTGCATATCTTCAGCTGGCTGAGGTGGGTCAAAGTTCGGCTGGGGACCCAGGACTGGAAGTGTAGTAGATGCCCCAGATGGGCGTTGCAACTCAGCATTGGTCTCATCCTGCATGGCAATTCCCTAGTTTAACGCTGCTATCATGGCCACATCTTCTTTCAGACTCTGAGCCATCACGAGTCTGCTAGGTTGACAATCGGAGAAATTGATGGGTATAAGCCGAGAGCTGACTGACAAGGATTTTGACCCGGTTATACTTGATGTATCTAAACTGGATTAGTCTAAACGAGTTCGACTGGATTGGTTTTTAGAATGGGTCTTTCAGTATTGGATGGATCTTTTTTGAGTTGGCCTTTGGGGATCAGATGGACTGGACCTTTGCTAAGTGGGTTTTTTCTGGAATTAGATGGACTGTGATGGGTTAAGGCTGGTACTGCTCCTTCTCTGGCTCAAACAAACCTGGCATTAAGAAACAAATGCCTCTCATCAGATCAGGATACCGGGTATGCCAATCAAAACAAAGCAAGATACAATATTGGACCCTGGTTCTAGTTTTGCTAAAAATTCACCCATATCAAACACAAACCCCTGGATTTCGACCCGGATCTGATTATGATATGATCCTCAAGTTTGAAAGGAATCGCCTCAAGATTAAGACTCTTCTAGGAACGCATCAAACATTTCCAAAGATTTCACATTTTGCACAAAAGCACTCAAAACACCCCTATGAGAGGTTAGGTTTTCCCTGTCCTAGCCTTGGAGTGATCTACAACTTTACTTCTCAAACAAGTAGTATCACATCATCCTACATATGGAAGAGTATCCTATCCTAAATTGGAACAGTCACTATACCTTTACTATATACAGTTTAGGTCGAATGGTCAAAAGTGGTATCTCAACAGGACTACCTAATATACCTCTCACACCTAACACCAAGAAGTGAAATGAGGATCAAGCGGTACAGTGATAGTCCAGATTCAAGGGTTGTGTTCCCAACATGGCAGAGCCCACGACCGGTCAACCTTTTGGGAAGCTTTTGGGCAGGCCTCTGGCAAACCGTCTAGGAATAGTAGTTGGCAAACACAGTGACTTAAGCGCACCAATGCAAATGCAATGCAAAGACCATATAAGTGTAGATAAAATTTCACATCATGAAGTTCGAGTCAAGTTCTCTAAATTCCCCAGCAGAGTCGCTAGAAACTATAGCTCGACTTTCCGTGCTCCTTTTGGATACAAATAGCCTTACAGTTCGGACTCCTACGGTTCTAAATCTGATTCCACAAGTGCAATGTGAAATAGATAAACATCAAAGAGTACAAATCTTGCAAATCTATTGGAAAATCAATTTTGAATCAAAGCACCAAAAATGGACTGCTTTGCCAAATACAGAGTCGCCACCTAAATATTTTTGGAAAATTTAGGAAACCCATGACTCGTGCCAAGGCCACATGTCCATAATCACCAATATTTTCTCAGCTTGAGAACTTAGGTACAAGAGAGAAAGGTCATGAATTGAGCACTCCACTCGCCCGATCAAAGATCGACCTCTACTAGTCATAATGTGGATCTTATTTACATTATATGCTCTTGTTCCGGTAATTAGGTTAACATTACTGTGTGATGTGCACATAAGTATAGACTAATTTGTAAAAATTGGAATACTTGATCTCATGTTTGTTTTGAAAATTGTTTCGAATATGTACCACTCAAAAAAGTTATTGCATATGAACATTACTCTAATTATTCCAATTCAAGCAATTAGCCTTCATCCACAGGCATTCAAGCAATTTATCAATTAAGCAATTAGCCTCATTGCAAGCATGCTAGACATGGAAACAACCACACTCATGCAATATGTAAAGCAATAAAATGCTCACCTCCTACTCCAACCTAAGCCAAAAGAAACAAAAGAGTTAGAAAATATGCATACTGCTAACTAATGCAACACGACTAATGTAACACATACGATATATAACTAATAGGCTCGGCTACTAATTATTACATGTGTGTCAATTTGATAACATGCGGTTTAAGCGCCTTTTC
Organism: Camellia sinensis; assembly: GCF_055761805.1. Classification (NCBI taxonomy): domain Eukaryota; kingdom Viridiplantae; phylum Streptophyta; class Magnoliopsida; order Ericales; family Theaceae; genus Camellia; species Camellia sinensis. The sequence continues at coordinate 50,367,868 of NC_138966.1, forward strand.
AAAGAAGTATTTAAACGACAATGCATTTTTAAAATGATTAACCGAGCCTCGGTGCAAGCAAGACAAGTGGATGCAAACATGGAGTGTGCTAAAAGAAACATGATGTTCTAAACTAACCATCATAAGCAAGTAAATAAAATGGAGAAAGACGTGGGGTTGGAAGACATACACATTATTACATTGCTTGCCCTCACGTAGGAGGGTCTGAACGAATGAACTAGCTAAGCTAATTACCCAATTAACTAACTATTACAAACCAAATTAATCAAACTAACCATGCTAGCTAATCATTACAACACCATAATTAATTAACTATTCTAACTAATTATTACAAATTGAAACTAACTAATTAATTATACTAATTAATTAATTACAAATTAACAACACGAATACAACTAAAGAAATAACTAAGCTAAGTAATTAACCTCTCTAACTAATCAGCCCCGAAAAGTGAGGAATGCTCATCCATGCATGCAGATTTCCACCCGAAAAAGCCCACTGTTTTCCTGCTGGAATGCCTCTGTTGCACAATTAGAAAATTGCACTTGTTTTCTACCTCAGCCTCTGCTCTACTCTACTTTGCTGGAAAAACCACACTGCCTAGCAGAAAAAGTGGCGGGCAACCCAGAAGCAGTGGCCGATAGGCCACTAATAGTGGTTGTCGTCCAGTAAAAGTGGCCTGTCGGCCACTGATTTTGGTTCTCTCCTGCAGCAACAGAGGACAAACAAAGCTCAAACCAGAGTATTCTTAGGAGATGTTTGTCCATCCTGCCTCTCCTTATCAGCAAGCAGGTCAAAGGACGGATAGGTTTCGTTCGCAAGCCATCAATCGACGAAATTTCATTGCATGACAACTTATGAACCAAGGGACACAATTCAATAAATGCATAACAAAAGACCAACAAAAACCTCCTCCCTATCACGGATTGATCAAGGGAAGTGGTTGACATTGACTCTTGAACTGTTTACATCACAAACGAGTATGAAACGACTCAAGACTCAATGGGTTCAATTAACGTCCGATTGAACCGAAGTTGATTTTATCTTGCATCACTTTTAGACCCAATTTTATTACTTCATTTTAATTACCATCTATTCCTTAGTTCATTAAGTCCAAAAGTGAGCTTTAAGTCCTCTAATGGAAAGGAGCATCAAACAAAGAGTTGTTCTGGTCATGAGAGAGATGTCATGTCGTTAGTAATGAACCCCCAATGAGATTAAACCATTAAGCACAACAGCCTTAATCTTAAGCTTAAACAAGCAATTAGTTTGAAACAACTTTCAAAACAAAGAAAAATCCAAGAAATGAAGGAGGTGGCGGAGGTGATTAGATATGCATACAAGTATGGAAAGCAAGAAATAAGCACTATCAATTCAAATAGGTTGGTGGCTAAGGCCTGAACCACCAAGCCTATGAGGACCATTACACTACAAGCATGCTATAGAAAGCTCAAATGCAATGAACAACTAAAAACAGTCCTAAAATAGTCCAAAAAAATGCTAGAATGAAGACAAAAATAGCTAAAACAATAAGCTTTGGGGACTTCAAAACATGATTTTTTGCCTCTGAGAAACCTCTGAAAATCAGTGGTAAAAAGCTCAAAAAAATGTGATGAGAATGTGGGAAACACAAGAGCAAAGGCCTTAGAACCAAGGTTCAAAGAAGGGCTATCAACCCCTCTACCTTAAATGGCCTTAAACCACAAGTTTTAGCCCAAAAATACAAGTAATAAATAGCTTAAAAATAGCAAGAAAAGATGGAAAACAAGTGGTGTGGAGATGGTACAAAAGGACTAAATGGTGTACCGCTTGAAGAGGAATGCTTCTTTGAGTTATAAGCCAGAAATTTCACTCTCAAGTGGCTAAAGAGCCCAAATTCAAGCTCTAATCACCTCAGCAAGAAGTTCTCTAGGTTTGGTTTAGAGTGTTTAGACAAAGGCTATGTAAGTTGTAACAAAGAGAGAGAATTATAGAGAGAGGAATTTTTCAAAATTTGCTCTTGAAAAATATTTTCTCACTCCTAAATTTTTCTACCCTTGAAAGCAAGAGGGGAGGTCTTCTATATATAGAAAACCATGTGTCTATCTTAGAAATATTTATATAGGAACAGCTGGTGCAGTATGGGAACAACTAGCAACAAATATTTGCAAAAATTAGACATTTTACATAAGTTGCCGGCAGGCCACTAAAAGTGGGTTGCCAGCCACTATTAGTGGGCGGCAGGCAAAAGTCTGCTTCCAAGCCCGACCTCAAATGCACATATCTCCCTTATCTAGACTCGATTTTAGATTATTCTTGACTCCAAATTGAAGCCTCGGGAGTATACTTTCCAATGGTGGTGGCCTCACATCCAAATTCTAAGTGTGCAAAGATATATGCCTATTTTAGTGAAGGCTGCTCATTTCTGTCCTAACGGATTGATGCCGAACTTCTTCCCCAACTAGTTTTCTTTCCTCTTCTCCAATTTTCTTCAACTTCAAACCTCTAAATAAAAAGATTTTGAAGATTTTTCAAAGAGTTCACCTCTCTTCCATTTATGTCCACTTTGTCCTTGCTCGGTTTACTGAAAAGTGTAATATTTAATGAAATGCGAGCCTCGGAACATCGTAGAAACATTTGAAAAAAATATTTTGGAAAAGAGGGTTTTAAGGTCTAAAGTAGTTTTGATCTAAAATGGTTTTGGTCCAAAAATGAGGTGTAAGGTTAGGATTTAGAAGGTCTTCTTACTCAAGAAATCGAGCGATTGTACAACATAACTTTCATCATTGAGTGATCAACCTGAGGCAGCCCAAGTCTTAAGGGCATTCAAAAATGGGGTGTCTACATATGCCTACAGTATTTCCTGTGTTTCCTTTTTGAAAAATAGAAAAGCGTCGAATTTGTTTTATAAATGAGATTTCATTAATAAACTTGAGTGTTGAGAAGGATCCCCTAAATGGTTTGAGTGGATTCTGACTTATCGGAGCAAAGTCCTTCATGATTTCAAAATTTTAAACTATTTCTTTTGCAAACTTGCGAAGATAGATTCAGAATTGTGCATGGTATTCTACACTGTCCTGGGGATTCTCTTCACCTTTGGGCGATCATTTTGGCAAGTACAAGGTGGCTTTCAGACCTCACAATCATAGAATTTCTCCCTTTGGTGTTTTCATGCTTTAAAATTAAATGGATAAAAGAAACCAAAAATAAATAAATAAATAAGAAAAGGAAAAAAGAAAAAAGAAAAAAGAAGTCAACCATCAAGCCAGGGGTATCCTTTGGAATGAAATTTAATCAACTGTGAGGAAGGGAACTTTTGTCTGAATCTGGGGAAGCCAATGCGAGGAAGTACCACATTGCAAGAAGAACCAACTTTGAAAATGAAGTGGAAGAAAAGGACAAAAACATGCATAAGAGAATGGAGAACCAAACTCAAATCAAGGCGGAGCCAGTTCCAGTGTTAGAGTAAGGATGAGTATTGATCAAATTCACCGTAAATATTGTAACACTATCCTTGAGAGGCTTGCTAGGCCGAAAATCCAAAAGGGCGACCTAGGCAAAAGTTAGAGCATAAAAAATGAGAAATCAAACAAATATAGCTCACAAGGTTAAAAACCCCGAGGAGGTGACTTTGGCAAAAGTTAGAGTGCAAAAGGAGAGTGTCAACACCCGAGTAAACCTCAACCATGAACTACGTTGACATGATTCCCATTCTTGGGATACGTAGGCAATTTCATCCTAAATTTCGGCCTTAACCATATCCATTGCATCCATCTCAACCCAATTCGCATTATTTACTTCGCATCAATCAATGAGCTACACTGACTGTTGTGCATATCACATACTTACGTTAGGTAAGAAAAAACTAGCTTGAATCAACAAGTGAAGCAATTTTCAATACTTAAACTTATCAATAGAATCTCTAACTTGAACACAAAAAAAAAAAAAAAAAAGGAATCGAAACTCGGGTTTTGCGAAATTGAGTTTTAAAGGAAGCATAAGTAATACTAGGGGCACTATGAATGATTAGTCACCTTGAGTATTTTTCTGCTTTCAGGTCAGTTATGAGTTCTGTTGTGTCATGCCCATTGTTTGTCTCAGTCTGCACTCTTCATCGAGTCACCATAGCTTGTCTGTCACTCAAAAGTGCTCTTCATCGAGTCACCCTAGCTTGTCTATCCTCAAAGTTCAACAGAGTGGCATGGTCAAAATTCCATACACGAATGTTTGTTCCAACTCAAAAACAAGTCTATATGTGGAATTTATAAACAAACTAAAAGTGCCCATACAAGAGGCATCGCATTCATGATCATTGTAAAGTGTATGTAAGGAATCGTCATTACTTTGGAGGGAAATAGAGTAAGTTCTCAACATTGTAGAACAGAAAAGAAGCACGAGTTTGATTGGTTAGCAACTGTTCTAGGATCTAATGATCCCCATTACTGGTGCTTGCATAATGTTAAAAGTGGTGGCCAGTGACTGGACACTGGGGACAATTTTCAGTACATCTGATCGGGCCATCCATCAAACAATGGGCATGAACCGAACCGGTGGCCAGTGACTAGACACTAGGGGAAATTTTCAGTACATTTGATCGGGTCATCATTTGAATAGGAGGCATGAACCCAACCTTTCTCTCAGTCTACCAAAGCCATTTGTTGGGCACTTTCCCCTGGGTTATGGTGGACTCACCCCCATGATGATTCTGATATGCTTAAGCTTTCGAAAGTTGTTTTCGACCATTTCAAAACTCTCTTGGGGTTATCATCTTCCCTCTGATTAATACATGTGTTTTGGATTGTGCATGCATGCTCATACACTCTGGTTGATTTAAACTGCGTGATTGGTTGCTCTTGTTCTTGACTTTGTTCTATTCTTGTAATAACAAAGTTTCGTCAAGTTACCTTCCACAGTGTTTTTCAGTTATATTTCAATAAACTATGGCAAGTTGCCCTACACTCATTCCATAAGGTACATGATGCACTGTCTTCTGCACTCACATCGCACTGTTTTGTTCATTCACCCATATCGCACTATCTTGTGCACCTACATAGCACTGTCTTGTCCACCTGTATCGCATTGTTTTGTGCATTATCCTACATCGTACTGTCTTGTGCACCCTGCATTGCGTTGTCATGTGCAACTTGCATTGCACTGTTTTGTGCATTCAACCTCCACTGTCCTGTCTTGTGCACCTGCATCGCATTATCTTGTGCACCGACACCGCACTATTTTGTGCATTCATCACATTGCATTATTTTGTGCACCCACATCGCACTCACACTGTTTTGTGCACCTGTATCGCACTGTCTTGTGCACCTCACCTGTACTGTCTTATGCACTCATTAGGTGTAGGAGACCTTCAATCCTCTAAAGGTGCAATTCCTTTGGTGTTTGTCGTGCCCGAATGACTTCAAGCGGTCTGGTATAGCCACCTGGTTGTGTTTGTAGTGAGTTCGTAGGAGATCAACTGAGACGATGGAAACTATTGTTCGAGTGGCCGAGGCCTAGAATGCAAAGGTTTAGAATTTTCGAGACTAAAGTCTGGTTTGAATACCTAGAGGTATGGAGATTATTTCAAAACATCCTCCGCCTCAAATCTGTATGAAAGCCCCATAGGTTGAGGTAGTTTGTATGTGCCTTAATTCTAGATACTAAACCAAACCTAGTCTGTCACCCTGTTGGAGAATAGGGAAAGTTGCAAACATGGCCAGGGACAAAACTAGTACTTGTGGTTTGGAAGCACAAGACGAAGTAAGAAGTCTAAAAACCAAGAAGAAGAGGAAGATCCCCAGCAGCGTGAGGTGAGTCATCGCCAATTGCCCCTATAAGGTACTTTTATTTCCCAGCTGCTACATCATATTTATTTTCTAGTACCTCTATCACATTGCATAAGCATCTATCTCATCCATCTACTACATTATCCATTACACCCATTATATCATACCATTTTATTACCTGCATCATTTCCATATGAAGCTTAGTTTGGCATGTGCTCATACTTTTGACACCTTTTCTGTGTTAAATGTATTTTGATTTGTATCTCCATTCCTTTATGATATTTGTGTGGTAAGCACTGCTCGTGGTATGATTATTTCATTACATTGTGTATTATTTGCATTTTGTCCTTGAACTACGCTAGTTTGATTCCTTGCAAAGGGATACGTAGGCAACTTTTGAGTTTAACCAAATTGCATTTACATTTTGATTGATAGCTCAAGTCTTACGGCCTTGTCAAAATGGGTCGTCTTCGAGTTTTGACATTCACTTACGTCATTTCATGCTTACGAGCTCTGTCAAAGAGGGGCACCTGTAGACACCCCATTTTTGATAGCCCTTAAGACTTGGGCGCCTTATGGTGAACACTCAATGATAAAATAATACACTATACAAACTGTTCAATTTCTTTAGCAAAGAGCTTCGGTTTTGAGTTTCAGAGCCTAAAACCTTACACCTCCTTTGGACCAAAACCTAATTTTTTGTAGCCTGACCACTCAAAGGCCTACTAGCCAAAAAATGGCTAGCCGTCCAATTTTATTGGCCGGTCGGCCGTCCCTCTTCATGGCCAGCTGGCCATGTCTAGCTGCTAGCTATACCCCCCATGTGCATGCCTTGCACCAGCTGGCTCAATACAGATATTTCAGATAGACAAACCTGTTTTTCTATAAATAGATGACCATCCTTCATGATTTTAGATTAGACAATTTTGTCAAGAGCCAAAAACTTATCAAACACTCTCCCTCTCTATCTTGCAATATATGTTCACTATGCATACACTTCCTAAACCAAAATTTTAAGGCTCCTTGCTGAGAGTATTGAGCCAAAATTTCAGCTCTCGAGAGTGATCACTTTGTGGTTTGTGAACCAAAAGAACAACCTCTTTTCAAGAAGTATAGCTTATGCCATCTTCTCTATTATTTGTAATCCTCTTTTCTTCTTTTTTATACACTGTTTTGGACTATTTTCAAGTGCTGAAACTTGGGATTAAAAAGCTACCAAAGGCGGAGGGATTAACCACCCTTTCTTGAACCTTATCCCATGGCTTAAATCCTTGTTTTTTCCCAGTTGTTTCTTTGCTTTTAACTACCTATTTTTAGAGTTTTCAGAGGCTAAAACATGTGATTTTAAGGTCAAAAAAGTGGAGGGGTTCGCCACCCTTCCTTAGGCTTGCTCACTAGCTTTATTTTCTTTCTCTTTTGCTTACTTTTTCTAGCTTTCTAAACTGATTTCAGCATCATTTTTATTAGTTTTGGTGTTGTTTTAATTGTTTATTTAGTTTATGCTTTGAATACTATGCTTGTGGTGTTGTAAGTCCTCATAGATTTTGTGGTTTAGGCTATAGACACCAATCTATTTGAGTTGATAGCTTTCTTTACATAATTTCCATGTAAATATTCATATTTGTCATGATCACTTGTTCTTAATCATCTCTGTAACCTACCTCCTTTGTTTGCTTTCTTTGATTAAGAGTTGTCATAAACACCAGTTTGTCGCTTAAAGTATGAGAAAAAACTTTCCACGCTTAATGGTTTAATCTCTTCGAAGGTTCATTACGAAGGCATTACATCTCTATCATGTTAAGCACAACTTCTTATTTGACACTTCTCTTTATCGGTTTTTGGTTAACACTTCTCTTTATCGCTTTTTGCACTTAGTCATCCCTTTTGGAAAAAAATGAATAAAGATTGGCAAGTTGATGTAAAAGAGGTTAACACTGGAATAAAAGTGGTAAAAAGATTAATAAAATTGAGTTGGGTTTAATCAGATGTTATATTAAACCTATTGCGTCTTGAATCATTACATACTCTTTAGTGATGTTAATTATTCAAGAAGCAATGTCCACCACTTCCCTTGAGGTAACTCCATGATAGGGAGGAGGTGTTGTTGGCCTTTTATTTCCATTTATTGATCTTTTGTCCTATCGGTTCATAGATCATCACGTAACAATTTTGCGATAATTGATGGTTTGTGAATCGAGTCGTCTCCTTCCTTGATCAGTTTCATGATAGGGAGAGGCAGAGAGGATAAACATCCCCTGAAAATACTCTATTTTTGCTCTATTTCAGTTCTATGGTAGAAGGGCAGTACCCAAAAACAATGGCCGGCCGGCCACATCTCGTTGTGTAGGCAGTGTCATTTTTATGGTAGAACAGAGCAGAAGTTGAGGCAAAAATAGCATAATTTTCTGACTGCAAATAGAACAGATTCTGGCAACAAAATAGAGAGGTTTATGGAAGGAGGTTCTCATTTGTGCATGTGCGATGCTTCATTTCCTGTGGTCCTTTAAAATTAATGCGTTGATAGTAGTATGTTTAAATTAATTAGATTCGTTCGAAATTGTAATAGCTGGTTAAATTTAGTTGTTTGTAATAGCTAGTTAAATTAGTTAATTTGGGGTAGTAATAATTAGTTTAAACTCGGACATTCGGACCCTCTTGTATGGGGGCAAACTTGTAATATTGTGTGTGTCTTCCAATCCCCATTCTTTCTCCTTTTTATTTGCTTGCTTATGATGGTTGCATGTAGTATCATATTTTGGTTTCATATCATTACTGTCATGACCCGAACCAGCCCCTATGGGTTAAGGACATAACCGGCCAGTAAGCAAGGGATTACCTACGGCCTCAAACCAAATCAGACATAACTCATCAGAGTAAAGGGGCCAAACGGAAGCAAACTTACAAATTGTCCATAGAGCTGTGCTTATATGGCATATCATAACAGTCCATAGACATACATGTTAATAACTCACGTCAAAATAAGGAATAACATAAAGTTCTGTACATACAGGATCATTCAAGTCTAAGTCACCCAATCAAAACTATATACAACCGTAAGCCAAAGTTCTCGCCAACATGACAAAATATAGTAAGCTAGCAAAAGGGCAAAAACAAGTCTCGTGCATGAGACGTATGGGCTAACTCTTCAAAACCTTGACTGCTTCTTACAAACTTCACTGAGGCTGGGTTTGGACCTCCCTTGGCTGACCTACAAACACATGAATGAGCGTGAGCAAAAGCCCAATGAATAATATCAAATAAAGGAGATATACAAACGGTATTTAGAACAACGTTCTTCAAATGACCATGGGCCTAATTCGTATTTCTATCTAGCATATATATAAATATAGGTCAAGTGACTGCGGTTCCAAACACATCATACGGCCTCGGGCCCAATTCATTCGTGTCATTCATGTCGGATAGCCTTTGGCCCATTCATTCGTATCATTCATGTCAAACGACCTTTGGCCCATTCATTCTTCCATTCATGTCAGACTGGCCTTTGGCCCATTCATTCTTTCATTCATGTCAAACTGGCCTTTGGCCCATTCATTCTTTCATTCATACCAAATTGGCCTCTCGCCCATTCATTCTTTCATTCATGTCAAACTGGCCTTTGGCCTATTCATTCTTTCATTCATGTCAAACTGGCCTTTGGCCCATTCATTCTTTCATTCATGTCAAACTGGCCTCTGGCCTATTCATTTGGCATAGCAAACATTTGTCCACCATTCAAATTAATGAACTTATAAGACTTACATAGAAGTAAGCAATTGGACAAACGGCATACTTCAAATATCTTTATTAAGATATTACTCACGGTGATCGGCTGGATGATTTGCCCTAGAGCTCGACCCTACACATTCAATTAACACAATGGGTCACAAACAATTCAATCCGTTCTTAATTCACATATTCCTCTTTAGGCTTCATTCTTATTCTTTTAATTCATTCATAATGCTCAATGCATGCCTAAGAGTGCTTAGAAGTGAAAGAGAACGGAAAACAAGACACAGAACACATTTACAAAATTTTAGAAGCAGGGGTCCCACCTCGAGCATGGACTTTCCTACTCGAGTGGACCCATTAAGTCTGCAAAAGTACTGGTTGCCTCGTTTTTACGCTCGAGCGTGAATTCGGGCGCTCGAGCTGAAGGTCATTCTACATAGCTCCCTGCTCGAGCGTGAACTTCCTCGCTCGAGCGGACATCCATGTCTGCAAAAAGTTCTGGGAGCTCGTATTTCCCGCTCGAGCGGCACCTTCCCCGCTCGAGCGGACATCCCAAATTCTGGAAAATCCAGAATTGTTCTTGAGCTTCAAACTTGCATTCAAATCAACATATCTTGCATATTATGGCTCAAACTTCACATATACATGTACTAACATGATCCAACGCTAAATTCATTACATTATGAAGCTCAATTTCATGAATTAATCACATGCATGTCCCAATTTACACCAAACTTATTTCCAACATAACAATTTCATGCATTCAAAACCCATACTCTTATGAATTGTACATGCATGTGAGATACAGCTCTCATTCTCAATTTAAATGATGAAGAGATGATCAAAAGCATGAATTTCAATCAAAAATTGAACATAGATCCTGTATTTCAAACTCAAACACACAAATTCATGGCAATTTCCTACATGCATGTGTACATTGACATCCAATTCATCAAAACCAACTCAATTCATGTTCTTTATCATCATTCAACTTTGAATTCACAAAGTTACAAACTAAAATCCATGAATTTACTCACCTAGAGGCTCAAATCTTCCAAACTATGGTTAATTCTTGAGTTCAACCTCCAATTCTCAAGCCTTGAGCCAAACTTGCACAATTCTTCCTCTTCCCCTCTCTAGCCGACCCTCTGTAGACACCCCATTTTTTACTGTCCTCAAGACTTGGACGTCATCATTTGAACACTCGATGATCATCCATACTCGTGTTTGTTTTGAGTTTCCGAAGGTCTCGGCTGCGCGCCTTGCCTTAGGATTACTCAAATAGTCTATTTTGTGCTTCGTTGTGGACCAAGGACTTGTGGTTTCACTTTTGAGGGAAGAAGGTGGCTTGTTGGCCATCCCCTCAACCCATCAGCTAAGGCATTGTGCCATCGGCCATGTTTTCTTGCCATCGGCCAAAAGTGGTGGCCGATCGGCACTTTTTTTGGTCAATCTGCGCTTTGTTTGGTCGATCGGCCATAATTTTGAGTCGAGACCTTTCTATCTACTTTTTGCAGATATTTTCTGCCAGCTGTGACAGCTGGTGGACACAATTCTCATCCTCCATAGTGTATGGAGGGATTTGCACCTTGTTCTAGCTTCTCCAAGAAACTTTGGAATTGAATTCCTATAAGAAGGGAGCTCCTCCTCCCTTCTCAGGGGTTCAGAAAATTGAGATACAAAAATATATATCATTCTCTCTCGACATCTCCCTCTCTTTATATTTGTGTGTGTGTTTGTGCCTAAAGGGTGTTTTGTCTTCACTTTTGCACTACAACACCTAGTAATACACCATCCTTTGGTTGCTGAGATCCTTAGGAGTTGGTTTTGGTGTTCTTGGGTTGGTTTGAACTCAAAAAACCTGCTGGAGGTGTGTTCTTGAAGAGGTTCTACAAGGGTGAGCTCTTAACCTTTTAAACCCCCATTTTTGCTTAAGCTTTTAGACATACTTGCATATTGTTTTAAGCTTAGCTTTCTAATACAAAAAGTTTTGATTTTTCATGCTTGAGATGATTGTTTCAGGTTACTTTTTGGTTGGGGGTTGTTTACCCACTCTTAGGCCTTGTTTGGCCTTGTTTTATGCCTTCCCTTTTGAGCTTTGGAACCATCTTGCTTTGACCTTTCTACCACTGAAATCCAGAGGATTTTCAATGGTGGAAAGGTGGTTTTGGAGTCTTGTATAGGAGAGGGACACCCCCCTCTCCTTGTGTCTCATTTGCTTGTATATATGGCTCATATTGGTAGCATGTTTGCTTAGCATGTTTTGGCTTCATTTCAGCAAGTATTTGGTGTTCTTTTTTCATGCTTGTAGACACCCCATTTTTGACCGTCCTCAAGACTTGGACATCACCGTTTGAACACTCGGTGATCATCCTTGTTTGTGTTCGTCTTGAGTTCCCGGAGGTCTCGGCTACGCGCCTTGACTCAGGATCTCTCGACTTGACTGTTTTGTGTTTGGGTTTGCACCAAACACTTGTGTTTTTGCTTTGGAAGGAACAGAATGGCTTGTTGGCCATCCTCACACTCCACCGGCCATGGCTTGAGGCCACCGGCTATGTTTTATTTCCATCGGCCAAATGTTTGGCCGACCGACACTCTGGATGGTCGACCGGCCATCTATTTTGGTCAAATTGCATTTTTGGCTGGCCGATCACTGTTCATCTACTTTTGCAGATATTTTTATGCCAGCTGTGCTAGCTGGCATACACTCTGCTCCCCTCCATACACGTGTATTGAGGGATCTCTCTCTTGACTAGCTTGTTTGGAAAGCTTTACAAGAGGGATTGTCTATAAGAAGGAGGCTCTTCTCCCTCCATTAGGTTTGCAAAATTTTCAGAAGAGCTCTGAGATTAAGGTTTGATTTTGTATCTATTCCATCTCTATATCTCTCTCTCTTTTTGCCTTGTGTGTGTGTGTTTAGTCTTACTATTGCACACAAACACCTAGTCCTACACCTTCTCTTGGTTGCTGAGGCACCAAAAGGCTATTCTTGGTATTTTTGGGTGGTTTTGAGCTTGAAGAAGCTGCTGGAGTATCATTCTTGAAGAGGGTCAACAAGGGTAAGAACTTACTCAATTTTTCCCATTTTTCCATAGCTTTTTCACCTATCTTGCAACTGTTTTTAGACTTTGTGTATAACATATAAAATTCTTGTTTTTGCCTGCTCTAAATAGTTGTTTAAGAGTGTTTTGAGCTTTGGGGTTGTTTGACCCCTCTTAGGCCTTGTTTGCCCCCCATTTTGTGCTATTTTGGTGAGCTCTGGGACCACCTTGTTTGGGCCTCCTCACCACTCAAATCTTGAGGGATTTTAGTGGTGAGGATGGTGGTTTAAGGTCCTAAGAAGGAGAGGGCCACCCCTCTCCTTGTTGTTTTCAATAATGGCCATTTAAGCCTCATTAGTGAGCACCTTGTTTAAGTGTATGTTGGCCATGCCTTAACTATTTTTTATGCTTATCTTGCCATGATATAGCATTGTTGTGAGTTGGTTTAGGTACACCATGCTTGCTTAGCATACATGTCATGTAATGCCATGAATTGCCTTAACATGCCTTGTGCTTTGGGCCTTGTTTCTAGTATGCTTTTGGCTTAGCTTTGTGAAGCTTTTATGCTTGTTTTAGCTTGCTAAAGGTCTTTTTTTGGTCATTTGGGTTGTCCATACTTTGCTTTGTATAGCTACCATGTAACCTCTCTTGTATGCCTTAAGCATTAACCCCTCTAGCATGCCATCCTTGCATCATTCCAGTGGTTTGGAACCACTTGTCATGTCATTTCACTCCTCATGATATGCTCATATGCTTGCATTTGATGCCCCTTTCATGCTTTAAAAGGTTGGTGTTTCTTGCTCCATGTTTGTGCCATTGTGTATGCCTCTAGGATTAGATCATTTAGATGCCATCTAAGTGGTTTTTGGGGCTTACTTTTGCATGATTTAGGACTGTTTTACTTCATTTTGGTCATCTGCTTCATATGTCATATGGCCATGGTTTAAGTCCTTGGGCTTGGTGGCATGCCTAGCTTGCATTCTAGATTGGTTTGGCACCTTCTCTAACATGTCTTTCAGAGCTTATAATGCATGTCATTTGTCCATGCTTGCATCCTCTTAAGTGTGCTTGAGAGTTGTTTCTACATGCCTAAGTGTTGGTCCTTGTGTGCATGCATGTTTGCATGTCATTTTGCCTTCATTCTTAAGCATATTGGCCACTGTTTTGGGCTTAGTATAGAGTTGCTCAAATTAGTTTAAGTCCATTGTTCGCATGTTGTTGCATGCTCACCTTGTGTGTTGTTGCATACTTGTGTGTTGTCATATGTTTAGGTTGTCTGACATGTTTGCTCCATGTGTCGTGGCATGATTGAATGAAGTCACATGCTTGCTTGCATGCTTGAACATCCCCATTGTATTTGGCATACTTATTGGTTAGCATGATCGTCACACGCCTTGTATGCTTGTTCGCATTGCTCATGTTGCATACTAGCTCATACGTCTAGGTTGCATTGCATTGACATGCATGCTTAGCCTCTTGAATTAAGTATGACAGAGGTTGAGTTCCTTGCTTGTTTATGTGCATTTCATTTGAAATCAAAGTGCATAACTTGGTTTCTTGGGCCATCACGCATCGAAATGTGCGATTGGTGGTCCGAGAACCGAGAACCATGTCCATTTGAGTCATAAACATGATAAGGGATGTGTTGGTGCACACATTTGCTTGGAATGCATTGCCATGCCTTGTTTTGTCCTCTGCTACTATCAAAACAGGATTCTGCAGGAAGATTTGGCCGGCCGGCCATCTTTAGTGCCAACTGACCAACAATTGGTGGCCGATAGCTTAACCAGTGGCCGGTGATCATTTCCTTTGGCCGGTGGTATCCCACAGGGTTCATAGAGGGCACCTCCGGAATTTTGCAATGATCAGAGAAGGAAAACAGTGTGGACAGCGGCAACTTGTGCATGGCAGTGGACTTCCGAGCGGAGCCGAGCACGCATTGCATTGGGCCCTCTTCCCGAGGCTATTTACTGTTTTATTAGATTATTTAATATGCTTAACTAGTTTAATTGGTCTGTAATATTTAATTAGCTTGTAGATTAGTTAAATCTGTATAATTCTTTCGGTCCCTCCGAGTGAGGGCAAATTTCTAATAAGTGTAGGTGCGTGGCTGCGTGTGTGCTTGTCTTCCAACCCCCACTTCTTTCTCCCTTTTACTTACCTGCTTTGATGGTTAGCACTAGGACATATTTAATTTAGCATCCTTATGCTATGCATGTGTGCATCATTCATCAGAATTGCATGCATCGGGCTCGGCGCATCATACTAACTGCATAGTATTTCAAATCTAAACTTGAATATGTGCATCAAATGGTTGCATTTCACATGCCATCCTAGGATTAGCCGAGCCTATCCTAATTGTATTCTGTATGCGTTGCATTAGGCACTTAACATGCACTTGGATCATACATTGATTGCTAACGAGTTCTTTGTTTTGGCTTGGAGCACACTGTAAGTATTTTGTGCTTTAGCATCTCGCACAAGTGTGAATGTTAACATGACAGCATGCTTACCATGTGGCTAGATGCTTATGTGATATGAATTGCCTAAATGCCTGTGGGTGAAGGTTGGATTGCTTGAGTTGGAATAACTCATCAAAATCCGTGTTTTAGCCTACTAGTGAGTAGCAAATTTCAAAACATTTTCCAAACAAATGGATATGCGATGCTTTGTTCCAAATTAGGCGATCTAGTCTATACTTGTTTTGTTGCGCGCATCACATAGTAATTCTATCTAATTAACCGGAATAAGAACACATAACGTTTTCAAAACAAGATATCATGATTAGTAGAGGCCGATCTTCGGATCGGGTGAGAGGGGGTGCTCATAGCTGACCTTCCCCAATCGTACCCAAGTTCCTGAGCCGAGGCAACTCTGGTGATGACGGACACGTGGCCTTAGGCAAACGAGTCAGGGTTTCCTAAATTCTCCCAAAATAAAATATTTAGGTGGCGACTCTGTATTTGGCAAAGCAGTCCATGTTTGGCACTTCTTTTCTAAAAATCTATTTTCTCAAAACGATTTGTCAGATTTGGACTCTTTGGTTCAGACTAAGAACCGTGACACAAAAAGGGAGTCTGAACTGTGGTGGCATAAAAGCCCGAGGGCGCGTCCACAGTTTCTGGCGACTCTGCTGGGGAGAATAGAGAACTTGACTCGAACTCATGATATCTTGTTTTGACTACACTTATGTGTTTCTTTGCATTGCATGTGCATTGGTGCACCTAGGACACCGTGTTGGCCATATGCTATTCCTGAACGGTTTGCCAGAGGCTTGCCTTGTCAAGGCATGACCATAAGGCAGACCGGTTGCGGGCTCTGCTAGTATGGGAACACAAACCTCGGTTTTTACCGGGGCACCCTTTTGACCATTCGACCTAGTGCATATTCGGAATCCGTAGTGATCATTCCAAACTAGGACAGGTTGCTTACCTGATTATAGGTTGTTTGACACTGCTACGTGCGTAGTGAAACCCTAGCTCCTGACAAAATAGGACAGGGAAACCCTACCCCAACATAAGGATGTTTTGGCTCTCTTTTACTTGTTATGTGCTTTTAGAGTGTATCTCTACAGGAACGCACATATCTGTTTGCAAGTTTAAGTACCAGACCTGAGGGCATCAGTATCAGTATTTTGGGGAATCAGTTATATCTGCAGGTATCAGACTCAGTTTTGGGGCAGTGATTTTGGGGAGTAGTGATCAGTAATAGAGTACAGTTTTTCAGCTATGCCTGTGTCTGTTCCGTCTGGGCTGAAATGTTGCTTGTTTTCCCTTTCAGTTCAGAGATTTGGGTTCAGAGATTTGGTGTTCTCCTTCGCTAAGGCAAGGCAGACGGCCGATCCGTCAATCGCCAGTTGCATCATCTCCGTTCAGTTTAGCGGATTTATGATAACCTAAAGTTCAGAGGAAATCGTGGTTATGATAGCCGCATTAGACCAAGGAATCACCCTACAAAGTGAGACCAATGTTGAAATACCACATTCGCCCAGGTTGCCTGCTGCGCACCCGATCTGGGAACCCCAGATGTTTCAAGTTCGTGAATCCACCATGTTTGAGTTAATGGGAATGATCGGCGACCTCTAGAGATCTGTGGCCGATCTGGCCTATGGAATGTCGGCTTCGCCACCAGCTACACCGTATGGCGGGGATTTCATACCACAGGAGCCCCCGCTACTGGGGCGGATTGTGATTGAGTTCAGCCAACCAGAGGTTGCTTCCAGCTACAGCAACGACGTGTCAGCAACAATCGGGTTTCGCTCTGATGTAGTAACCCAAACCCTCGATCAGGCTGAGGCTAGAGGTAAGAACAAAATGGAAACAGATGCTGATCCCGTTGGACAACTACTGTGGGCAGTCGAGGCTTTGAAAGCTGGAGGAATGAATAAGCAGCAAGTGTTCGCAGTCATGACTAAAGCTGTGGATGATGCTTTTCCTACTCCAACCGAAGGCAGTTCAAGCCAGGCGAAAAATTGGGATAGGCCCCATCATGCCAAGACAGTTCCTTTCATTCCCAACCCTGCACCAGGAAAAGATCAGAAAGCCAAGGCAGTGCCTGCCGACCCTTTCGCTAGTGCGTCTAGCAAGAACCCTCAGACTTCGAAGTACCTGCCTCGAGGGCGCAGAGCCTTTCAGGCCCTCTACATGCCTTTGTCTAGGGCATTTCAAATTTTGGCTAAAAAAGGGCATCTTAAACCCCTCGAGCCTCGGCCTCTCCCGAAGAATCTCCCTCTCTCACATGATGCTACCTTGTACTGCACGTACCACTAACAGTCCGGTCACAGCACCGATGGTTGTTTCCGCCTTCGTCATGCAATGCAAGATTTGATCGACAATGAGGTCATCCTCCCACCTACCTCAGTAAAGTCTGTCACTACTGAGCTATTGGACTTCAAGGATACTGCAAGTTTGTGATCAGGGGTTGGACCACCTGCGAGCGACGCTCGGTGCATTTCGGATGTGGCGTCTGGCATGCACTTTTGAGCATCTGCGAATGCCAATTTTTGTGGTTCCTGACTTAGGTGTTGAGTTAGTTCGGTGGTCTTGTTTTGAGTCAGTCTCTTTGTTTTGAGTCCGTCTTTTTGCTTAAGGGTCTGTCATGTCGCGTCGAGTCAGTCCCATTATATAGAATGTCGGGTGATTTTGGGGTTGTTGCCTTGAACACCTTTTGTTTTGTAATTACCCTTTTGCTTTCTTTTGAGTCTGTCTCTGTCGTGGAGCCAGTTGCAACCAGGGAATCTGAATGAAACAACTGCGGCTATCATGTTTCCGTGCTTACTGCTATTTTGAGCTTGTTGTGCCAAAGGATTTGAATGGAATAGCAGTACATTCCACCTGTTCTCTTGTGCCCTGAAAACCATTGCATTGACCTCAGTTTTTCAAAACCTTTTTGAACACTGCGGTGAAAACAAAGGGGAAGGAATTCATCGGGATTTGCAAAACTTTGATCAAATTGAGAGAAAGAAAGGCGTGCTAAGCCCTTAATGATTGAAATCATGCTTGTCAGCGTGAGTACTGAGAAGGACCCTAGCTTGATCCAGACTGGTTCCACACTATCTTTGGCACGAGTGATTTGTCGCTTCTTTAAAAACTTTCAAAAATAAAATGTTTTGCCCGGTCCTGCGAAGACCTGTGTGGAATCGCTCTTGAGATTGTGCAGCTTAGGATCGCTCTCAGCCTCAAGACTTGAGCCCTTGCTTTAAAACCTTGAACCACAATTCGGAGCGTTCAACGATCGACCATCAAGAGAGGCTTGTGTGGCCAGATTGGAAGCAACCCTCGAACAAGAGGCACCAAAGTCAGATTAAGAAGATCATATCTCATCAGAAGAAGCTTGTGAAGCTAGAACAGAAGCACCCCTCCAACTAAGGGTGAAAATGTCCGATGTGCTCGAAGAACCGAAGATGGGTCTTTCAGCAAATCAAATACAACAGCCATTTTCCTGGATTCAGATGACTTCAGGATCCCAAAACCATTTGGCATGGACTTGTTACACTTTTACCCTTTGAGAGGCTCACTGGGCCTAACCCGGAAGGGCGACCCAAGCAAAAGTTAGAGCAAGAGAAAATACAAAAAAGAAGAAAGAAAAAAAAATGCAAAGAGAGAAAAATAGGGAAAAAAAAGAAAAGAAGAAAAAAAAAAGAGAAAAGAAAAGAATTGAAAAAGGAAAGAAGAATAAAGCTCGCAAGGTCGAAAACCCGCAACGGGCGCCTTGGCAAAAGTTAGATCCTAAAAAGTGAAGGTTAATACCCGAGTGTACCTTAGCCGGAACTACGTAAGGCTTGATTCCCATGTTTGGGATACGTAGGCAACTTCATCCTGAAGTCCAGCCCCCAACGCTTTCATAGCGACTAAGTCCATATAATGGTTTTAATCATCCTTGATTCCCATGTTTGGGATACGTAGGCAGCTTCATCCTGAAGTCCAGCCCCCAACGCTTTCAATGCGACTGTGTCCATATATTGGTTTTGACCATCTTCGTCTTCTCTGTATCCGAGAGTTCGGTTGTGATCATCACTAAGGAGGACTGTTTACAATATGCTGCGGCGTCATCCAGACAAGGGGCAACGTTCCATTGCCATGAGTCGCCATTCAAACCAGGGGCAACTTTCTGTTGCCATTCAAAGTGCTGCGGTGCCATTCAAACAAGGGGAAACTTTTCGTTGCCATACAGTGTCCTTCAGAAAAGGGGCAATTTTCCTCCAGATATGAGGTTGCACATCTCGAGAGTAAGTTCCGTGCTCGTTGAGCATTGATCATTTGCAAAAATAGTTTCTGAGAATTTTTACTGAGGTTGACTATTTTCTCGAAAATTATTCTATCTTTTCCAAAACTGGACCATTTTCTTGGACCCAAGAAAGGAAAATTTTAAGTACTCATAGCCTAACTCGCATGGTTTTCAAATCAAAACTTGAACCAGTATGTTAATCGAACTCTCATATTGGTCAAAACTGTTTTAGTAGAAAACCAAAACAAAAAATGGTCAAAATGATGAATTAGGGGCACAGTTGAGTCAGGCTCCCCGTCTTTCCCCCGATTGTCAATACTTGCCAGAAGGGCACTCTATTCGCCAGAAGAAGACACAACTGAAGCTGTCAGTAAAGGGCTGAAAGCTCGCAACAACCTCCAAGCAACGAGGTATCGAGCCAAGTGCAAGGCACAAATTGGAATGGATCAAGATGCTCTATCCGGAACATCGACTAGACGTCTCGGGAGGAAATAGCCGCGAGCTAATAGTGTTGGGCGTGAACCCACAACTTCCTATTCATCTACTAACCACCCTGGGGAGGGATGAAAAATGAGAGATTAAAGAATAGAGAGATGTACGATGTGAGAAAAGTGAGAAAAGGGTTTTGTGAAAAAAAAAACGGGCCTGAGAGCCGAGTGATGTGAGAATCACAAATGAGAAAGGGTGGGAAATAATGCCCGAAGGAACTGGCTCGTCGTGATTTAAGGTTTCTCATTTTTGCAAACACGTCGGTATGTCGTGTCTTTTGTTTTGTTTACCTCAACTTTTGTTTTGAGTCTTTTCTGAGTGTTAGTCGTTGTGTCTAGGTAGTTTACCTTTTGATTTTCGCTGTTGAGTCTTTTTCACTGAGTTCAGTTGTAGGCTCAATACGCCGGTTTGAAAAACCCCTTTTCAATCGCAATAAATTTTAATCATGCTGTGCTCAGAGTGCTGTGCCATTCTCCACATTTATGCAAAGCAAAAGAAGAAAGGGAAAATTTGGGGCATCTGAGTGTGCTTCAACTTCAGCTGATTCTACCTTTGTATTCCGTCTTGTCAGATTAGACTGTTTGTTCAGGGTTTGCCGTGTGCAGAATAAACAGAATGGCCTATATGCCGATTAATTCCCAGCAGAGTATGGGCCGAGTGTTCAGACTAAGCATTGGGTTGCATGAGTTGTTTTGCCGTTGGCCGGTTCGTTACCTAGTTATTACAATACAAATATTTGACTTTCAGACAGGAGATCAATTCCATTTACATTGTTATGTGATGTGATTTAATGTAATGTACCAAAATGTAACACTTTTTCAGGTAAAAAGCTTTGTTTCATTTCATCATCTTTTTCAAGTACAAAGTTTTGGAAAAAATAAAACCTGCCTGCAGCAGTACAAGGTACTCTAGCTACCAACAAAAAAAGAAAAGTACAAAAAAAAAGAAGAAGAAAAGCCGCAAAAATCTGGATCAATGTCAAACGGCCTCAGGCCTAAGGGTCTGTCCTCGTCCTCTTCCTGGACGAAGGTCCAGGAGCATCGTCATCAGCGCTGTCACCTGAGCCTGAGTCATTGCCATCTCTGGTCTGCTCCTCAGATGACTCTGCTTCTGCCTCCGCCTCCGTCTCCGCCTCGGACTCATCGTCATCGGGGACTGGTGCCCGTGAGCTACTCCCAACATGAGTGCGCCCCGCCTTGGTGCGGGGGTATACTCTGCCCTTTCCATCTCCCCTTCGAACAGGAACGGATGGTCCTGCTGGAGCACCTCCTACCGCAGGAATCATGAAGGGATGCTGAAAAGTACAAATGGAAAACGCATCAGTATGCTGCAATATGCAGTATACGAATACAGTGTGTGAATACTGTGAGCAGTGTATCAGTGCAGAATGCAGTGTATGAATACAATGTGTGAATACTGTGAGCAGTGTATCAGTGCAGAATGCAGTGTATGAATACAGTATGTGAATATTGTGAGCAGTGTATCGGTGCAGAATGCAGTGTATGAATACAGTGTGTGAATACCGTGAGCAGTGTATCAGTGCAGAATGTAGTGTATGAGTACAGTGTATGAATGCCGTGAGTAGTGCTATGAACAGTCTGTGGGCTACAGTGTGTCAGATGTCGTGAGGGTCGTGTATCAAGTGTTGTGTTGTGCATCAGATTGTGTGAAACAGTTTACGATTTGAGACCGTGGTCAGAAGAACATACTGGAATACTGTAAATCGCCAGAAGGTCGAGGTTCTATTGGAGCATCCCCATCACAGAGGCGGTCAACTCCAAGGATGGCGAGTGTACTCGGAGGAAGCCTGCAAAAGTGTTAAGAGTCTCAGTATTCTACAGAATATCAAATGAATTGAAATGAACTAACTGTGCAGAATGCAAAATGTAGTAGTACATACCGGAGGCAAGCCGTAGAAGCCGACTAGCTCGTGATCAGCCGGAGGGAGAGCAATGGGGGATCTTGTAAGTCGCCCCACCACGCCCTCGGCATGTCATCGGCACAGGCAACGCTGGCCAACTAGCCCCCCGTCCTCTCCGAGCTTCGCTCCTGCCACGGGCCTGAGCCACCCTCGGTGCTCCCGCTCCCGCTCCTGCCACGGGCCCGAGCCACCCTCGGTGCTCTCGCTCCCGCTCCCGCTCATGCTCCTACTCCAGCCGCTGACGCCGCAGGCCTCTCTCTCTCGGCTCAACGGCCGCTACTCAAAGGCCGCATAATGTACGTCCGAACGTACTCTAAGTAGTCGCCTACGCCTCTGAAGCGTATCGCATCCCAGCCGATCATGTAGTCGGCCATCTGCTCAGGGGTGAACCTCTCGGTATCCCTCATATGCTCAGGAGGGTAAACAGGGACTATCTGCTCTGGCAAACCCAGGGTCTGGCGTAAGAAACGCTCACCCAAGTACCAAGCCCGACAGACCGGCCCCTCCAGCAAGATCCTGAAGTGTGCTGTCTCCCCGGCACCGGCAAATCGCTCCCGCATCACGGCTGGCAATGAAGCCCAAGGCTACTAGGTGACCTGCAAATGGCATGCAGTTTGTTATCTACTGTTATTGAAAATATAGTGTAAAGCGAAGTTTAAATGAACTGCAAGTTCTAAACATACCTCTACGGGGGTGATGGTGTCGAAATAGCGGCGGAAGAATATGAATGTCTCCAGTGGTCTCCGCACACACCTCACATCGAAGCGTCGGGAGAATGGAACGACAAGAGGGGTCTCCTCGTCAGGCACTGGGGCGAGTCTCGGAAAGTAGGCATAGACCCGCAACTGCATAGCGAATATCAGTATGCTAATCAAATAAAGCAGAATACAGAATAAAGTGAAAATTGCAGAACTGTGTACTTTGCAGTGTATTGTGCAGAGTGTACAGTGTGTGCAGTGTACAGTCAGTGTAAAACAGAGTATATGTGTGCCGTGTGTGCAGTATACAGTCAGCGTGGAGCAGACCACAGTGTGTGCAGCGTACAGAGTACAGAAAATGTAGAGCAGAAACGAAAAATAGAAGAAGAAGACGTACCTTCCAAGCTCGCCAATAGCCTCCGAGCAACTGCCCGCTACAATGGGAGGCTGAGCTCATGTATCCATACAAAGTGGCCAAGGCAGCGCCACCCCAGTCGTAGCGCAAGATCCGCGTGCCGTCCACTAGTGCACTCAATAAACAGAGAGGCACGGTGTTCGCCCGATCGGCGAAAATGGTCGTCCCTAGCAGAAACATCAGGAAGCCGCAGGCGTACTGCTCCACCTCCTCCAAGGTCATCGGTGCCTCCTCAGCCAAGGCTGGCTGAACCCTGAACTGGACCTCGAACCTTGAGTATCTGACAAAGTCGGGGCGTGCGAGAGGCTCCATCTCGCCTAGCAATTTAATCTGAGCGGCCTCCCACTCGTCCATGTCGGTGTCGAAGGAGATCGGATCACCCCCTACCCCGATGCCGGTGAGCATCGAGAAGTCATAGGGAGTCATCGTCATGTCTCCCACGGCGGAAAAGTGGAAGGAATCTGTGGCGTCCCACCCCCTCTCCACTAGAGCGGTGAGAAGAGGCCTGCTCGCAGTAAGCTGGAAGAGTCCTCTGCAGAAGGCGCCGAAGCCGGCCTGGTCTACGATGTGGCGGACCGCATCGGGCAACTCCATGTACCAATCGCGGGCGGCGACATTCCCAAACCCCCGGAAGGCATGGGAATCTCCCTGTATTCAAAAACAAACAGTTGCGAAGCAATATAAAATATAAAATTTTGAAGAACAGTCAAAATTGATGCAAATATAGCGTGTGTGCACGTTTTCAGATTCAAACAGATATTGGGTGCCGGTGTGCTCGAAGTGAACTACAATATCTGATGTATCAGTGTATTTGTGTGGTTCAGTGAAGATACAGTGTATGTGTACGTTTTCGGATTCAAACGGGTATCAAGTACAAGTGTGTTCACAGTGAAATACAGTGTGTAATGTATCGATGTATCTGGGCTAAGCAGTTAGAGAACAGAATCAACCATGGCAGTTATGTTCTACATTGCGGAAAATAAAGAGGGAAGACTGTACCTCAGAAGTGCCGAAAGACAGATAAGACTCTGGCTCGCGCAGAAGCAGCTCTGGTGGCACGCCTCTATTGAAACTCCTGAACTAGCGAAGTCCGTCAGGAGGAAGTATGTGAATCGTCGGCCGGTAGGTCGCCGGGTTGAACGGGCGAACACTCAAGGGCAAGAGCTCGGCCTCGGGATCCATCTCCTGATCTGGGGGAGTCCCGTCCCGTGGAATATCGTCTGCCATCTCAGAGAAAGTGTGAAAATGGCCGGAAGAGAGAAAACCGAGCTAGAATACGAAAGGTCAACCGAAAAGTCAACCCCCGAGAGGGCAGAAAATGGCCGGAAAAGCCAGAATGTGGAAAAGGCACGAAGATCAAGAGGAACTCGATGGAAACAAACCCCAAGTGGCGGAAATCGAAAAAGAGACACCGAAATAAAGTTTTGTTCGGTTCAAAATGTTCGAAACGCGAAGGTATTCGCGAATCGAACGTTAAAATGGGCTCTAAAAGCAAGGAAAACGAAGGATCGAAGAGAAAGAAATAGCCTAGAGAGGTGAGGAGGGGGAATTCTTGACCAAGAACAAGTGAAGAAAATAGGGTTTAAACCCCTTTTTTAAAAGACCCGAGGCCAAAAGACCAAACTGCCCCGATTCAGGAAGATTTGGCCGGTCGGCCACACTGTTGGCCGGTCGGCCAAATATTTGGCCGATGAAACTTTTTGATGGCCGATGGACAGCCGGTGATCTCCTACAATTGCCGGTGAGCCTCCTACACTCTTGTTGGGTCAGATATGTGGTTTGGGCCCTTCATTGCTCAGGACAGTGCAAGACAGTGCATTTCCGAAGCTCAACCGGTCTCCGTTTTGACCTCAGACTGTGTCTTCTGTGCAGCACTTGAATATATGCAAGGTGTATCCTCTTTGTATCCTTTTATCCCTTTCAAAATTTGAAAGTTGCCCCACACGCGTTGCTTTATATCGCTTTGATGTGAACGCGCGTTGAGTTGTATGTCATTATGCTTGCATTGTCATACACCTCCGCACGGTCTGGCGAGACCTTAAACACGCACGGTCTAGTGAGATCTTAAACACGCACGGTCTGGCGAGACCTTAAATACGCTCGGTCTGGGAGACCTTAAATCTGTTGGTCTGTATTGTCATGCATGATCCTCGTCACGCGTTGCCATACGCACCTTACATGCGTTTTTATGCATCTTCCTTATTTGCATTGTCATGCCTTTCAAGCCGCGCGTTGTCGCGCATTTCAAATTCACATGCATTGCCATGCATTTCAAGCAACTTGCGTTGTCGCGCATTCAAAACAACATGCATTTCAAAACAAAAAAAAAAAAAAAAAACATGCATCATTAGCATTTCAAAAAAAAAAAAACAAAAAAAAAATGCATCATTTGCCTTTCAAAACCAAAAAAAAAAAAAAAAGCATGCATCATTTGCATTTTGAAAGAAAAAGCCAAAAACAACATGCATCATTTGCATTTCAAAAAACAAAAAATACATGCATATGTCATGCATTGTAAATAGCATGCATTATCATGCATTTTCATGCATATGTCATGCATCATTCTAAATAGTGCATATGTCATGCACCATTGTAAATAATGCATATGTCATGCATTTTTATTATAAATAATGCATATGTCATGCGTTCACTGTACATACATACACTCCATTGCATATTGTAAATATTGCATCGTAGTCTGCATGCATTCACTGCATCACCCCCTCCATCTATGGCTTGCGCCTTTCCATGATTGAGCTTGGTCTAGTATGTGCCCATATCTTTCACGTCGAAGCACAGTTATGATATTATGTGTACACACCTATTCCACACTGGTATGTTGGTTTGAGGGTGACGGCACTGTATCTGTGTTAGACGCGTCTTGTATGTGTCCATGCCTTTCTTAGGCAAGATTTGGTTTGGCTGCATGCCATATCCATTGTATATATTACATTATAGTGTAATTTTTGCATCCAGCATTAGGATCATTGGTCTTTCCTCAGCGGGACATTTCCCCACTTATGTCATTCCACCCAATTACTTTTTCTTGTGTCCGTCTACATCACTCATAGTTCTGCATGTGTACGCGTCTATTCCACGCTGGTATGTTGGTTTGAGGGTTGCGACACCTTTTCTATGGTAGACGGACTTTGCATCTCCATCATCCTTTTGACATTTGTGTGGTTTTGAACCGCTCATGATTTGATCATGATTCAATTGCATTGCATTTTCATTTGCATTATTATACATAGTTTTGTATATATCGCATATCATTTTGCATTCATTTTGCATGTTATGCATGTTGCTAACAATATTGTACCTGTTGAGTTTTCGTTCTCCTTCAGGCACGATATTGTATGTACGGTTCATTTGAAGCTGGTGCAACCAGACGAACCGCGCAGGTATTGTATTCTCTAAGTGAGACGTATTGAGAATTGCATAATTCTCTTACATCCTTTCTGCATTGTAGTGTAATTGGATTGTTGTATGCTAGCTTAAAATTGTTGTATGTTATGCTTCGTTACAACTTTCTTTGCATGCTCATAAGTTATGCTCGGCTTCTTGCATTGTCAGTTGCATTTTGCCCCTGCCTTCGGGCGCATATCTTTATTGTCTTGCATGCTTTGTCTAAGTCTTCGGCCTTGTCAAAAATGGGTCGTCTCTGGGCTTTGACACTCACTCCCATCATTCTTATGACTTTCGAGTTCTGTCAAATAGGGGCAATTGTAGACACCCCATTTTTGACCGTCCTCAAGACTTGGACGTCACCATTTGAACACTCGGTGATCATCCTTGTTTGTGTTCGTCTTGAGTTCCCGGAGGTCTCGGCTACGCGCCTTGCCTCAGGATCTCTCGACTCGACTGTTTTGTGTTTGGATTTGCACCAAACACTTGTGTTTTTGCTTTGGAGGGCACGGAATGGCTTGTTGGCCATCCCCACACTTCACCGGCCATGGCTTGAGGCCACCAACTATGTTTTGTTTCCATCGGCCAAATGTTTGGCCGACCGGCACTCTGGATGGTCGACCGGCTATCTATTTTGGTCAAATTACATTTTTGGCTGGCCGATCACTGTTCATCTGCTTTTGCAGATATTTCTATGCCAGCTGTGCTAGCTAGCATATGCTCTGCTCCCCTCCATACACGTATGGAGGGATCTCCCTCTTGACTAGCTTGTTTGGAAAGCTTTACAAGAGGGATTGTCTATAAGAAGGAGGTTCTTCTCCCTCCATTAGGGTTACAAAATTTTCAGAAGAGCTCTGAGATTAAGGTTTGAGTTTGTATCTATTCCATCTCTATATATCTCTCTCTCTCTCTTTTGCCATGTGTGTGTGTTTAGTCTTACTATTGCACGCAAACACCTAGTCCTACACCTTCTCTTGGTTGCTGAGGCACCAGAAGGCTGTTCTTGGTGTTTTTGGGTGGTTTTAAGCTTGAAGAAGATGCATATAAAAGTCTTGCAACTATTTTTAGACTTTGTGAATAACATATAAAAGTCTTGTTTTTGCCTGCTCTAAATAGTTGTTTAAGAGTGTTTTGAGCTTTGGGGTTGTTTGACCCCTCTTCGGCCTTGTTTAGCCCCCATTTTGTGCTATTTTGGTGAGCTCTGGGACCACCTTCTTTGGGCCTCCTCACCACTAAAATCTTGAGGGATTTCAGTGGTGAGGATGGTGGTTTAAGATCCTAAGAAGAAGAGGGCCACCCCCTCTCCTTGTTGTCTTCAATAATGGCCATTTAAGCCTCATTAGTGAGCACCTTGTTTAAGTGTATGTTGGCCATGCCTTAACTATTTTTTATGCTTATCTTGCCATGATATAGCATTTTTGTGAGTTGGTTTAGGTACACCATGCTTGCTTAGCATACATGTCTTGTAATGCCATGAATTGCCTTAACATGCCTTGTGCTTTGAGCCTTGTTTCTAGCATGCTTTTGGCTTAGCTTTGTGAAGCTTTTATGCTTGTTTTAGCATGCTAAAGGTTTGTTTTTGGTCATTTGGGTTGTCCATGCTTTGTTTTGTATAGCTACCATGTAACCTTTCTCGTATGCCTTAAGCATTAACCCCTCTAGCATGCCATGGAACCACTTGTCATGTCATTTCAGTCCTCATGATATGCTCGTATGCTTGCATTTGATGCCCCTTTCATGCTTTAAAAGGTTGGTGTTTCTTGCTCCATGTTTGTGCCATTGTGTATGCCTCTAGGATTAGATCATTTAGATGCCATCTAAGTGGTTTTGGGGGCTTACTTTTGCATGATTTAGGACTGCTTTAGTTCATTTTGGTCATCTGCTTCATATGTCATATGACCATAGTTTAAGTCCTTGGGCTTGGTGGCATGCCTAGCTTGCATTGTAGATTGGTTTGGCACCTTCTCTAACATGACTTTCAGAGCTTATAATGCATGCCATTTGTCCATGTTTGCATCCTCTTAAGTGTCCTTGAGAGTTGTTTCTATATGCCTAAGTGTTGGTCCTTGTGTGCATGCATGTTTCCATGTCATTTTGCCTTCATTCTTGAGCATATTGGCCACTGTTTTGGGCTTAGTATAGAGCTGCCCAAATTAGTTTAAGTCCATAGTTCACATGTTGTTGCATGCTCACCTTGTGTGTTATTGCATACTTGTGTGTTGTCACATGTTTAGGTTGTCTAACATGTTTGCTCCATGTGTCGTGGCATGATTGAATGAAGTCACATGCTTGCTTGCATGCTTGAACATCCCCATTGTATTTGGCATACTTATTGGTTAGCATGATTGTCACATGCCTTGTATGCTTGTTCGCATTGCTCATGTTGCATACTAGCTCATACGTCTAGGTTGCGTTGCATTGACATGCATGCTTAGCCTCTTGAATTGATTATGATAGAGGTTGAGCTCCTTGCTTGTTTATGTGCATTTAATTTGAAATCAAAGTGCATAACTTGGTTTCTTGGGCCATCACACATCGAAATGCGCGATTGGTGGTCCGAGAACTGAGAACCATGTCCTTTTGAGTCATAAACATGATAAGAGATGTGTTGGTGCACACATTTGCTTGGAATGCATTGCCATGCCTTGTTTTGCCCTCTGCTGCTGTCAAAACAGGATTCTGCAGGAAGATTTGGCCAGCCGGCCATCTTTAGTGCCGACCGACCAACAATTGGTGGCCGATAGCTTAACCAGTGGTTGGTGATCATTTCCTTTGGCCGGTGACCATTTCCCTTGGCCGGTGGTATCCCACAGGGTTCATAGAGTGCACCTCGGGAATTTTGCAATGATCAGAGAAGGAAAACAGTGTGGACAGACGCAACTTGTACATGGCAGTGGACTTCCGAGTAGAGCCGAGCACACATTGCATTGGGCCCTCTTCCCGAGGCTGTTTACTATTTTATTAGATTATTTAATTTGCTTAACTAGTTTAATTGGTCTATAATATTTAATTAGCTTGTACGTAAGTTAAATCTGTATTATTCTTTCGGTCCCTCCGAGCGAGGGCAAATTTCTAATAAGTGTGGGTGCGTGTGTGCATGTCTTCCAACCCCCACTTCTGTCACGACCCAAACCCGCCCCTATAGGTTTAGCACCGTAACCGGCCAGTAATCCGAGATTACCAAAGGCCTACTTAACAGTAATACAGTAAAACAGAGTACAGGGGCCTGGCGGAAGCCAATACAGTTAATAGACAGTATCCAATGAGCTGTGATAATTTGTATGCAAAAAGACTTTTCATTCATATATATACAATCATTCAGTTCAGGAACCTAAGACCTATTAAACAGTACAGTACAGTAAATAAAACGGTTACAGAGACAGAAGGGGGAACTAAAACACCCCTAAGCCATAGCTTGACAGGCTCGGAACCTTGCGTTGAGGCACATAGGTTGGCTCGACAAAACAGGAGTTTACCCTGACGCTCCTAGCTGCGGTCTGGTGCCTGTACACCTACATATATATATGAGCAGTGAGCTAAAGCCCAGTGAATAACACAATGCGTAAAGGGGTTAAGAATTAATGTCCTTACAATAATGAAAGCAGTTCATTAAATCAGTATTTCAGTCGTTCAGTCAGTACAGTCATACGTGGTACATCCATTAGCATAACAGTATAGTAAACAGTAGGTCTTAAAAGACCGAACAGTAAATGATGGCCATCAGTCAGTAACAGTAGTGGTTCCAACGAGGGAACCGACAGAGATATCTGTAACAGTAACAATAAACAGTAGTTGCTAAGGATGCCACAATACAGTTCAAAATATAGGACATACATTCATTCAATTAACAGTAACAGTTCAGAAAGTAGTACAGTTCATTTGTTCAAAAGATAATCATTTTGAACATATCTTTACACAGTTGTTACTCGTAGAGTTCTGGGCTACAGTAAGGCTAGAGCGTCTCCTCGGAAAGCCAACCCTACACAGTTACAGATTGAACACACACTGAGCTACACAGTTGGGAAGGATAATAACTTAATCCCTAATTGCCTTGGTGTGTTCAACATCGATATCCTCATTAAGA
Organism: Camellia sinensis; assembly: GCF_055761805.1. Classification (NCBI taxonomy): domain Eukaryota; kingdom Viridiplantae; phylum Streptophyta; class Magnoliopsida; order Ericales; family Theaceae; genus Camellia; species Camellia sinensis. The sequence goes on from NC_138966.1 coordinate 50,398,135, forward strand.
TGTCATAAACTAGGCCTAAGAATGCCTAGGATGAGATGAGAATGCAAAGATACACTTTAAAAGCATTTTCAGACTTTTTAGAAAACAGGGGTCACGCTCGAGCGTAGGTTAATCCGCTCGAGCGGACATGCAGACAAAGGTTTACGCTCAAGCATAGATTTACTCGCTCGAGCGTTCTACAAAACAATCAAAAGTGGTGGATAGGCAAAAATCACGCTCGATTGGGCGCTCGACACCTGCTCGAGCATAAGACACAATGCCCCGCTCGAGCGTCAATTATTCCGCTCGAGCGGACTTCAAAACAGAACAAAATGCTGGGAGCACGATTTCCACGCTCGAGCGCCAGTCACCCCGCTCGAGCATGAGTCCAAATTCTAGAAATTCCAGATTTGAACCTCAAGCTCAAAACCAAGTTTTAAACCATAAATTTTGATCCTCTTGGGCCAATTTTCGAGAAAACACATCAAAACTCATATTTTAACATGATTCAAAGCTCAATTTGTAAAATTAAGCCCAAGGGTGTTTCAAATAAATCCAATTCAAACCAATTTCCATAAATATGAAGAACATGCAAACATGTATGAATTTAACTCATTTCAAAGCCTCAATTTGATGCTCTAAGGAGCCAATTGTTCCAAAAACAAGATGAAATCATGGACTTAACATAACCATGAGCATGCATGAGACAATTCTCCATGGAATCAACTCAAATTTAACAATTCAAACATGCATGCATGGAATGAGCTCCAATTCAACATTTTTGAGCCAAATCATGACTTAGTCCTACAATGAAGTATGAATCATGCAAGAACTAGCTCAATGACAACAATAAGAAGATGAGTTTCCTACCTTAGTCTTGTATTCGAGGTTTAGGAGCTCAATTATGAAATCAATCTTCAATTCATCAAGCAATTCTACAAGTGAACTCAATTCTCTCACTTCCCCTCTCTCTGTGGCCGGTTGAACCAGGAGAATGGACTGATGAAATGTTTTGATTCAATGTATATACAAGGTCAAGCCTAAAACAAGGTTTGGTGTAGTGGCCCACTCAAGGGCAAAGTTGTAATTAAGTCAAACTATGCAATTTAACTTACTTTAATCTAATTTAATCATTCCAAATCAATTTTCGGATAACTATACCATAAATCACATAAATTACGTTAATCACAAAATGCTAATCGGTTTCCAGTTCGGCCGCCGATAAGGCCTTCAATTAGCAGTTTAAACACTAAAATACGAACAGATCAAATAAACAATCAACAGATAGAATTACAATTAAACAGATATACCCCGTCAAGTCAGTTCCAGTTTTCAGTCAATCAGGTCAATATTTAAATCAGTTCAGTTATCAGTCATAATCAGTTCAGTTTAACGGTAATTAGTGGTTATTCAGTAAACAGTGATGAGGGTTATTACAACTTCTTTCTCCCTTTTACTTACCTACTTTGATGGTTAGTACTAGGACATTTAATTTAGCATCCTTATGCTATGCATGCGTGCATCATTCATCAGTATTGCTTGCATCGGGCTCGGCGCATCATACTAACTGCATAGTATTTCAAATCTAAACTTGAATATGTGCATCAAATGGTTGCATTTCACATGCCATCCTAGGATTAGCCGAGCCTATCCTAATTGTATTCTGTATGCATTGCATTAGGCACTTAACATGGACTTGGACCATACATTGATTGCTAACGAGTTCTTTGATTTGGCTTGGAGTACACTGTAAGTATTTTGTGCTTTAGCATCTCGCACAAGTGTGAATGTTAACATGACAGCATGCTTACCATGTGGCTAGATGCTTATGTGATATGAATTGCCTAAATGCCTGTGGGTGAAGGTTGGATTGCTTGAGTTGGAATAACTCATCAAAATCCGTGTTTTAGCCTACTCGCGATTAGCAAATTTCAAAACATTTTCCAAACAAACGGGTATGCGATGCTTTGTTCGAAATTAGGCGATCTAGTCTATACTTGTTTTGCTGTGCGCATCACATAGTAATTCTAGCTAATTAACCGGAATAAGAACACATAACGTTTTCAAAACAAGATATCATGATTAGTAGAGGCCGATCTTCGGATCGGGTGAGAGGGGGTGCTCATAGCTAACCTTCCCAAATCGTACCCAAGTTCCCGAGTCGAGGTAACTCTGGTGATGACAGATACGTGGCCTTAGGCAAACGAGTCAGGGTTTCCTAAATTCTCCCAAAATAAAATATTTAGGTGGCGACTCTGTATCTGGCAAAGTAGTCCATGTTTGGCACTTCTTTTCTAAAAATCCATTTTCTCAAAACGATTTGCCGGATTTGGACTCTTTGGTTCTGACTAAGAACCGTGACACAAAAAGGGAGTCCGAACTGTGGCAGCATAAAAGCCCGACGGCGCGTCCACAATGCTATACCTCTTTTTTAAGTTGGTTTGATAGCCTCTTACTTGCATCACGCACTTGTCTTGCAATCCTCTTATTTGCCTTAACATGCATCATGCATTTGGACCATCATGCTTGCATGTTTTGGCTCGATTCAAAGAAGGTTTTAGTCATCTTTTACCATGCTTGAGCTCTATTTTGTGTTGTTTTGATCATATATGCCATGCTTTATACAGCTACAATGCATTCTAGCTTGTTAGCTTTGAGTGTCCAAGTCACTAGCATGCGTTGCTTAGACTATTTTCATGATTTGGCATCATTTCATATGAGATTTTTGTCCATATAGTGTGGCCATGCATTCACATTTGTCACCTTTTCCTTGCATTGGGAGGTTTGTGTTTTATGCCTTAAGAGTGGGTCATTATGCATGCGTCCATGTTTAGGTCTTTGGGATGCCATCTAAGTGGGTTTTCGGGCTTATTTTGACATGCCATAACTCTGATTTTCATTGGTTAAGTCATGCCATATTTGGTCTTAATAGGTGTAGTATAACACCCCTTGTTAGCCTTGTATGCCTCATGCCTTCTGGACTTTTGTTCTAGCTTGTTTTGGCCTTGGTCCATGCATGTTTTAGACTCACTTTGATATGCTTTAGGACTATTTTGGTTTGCTTGGGCCATTGGCTTCATGTTTTGCATAGCCTAGCGTAAGTCCCTTTGCTATGTTCAAGTTTTGAGCCTCTTGCATGCCATACTTGTGTTGTCTGTGTGATTTGGCATCATCCCTAGCATGATTTCAGAGCTTGTAGTGTTATCTCACTTGCATGCTTTTCACTCTTTAAATGCTTTTAAGAGTTGGTGCCTTCATGCCTTAATTCTTGGGCCAATTGACATATATGTTTGTATGTGCATTTCATACCATCGTTTCATCACTTTGGCCACTGATTTTTGGCGTGGCTAAGGCCTATCCATTTTCAGTATAAGTCCATAGACCATGCGGTTTGTGTGTTGTTGCATGCTTATCGCATTACATGTTGTTGCATGCTTGTTGTTGGTATTGTTGTTGCATGCCTATTATATTGCATGTTTGCATGTTTAGGTTGCATTTCATTTTGCATGCTTGGTCACATTGCATATGGCATGCTTGTTACCTTAGCCTTGTGTGCATGTTGGAGTCATATTGCATTTGGCATGCTTATGTTGCATTGCATAGCTTTTCCATGTTGCATGCATTGCATTGGGTTTGGTTTGGGGTGTGAAACCAACCACGAGGACCGAGGGACGTTTCGTACTTGAAGTGACAAAATGTGCCTCAATCCTCGGTCGCCGACACTCTTGATACAACATGATAGAGTGTGAGGCATTCATGTGTTTTGTGCATTTCATTCACATTGAATTGTGCGACTCGGCTTCTTTGGCCATCATGCATCGAAATGCGTGATTGATGGCTCGAGAGTCGAGCACTACACTCCTTTGAGTTCCAAACATGATAAGGGGTGTAGTTGCACAACATTTTCTTGAAAATGTAATGCCATGCCCTTGTTTGCCCTCTACTGCAGCAACAGGAGCAGTCTGCAGGAAGAGATGGCCGATCGGCTATCTTCAGTGCCGATCGGCTAACATTTCTTGGCCGATAGCCTCATAAGTGGTCAACGACCCTTTTCCCTTGGCCGAGGGCCCTATCCTTTGGCCGATGGTCTCTCAGCATGTCCATGTGGTGGTTCAGAAGCATCACAGGAATTTTCATAGTATTCAGAGGAGTATAAGCGTGCAAACAAAGGCAACATGAGGCATGGCAATGGATTTTCGAGCGAGGGGATCGAGAATGCATCATTCAATCATTCAGAGGCGGAGCTGTGGCAGCCTCTTTAATTTCGTACTTAGTCTGTTTTGTAACTTAATTAATTTATTTAATTAGTTAAGAGTTTTGTAATAATTAATTAGCTCAGGTAGTTAATTAATTAGTTGGCTTGTATTATTCATTCGGACCCTCTATCGAGAGGGCCAACTGTTGTAATAAGTGTGCGTGAGTGTGTGAATGTCTTCCAACCCCACGTCTTTTCTCCCTTTTACTTACCTGCTTTCAGTGGTTAGTTTTAGGGCATTATCAATTAGCATCCTTATCCTATGCATGTTTGCATTCATTCATTTGTCTTGCATGCACCGGGCTCGGCACATCATACTAACTGCATCGTATTTCAATTCCTACTTGAATACATGTTATCAAGTGTTACATTTCATATGCCATTTCAGAATAGCCGAGCCTATTTCTAGTTGCATTTTGCATGTGTTGCATTAGCCATTTTAACATAGCTAGGATCACGCATTGATTACTAACTAGCTATTGTTTTGGCTCGGAGTACTAGGTAAGCTTTTACGCTTTAGCATCTTGCATGCATGTGAGTGTTAACATGACAGCATGCTTGCCATGAGGCTAACTGTTTATGTGTTTAACTGCCTGAATGCTTGTGGATAAAGGTTGGGTTACTTGAATTGGAACTATTCATTGAAATGTGTGTTTTAAGCCCACTTGAGGGTGGCAAAATCATATTTTCTAAGCCCACTCGAGGGTGGCAAATCCACATCTTAGCCTACTTGCAAGTAGCACCTTCAAATCATTTTTAAATAAACATGAGATGTTTTGTTCCAACTTAGGCGATCTAGTCTATACTTGTGTGTTGTGCGCATCACATAGTAATTCTAGCTAATAACCGGAATAAGAACACATGTGTTTTCAAAAACAAAATATCATGCTTAGTATAGGCCGATCTTTGATCAGGTGAGCGGGGGTGCTCATTGCATGACTCTCTCCTCTCGTACCCAAGTTCCTGAGCCAAGGCAACTTTGGTGATGACGGACACGTGGCCTTAGGCACGAGTCACGTTTTCCTAAATTTTCCAAAATAAAATATTTAGGTGGCGACTCTGTATCTGGCAAAGCAGTCCATGTTTGGCACTTCTTTATTAAAAATCAGTTTTGCCAAAATGATTTGCCGGATTTGGACTCTTTGGTGATTTATCAATCTTGCGTTGCACATTGCGAGATTAGATTCAGAACCGTGACATTGAGTCCGAACTGCAGTATGCTAATGAACGAAAATGGGATTTTCCCGGGACGTTCGGGCACGTCTACAGTTTCGGGCGACTTCGCTGGGGATTTAGAGAACTTGACTCGAACTCATGATATCTTGTTTTGACTACACTTATGTGTCTCTTTGCATTGCATTTGCATTGGTGTGCCTAGGACACCGTGTTTGTCGTATGCTATTCTTGAACAGTTTACCAGAGGCTTGCTTTGAGAAGCGTGCTATAAGACTGACCGATTGCGGGCTCTGCCACAACGGGAACACAAACCTCGATTTTTACCGGGGCACCCTTTTTGACCATTCGACCTAGTGCATACCAAATCCATAGTGACTATTCCAAACTAGGACAGGTTGCTTACCCGATTATAGGTTGTTTGAAATCGTTGTGTGCATAGTGAAACCCTAGCTCCTGACAATAGGATAGAGAAACCCTACCCCCAACATAGGGGTGTTTTGGCTCTCTCTTGCTTGTTATGTGCTCTTAGAGTTGGCCTCTACAGGAATGCACGTATCAGTTTGCAAGTCTGGGTATCAGGCTTGTGGACATCAGATTCGAAGAATCAGTATTTGGGGAATCAGTTTTACCTACGGGTATCAGATTTAGATTTGGGGCAGTGATTTGGGAACAATGATTAGTGGTTGAGAACAGTCCATTCAGCTTGTATTTGCCAACTGTGTGTTGTCTTTATTTAAGCTGTTATGCTGTCCGTTTTTCTGTTCATTATTTCCTTATTATTGCTTTATTTATCTTTTTGCAAGATAGTTTAGTACCATTGCATCCGACTAGGCAGATATTCCCCGAGCACTCTAGGTTAAAGGTCGTAGACTTAATCGATCCAGGGATCTGATAGACGGACAAGTAGTGTTCCTTTCTTTACCCCCGATTACCAGACGGAGGTCAAAAAGGCGCAGTGTATTGGTACAGCGACCACCAGATCAGTGGTCTAGCCCACCAGTGAACAGTCAGGTTGAGGTCTCAGTTTCTACTATAGGGACAGATATACCGGTTGTTCGGATAGATCAGCACAACATGGCAGGTATAGAGGAGATGATGCGTCAGCTCCAGGAGAGTATGAAAACCATACAGCAGGACGTTGCCCATCAAGCAGAATTTTCCGTATACCAGGCTGAGGTTATGGCACAACAGGCAGAGTTGATTGCTAGACAATAGCAACAACAACCATCGCAGCAAACCGAAGCATCTGCTTCGCACCAGGTTCCTCCACCCCCACCAAGAATTTCAATACTCGGGGAGACCGCTAACGTCCAGGACAATACGGACGATCCAACGGGACCGGCTCCGCCCCCAATCCTACCCCAGCTATCCAAAGCACCTATCAACCTACCGGATTCACTCTTTGAGTTCGAGATAGACCCCACAGCATTAAAAGTGAGCAAGCTGGAAAAGCTTTTCAAGAAATCTCAGGCCGTGAAATCCATCTCAGATATTGAAGATGGGTATACGGACTCGGCCGTGTCCCTGCCAGATCGGTTTAAGATGCCGGACATAGACCGTTTCGACGGGTCTAGAGATCCTATGGTGCATTTGCAGCTGTTTTCGGACATACTAAGGCTGATGGGCCTCTCAAGATTGTAGAAGCTTTCTCTGTTTGGCCGGACCCTGTCAGGTGTAACGACTATTTGGTATGCAAAACTGGAAGACTCTGTTAAAAAGAATTGGGAGGAGATGGCTGAGGCCTTTGTAGCCCAATACTCTTACAATACACAGATATAGGTCACAACTCGTGATCTCGAGAGGACTAGGCAAGAGCCGTAGGAGAGCTTCTCTGATCTTGTGACCCGGTGAAGGGCCAAGGCCTTGATGATGACCATCAGGCCTGTTGACAAAGATCAGATTCAGATGGTTGTACGTAACCTCCAGCCCAAGCTCATGCAGAAGATGATCGTTCTCCCCCTCCCCACCTTTACAGATTTACATGAGATAGGGGTGCAGATCGAGGACGCTATGAAACAGGGGCTCATTGATCATGAGAGAGAGCAGCCCAAGAGGGCATTCAACCACAGTACGAATGCAGGCACAAGCAGTGCTGAGTATGGTCACCACCACCACCACCCCAAGAACCCTTTCAGCTACACCATTCACCGATGCATCCGGAAGTAGCTCACAAACAACCAAGTTTCCACCCCGAGACCAAAGAACCTTCACCCCACTATACATGTCTTTGTCCAAGGCTTTGGGGGTTTTGATTAGGAAATGACACTTGAAGCCCCTAGAGCCACGGCTACTACCAGATAGACTCCCTGCTTCCCATAACCTGACCAAGTATTGCACCTTTCACTAGCAACATGGTCATGAAACCGACCTTTGCTTTAGATTGCGTCACGAGATTCAGGATCTCATTGACAATAGGGTGATCGTGCCTCTAAAGAAACCGAAAGTCACAACCAACCCTCTCCCACCACATAACCAAGCTCCACCTCCCAAACGCATCAATATGATCCAAACTGGGGTTGTGTCATACGACCCTAGAATATATATCACCCCTTCTCATCTACTCAAGCTGGAGGTGTTCATTCCTGACAGCACTGACTTGTGCATGTTGGACATCTCCCAAACCCAACCTAAAACGGTGGTGGTGGCTACCGAAGATAGAAGTTAGACGACTATGGGGGCAGATAAGAATGATTCTACAGAGCCTAAGGGGTCTACGAGCTTCATGTACAACCCGAGCGGTTACATTACATCAGCAGGACAGGCTAGGCCAAGTTTGGGATTGCCAGTGGGGGCAGAGATTTGTGTAGTACGGGAGGATGGACTTAATCAGGGGCTAGATGACCTAGCGGATCTGGAAGAGGACATTACTAACCTTCATCTTTTCAACGAACAAGATCCGGGAGACGTGACTATCAACTGGTTTGATTTGGATGGGTCAGCAGAGTCTACAGGATGGCTTGACGACCAATGAGATGTTGTTGAACAACCTCAGCTAGACTAGAGTCCGTTAGGGATAGGGGCATCAACAATGGCCGGAAGGACTGGGAATCAGAATATATCGTCGAAGAGCGCCGGTGTTAAGAATTTCGCTCGCGATCCGGGCAATTTGAATACAAGAGATGTTGAACAACAGGCTGTGCTGAAGCAATTTGAACAGGAAAGGATCGAAGATTCTGAGAGAGCCAGAAAGGCGAAAGCCCCTGTGGGGATGGAACGTGTTGTGTGCCCAAGAACGGAACGTGCTGCAGGTACAGGAACTGTTGTAACGAAGCCTGACAAATGTCTGTCAGCTACCAATGGCATGTGGTGGGTAGATGACGCCCTGTGTCTTGCCCACACAGATGAAGACTGGGGACGAAGCTAGCCGGATGATACCTGGTATATTGGTGAAGTAGACCACATGACTAGGAGTTGGCGGTACTTCAAGCCCCCACACTTAGATCAACCAGAGGCGTCCAGAAAGGACAAGGGGGCAGAGAAGCAAAAAGACAAGCTACTTGAAGAAGAGGCTGTGCTGAAACAGCTGAAGAAGATACAAGCAGACATCTCCATCTGGGGACTGCTTATGGCCTCAAGAGTACATAGACAAGCTTTCCTTTCTGCAATGAATAAGCCAAACTTTCAATAGACACCACGCCCGAGCAGTTGGTAGAACTGGTCTTTCCGGGAGGAGCTTCCCCGACGTTGACCTTTTCTGACAAGGATTTGCCGCCAGAGGGCGCAAACCATAACAAACCTCTCTACATCTCTGTCGAGTGTAGAGAAAAATGGATACCAGTAGTTCTTGTCGATACGGGATCCGCCATTAATGTGTGCCCATCGAGGACGGCATATGCAATCGGGTTGAAGCCCGCGGACATCGTGCCAACTGCCCAAATGATAAGGGCATACAACAATACTAGCAGAAAGGTGATAGGGACTGTGCAGATCCAGACACAGGTTCGTCCAGGACAACACGAGATTGACTTTCATGTCTTGGACGTTCCCGCAACCTTTAATCTACTCTTGGGGCGGCCGTGGTTGCACCAGGTGAAGGCGGTTTCTTCCACCCTGCATCAAGTGTTGAAGTACCCCCATGGGAAGGGGGTGGCTATTGTTTTTGGGAATTCGTCAATCCATCCGCCGCCAGAGGTGTCTACACCGGTTTTAGAAATCGAGCATGGCATGGAGGATGTGTTCCTATCAGGATTTACCCTAGCCGAGGCCTGGGTCGTTCAGAACATCTTGGCTGTTGATGAGGGATTGTATGTCAGCGCACAGTCAGTGTACCTCATGAACAAGCTCCAGCACATCCCTGGGATGGAACTAGGAAAAAGTGGCCGGAAGGGCATTACTGTATCGGCCGAAGTGCCACATAACCCGCATACCTTTGGCTTAGGCTATCTGCCTACCAAAGAGGACTGGGTGAGGAAAGGCAATGAAATGGCTGGGAGAGCCAGAACCAAGCAGACCGGGAGGCATTTTGAGTTGATGCATCGGCCTATCCACAGTACCCTGAACGGACGCTTTATCTAGGAGGGGGAAGACTTTCCATTCTGCGGCTTCCCAGAGCAATGGCTAAATGCAGAGAAGAGGCACCTGCCGGGATTCGAGATATTCTTTGACTTACAGTTGACCGGGGATGATGTTGCCGAGGAGCAGACAGACTCATCAGCTGAGGTTGGGAAGTGTAAAGAAGTGGATTTCGAGAGTACCGAGATTGAAATGGGGTAGCTGTAGACACCCCATTTTTGACTGTCCTCAAGACTTGGACGTCACCGTTTGAACAGCCGGTGATCATCCATGTTTGTGTTCGTTTGGAGTTCCCGGAGGTCTCGGCTACGCGCCTTGCCTCAGGATCTCCGAACTCGACTGTTTAGTGTCTGGTTTTGCACCAAACACTTGTGCTTTGCCTTGGAGGGGTAGGGAATGCCTTGTGAGGCATCCCCACACATCACCGGCCATGGCCAGAAGCCACCGGCTGGTGTTTTGATGCCATCGGCAATGTATATTGCCGGTCGGCATTCTTTGTTGCCGATCGGCACTCAATTTTGTCAAAATTGCAATTTTGAGCAGCTGACTACTGTTCATCTGCTTTTGCAGATATTTTAATACAGCTGTCTTGCATTTGGCTCCCCTCCATACACGTGTATGGAGGGATCTCTCTCTTTAGAAGCTTGTCTTGTAAGCTTTACAAGACAAGAAGCTCTATAAAGAAAGGTCTTCTCTCTTGGCATTAGGGTTAGACACTTGGGATAACATTTTAGAGAGTTTTGATATTAGGGTTAGGAATTTGTATCTATCCTATATCTCTCTCTCTCTCTCTCTCTCTCTCTCTCTCTCTTGAGCTTAGTGTGTGTGTTTTGTCTTACTTTTGCTCACAAGCACCCACCATTACACCATCCCTTGGAGCTAAGACCTCTTGAGGGTTGTTTTTGAGGTTTTGAAGCTGGTTTCAACCTAAAGAAGCTGTTGGTCTACCATTGTTGAAGGGGTCTTCAAGGGTAAGAAACTAGTCCCTTTTTACCCCATTTTTGCATTGTATTTTTGCCTATCTTAGAACTATTTTTGAGCTTAGTGTATAATATAAAAAAGTTCTGTTTTTAGGCAGTCTAAATAGTTTGTTTAGAGTGTTTTGTGGTTTGGAGGTGTTTAACCCCTCTTAGGCCTTGAGAGGCCCCATTTTGTGCTATTTTGAGTGAGCTCCGGGACTTTGGTGTTTGGGCCTCCTCACCACTAAAATCTTGAGGGATTTCAGTGGTAAGGATGGTGCCTTGAAGTCCCAAGAAGGAGAGGGCCACCCCCTCTCCTTGTTGTCCTTGAAATGGACCTTTTTTTAGCCTCTTGAGGGAGCACCTAGATCAGCTTCCTGTTGAACATGCCTTGGCTGCTTTTTTGTGCTTATTATGTCATAATATGCCTCTGTTTTTTGTTGGTTTTGGTACACCATGCATGCTTAGCATACCTACCTTGTAATGCCACTTTTATTGCCTTAACATGCTTTAGGTTGTAAACCCTTATTCTAACATGTTTTAGGCTTAGCCTTGTGAATCTTTCATGCTTATTTTGCCATGTTTAAGGTCTGTCCATAGTTGTTTGGGTCGACTTTGGCATGCTTAGTATAGCCCCTTTGCATTTTTGGTTTGTTGGCCTTAAGTGTGTGAATGTATAGCATGCATTACTTGCCTTGATTTAATGGTTTGCCATCATTTATAGCACCATTTCAGTCCCCTTAGCATGCTTATATGCTTGCCTTGGATGTCTCTTTGATGCCTTATGAGCTTGTGTTATATGCTCCATGTTTTGGCCATTGTACATGCCTTTGAATTTGAGCCACTTAGATGCCATCTAGGGGGTCCCCTTTGCATGGTCTAGGTCTGCCTTGGACCTATTTTAAGCCCTCTTGGCCTTGTGAGGCTTGGTTGGCTTAGCCATGGTTTAAGTCCCCTTGACTTGCTTCAAGTACTTGGGCCATTTATTGCATGTTTAGCCTAACTTATTGCTTGGTTTGGCACCTCCTATAGCATAATTTCAGAGCTTTTGTTGCATGCTATTTGTCCATGTTTGCATCCTCCTGAGTGTATATGAGAATTGTCCCTTTATGCCTAAGTGTTGGTCCTTGTACACATGCATGTTTACATGTCATTTGGTCCTTCATTTTGGGCATTTTGGCTACTATTTTGGGTCTATTTAGAGCTGCTCAAATCATGTTTAAGTCCATCCTTTGCTTGCTTGCATACTTACCTTGCATGTTGTTTGTATGCTTGCATGTACGTCTTGCATTCCCATGTTGCATCCTTAGCTTGCATGCTTAGGTCGCATTGCATCTAGCATGCATGTCTTATTCCTTGATCTAGTGATAGGAATTGGGCTTTGGTTTGTTGGTTTGCATTGCATTTGACATCAAAATGTGCACACTTGGTCCCTTGGGCCATCACGCATGGAAATGCGCGATTGATGGTCCGAGAACCACGGAACATGTCCCTTTGAGTCACTAACAGGATAAGCGACATGATTGGTGCATATATGGCTTGAATTGTATTGCCATGCTCTGCCTTGCCCTCTGTTGCTGTCAATTGTAGATTCTACAGGAACTTTCCGCCGACCGGTAGTGTCCAATGCCGACCGGCAATCCATTGATGGCCGATGGATGCATTCTTGGCCGATGACCACCATACCACTGCCGATGGCCATTCTACTCAGCCGATGGTGTCTCCCAATGTTCAGGGAAGCAATCCTGAGACTTTGGCAGCCTCCAGAGAAGTATAGCATGGAAAACAGAGGCAGCTTGCGCATGGCAGTGCACTTCCGAGCAGGACTGAGCATGCATTGCATTGAGCTCCCTTCCCGAGGCGGTTTACTGTTTTTCCTAGCTTAGTTAGTTTGTTAACTAATTAGGTAATTTGTAATAATTAATTAGCTAGGTTAGTTAATTCGTTATTCAAATTGTATTATTCTTTTGGTCCCTCCGAGCGAGCGTAAATTTGTAATAAGTGTGGGTGAATGTGTGTATGTCTTCCAACCCCCACTTCTTTCTCCCCTTTTATTTACCTGCTTATGATGGTAGACTAGGGCATATTTAAAATCAGCATACCTTATGTTATGCATGCGTGCATTCATGCATTTGCCTTGCATGCACCAGGCTCGGCACATCACTCTAACTGCATTTGTATTTTGATTCCAAATTGAATACGTGATTAGTTGTAGCATTTCACATGTCATTATAGATTAGCCGAGCCTATCTTAAATCGCATTCTATATGTGTTGCATTAGCCACTTTAACATGAACTAGGATCATGCATGTTTGCTAACTAGTCTATTGTTTTGGCTTGGAGTACGATGTAAGTATTTTATGCTTTAGCATACCGCATGCGTGTGAATGCTATTATGACAGCATGCTTACCATGTGGCTAGATGCTTATGTGATAAACTATTTGAATGCCTGTGGGTGAAGGTTGGGTTGCCTGAGTTGGAATAGCTCATTGAAATCCATGTATTTTAGCCTACTTGCGGGTAGCAAATTCCAAAACATTTTCCAAAACAAACGGATATGCAATGCTTATTTCCAAATTAGGAAATCTAGTCTATACTTGTTTGCTGCGTGCATAACATAGTAATTCTAGGCTAATAAATGGAATAAGAACACATAACGTTTTGAAAAATGGATATCACGGTTAGTAGAGGCCGATCTTCGGATCGGGCGAGAGGGGGTGCTCATAGCTGACCTTCCCCAGTTGTACCCTAGCTCCCGAGCCGAGGCAACTCTGGTGATGACGGACATGTGGCCTTCGGCACCGAGTCAGGATTTCCTAAATTTCCCCATAAAAAATATTTAGGTGGCGACTCTGTATCTGGCAAAGCAGTCCATGTTTGGCACTTCTTTTCAAAAAATCTGTTTCTCAAAACGATTTGCCGGATTTGGACTCTTTGGTTCAAGATTAAGAACCGTGACACAAATCGAGTCCGAACTGTAGCGAAGGCCCCACGCGGGCGCGTCTACAGTTTCTGGCGACTCCGCTGGGGATTTAGAGAGCTTGACTCGAACTCGGGATATCCTATTTTGATTTTATTTATGTGTCTCTTTGCATTGCATGTGCATTGGTGCGCCTAGGACACCGTGTTTGCCATCTGCCATTCCTGAACGGTTTGCTGGAGGCTTGTCTTGTCAAGGCATGACCATAAGGCTGACTGGTTATGGGCTCTGACAGTATGGGAACACAAACCCCGGTTTTTACCGGGGCACCCTTTTCGACCATTCGACCTAGTGCATGTTCGGATCCATAGTGACCATTCCAAGTTAGGACAGGCTGCTTACCCGATGTTAGGTTGTTTGAAAACCGTTGTGTGCGTAGTGAAACCCTAGCTCCTGACAAAATAGGACAGGGAAACCCTACCCCAACATAAGGGTGTTTTGGCTATCTTTACTTGCTATGTGCTTTTAAAGTGTATCTCTACAGGGAAAGTACATATCAGTTTACAAGTTTGAGTATCAGGCCCGAGGGCACCAGTATCATTGTTGTTGAGAAACCAGTTATCTGCGGGTATCAGGTTCAGTTTTGGGGACAGTGATTTCTGGGGAACAGTGATCAGTAGTAGAGTGCAGTTGTTTGGCTACACTCGCGTTTGATCTGTTTGGGCTGAAATGCTGTTTGTTTTTCCTTTCAGTTCAGAGTGTCCAGAGAATTGATACAGAATAGCCAGTGTTCCCCTTGCCGAGGCAGGACTTATGATGACGCAGAATTCGGAAGAGATCGTGGTTATGACAGCTACATTAGAGCAAGGGATCACTCTGCAAAATGAGACCCATACTGATATGCCACGTCCACCCAGGTCGCCTGTTGCGCACCCGGTCTGGGCCCCCCAGCTATACCAGGCTCGCGAGCCTACTACATTTGAACTAATGGGGATGATAGGTGATCTCCAGAGGTCCGTGGCGGATCTCGCCTACGGAATGTCAGCTTCACCTCCAGCCGCACCATATGCCGGGAGTTTTGTACCCCAGGAGCCCCCGCTGTTGGGGCGAATTGTGATTGAACTCAGCCAACCGGAGATGGCCTCCAGCTATGGCAATGACATATCAACATCAACCCAAACCCTCGATCAGGCTGAGGCCAGAGGAAAAGACAAAATGAAGGCAGATGCCGATCCCATTGAACAACTGCTGTGGGCAGTCGAGGCTTTGAAAGCCGGAGGGATGAACAAGCAACAGATATCCGTAGTTGTGGCAAAAACTGTAGAGGATGCTTTCCCCACTCCACCTGAGGGTAGTTCAAGTCAGTCGGAGAATCGGGATAGACCCCGTCATGCCAGAACAGTTTCTCCTGTTCCCGCCCCTACACCCGGGAAAGATCATAAAGCCAAGGCAGCGCCTGCCGACCCTTTTGCTTGTGCGGCTAGTAAGAACGCTCAGACTTCAAAGTACCTGCCCCGAGGGCGCAGGACCTTTCATGCTCTCTATATGCCTCTATCTAAGGCACTTCAGATCCTTGCCGAGAGGGGACCCCTTAAACCCTTGGAGCCTCGGCCTCTCTTGAAGAATCTCCCTGCTACAGATGATGCTGCTCAATACTGCGCGTACCACCAGCAGACAGGCCATGCTACTGACAATTGTTTTCGCCTCCGTCATGAGGTGCAAGATTTGATTGACAACGAGGTTATCCTCCCGCCTACCTCAGTCAAGTCCGTTACCACCCAGTTATTGGATTTTGAGGACACAGATACTGCAAGTATATAATTAGAAAGTGGACCACCTGCGGGCGGCATTTGGTATATGTTGGATGTGGCGTTTGGCACGCATTTTTGAGCATCTGTGAATGCTAAGCTTTGTAAATTCTGGCCTGGGTATCGAGTCAGTCTTTTGTTTTGAGTCTGTCTCTTTGTCCAGAGTCAGTCTTTTTGCTTAAGGGTCTGTCTTGTTGTAGCGAGTCAGTCCCCTTTGTATAGAATACCAGGTGATTCCGGGGTTGTTGCCTCGAACACCGTTTTGTCTTGTAATTACCCGTTTTTGTTTTTGAGTCTGTTTCTGCCGAGAGGCCAGTTATGCCAACAAATCTGAATGAAACAGCTATGGTTATCTCATTTTCATGCTTGCTTTCAGTGTAAGTTAGTTGTGCCAGAGAATTCGACTGGGCTGACAGTACATCTCGCCTGCTCTCCTGCACGCCAAACTCATTGCATTAACCTAAGTTTTTCAAAAAACCCCTTTTGAACACTGCGGTGATAAAAACGAAGAGGAAGGAATTCCTCGGGTTTTGCAAAACTTTGATCAAATTGAGAAAAGGAGAGGCATGCTAAGCCTTTTTATGAATGAAACCACGCTTGTCAGCATGAGTACTGAGAAGGACCCTGGCTTGATCCAGATTGGTTCCACACTATCTTCGGCGCGAGCGATTTGTCGCTTTCTTAAAAACTTTCAAAAACAAATGTTTACACGGCCCTATGAAGACCTGTGTGGAACCGCTCTTGAGATTGTGCAGCCTAGGATCGCTCTCAGCCTCAAGATTCAACCCGTTCGTTTTCAAACTTTGAACCCGTTTAGAAAGTTCAACGGTCAAACGTCATGCAAGGTCTGTATGGCCAGATCAGAAGCAGCCCTTGAGCAAGAGGCACCAAAGCCGAATCAAAAAGATTAGATCTCACCAAAAGAAGCTCGTGGAGCAACCATGATGGATTCTTCTGCAAATCATTGCAACAGCCGTTCTCCTAGATACAGAGAGGCTTCAACTTCAAAAAAACCATTTGGCATGGACTTGTTACAGTTTTACCCTTTGAAAGGCTCGCTGGGCCGAAAACCCGGAAGGGCGCCCCAGGCAAAAGTTAGAGCAAGAGAAAAATTAAAAAAAAAAAAAGAAGCAAAAAATACAAAAAAAGAAAAGAAAAGAAAAGAAAATGCGAAAAAAAAAGAATGGAAAAGAAAGAAAATGAACAAAAAAGGAAAATAAAAAGAAGCTCGCAAGGTCGAAAACCCGCATCGGGCGCCTTGGCAAAAGTTAGAGCCTGAAAAGTGAAGGTTAAAATACCTGAGTGTACCTTAACCGGAACTACGTAAGGCTTGATTCCCATGTTTGGGATACGTAGGCAACTTCATCATGAAGTCGAGCCCCCAACGGTTTTATAGCATCTCGGTCCATACAATGGTTTCGATTTCATCCCAAAGTCCAGTCGCCAACACCTTCCAAGGCGACTGTGTCCATATATTTGTTATGACCGTCTTCGTCGTCTCTGTGTCCAAGAGTTCGACCACCACCAATGAAGACTGTTTGCGGACTGCTGCGGCACCATCCAAACAAGGGGCAACTTTCCGTTGCCACGGGTCGTCGCGAGACGCCATTCAAACTAGGGGCAACTTTCCGTTGCCATCCACCCCTTTAAGCCAGGGGCAATTTTCCATTGCCTCCGATCCGAGGTTGCGCATCTCAAAGAGTAAGTTCCATGCTCGTTGAGCATTGACTGTTTGTAAAATAGTTTTTGAAAATTTTTACTAAGGTTGACTATTTTCTCGAAAACTGTTCCATTTTCCAAAACTGGACCATTTCTTGGACCCAAAAAGGAAAATTTTCAGTGGTTACAGCCTGACTTGCATGGCTTTCAAATCAAAAGTCGAACAAGTACATTAATCCGACTCTCATCTTGATCAAAACTGTTTTAGTAGAAAACCAAAACAAAAAATGGTTAAAATGATGAACTAGGGGCACAGTTGAGTCAGGCGTTCTGTCTTTCCCCCGTCGTCAGCGTGCTTGCCAGGAGGGCACTCTATCCACCAGAAGAAATAGTTGTGAACTAATGGCATCGGGCATGAACCCGCAACTTCCTATTCATTCATTAATCACCTTAGGGAGGGACGAAAAATGAGAGAATAAAGAATAGAGCGGTGTAATTTGAGAGAAAAAGTGAGCCAAAGGGTTTTGAGAGAAAAACCGAACTTGAGTGCCAGAGTGATGTGAGAATCACAAGTGAGAAAGGGTGGGAAACAATACCCAGAGAGACTGGCTCCTCGTGATCTGAGGTCCCCCGTCTTCGTTAGCGCGTCTGTATGTCATGTCTTTTGTTTTGTTTACCTCGTCTTTTGTTTTTAGTCTTTCCCGAGCGTGTCTCGTTGTGTTTAGGTCGTGTACCTTTGTCGAGTCCTTTTCCGTTGTATCCAGTTGTGGGCTCGATACCTCGGTTAAGAAAACCCCTTTTCCAAAAATTAGTCGTTATGCTCAGAGTGCTGTGCCATTCTCTACATCTGTGCGAAGCAAAAGAACAAAAAATTGGGGCATCTGGGCGGGTTCCAACCCCAGCTGGTTTCACCTCCGTAGGCCGTCCTGTCAGGTTGGGCTGTTTTGTTTAAAGTTTGCTGTGTGCAGAATAAACCAAGTGTCGGGTTATGGGCTGTGCGCAGATTAATCCTTGGCAGAGTATGGACCGTGTGTTCAGGTTAAGCAGTGGTTTGTATGGTTTGCTTCGCTGTTACTTGGTTTGGTTATCTTGTTATTACAATGCAAGTGTTCAACATTCAGACCACAGATCAATTCCATTTACATTGAGGTGTAACATGATGTGATGCGATGCAATACATGAGATATGTAAATGTAACACTTTTTAAGCAAAAAGTTTGTTCATTTCATAATCTTTTTTTTAAGTACAAAGTTTTGAGGAAAACAAAAATCTGCCTGCGGCAGTACAAGGTAATCTGACTACCAACAAAGAGAAAGAAAAGAAAAGAAAAAGAAAAAAAGTGCAAAAGGAAGAAAAGCAGCAATCTGGGTCATCATCAGTAGTCTCGGGCCCAGGGATCTATCCTCACCCTGTTCCTGGACGAAGGTCCAGGGGCATCGTTGTCAGCACCGTCATCTGAGCCTGAGTCTGAGTCGTCTCCAACCTCCTCAGATGACCCGGCCTCTGCCTCTGCCTCGGACTCATCATCGTCATCATCATCATCATCAGGGGTCGACGCCCGAGAACTACTCCCGACATGAGTACGCCCTCCCCTGGTACGGGGACGTGCAGTGTCTCCACGCCCTCCTCGAGCAGGAAAAGAAGGCCCAGCTGGAGCACCACCCACCGGAGGGATCTGGAAGGGAGGCTGAAAATCACAAAAGGCAAATACATCATAATACAGTGTATGCAGTGTATCAATGCAGAATGCAGTATATAGTGTGAGAATGCCGTGAACAGTTTATCAGTGCAGAATGCAGTATATGAGTACAGTTTGTGAACGCCGTGAGCAGTTTCTCAGTGTATAAATGCAGTGTATGCAGTGTATCAGATGCTATAAGATCAGTGTATCAGGTGTTGTGTCATGCATCAGATTACGCGAATCACACTTATGAATGGTTTGAAGCCATTATCAGAAGAACATACCGGAATACAATAGAGGGCCAGGAGGTCAAAGGTCCGCTGCAGCATCCCCATCATGGAGGCATTCAACTCCACGGACTGTCGGGTGTACTCGGAGGACGCCTGCAAGAATATAAGACACATCAGTGTTCTCCGGAATATCAAATAAACTGAAATGAAATATGCAAGATGCAAAATGAAGTAATACATACCGGAGGCAAGTCGGGGATACCGGCTAACTCATGACCAGCCGGGGGAGAAGAAAAGGGGATCTGGTAAGTCGCCCCATCCTGCCCTCTATATGGCAGTACAATGGGCAGGGCAGGCCAGCCAGTCCCCCGTCCCCCCCGAGCTCCGCTCCTGCCGTGCACTCGAGCCCTCCTCGATGTGCCTGCTCCAGCCCCAGCTCCAGCTCCAGCTGCCGGTGCCGCTGGCCTCTCCCCCTCAGCTCAGCGACCACCGCTCAAGGGTCGCATAATATAGGTCCGGACGTACTCTGCGTAGTCGCCCTCGCCTCTGTGATGCTCCTCACCCCAGCCGGTGGTGTACTCCCTCATCTCCCGGGTGGTGAACCTCTCGGTATCTCTCATATGGGCAGGAGGTGGACCCGGCACTATCTGCTCCGGTAAACCTAGGGTCTGACGCAAGAAACGCTCGCCCAGGTACCAAGCCCGACAGACCGGGCGCTCCAACAAAACCCGACAACGGGCGGTCTCCTCTGCGCCCTCATAGTGATCCCTCACCACGGCCGGCAACGGAGCCCAGGGCTGCCAGGTGATCTGAAAATGAAATGCAGT
The DNA here is from genome assembly GCF_055761805.1 of Camellia sinensis. Classification (NCBI taxonomy): domain Eukaryota; kingdom Viridiplantae; phylum Streptophyta; class Magnoliopsida; order Ericales; family Theaceae; genus Camellia; species Camellia sinensis. The sequence continues at coordinate 50,418,142 of NC_138966.1, forward strand.
TTGTTATCTATCTGTTATTGAAAACATACGGTGCGAAGCAAGGCAAAAAAATAATAAAATCTAAAAATTGAACATACCTCCGCGGCGGTGATGGTGTCGAAGTATCGGCGGAAGAAAATAAGAGACTCCTGTGGTCTCCGCACGCATCGCACATTGAAGCGATGAGAGAATGGGACGCCAAGTTGGATCTCCTCATCGGGTACTGGGGCAAGCCTAGGAAAGTAGGCATACACCCATAACTGCAGAACAGATATTAGTATGACTATCAGATAAGGCAAAATACAGAATAAAGCAGAAATAGCAGAACCGTGTGTTGTGCAGTGTATTGTGCAGAATGTGCAGTGTGTGCAGTGTGCAGTCAGTGTAAAGCAGAGTATATGTGTGCCGGGTGTGCAGTGTACAGTCAGTATGGGGCAGTGTACAGTATATGTGCAGTGTGTAGAATACAGAAAACAGGAAGCAGAAATGTAAAAAGGGAAGAAGACTTACCTCCTAGGCTCGCTAGTAGCCACCGAGAAGCTGTCTGCTGAGGCGGGAAGAAGAGCTCATATAACCGTACAAAGTGGCCAGAGCGGCGCCACCCTAATCATAGTGGCGGATCTGCTTGACGTCCACCAGTGCGCTCAGCAGGCATAAGGGCACGGTGTTCGCCCGGTCGGCGAAGAGAGTCGTCCCGAAGAGGAACATAATGAAGCCCCGTGCGTACTGGTCCACCTCCTCCGGAGACATCTGCACCTCCTCTGGGGACATCTGCGCCTCCTCTACCAAGGCCGGCTGAACCCGAAAGTGGCTCTCGAACCAGGAATACCAGACGAACCTCGCTCGAGCGAGGGGAGGCTGAGCGCCAAGCAGGTACAGCTGCGCAGCATCCCACTCATCCATATCCGTGTCGAAGGGGATCGGATCACCCCCTACCCCAATGCCAGTAAGCATCGAGAAGTCGTAAGGGGTCATCGTCATGTCCCCTGCGACGGAGAAGTGGAAGGAGTCGGTGGTATCCCACCACCTCTCCGCTAGAGCAGCGAGCAAGGGCCTGCAGGTAGTCAGTCGAGAGAGCCCCCTGCAGAAGATGCCAAAGCCGGCCTCATCGATGATGTCGCGAACCGCATCTGGCAGCTCAAGGTACCAGTCCCGAGCAACGGTGTTCCCATACCCGCGGATGGTATGGGAATCCCCCTGTAATCAAAAACAACAATTGCGAGGCAATATTCAAAATGCAGTTCTAAGAAGCACATAGGTATACAGCATGTGTGCAAGTTTTAACAGATTCAAACAGATACCGGGTGCCGGTGTGCTTACAGTGAACTACAACGTGTGATGTGTCAGCGTGTTTGGGTGGTTCAGGGCAGATGCAGCATGCGTGCAAGTTTTAACAGATTCAAACAAATACCGGGTGCCGATGTGCTTACAATGAACTACAACGTGTGATGTGTCAGCGTGTTTGGGTGGTTCAGGGCAGATGTAGCATGCGTGCAAGTTTTCAGACTCAAACAGATACCGGGTGCCAGTGTGCTTACAGTGAACTACAACGTGTGATGCGTCAATGTGTTCGAATGGTTCAGTGCAAATACGGCATGCATGCGTGTTTTCAGACTCAAGCCAATACCGGGTACCAGTGTGTATGCAGTGAAATACAGTGTGCGCCGTGTGTTTGGGTGATTCAAAGCCAGTGCAGTGTGTGTGCATATGTCAGTCTCAAACAGATATCAGTTGCACGTATGTTTACAATCAACTACAGTATACTGTATGTCAGAATTAAGCAGTTAAAGAGCATAACCAACTACGGCAGTTTTGTATCCTACATTGCAGAAAGTAAAGCAGAGAAAGAAAGTTACCTCGGAAGCGATGAAGGACAGGTGGGAGGTAGGCTCACGCAATAGTAGCTCGGGTGGCACGTGCCTATCAAAGCTCCTGAACTGGCGTAGTCCGTCAGGAAGCATCATGTGAACCGCGGGCCTGTAGGTCTCCGGATCGAACGGCCGGACGCGGAGTGGTAAGGGCTCGGCCTCGGGATCCATCTCAAGCTCTGGAGGAGCCCTACCCTGTGGAAGATCATCCGCCATCTCGAAGAGAATGTGAAAATGGCCGGAAGGAGAAAAATTGGGCGAGAAGGTGAAAAGTCAACAAAAAGTCAAACCCCAAGAGGGTCGAAAAAGGCCGGAAAAGCCAGAGTGCGGAAAATGCACGAGTATCGAGAAAAACTCGAGGGAAACAAGCCCCGAGTGGTGAAAATCAAGAAAGAAACACCGAAACGATGTTTCGTTCGGTTGAAAATGTCCGAAACGCGAAGGAGATCGCGAATCGAACAACGAAATGGGAGCTAGAACGCAAGAAAAGGAGAGAATCAAGGGAGGAAAATGCTCTAGAGAGAGAGAGGGGATTTTCGACCAAAGAGAAGTGAAGAAAATAGGGTTAGAAACCCTATTTTTAAAGACTTGTACCGAAATGACAGAACTGCCCCGATACAGGGAGTTTTTGCCGGTCGGCCACACTCTTTGCCGGTCGGCAAAATATTGTGCCGATGGAATTTCATGATGGCCGGTGGACGGTCGGTGATGCATTTTGATAGCCGGTGGGCATCCGGTGGCCTCCTACAGTGATTTTGGAGCCTCCTACACCCTTGTTTGAGTTATGTGTGGGGTCCAGGGCCTTTAGTGCTCAAAACAGTGCAAAACAGTGCACTTCCGACGCTCAGCCGGCCTCCGTTTTGACCTCGGGTCGTGTCTTCTGTGCGTGGCACTCGAGTTCGTGCAAGGTGTATCCTTTCCGTATCCTTTTGCCTTTTACAAAATTCAAAAGTTGCCCCATGCGTATCGCATATCAATCGCACTGTCTTGTGCATTTCAAATCAATCGCACTGTCTTGTGCATTTCAAATCCATCGCACTGTCTTGTGCACTCGCGTTGTCTAACGCATCGCGCTGTTTTGCGCATCTCATTGCATTTTACATGCATTCCATCGCGCTATCTTGCGCATCGCACTGTTTTGTGCACTCGCGTTGTCTAACGCGTTGCGCTATTTTGCGCATCTCATTGCATATTTGTTCAAATTCATTACCTGCGTAGACCGCATGTTTTGTTTGCGTAGACCACATGTTTGTTCAAATTTCATTACCTGCGTAGACCGCATGTTTTGTTTGCGTAGACCGCATGTTCGTAATCAAATTTCATTACTTGCGTAGACCGCATGTTTTGCTTGTGTAGACCGCATGTTTGTTCAAATTTCATTACCTACGTAGACCGCATGTTCTATTTGCGTAGACCGCATGTTTGTTCAAATTTCATTACCTGCGTAGACCGCATGTTTTGTTTGCGTAGACCGCATATTTGTTCAAATTCATTACCTGCGTAGACCGCATGTTTTACTTGCGTAGACCGCATGTTTGTTCAAATTTCATTACCTGCGTAGACCACATGTTTTACTTGCGTAGACCGCATGTTTGTTCAAATTTCATTACCTGCGTAGACCGCATGTTTTGCTTGCGTAGACCGCATGTTTGTTCAAATTTCATTACCTGCGTAGACCGCATGTTTGTTCAAATTTCATTACCTGCGTAGACCGCATGTTTTGTTTGCGTAGACCGCATGTTTGTTCAAATTTCATTACCTGTGTAGACCGCATGTTTTGTTTGCGTAGACCGCATGTTTGTTCAAATTTCATTACCTGCATAGACCGCATGTTTTGTTTGCGCAGACCGCATATTTGTTCAAATTTCATTACCTGCGTAGACCGCATGTTTTGTTTGCGTAGACCGCATATTTATTCAAATTTCATTACTTGCGTAGACCGCATGTTTTGCTTGCGTAGACCGCATATTTGTTCAAATTTATTACCTGCGTAGACCGCATGTTTTGCTTGCGTAGACCGCATGTTTTGCTTACGTAGACCGCATGTTTATGTTCGATCTCCTGGCTTGCGTAGACCGCATGCTTATGATCAATTTCGTTGCCTGCGTAGACCGCGTGCTCCACTTACATCGCTGTGCCTTCACAGCATTGTTATGCCTTCCCACTTGCTTTGCGTTGTCACGCATTTTCAGATATATTAATACGCATATTGTTAATCACATTGCACCTGTTAAGTTTGTTTTCTTTACAGGCACGATATTGCATGTACGGTTCATTTGAGGCTGGTGCAACCAGACGAACCGCTCAGGTATATACACGGTCTAGGAGACCTTAAATCCTTGGAAGGTGCAAGACCTTTGGCTCATTGATGTGCACAGTCCGTTTGCATTATCGTGCATTTTAAAGCCGCGTGTTGTCGCGCATTCCGTGCAACATGCATTTTATACATCATTTGCACTTCAAAAACAAAAAAAAACACATGCATTGTCACGCATCATCGTAAATAGTTGCATTGTCATGCATCATTAGAATATAGTGCATATTGCATTGTAGATCGCATGCATTCACTGCATCACCTTCCATTCATGGCTTGCGCCTTTCCATGATTGAGCTTGGTTTGGTATGTGCCCATACTTCTCATGTCGAAGCATAGTTCAGTGGACCGTTCTATGTTAGACCTGGCTTGTATGCGTACGTGCCTTGCCTAGGCAAGATTTGGTTTGGCCCGCAGGCCATATCCATTGTATCCATTTCCATTGCATATTTGTAGATATTGCATTGTAGCTTGCATGCATTCGCTGCATCACCCCCGCCTATGGCTTGCGCCTTTCCATGATTGAGCTTGGTTTGGTATGTGCCCATACTTCTCGTGTCGAAGCATAGTTCAGTGGACCGTTCTATGTTAGACATGGCTTGTACGTGTACATGCCTTGCCTAGGCAAGATTTGGTTTGGCCTGCAGGTCATATCCATTGTATCCATTTCCATTGCATATTTGTAGATATTGCATTGTAGATCGCATGCATTCATTGCATCGCCCCCCGTCTACGGCTCGCGCCTTTCCATGTTAAGCTTGGTCTGGTATGTGCCCATACTTCTCGTATCGAAGCATAGTTCAGTGGACCGTTCTATGTTAAACATGGCTTGTATGCGTACATGCTTTGCCTAGGCAAGATTTGGTTTGGCCCGCGTGCCATATCCATTGCCATCTCCCCAGCATATCCATGTATATATTACATTGTCGTGTAATTTTTGCATCCAGCATTAGGATCGCAGTCCTTTCCCCAGCGGGACGTTTCCCCACTCATGTCAATCCCCCCTAATACTTGTTCTTGCGTCCGTTTACATTACTCATAGTTCAGTGGACCGTTCTATGGTAGAAGGACTTGTTACCTCCATCAATCTATTTGACATAGACGTGGTTTCGAACCGCTCACGATTGGATCATGATTCAATTGCTTTGCATATAGTTCGCATTGTTTCAATTACATTGCATTTTTATTTGCATTGTTTATACATTGTTTTGTATATATTGCATATCATTTTGCATCCATTTTCGCATTGTCATGCATGTTGCTAACAACATCGTACCTGTTAAGTTTCCCTTCTTTTCAGGCACGATATTGTATGTACGGTTCATTTGAGGCTGGTGCAACCAGACGAGCCGCACAGGTATTGTATCCTCCGAGTGAGACGTATCGAGAATTGCATAATTCTCTTACATCCTTTCTGCATTTTAGTGTAGTTTGGTGTATGCTAGCTTCAAACTGTCGCATGTTATGCTTCGTTACAGCTTTTCTTTGCATCATCATAAGTTATGCTCAGCTTCATGCATTGTCTTGCATTTTGCCCCTGCCTTCGGGCGCATACCTTGTTTGTCTTGCATGTTTGTCTAAGTCTTCGGCCTTGTCAAAAATGGGTCGTCTCTGGGCTTTGACATTCACTTCCGTCATTGTTATGACTTTCGAGTTCTGTCAAAGAGGGGCAACTGTAGACACCCCATTTTTGACCGTCCTCAAGACTTGGACGTCACCGTTTGAACACCAGGTGATCATCCATGTTTGTGTTCGTTTGGAGTTCCCGGAGGTCTCGGCCACGCGCCTTGCCTCAGGATCTCCGAACTCGACTGTTTAGTGTCTGGTTTTGCACCAAACACTTGTGCTTTGCCTTGGAGGGGTAGGGAATGCCTTGTGAGGCATCCCCACACATCACCAGCCATGGCCAGAAGCCACCGGCTGGTGTTTTGATGCCATCGGCAATGTATATTGCCGGTCGGTATTCTTTGTTGCCGGTCGGCACTCAATTTTGTAAAAATTGCACTTTTGAGCAGCCGACTACTGTTCATCTACTTTTGCAGATATTTTAATACAGTTGTCTTGCATTTGGCTCCCCTCCATACACGTGTATGGAGGGATCTCTCTCTTTAGAAGCTTGTCTTGTAAGCTTTACAAGACAAGAAGCTCTATAAAGAAAGGTCTTCTCTCTTGGCATTAGGGTTAGACACTTGGGATAACATTTTAGAGAGTTTTGATATTAGGGTTAGGAATTTGTATCTATCCTATATCTCTCTCTCTCTCTCTCTCTCTTGAGCTTAGTGTGTGTGTTTTGTCTTACTTTTGCTCACAAGCACCCACCATTACACCATCCCTTGGAGCTAAGACCTCTTGAGGGTTGTTTTTGAGGTTTTGAAGCTGGTTTCAACCTAAAGAAGCTGTTGGTCCACCATTGTTGAAGGGGTCTTCAAGGGTAAGAAACTAGTCCCTTTTTACCCCATTTTTGCATTGTATTTTTTCCTATCTTAGAACTATTTTTGAGCTTAGTGTATAATATAAAAAAGTTCTGGTTTTAGGCCCTCTAAATAGTTTGTTTAGAGTGTTTTGTGGTTTGGAGGTGTTTGACCCCTCTTAGGCCTTGAGAGGCCCCATTTTGTGCTATTTTGAGTGAGCTCCGGGACTTTGGTGTTTGGGCCTCCTCACCACTGAAATCTTGAGGGATTTCAATGGTAAGGATGGTGCCTTGAAGTCCCAAGAAGGAGAGGGCCACCCCCTCTCCTTGTTGTCCTTGAAATGGACCTTTTTTTGGCCTCTTGAGGGAGCACCTAGCTAAGCTTCTTGTTGAACATGCCTTGGCTGCTTTTTGTGCTTATTATGTCATAATATGCCTCTGTTTTTTGTTGGTTTTGGTACACCATGCACACTTAGCATACCTACCTTGTAATGCCACTTTATTGCCTTAACATGCTTTAGGTTGTAAACCCTTATTCTAACATGTTTTAGGCTTAGCCTTGTGAATCTTTCATGCTTATTTTGCCATGTTTAAGGTCTGTCCATAGTTGTTTGGGTCGACTTTGGCATGCTTAGTATAGCCCCTTTGCATTTTTGGTTTGTTGGCCTTAAGTGTGTGAATGTATAGCATGCATTACTTGCCTTGATTTAATGGTTTGCCATCATTTATAGCACCATTTCAGTCCCCTTAGCATGCTTATATGCTTGCCTTGGATGTCTCTTTGATGCCTTATGAGCTTGTGTTATATGCTCCATGTTTTGGCCATTGTACATGCCTTTGAATTTGAGCCACTTAGATGCCATCTAGGGGGTCCCCTTTGCATGGTCTAGGTCTGCCTTGGACCTGTTTTAAGCCTTCTTGGCCTTGTGAGGCTTGGTTGGCTTAGCCATGGTTTAAGTCCCCTTGACTTGCTTCAAGTACTTGGGCCATTTATTGCATGTTTAGCCTAACTTATTGCTTGGTTTGGCACCTCCTATAGCATAATTTCAGAGCTTTTTTTGCATGCTATTTGTCCATGTTTGCATCCTCCTGAGTGTGTATGAGAATTGTCCCTTTATGCCTAAGTGTTGGTCCTTGTACACATGCATGTTTACATGTCATTTGGTCCTTCATTTTGGGCACTTTGGCTACTGTTTTGGGCCTATTTAGAGCTGCCCAAATCATGTTTAAGTCCATCCTTTGCTTGCTTGCATGCTTACCTTGCATGTTGTTTGTATGCTTGCATGTACATCTTGCATTCCCATGTTGCATCCTTAGCTTGCATGCTTAGGTCGCATTGCATCTAGCATGCATGTCTTATTCCTTGATCTAGTGATAGGAATTGGGCTTTGGTTTGTTGGTTTGCATTGTATTTGACATCAAAATGTGCACACTTGGTCCCTTGGGCCATCACGCATGGAAATGCGCGATTGATGGTCTGAGAACCAAGGAACATGTCCCTTTGAGTCACTAACAGGATAAGGGACATGATTGGTGCATATATGGCTTGAATTGTATTGCCATGCTCTGCCTTGCCCTCTGTTGCTGTCAATTGCAGATTCTGCAGGAACTTTCTGCCGACCGGCAGAGTCCAATGCCGACTGGCAATCCATTGATGGCCGATGGATGCATTCTTGGCCGATGACCACCATACCACTACCGGTGGCCATTCTACTCAGCCGGTGGTGTCTCCCAATGTCCAGGGAAGCAATCCTGAGACTTTGGCAGCCTCCAGAGAAGTATAACAGGGAAAACAGAGGCAGCTTGCGCATGGTAGTGCACTTCCGAGCAGGACCGAGCATGCATTGCATTGAGCTCCCTTCCCGAGGCGGTTTACTGTTTTTCCTAGCTTAGTTAGTTTGTTAACTAATTAGGTAATTTGTAATAATTAATTAGCTAGGTTAGTTAATTCGTTATTCAAATTGTATTATTCTTTTGGTCCCTCCGAGCGAGGGTAAATTTGTAATAAGTGTGGGTGAGTGTGTGTATGTCTTCCAACCCCCACTTTTTTCTCCCCTTTTATTTACCTGCTTATGATGGTAGACTAGGGTATATTTGAAATCAGCATACCTCATGCTATGCATGCGTGCATTCATGCATTTGCCTTGCATGCACCAGGCTCGGCACATCACTCTAACTGCATTTGTATTTCGATTCCAAATTGAATACGTGATTAGTTGTAGCATTTCACATGTCATTATAGATTAGTCGAGCCTATCTTAAATCGCATTCTATATGTGTTGCATTAGCCACTTTAACATGAACTAGGTTCATGCATGTTTGCTAACTAGTTTATTGTTTTGGCTTGGAGTACGATGTAAGTATTTTATGCTTTAGCAAACCGCATGCGTGTGAATGCTATTATGACAGCATGCTTACCATGTGGCTAGATGCTTATGTGATAAACTGTTTGAATGCCTGTGGGTGAAGGTTGGGTTGCCTGAGTTGGAATAGCTCATTGAAATCCATCTATTTTAGCCTACTTGCGGGTAGCAAATTCCAAAACATTTTCCAAAACAAACGAATATGCAATGCTTATTTCCAAATTAGGCAATCTAGTCTATACTTGTTTGCTGCGCGCATAACATAGTAATTCTAGACTAATAAATGGAATAAGAACACATAACGTTTTCAAAAATGGATATCACGGTTAGTAGAGGCCGATCTTCGGATCGGGCGAGAGGGGGTGCTCATAGCTGACCTTCCCCAATCGTACCCTAGCTCCCGAGCCGAGGCAACTCTGGTGATGACGGACATGTGGCCTTCAGCACCGAGTCAGGGTTTCCTAAATTCCCCCATAAAAAATATTTAGGTGGCGACTCTGTATCTGGCAAAGCAGTCCATGTTTGGCACTTCTTTTCAAAAAATCTGTTTCTCAAAATGATTTGCCGGATTTGGACTCTTTGGTTCAAGATTAAGAACCGTGACACAAATCGAGTCCGAACTGTAGCGAGGGCCCCACGCGGGCGCGTCTACAGTAGCACTGGCTTGTCTACTTTCAGATCCTCTGATCGTACATGAGTTCTTGGGGGATGACCTCTCAGTGTCTATGATCGGTAATGAAATGGCTGCGAGCCCACTTTCAAACATTCTGGATGCATCCGTCTCACCCTCCCTCGTCTGGCAGTACGAGAAGGGATTCTTATCGAGCAGCACCGGGTCAGGTAGTGAGCCGAAATCTGATTCCACCGAGTCTGTAGAGTCGAAACCAGGTTCCAACTCGTTTGAGTCTAAGTCCGGTAATCCTGGGGGTGAGAACCCGAATGCCACACTCCTGTCTAGGTCGTCTTTTTTTTTTTTCCTTTGAGTCTGTTGTAACAGAGGAATCAGGCGACTTGGAAGTGATTAATGAGAATGGAATGGTTGTGGCTTTCGATTACTTTTTTGTGCCTTTGATTTATTGCATTAATTCAGATTTTTAAAACTTCGATGAAAACGACCAGGAAGAAATTCCTCCGGTTTTGAAATATTTGCTAGATCAAGAGCAGGAGAGGTTTGTAAAACCGTTGGTTGATGAAATCACCCAAATTAATGTTGATACTGAGAAGGACCCGCGGTTGGTCCAGATCGGGTCCACGTTGTCTTCGGAGGAGCGCGAGCGCTTAGTCACTTTATTAAAAGATTTCAAAGATGTTTTCACGTGGTCCTACAAAGATATACCTGAAATTGATCCTGAGATTGTACAGCACCAAATCCTTCTTGACCCAGAGGCCCGACCTGTTAAGCAGAAACTCAGAAGGATCCGCCCGGACTGGGCCTTGATGATCAAATAAGAGGTCACCAAGCAAATTGGCGCAGGGTTCCTGCTGGTATCTAAATACCCAACTTGGTTGGCCAACATAGTTCCAGTATCAAAGAAGGACGACAAAATTCGGGTATGTGTGGACTTCAGGGATTTGAACAAAGCCAGCCTGAAGGACGACTTTCCTCTCCCCCATATCGACGAATTAGTGGACTTCACTGTGGGGCATGCATTGCTTTCATTCATGGATGGCTTCTCAGGCTACAATCAGATTGTGATGGCACCCGAAGACCGAGAGAAGACTTCTTTTACCACCTCATGGGGAACCTATCATTATAGGGTGATGCCGTTTGGGCTGAAGAATGCTTAGGCTACATATCAACGAGCTGCGACCACGATTTTGCATGACATGATCCACAAAGAGGTTGAGGTGTACGTGGACGACATGATTGTCAAGTCCAAGGAAAGAAAGGGACACTACATCGCCTTGCAAAAGTTCTTCCAAAGGATCAGAGAATTTCGGTTGCGGCTGAATCCTCAGAAGTGTACATTTGGTGTTACAGCAGGGAAAATGCTGGGGTTCTTGATTACACAAAGAGGTATCGAAGTCGATCCTTCCAAAATCAAAGCGATCTTAGAAATGCAATAACCAATGACTGAAAAGGAGATGCGAGCCTTTCTGGGTAAAGTGCAATTCATAAGACGATTTATTGCTAAATTAACCTTGACTTATGAACAACTTTTTGGTCTCCTGAAGAAAGGAACGAAGTTCCAATGGGACAGCTGATGCCAAGCTGCTTTTGAACAGATTAAGCAATATTTACAAAACCTACCCGTGTTGTCACCGCTTGAGCTGGAGAAACGGTTGATTTTGTACCTTTCAGTGACTGAAACTACAATGGGCTGCATGTTTGCACAGGAGTCTGAGGACAAGGTGGAGAGAGCTATCTACTACCTGAGCAAGAAGATGCTGGATTATGAGACCCCCTACACTCCGCTGGAGAAGGCTTGCTTGGCCTTGGTATGGGCTACCAGAAAGCTGCGGCACTACCTGTTAGCTCACTCTATAATACTGGTTTCGAGATTAGATCCCATCAAATATCTCTTCGAGAAGCCGACACTTACGGGTAGGCTAGCTCGTTGGTTGCTTCTGCTTTCCGAATTCGATTTGAAGTATGTGACGCGCAAGTCAGTAAAGGGTGAGCGGTAGTGAAGTTCCTAGCTGATCACCCAGTTGAAGGGGATGAAGCAGTTGAGTACCTATTCCCAGACGAGGCCATTCTACATGTCGAAGAAGAGTTTTGGATGATGTACTTTGACGGAGCGTTAAACCAATACGGGTATGGGATAGGGGTGTTGCTGATAGGGCCTGACAATTCCCGCATACCTTTAGCATTCAAACTCCGGTTCAAAGTATCAAACAATGAGGCAGAGTATGAGGCATGTATTGCTGGACAAGAAGCAGCTCTGGAACTAGGGGCAAAATGATTGGACGTCATCGGCGACTCAAACCTTGTTGTATCTCAAGCTAAAAGAGATTGGAAAGTCAAGGAAGAAAACATGAAAATCTATCACTAGACCTTGGACTTGCTGATTCCTTGGTTTGAGAAATTGAATTTCGTTCATCTGTTAAGAGAGAACAACAGGTTCGCAGATTCACTAGAACTCTATCTTCTATGATAGACATCCCTTTTGGAGTCCGGATGCGTCCAATCATCATTGAACAGAAATTTGCGTCGACTTACGAGCTGATTGCAGCCATAGACAAGGTACAAGATGAGAACCCTAGGTATTACGATGTCTGGAACTTCTTGGAAAAAGAGGCATATCCACCAGGGGCAAATGCCAAAGACAAAAGGGCAATTCGAAGAATAGCTGCTCAGTTCATCATCTGCGGGGGAAAACTGTATAAGAGAGGTCATCTCGGGATGCATAAGCTGTGTGTTGATGCCGAAGAATCAAAGCGTCTAATGGAGGCCATCCATGGAGGAGAGTACAGAGCGCACATGAACGAGGTGATTCTAGCCCAAAAAATTCTCAGACAAGGTTACTACTGGTCCACCGTGGAGGAGGATTCTTGTCACGCCCCAAACCCGCCCCTAAAAGTTTGGGCATGACTTATTCGGAAACGGACACTAAATCTGATATACATATCATATGGGGCCTGAACGAAAGCATTTAATATCATATAATAACATACATGACATCCATTGAGCTATCACTACTATGCCAGGATCGCAAACAAAACATAAGGCAGATAAACATACAGTGGCGTGCATCTGAGAATTCGGCTATGTACATATACATATACGGACCCAGCCCTAAAAATTGGGCGCATAATAAGAATATTGAAAGGTAAAAGGATTATATACACTTTGACTTTAGACAAACAATTAAAGCATAAACCAAAAACCTAGTAAAACCTTGCAAAATGTATGGTTCCATCTAAGTGCCTGGACGCAGTGGGGTTGACAAGAGAGAGACGAGCCTTAAGGGTTAGGACTGGCCTCCCGGATGCTTACCTACAGAAACGGACAAAATACATAGTGAGTAAAACTCAGTGAATAATAGTAAATAAATAATGTAATGGTTAACTTGAATGATAGAGCATATAACTGCAGAGATATATGATTAACTTTTTTCTGTAATTATTTTCAGAACAGCCATGGGTTCAGTTTGCTTAACAGAGTAGCTTTAAGCTCAGTAATGTATAGAACGGCCATAGGCCTAACAGATACAGAACGGCCATAGGACCAGAAATATCAGAACGACAATTGGCCTAGAAATAACAAAACGGCCATCGGCCCAGAAATAACAGAACGACCATCGGCACAGAAATAACAGAACGGCTTTAAGTCCAGAAATAACAGAACGACTTTAAGCCCAGTTCATATATGTATGGACTCAAGAAGTGGCTTGCACGGATTCTAGAGATGGCTCCCACCAAAGTGTAGCACTTAGTTCCGTACAGCACTTTGTTCCATACTAGAAATCAATAAGTCTCATCATGTCATAATATAAACGAAATGAACATTATAACGGAAGAACCACAGATATCATCAGAACAGACTAGTCTTATAGTCATATAAAGGCACACGGTTTCTTTTTATCATTCAAATGAGTTAGCATAATTAAGTTACATTTAACAAAGTGCTAATAGCAACCATTAACAGATTGGGTGATTCCAAAGGTACATAAATATTGTAGTTTCATAATGTACCCACATTTCACTTGTTCATCATGAATTAATGCCACTAACTTGCAGATAACAAAATGTGCATATTAACTATCAGCATAGTTGTCTCGTAAATAGCAGAACATTAACATTATCGAGGATCAAGAGCGAATATACCATTAACAGAGGGCATACATGCCATTCCATTGCATTTCATGAGGACAGAACACTTCACATTCTAATGTGGGTTATATGATGACATTAGACCTTTGCATTTATGTCATAGGATCTAAACGATCTCAAGTTCATGTGTCATATAACAGAATAATCTTGATTCATTAGTGGCAACCCAGAATGATCTTAAATGCACCCAAATTTCATCATTCTAAGATGAACATAAGTTCCCTTTATTCTTAAAAGACGACATAGTTCATTTATAGATAACAAAGAGTTAATGTTCGTTATTGACAGAACAAAATGATTCCAAAGTCATACCGACGTATGTAAATCTTTCAACATTCACATTGATTTCCAGCTAACATAACTGTTAGTGTAATCACTTACAAGGATAAGATGTTAGTAACAATCGTACTATTACTCACAGTGGTAGGTCTCTAATAGCAGTGGAACGATGTCCTCGTCTTGACCTACAAACACAATGCACATAACAGATTATGAGAATAAAACCAATCTCTTTTTATTCCTCACTCAATAGCTATGGTGGTTGTAGACTCATTAGTCCTCCATAGGTTATAATCCATGCCTCATAAGATAGGAGGAATCGATAGGAGAAAGGTTCAGACGAAGAAACGGTAAAATCGGTAAACAAAAAGTGAATTGTTGTCACTAATTTGGGCATAACTATTTCTATATTTAAAATTTGGGAGTGAGACCACCACCATTGGAAATTAGACTTCTGAGGCTTGATTTTAGGCTCAAGAATCACTCAAAACGGAGTTCGGATGCAAAAGATATGCTTGTTCAAAGTTACCTAGTGTATGCTGAAATAGGGGTGGCCGCTCGTGCGGCCCAATTCCGCTCGAGCAGAAGAACCCGGCCGATCGAGCGCCCAAAAACAGAATGAAAACCTTTTTTTTCCCTCTTCTCCGCACATGCGGCCATGGCCTCCGCACGTGCGGCCTGGGCCCTGTTTGATAGCCCGAAATTCACCCAAAAATTCATCCAAAACCCTCTCTTGCTCACTTAAAGCAAGGCTTAAAATACATCCATAACTTGCTAGATTTTGCTTAGAAATCATATGAATAGGAATCACAATACATATAACAACCTAATATAATTTAGATCATTAATCTTAAGTTCATAACACAGTACATAGGTATAATTTCATGGGTTGGCATGGAAACCAAAGATTGAAGTGTCAATCCCACACAACACTTAAATTAGATCTCAAAGCAACCAATTGATGAGAATAACTTGGTAATCAAACATGAATCGCACCCAATTCTCAATTACAAACCCTAATTGTAAAAATATGAAACTAACAGACCCCTTCCTCACAAATGGAAAGGAGAATTTCATACATGATCAAGAGAGAGCTTATGTAGAGTAAATTTAACATACCTTCAGTTCAAATTCTATAACCCTCACAAGGTTTCTTAACCTTCTTCTTGAAGAACTTCCTTTCAAGCCCTTTTCTTCCCTAATCTCTCTCTCTCTCACGAGATTTTCTTGAAATGGGTATAAGTCAATGTTCAAGAAGCATAGACACTTATATAAAATGTGAATAAGGACAAAATCCAATTGTTTAATCATTCCGAAATTGAAATTTTGTAAACATGCTTAATATTACTTAAAAATTATGCTGATCACATATATATAATCAATTTCAAATAATTAAGCCTTTAAGGCTTCCAATTTCTGATTCAGACATTCTAAATGTAACAAATACTTTTCTTGTTAAATAGATATACATTCATAAACATTGGATTCACTTAATTAACTTAATTTAACATGGAAGTTCACAATAAGCATTTAAATGCGCAGGACAAGGGACTAAAAATATATCAGAAAACATGTACGAGGGTCGGGTTATTACAATTGTATTGGCTTTGTCCGGCGATGCCACAAATGTCAGATACATGCAAACCGCATAAACATTCCGCCGTCGAAGCTGTACAACATGACTTCACCATGGCCATTTTCAGTCTGGGGGATTGATGTGATCGGGGCTGTCACTCCGAAGGGGTCCAATGGGCATGAGTTCATTCTGGTCGCGATAGACTATTTTACAAAGTGGGTTGAGGCCCAATCTTATGCGGTGCTGAAGGCATCACACGTTGCAAAGTTCATCAGGAACAACATCATCTGTCACTACGGGGTCCCAAACGAGATTATTTCAGATAATGGTTCGCACTTCAAGAAAGAATTGATCGACTTGTTAGAGAAGTACAACGTGGCTTTTCATAAGTCATGTACATATTGGCCGCAAACCAACAGAGCAGTTGAGGCCACCAACAAGAACATCAAGCGTATTCTGCAGAAGAAGGTGAAAGCCTACCGGGACTGGACGGATAAGCTGCCATTTGCTTTGTGGGGCTACCAGACTTCAATTCGAACTTCTACTAGGGCGACTCCGTATTCCTTGGTCTATGGGATGGAGGCCGTTCTACCTATCAAAATTGAGGTTCTGTCATTACGAGTACTGGCTGAATGTCAGATAGCCGAGGCAGATTGGCAGCAAAGTAGGTTCGAAGAACTCATGCTCTTTGATGAAAGAAGGCTGAAAGCATTGTACCATGTTCAGGGTTATCAACGACGAATTGCCAGGGCTTTTAACAAGAAGGATAAGTCCCGGAATTTCAAAGCAGGAGATTTGGTGCTCAAAGACAACCGAGCTCCCATCCACGACCCTAGGGGCAAGTTCAAACCCAATTGGATTGGCCTTTACATCATCAAGTCTATCTGGTCGGGTGGAGCTGTCGTTCTGATGGACCTAGATGGCCTAGAGTTCTCCCAACCGATCAACATGGACAAGGTGAAGAAATACTTTCCTTGAGAGGCTCGCTAGGCCGAAAACGTGAAAGGGCGACCTAGGCAAAAGTTAGAGCATGAAAAATTTGAAATTATAAAAACTGAGCTCGCAAGGTTGAAAACCCAGAAAGGGCGGCCTTGGAAAAAGTTAAAGCGCAAAAGGAGAGAGTTAATACACGAGTGAACCCAAACCAAACTACGTAAGGCTTGATTCCCATCTTTGGGATACGTAGGCAACTTCACCCTGAAGTCTAGCCATAAACACTTCCCCGATCAATTTTGTCCACGTGATCATGTTTGGTCATCTTTGTCTATTCCGCATTCAGGAGCTCGGTTGTGATCTCCGGTACAGTACTATTCAGACTAGGGGCAACTTTCCAATTGCTGTGATCCAGGGTTGTACATCTCAGTGATAGATCTCGGGGGTGTCCAGTTCTGATCCATATCGAAAATTGCTTTGAAAAGTTTTAATAAAAGTTGATTTTGCTCAAATTAATCTTTTTACAACTTAGACCATCTTTGGACCAAACGGAAAATTTTCAGTACCCATAACCTTCAAATACATTGATTTCAATATAGAGTTCTCCTACCCTTGGATACAAATTGAAGTTGCTTTTCATTACATTCATAAAGAAAACTTGAAAGTTCTGATTAAAGACAAATAAATCTAGGGCATAGTCAGGTGTTCCTACGTCCCCTCCCCGAACTAGTAGAAGCTTCTGATGCCAAAGTGGGCCCTACCTGTGCCTCTTCATTGAGCCAATCTATGCACTCATCAGAGAGGGTGCAACTGAAAGTGGAAGCGGGGGCCAGAAGCACTCTCGTCCTCCATGCTGCGGCATACCGAGCTAGCTGTGCACCTCGGACCGAAAATGCAACCGGGTACTCTATCCCCTCCTCCAAACAAGTCTGATCATGTCTGAACTAGCGCCGGATCCGGAACAGAAAGTAAAAGACATAGTGTGTCAGGCTAATCAACTGAATCCCGAGCTGGCGGGTCATGCTGTAGCTCATCGCCGACAAATTAAGCCAAGGGCAGCGCCAAGCAATGTGGTCCGGCTTCCTGCGCCAGACCTTGGGCTTACCGGAGCGGATAGTCCCGGTGCCGCCTCCCACCCATATGAGGCACACCGAGAGGTACACCCTAGAGGAGATAATGGACTGCACGATTGGCTAGGACTCAGACCCCTTCAGAGATGAGGGCGACTACACCGAGTTCATCTAGGCTTATCTCATGCGGCCTCTAACCGGTGCTCGCCGAGTCGAGAGAGAGAGAGGCTTGTAGCACCTGCGGCAGGAGCGGGAACATCAAGGGCGGCTCAGGCCCGTAGCAGGAGTGGGTCCCAGAGGGGACAGGGAGTAGAGTGGCCAGCCCTACCCACCATGATGACATGCCGGGGACAGGGTGGGGAGACTTATTAGATACCCATCGCTCCTCCTCCGGCTGATCATAAGCTTGTCAGAGTTCGCAGCTCGACCCCGGTATGTGCTTTATTTTGCATTTTGTACAGTCATTTCATTTCATTTAACATCTCGCAGAATACTAATGATTTCAACACTTTTGTAGGCTTCGATTGAGTACACTAGTCAGTCTCTGGAGCTGACTGCCTCAGTGATGGGGATGCTGTAGAGGAGCATCGATCTGCTAACTAGTTACGATATCCCGGTAAATCCCTTCAACCTCAGTCCCAAAACTTCGCACATTCTGTTCTGTACTGATTTGATACATCCCATTATCGATGCGGCACTTGATACACTGCATTGACATACCACTTACGGCACTGATACACTGTACTCATAGCATTCATACACTGCTCACAGCATTGCCCACGACATTCATACACTGTACTCATAGTATTCATACATTGCTCACAGCATTGCCCACGACATTCATACACTGTACTCATACACTGTATTCGGTATTCATACCCTGCTTCGCACAGTATAACTGATGCATTTGCCATTTGTTCTTTTCAGGCCCCATTCCAGATATCGGCCGCAGGGAGTGCTCCAGCAGGACCTTCAGCACCTCCCAGAGCAGCAGGGGGAGCCAGGCAGGGGATGACGATCCACAGTCGAGGCAGACACAAGCGAGCTCGTGCTGCGAGTAGTTCACAGGAGCCTTCCACTGATGATGATGAGTCCGATGCGGAGGCAAAGTCGTCCCAGGGTGAGGCTGGAGACAGCTCAGACAGCGGAGATGACGGCGGCGATCCTAAACCTTCGTCCAGGAAGAGGACGATGACAGACCCCCGCATTTGAGGCGACCGGCACCCATTCAGACATTTTGCTGCTTTTCTTCTTCTTTTTTGCTTTATTTTTCTTTTTACTGGTAGTTTGAGCACATTGTACTACCTTAGGTAGGTTTTATTTTCTTCAAAACTATGTACTTTCCCAAAAGAAATGATGGAATGAAACAACTATTTTTTGTTCAAAAAGTGTTACATTTTTACATTCTGAGCATCGCATCGCATTACATAACAATGTAAATGAGATTGAACTTTGTTTTGAAAACTAAACAATCGAATTGCAATTAATCAGGTAGTGAGCCAACTAACAACAAAATAACTCGATAAGCAAAACAAAGAATTTGACAAGCTAACCAGATGTAAATACAACTCGATAAGCAAAACAAAGACTTAAAGAAAGCAAAATACAACTCGATAAGAAAAAGTACAACAACTCGATAAACAAATTGAAGTAACACAGGTGGGACTTCGCAAAATCATCACCAGAAGGCATTGGAAGTGGAACCAATCACAAGTTCTCAGCATCTTCATCTTAAAGAAAGCTCAGAGAACAAGGGGAGAGGACATCGGCCAAAAGAATAGGCCATCGGCCACAAATATGGCCATCGGCCAAAATTATTAGCCGATCAACCAAAAAAGATGGTCGGTCGGCACTCTTTTTCGTTGATCGGCCAAAAATGGCAAGCACCTCCAGAATGCTGACACCTGTCTTCCACTCAACACCTTATCTTCTACAAAAGCCTCAGCTTCGTAGTTTTCTCCATTTCAACTCAGTTTTTGTACCAAATGGAAGTATTTCTTGTCCAAAATCTCACAAATTGGATTGCCAACTTGGATGGCTCGGAAAAGTTAAATTTCTAAGGCTTCAGCATAAATGCACTATTCACGTTGAGTCGCACTCCGCTGCGTTTTCCATTCCTCCATGCGGCGGCAAGGTTTTGGAATCCGGTAACACACGTCTTTAGCTTTGCCGGATAAGAGATGTGTCCTACTTTCGAAGATTTACAAGCTTTAATGGAATCCGAGCGCGATGAAGAAATCTTGCCTCAGCTCCTGTTCGGCCATGTCCAAGCCTTAGGATGGATGTGCGGCCTTACTTTGCATGACGCTCGGTCATTGATTCACGACAGAGAGCTAGACATTCTGAGCTTGGTTTGTCGATTTTCTGATGCCAGTGATCACGGCGATCATCATTGGCAGGCTTATCGGCGACATGAGCTTTGCTTGTGCATGCAGTCACATTTCTTGCTTGCCCCAGGCTCTGGAGGGTTTAGCGTTCATTTGATTGAAGTCGCTGAGGGCATAAAAGAAGGCAAGAGTTGCATCGCCATGACACTAGCTGAGACATTGATTGGTTTGGACGCTTTTTATCACCGAGAGACGGCTAGGTTTGCGGGGAGTCCACTACTATTGCAGGTAATGTTTCCCACCCCATCTCACATATATATTGCTCGCGTCACTCGGCCCTCAGGCTCGGTTTGTCTCTCAAAACCCTTTTCTTACTTTTCTCTTAACGTACAGCTCTCTATTCTTTAATCTCTCATTTTTCATCCCTCCGCAGGTGTGGTTGATTGATAAATTGAGAGTGGTGGATTCATGCCCGGCATATTCAACTCGCAGCTATTTCTTTCGACGACGTCTAGTCGATGCCTCTGATGAGGGATGGTGGTACAACTGGATGTGCAGTTTGTCCTTTACCAAACCCGACAGATCGAGCCCTCCAGCAAAATCCTAAACCGGGCAGTCTCCCGAGCGCCGGCGTACTGATCCCTCACTGCCTCAGGCAACGGAGCCCAGGGCTGCCAAGTGATCTGCAAATAATGGGATATACAGTTTGTTATCTACTGTTGAAAGTACAATGTAAAGCGAAGCTTAAATGAACAATAAAGTTTGAAATACCTCTGCGGCGGTGATGGTGTCGAAGTATCTGCGGAAAAACAAAAAAGACTCTCGTGGCCTCCGCTCGCACCTCACATCGTAGCGATGAGAATATGGAACGCCGAGGGGGGTCTCCATATCCGGCACTGGGGCAAGCCTCGGAAAGTAGGCATACACCCACAACTGCAAAGTGTAACAGGGCAAATATGAAGTGTATCGTGCAGATAAAGCAGAAATCAGAGAATGGTGTGCAGTGTATCGTGCAGCATGTGAAGTGTATTGTGCAGTGTGTGCAGTGTACAGCCAATGTAAAGCAGATTGCGTGTGTGCAGTGTATGTGGTGTACAGATAGTGTAAAGCAGAACTGTAAAATAGAAAATGAAAGTGTACCTCCCAGGCCCGCCAGTAGCCTCTAAGCAGATGTCCTCTGCGGCAGGAGGATGAGCACATGTATTCCGTAGAGCATGGCCAAGCCTGTGCCACCCCAGTCGTAGCGCCGAATCCTGGCCACGTCCACCAATGTGCTCAGTAGATAAAGGGCAACAGTGTTCGCCCGATCGGCGAAAAAGGTGGTCCCGAGCAAGAACATGATGAATCCGCGAGCGTACTACTCCTCCTCCTCCTGGGTCGTAGGTACCCAGAAGTGGTCCTCAAACCAAGAGTACCTCATGAACCCTGGCCGGGAGAGAGGTGGCTGAGCGCCGAGCAAAAACATCTGGCCGGTGTCCCACTCATCCATATCATGGTCAAAGGGAATCGGATCACCTCCTACCCCGATGCCGGTGAGCATCGAGAAGTCGAAGGGAGTCATCGCCATCTCCCCTGTAGCAGAAAGGTGGAAGGAATCGGTGGTGTCCCACCACCTCTCCACCAGAGCACCACGAAGGGGTTTACTCACAGTGAGGTGCGAGAGTCCCATGCAGAAGGTGCCGAAGCTGGCCTGATCAACGATATAGCAGACCGTATCAGGCAACTCCATGTACCATCCTCGAGCAACGGTATTCCCATACCCTCCGGAAGGCATGGGAATCTCCCTATGTTCAAAGATAAACAAATGCGAAGCAGTGTTAGATATACAATGTTTGAATGCGTTTAGTGTTGATGAAAATGCAGTGTGTGTGCATGCGTTCGAGTTTAAATAGATATCATGTGTGGGTGTGCTCACGGTAAACTAAACATGTGATGTGTCAGTGTGTTTGGGTTATTCAATTAAAGAAGAGTATTGGTTATCGAAGATATCTGAACTACATTGCAGAAAATGAAAGAGAGGGGAGAATGTACCTCAGTGGCGCCAAAGGATAGATGTGACTCTAACTCGCGTAGCAAGAGCTCCAGTGGCACGCCTCGCGCATAGCTCCAGAACTGACGGATGCTATCAGGAGGTAGTATGTGAATCGCCGGCTGGTACGTTACCGGGTCAAATAGTCGAATGCTAAGAGGTAGGAGCTCGACCTCAGGGTCCATATCCATCTTCGGGGGAGTCCCACCTCATGGAATGTCATCCGCCATCTCGAGAAAGGTGCAAAAATGGCCGAGGGTGCGAAAAATGGGCAAGAATGCCAAAAGTCAACCCAAAAGTCAACCCCGAGGGGTGAAAAATGGGAGAAAAAGTCGAAGTATGGGAAAAGGCACAAAGACTGAGCGTAACTCCGGGGAAACAAACCCCAATTGAAAGAAATCGAGAATGTGGCACCGAAATCGAGTTTTGTTCGGTTCAAAGTGTGTAAAACGAAGAGGGTTTCGCGAATTGAACGATGTAAAAGGCTCAGAAACAAGAGAAAAGCTCAGATCTAAGGTTGGGAAATCACCTAGAGAGAGAGAGGAATGTTTTTCGAATTTGAAGGAGTGAGGAAATGGGTTTGAGGCCCTATATTTGAAGACCCGAGGTGAATGGACAAAACTGCCCCGAAATTGCCATTTTTGGCCGATCGGCCAAATTGTTAGCCGATCGGCTAAATATTTGACCGATTATCTCTTTTAGTGGCCGATGGCCTCCCCTTGTGGTCGATGCACCTCCAATGTTCTTGTTTGGGTCAGTTGTGTTGATTGGTACCCTTATCTCTCAAGGAAGTGCAAGAAAATACACTTTTGAAGCTTAACCGGCCTTCGTGTTAACCTCGAACTGTGTCTTCCGTGTGCGGCATTCGATATGCACGAGGCGTATCCTTTTTCGTATCCTTTTGTATGTTACGAGATTCAAAAATTGCCTTGAATATGTCACATTACAATGTTTTGTCATGTTTGTAATAAGCGCGCTTGTTATATGTCTTTTCACTCTTGCATTGAGTATGCCTCGTCTCGTATTGAAGTTACATCTCAACATCGCGAATAAAATGCCTCTGTCATGCTTGCATTGTCATGTACATCTCTTTTGCATTGTTGTGCACATCTAACTTGCGCTGTCATGCACGTTACTTGCATTTTTATGCACCTCTTTAACTTGCGCTGTCACGCACATTACTTGCATTGTTTTGCACATCTATCTTGTGCTGTCACGCACTTTACTTGCATTGTTATGCACATCTATCTTGCGCTGTCACGCACATTCCTTGCATTGTTTTGCACATCTATCTTACGCTGTCACGCACATTACTTGCATTGTTTTGGACATCTGTCTTGCGCTGTCACGCACGTTACTTGCATTGTTTTGCACATCTATCTTGCACTGTCACGCACGTTACTTGCATTGTTATGCACCTCTTTAACTTGCGCTGTCACGCGCGTTACTTGCATTGTTTTGCACATCTATCTTGCGCTGTCACGCACGTTACGTGCATTGTTTTGCACCTCTTTAACTTGCACTGTCACGCACGTTACTTGCATTGTTTTGCACATCTATCTTGCGCTGTCACGCACTATGCTCACATTATCATACACCTCTTTTATCTTACGCTGTCACGCACATTACTCGCATTGTTATGCGCTTGTTTCACTTGCATTGTTATGCATGTTCTACCTACATGTGTTTCTACTATATTGTACCTATTAAGTTTCTTTCTTTTTCAGCCACGATATTGTATGTACGGTTCATTTGAAGCTGGCATGACCAGACGAACCAGACGATATTGTATGTACTCCGCATGAGACATAGCGAGAATTGTATAATTCTCTTACATCCTTTCTGCATGAAATGTTTGCATGTTATGCTTCATTACAGCTCTCTTTGCATGATCATAAGTTATGTTCGGCATCGTGCATGTCATTTGCATCTTGCTCCTGCCTGTGGGTGTATATCTTTGTTATCTTGTATGCTTGTCTAAGTCTTGGGTCGTCTTTGGGCTTTGACATTCACTCCCGTCATCTTATGACTTTCGAGTTCTGTCAAAGAGGGGCAACTGTCGACACCCTATTTTTGACCGTCCTCAAGACTTGGACATCATCGTTTGAACACTCGATGATCATCCATGCTCGTGTTCGTTTTGAGTTCCCGAAGGTCTCGGCTGCGTGCCTTGCCTTAGGATTTCGCAACTTGTCTGTTTTGTGCTTGGTTGTGGACCAAGGACTTGTGGTTTTGCTTCTGAGGGAAGAAGGTGGCTTGTTGGCCATCCTCTCAACCCATTGGCTAAGGCATTGTGCCATCGGCCATGTTTTCTTGCCATTGGCCAAAAGTGGTAGCTGATCGGCACTTTTTTTGGTCAATCAGCACTTTGTTTGGTCGATCGACCATATTTTTTAGCGGAGACCTTTCCATCTACTTTTTGCAGATATTTTCTGCCAGCTGTGACAGCTGGTGGGCACAATTCCCATCCTCCATACACGTGTATGGAGGGATTTGCACCTTGTTCTAGCTTCTCCAAAAAGCTTTGCAATTGAATTCCTATAAGAAGGGAGCTCCTCCTCTCTTCTCAGGGGTTCAGAAAATTGAGATACAAAAATATATATCACTCTCTCTCTACATCTCCCTCTCTCTATATTTGTGTGTGTGTTTGTGCCTAAAGGGTGTTTTGTCTTCACTTTTGCACTACAACACCTAGTAATACACCATCCTTTGGTTACTGAGATCCTTAGGAGTTGGTTTTGGTGTTCTTGGGTTGGTTTGAACTCAGAAAACTTGTTGGAGGTGTGTTCTTAAAGAGGTTTTACAAGGGTGAGCTCTTAACCTTTTAAACCCCCATTTTTGCTTAAGCTTTTAGACATACTTGCATGTTGTTTTAAGCTTAGCTTTCTAATACAAAAAGTTCTAATTTTTCATGCTTGAGATGATTGTTTAAGGTCACTTTTTGGTTGGGGGTTGTCTACCCCCTCTTAGGCCTTGTTTGGCCTTGTTTTGTGCCTTCCCTTTTGAGCTTTGGAACCATCTTGCTTTGACCTTTCTACCACTGAAATCCAGAGGATTTTCAGTGGTGGAAAGGTGGTTTTGGAGTCTTTTATAGGAGAGGGACACCCCCCTCTCCTTGTGTCTCATTTGCTTGTATATATGGCACATATTGGTAGCATGTTTGCTTAGCATGTTTTGGCTTTATTTCAGCATGTATTTGGTGTTATTTTTTCATGCTATACCTCTGTTTTAAGTTGGATTGATAGCCTCTTACATGCATCATGCACTTGTCTTGCAATCCTCTCATTTGCCATAACATGCATCATGCATTTGGACCATCAAGCTTGCATGTTTTGGCTCAACTCAAAGAAGCTTTTAGTCATGTTTTACCATGCTTGAGCTCCATTTTGTGTTGTTTTGATCATATATGCCATGTGTAGACACCCCATTTTTTACCGTCCTTAAGACTTGGACGTCATCGTTTGGACACTCGATGATTACCCTTGTTTGCGTTCGTCTTGAGTTCTCGGAAGTGTTGGCTACGCGCCTTACCTCAAGACCTCTCGACTTGTTTGTTTTGTGTTTGGTTTTGCATCAAACACTTGTTGTTTTGCTTCTGAGGGTGGGAAATAGCTTGTAGGCCCTCCCCACACTTCACCGGCCATGGCTTGAAGCCACCGGCCTTGTTTCTTTGCCACCGGCCATTGGTGATGCCCGGTCGGCACTATATTTGGTCGGTCGGCCATCTGTTTTGGTCAAATAGCATTTTTAGCTGGCCGACCACTGTACATCTGCTTTTGGCAGATATTTTGTGCCAGTTGTGATAGCCGGCACCCACTTTGCTCCCCTCCATACACGTGTATGGAGGGATCTCCCTCTTGACTAGCTTACTTGAAAAGCTTTGCAAGAGTGAGCTCTATAAGAGGGAGCCTCTTCTCCCTCCACTAGGGTTACAACATTTTTTCTAGAGAGAGCTCTGAACTAGGGTTTAAGTTGTGTATCTATCCTATATCTATATCTCTCTCTCTCTCTCTGTCTCTTGTGTTTTGTGTGTGTTTGGTCTTACTTTTGTGCACAAACACCCACCATTACACCTTCATTTAGCTAATAAGGTACTAAGAGGCTGTTCTTGAAGTTTTGAACCTAATTTGAGCCAAAGAAGCTGCTGGTCCATCATTCTTGAAGAGGGTCAACAAGGGTAAGAACTTATCCCTTTTATTCCCCATTTTTGCATAGCTCTTTAGGCTGCCTTGCAACTATTTTTAGACTTGGTGTATAACATATAAAAGTTTTGTTTTTTCCTACTCTAAATAGTTGGTCAAGGGTGTTTTGAGCCTTGAGGTCGTTTGACCCCTCTTAGGGCTTATTTGACCCCTTTTTTGTGACATTTTGGTGAGCTCCGGGACCATTGTGTTTGGGCCTCCTCACCACTGAAATCTTGAGGGATTTCAGTGGTGAGGATGGTGCCTTGAGGTCCCAAGAAGGAGAGGGCCACCCCCTCTCTTTGTTGTCCTTGAAAAGGGCGATTTTAGCCTCTTGAGGGAGCATCTAGTTTAGGTCTATGTTGGTCATGCCTTAACTAATTTTTATGCTTATTATCTCATAATATAGCTCTTTTTTTACTTGGTTTAGACACACCATGCTTGCTTAGCATACTTGTCTTGTAATGCCATCTTTAGGTCTTAACATGCTTTAGGTTTTGATCCTTGTTCTAGCATGATTTTGGCCAAGCTTTGTGAAGCTTTCGTGTTTGTTTTAGCATGCTTAAGTTCTGTTCTTGGTTGTTTTGGTCGACCATAGCATGCTTAGTATAGCCACCTTGCATTTTGGCTTCCTAGCCTTAGGTGTGTGAGTGTGTAGCATACATTACTTGCATTATTTCAGTGGTTTGGAACCACTTACCATGTTATTTCAATCCTTATAACATGCTTTCATACTTGCATTTGATACTCCTTTGTTGCTTTAAAAGGTTGTTGCCTCATGCTCCATGAATGTGCTCCCTTGTATGCTTGCATGTTTAAGCCACTTAGATGCCATCTAGGTGTTCCCTTAGCATTGTCTAGGTCTGCCTTGAACCTGTTTTAAGTCCTCTTGGCCTTGTGGGGCTTGGTTGACATAGCCGTGGTTTAAGTCTCCTTGACTTGCCTCAAATACTTGGACCAATCGCATGCCTTGTTTGTCTTGTTTAAATTGGTTTGGCACCACTATTAACATGATTTCCAGAGTTTACATTGCATGCTAATTGTCCATGTTTAGGCCCTTTTAAGTGTGCTTAAAGATTGCTTGTTTGATGCTTAAGTGTTGGCCCATCAACATGTACATGTGTGTGTGTGTGTAGGCCCTCATTTCCATAGCATTGGCCACTGTTTTAGGCTTGTTTGGGGGCTGCCTAAATTAGTTTAAGTCCACCCCTTTGCATGTTGTTGCATGCTCACCTTGTGTGTTGTTGCATACTAGTGTGTTGTTGCATGATTGAATGAAGTCACAAGCTTGCTTGCATGCTTGAACATCCATATTGTGTCTTGCATATTTGTAGGTTGCATTGCTTCATGCCTTACATGCTTCTTTACTTAGGTTGTGTGCCTAACCTACATTACACATTGCATTGCCATGTTGCATACTAGCCTCCATACCTAGGATGCAATGCATTGGCATGCATGCCTCACCTCTTGAGTTGAGTATGATAGAGGTTGAGCCCCCCCCCCCTTTGCTTGATTATGTGCATTGCATTCCATATCAAAATGCATACTTGGTTCCTTGGGCCATCATGCATGGAAATGCACAATTGGTGGTCCGAGAATCGAGAATCATTTCCCTTTGAGTCATGAATATGATAAGGGGTGTGATTGGTGCATACATTGCTTGAAATGCATTGCCATGCTATGTTATGCCCTCTGCTGCTGTCAAAAACAGATTCTGCAGGAATATTTGGCCGGCCGGCCATCCGCAGTGCCGACCGGCCATCCATAAGTGGCCGATGGATTAATTTGTGGCCGGTGACCATTCTCCATGGCCGGTGACCAATTCCCTCAGCCGGTGGTGTTCCACAGCATTCAGGGAAGCAACCCTAAGATTTGTGCAGTCTTCAGAGAAGGATAATAGTTAAAGCAGAGGCAACTTGTTCATGGTAGTAGCTTTCCGAGCGGAGCTGAGCACACATTGCATTGGGCCTTCTTCCCGAGGCTGTTTACTGCTTTCATTAGATTAGTTAATTTTTTAATTAATTAATTGGTCTGTAATATTTAATTAGCTTGTAGGTTAATTAATTTGTATTATTCTTTCGGTTCCTCCGAGCGAGGGCAAATTTTTAATAAGTGTGGATGCATGTGTGCATGTCTTCCAACCCCCACTTCTTTCTCCCTTTTACTTACCTGCTTTTGATGGTAAGTATTAGGACATGTTTACTTTAGCATACCTTATGCGATGCATGCATGCATCATTCATTAGTCTTGCATGCACCAGGCTCAGCGTATCATGCTAACTGCATAAAGTATTTCAAATCTAACTTGAGTACATGCTATCTGTGCATTTTCACCTGTCATCCTTAGATTAGCCAAGCCTATTCTAGATTGCATTCTGTATGTGTTGCATTAGCCACTTAACATGGACACGGATCATGCATTGATTGCTAACATGTTCTTGTCTTGGCTCGGAGTACATTATAAGTATTTTTATGCTTTAGCATCTCACATGAGTGTGAATGTCAACATGACAGCATGCTTACCATATGGCTAGATGCTTATGTGATATAAGCTGCTTGAATGCCTGTGGGTGAAGGTTAGATTGTTTGAGTTGGAACAACTCATTGAAATCCGTGCTTTAGCCTACTTGCGAGTAGCAAATTTCAAACTGTTTTTCAAACAAACGGATATGCAATGCTTCGTTCCAAATTAGGCGATCTAGTCTATATTTTTGTGTTGTGCGCATCATATAGTAATTCTAGCTAATTAACTGGAATAAGAACACATAACGTTCTCAAAATCAGATATCATGGTTAGTAGAGGCCGATCTTTGGATCGGGCGAGAGGGGGTGCTCATAGCTGACCTTCCCCAATCGTACCCAAGTTTTCGAGCCGAGGCAAATTTGGTGATGACGGACACGTGGCCTTCGGCATCGGGTCAGGGTTTCCTAAATTCCCCCATAAAAAATATTTAGGTGGCGACTCTATATCTGGCTGAGCAGTCCATGTTTGGCACTTCTTTTCAAAAATCTATTTCTCAAAACGATTTGCCAGATTTGGACTCTTTGGTTCAGATTAAGAACCGTGACAAAACGAGTCCGAACTGTGGTAGCATAAGTCCCTCGGGGCGTGTCCACAGTTTCTGGCGACTCTGCTGGGGAGATTAAAGAACTTGACTTGAGTTCATGATATCTTGTTTTGACTACACTTATGTGTTTCTTTGCATTGTGTAGACATCCCATTTTTGACCGTCCTCAAGACTTGGACGTCACCGTTTGAACACACGGTGATCTTCCATGTTTGTGTTCGTTTGGAGTTCCCGGAGGCCTCGGCTCGCGTGCCTTGCCTCAGGATCTCCGAACTCGACCGTTTAGTGTCTGGTTTTGCACCAAACACTTGCATCTTGCCCTTGAGAGGCAGGGTGGGGCTTGTAGACCATCCCCACCCACCACCGGCAGTGGCTAGAGGCCACCGGCTGGTGTTTGCTGCCACCGGCAATTTTTATTGCCGGCCGGCACTTTTTGTTGCCGGTCAGCACTTTTTAGTGCCGGCCGGCACTCTTTTTGGCCAAGATGGCATTTTTGGCCGGCCGATTGCTGTTCATCTGCTTTTGCAGATATTTTTAGACAGCTGTCTTGCTTTTGCATCCCTCCATACACGTGTATGGAGGGATCTCCCTCTTGTAAAGCTTGTCTTGTAAGCTTTACAAGACATATAGAGAGAGGCTCTCTCTTAGGCAAAAAGGGGGAGCTAGGTTAGAGAGTTTAGATATTTTGAGAGCAAAAATAGCCATTGTTGAGCTCTGGTTCTAGGGTTTGAGTTAGATACATTTTCTATCTCTCTTTCCCTCTCATTTGTGCACTAGGTGCTTTGTGTCTTACTATTGCACACAAACACCTAGTGTTTCACCTTCCTTTGGCTCTTGAGGTTCTAAAGGACTGGTTTTGAAGTTTTGGCATTGGATTCAAGCTAAAGGAGGCCATTGGAGCACCATTTGTGAAGGGGTCTTCAAGGGTGAGAACTTAGTCTCCTTTTTCCCCATTTTTGCATTGATTTTCTACCTATCTTAGAGCTATTTTTGTGCTTATTGTATAATAAAAAAAAGTTCTGTTTTTAAGCCCTCTTTATTGTTTATTAAGAGTGTTTTGTTGTTTGAGGGTGGTTGACCCCCCTTAGGCCTTGAAAGGCCTCATTTTGGGCCATTTTGTGCTAGCTCCGGGATTTTGGTGTTGGGGTCTCTTCACCACTGAAATCTTGAGGGATTTCAGTGGTGAAGATGATGCCTTGAAGTCCCAAGAAGGAGAGGGCCACCCCCTCTCCTTGTTGTCCTTGAAAAGGGCATATTTTGGCCTCTTGAGAGAGCACTATGCTTGAGTGTGTGTTGAACATGTTTGGGATATTTTTCATGCTTATATGTCCATAATATAACATGATTTTAAGTTGGTTTTGGTACTCCATGCAAGCTTAGCATAGTTGCCATGTAATGCCTTGTTTATGCCTTAATATGCCTTAGGTTGTTAGCCTTTGTTGGAGCATGTTTTAGGCTTAGTCTTGTGAAGATTATGTGCATATTTTGCCATGTTTTAGGTCTGTCCATAAGTGTTTGGGTTGATTTTGGCATGCTTGATATAGCTCCTTTGTATTTGGGCTTGTTGGCCTTGAGTATGTGCATGTGTAGCATGGCATCTTTGCATTGTTTTGGTGATTTGGGACCACCCTACACGCTATTTCAGTCCCATTTTCATGCTTGTTTGATTACCTTGCATGTCTCTTTAATGCTTTGGAAGCATGTGTTGCATGCTCCATGTTTTGGTCATTGTGTATGCCTTTGTATTTGAGTCACTTAGATGCCATCTAAGGAGTCCTTTGGCCTTGTTTTGACATGCTAAAAATCTATCTTAGTAGTTTAATGCATGCCATGTTTGTTGTGATAAACATGCTTCAAAGCTTCATGACTTGCTTCAAGTACTTGGACCATGCTTGCATGCACTTGCTTGTCTTGTTTAATATGATTTGGAATCATTTTATAACATGATTTTAGAGCTCATGTTGCATGCTAATTGTTCATGATTGTCCCTTTCAAGTGTGCTTGAGGGTTGTCTAATTTGTGCCTAAGTGTTGGCCTTCCAACATATGTATGTGTGCATGTGTTTTGGTCTCCATTTTTGGGCATTAATGGCTACTGTTTTAGGCCTATTTAGAGCTGCCTAATTCATGCATAAGTCCATCTTTCCATCTATTTGCATTGCCATATGTATGCTTGTATGCTTGCATAAGCTTGCCCCCCATGCCATGTTGCATCCTTAGCTTGTATGCTTAGGTTGCATTGCATTTTGCATGCATTCCTTGTCCCTTGATTTGGTGATAGGGATTAGGACTTTGGTTTGATTTGGTTTGCATGCATTTGAAATCAAAGTTGCATACTTGGTTCTTTGGGCCATCATGCATGGAAATGCGTGATTGGTGGTCCGAGAATCGAGGCACATGCCCCTTTGAGTCATTATCATGATAAGGGACATGGTGGGTGCATATATGCCTTGAATTGTGCTGCCATGCTTTGCCTTGCCCTCTGTTGCTGTCATTTGCAGATTCTGCAGGAACATTCTGCCGATCGGCAGTGTAAGGTGCCGGCCGGCAACAACTTCTCTGCCGACAGCCTCATTTTGTGCCGATGGCCACATACTGCTGCCGGTGGTAATTCCACTCAGCCGGTGGTACTCCCCAGTGTCCAGGGATGCAGTCCTGAGGTTTTGACAGCCTCCAGAGGAGTGAAGGAAGGAAAACAGAGGCAGCCTATGCATGGCGGCGCGTTTCCCGAGGCGGTATACTGTTTTTATTTAGCTTAATTTAATTTGTTAATTAATTAATTTGTAATTATTAATTAGCTTGCGTAGTTAATTAATCTGTAATATTTATTTGGTCCCTCCGAGCGAGGGCAAATCTATAATAAGTGTGTGTGGGTGGTGTGTATGTCTTCCAACCTCACTTCTTTCTTCCCTTTTATTTACCTGCTTACGATGGTAGATTAGGGCACGTTTAATTTAGCATGCCTTATGCTATGCATGTGTGCATCCATGCATTTGTATTGCATGCATTAGGCTCAGTACATCACGCTAACTGCATTTGTATTTCAAATTCTAAACTGAATATGTGATAGTTGTGCATTCTCACATGCCATGTTTAGGATAGCCGAGCCTATTCTAGCAACACTTTGTATGCGATGCATTAGGCACTTAACATGGACTTGGATCATGCATGTTTGCTAACGAGTTCTTTGTTTTGGCACGGAGTACGATGTAAGTATTTTCCGCTTTAGTATATCGCATGAGTGTGAATGTTGCCATGACAGCATGTTTAACATGTGGCTAGATGCTTATGTGTTATAAACTGCTTGGACGCCTGTGGGTGAAGGTTGGATTGTTTGAGTTGGAAGAACTCATTGAAATCCGTGTTTTAGCCTACTTGCGAGTAGCAAATCCAAAACATTTTCCAAAACAAATGGATATGCAATGCTTACTTCCAAATTAGACAATCTAGTCTATACTTGTTTGCTGCGCGCATAACATAGTAATTCTAGGCTAATAATTGGTTTAAGAACACATAAAGTTTTCAAAAACGGATATCACGGTTAGTAGAGGCCGGTCTTCGGACCGGGCGAAAGGGGGTGCTCATAGCTGACCTTCCCCGATCGTACCCAAGCTCCCGAGCCGAGACAACTCCGGTGATGACGGACATGTGGCCTTCGGCACCGAGTCAGGGTTTCCTAAATTCTCCCATAAAAAAAATATTTAGGTGGCGACTCTGTATCTGGCAAAGCAGTCCATGTTTGACACTACTTTTTCAAAAATCTGTTTCTCAAAACGATTTGCCAGATTTGGACTCTTTGGTTCAAGATTAAGAACCATGACACAAATCGAGTCCGAACTATAGCAGTGAGGCCCCCCTCCGCGGGCGCGTCTACACATTGCATGTGCGTTGGTGCGCCTAGGACATCGTGTTTGCCATCTGCTATTCCTGAGCTGTTTGCCAGAAGCTTGCCTTGTCAAGGCATGACCATAAGGCTGATCGGTTGCGGGCTCTACCAGTATGGGAACACAAACCCTGGTTTTTACCGGGGCACCCTTTTCGACCATTCGACCTAGTGCATATTCGAAATCGATAGTGGCCATTCCAAACTAGGACAGATTGCTTACCCGATATTAGGTTGTTTGAAACCGCTGTGTGCATAGTAAAACCCTAGCTCCTGACAAAATAGGACAAGGAAACCCTACCCCAACATAGGGGTGTTTCGGCTCTCATTTGCTTGCTATGTGCTTTTTGAAGTTGGCCTCTACAGGAATGCATATATCAGTTTGCAAGTCTGGGTATCAGGCCTGCGGGCATCAGTGTTTTGAGAATCAGTTATATCTGCGGGTATCAGATTCAGATTTGGGGCAGTGATTTTAGGGAACAGTGATCAGTAGTAGAATACAGTTATTCAGTTATGCCTATGCCTGTTCTCATGAAATTGGGCTGAGATGCTGCATGTTTTCTCTTTTGCTAGGTAGTCCAGGAACCATAGCTTTAGAAGGCTCCAATATCCCCCGAGGTTCATTGGATTTGTACTGATAGACTTTGTCAGGTTAGAGACTCAGTTCAAGGGTAATCAGGGCCAGAGAAGGCTAGTCAAGCACAGATCACCAGTTCAGCGGTTACCAGATCAGTGACCCTTATCCACCCTACCAGTGAACAGTCAGGCTGAGGCCTCAGTTTTTATCACAGAGATAGGTATACCAGTCAGTTAGCCGGAACAGCAGAACATGGCAGGAATGGAGGAAATGATGCGTCAACTCCAAGAGAGCATGAAAACCATGCAGTAGGATGCTGCTCATCAAGCAGAATTTGCCAAACAGCAGGCTGAAATCAGGGCTCAACAGGCAGACCTAATTGCCCGGCTACAGCAGCAAATAGGAGCATCTGCTTCACATCGGGCTCCTCCCCCACCCAGAGTTCCAACACTCGGGGAGACAGCTAATGTCCAGGAAGATACGGACATTCCGACAGGGACACCTCCGTCCCCAATCCTACCCCAGCTATCTAAAGCACCGATCAACCCGCTGGATTCACCCTTTGAGTACGAATTAGACCCTACAGCGCTGAAGATGAGCAACCTGGAAAAGATGTTCAAGAAATCTCAAGAAGTAAAGTCCATTCCAGACATTGAGGACGGATACACCGACTCAGCTGTGACACTACCGGACCGATTCAAGATGTCTCACATCGACCGCTTTGATGGATCTGGGGATCCCATGGTGCATTTGTGATTGTTTTCGAACATACTAAGGCTGATGGGCCTCACCAGATTACAGAAGCTATCATTGTTTGGCCGGACCCTGTCTGGGATAGCCGCAATCTGGTATGCAAAATTGGAGAACTCTGTAAAATAGAATTAGGAAGAGATGGCTGAGGCCTCCAGTGATCAATACTCCTACAACGCACAGATTGAGGTCACAACTCGTGATCTTGAAGTTACCCGCCAAGAGCCAAAGGAGTGCTTCTCAGAATTCGTGGCCCGCTGGAGGACCAAGGCCTCAATGATGACCATTAGGCCAACGGATAAGGATCAAATACGGATGGTTGTACGCAACCTCCAGCCCAAACTAATGCAGAAAATGATCGTGCTCCCCTTTCCTACCTTTTCAGATTTGCATGAGATGGGAGTACAGATCGTGGACGCTATGAAGCAAGGCCTTATTGACCAGGAGAAGGAGCAGCCTAGGAGGGCATTTACCCACAGTTCGAATGCGACCCCCAGCGGTGATGCAGCTGCAAGATCTTCCGAAGTGGGCATGGTCGCCACCACCACACCAAGAACAGCCACCCTCTTTGTTGGTGCATCCAATCCAAACTCCCGAACTTCGGACTATCTACCCCGAGGCAAGAGGGTTTTTACCCCACTCTATATGCCTTTGTCTAAAGCTCTAAGGGTCCTACTCAAGAAAGGACATCTGAAACCGTTAGAACAACGGCCTCTACCCGATCTTCTCCCTGCAAAGCATGACCCGACTAAGTACTGTGCTTTTCATCAACAAACCGGTCATGACACCGACAGTTGCGTCCGTCTCCGCCACGAGATACAAAATCTGATTGACAATGAGGTCATCGTCGCACCAAGCTCTGCAAAGTCTATCGGCACTTGATCAGTGAACTTGTGGGGGATAATGTGACTATGTGATCGGGGGATAAACTACCTACGGGCGGCGCTCAGTTTACTCCAGATGTGGCGTATGGCACGCACTGTTTTGAGCATCTGTGAATGCTGGTTTTTGTACTTTCTGACTCGGGTATTGAGTCAATTTTGTTATGTCATTTAGAGTCTGTCTCGTTGTATAGAGTCAGTCTTTTCATACTGAATCAGTTGGGTCTGTCTGGTTGTATCGAGTTAGTCCTGTTTTGTCAGAGTCGAGTGATTCTGGGGATGTTACCTCAGATGTCACTATTTTGTTTGGTGTTTGTCTCTTTGCTTTCTTTTTGAGTCTGTTTCTGCCGTAGAGCCAGTTACAACCGGGAAATCTGAAGAAAACAGTTGTGGCTGTCATGTTTTGTACTTATTGCTGCTTTAAGCCAATTGTGCCAACAGATCTGAATGAAAAAGCAGTAATTCTCGCACTCTTGTGTTTGCTTCTGCCGTGTGCCAGTTATGCCAGAAATTCTAAATGAGATGGCAGTATTTGACTAGAAGCTGTGTCTTTTCTGTGCCTTGAATTCATTGCATCGACCTAAGTTTTCCAAAACTTTTTTCGAAACATTATGATAAAAAACGAAGAGGAAGGAATTCCTCGGGTTTTGCAAAATTTGATCAATTGAGAGAAAGAGAGGCATGCTAAGCCCTTAATGATCGAGATCATGCTTGTTAATGTGAGTACTGAGAAGGATCCTGACTTGATCCAGATTGGTTCTGCACTGTCTTCAGCGTGAGCGATTTGTCATTTTCTTAAAAGATTTCAAAAAAATGTTTTGCGCAATCCTGCGAAGACCTGTGTGGAATCGCTCTTGAGATTGTGCAGCCTAGGATCGCTCTCAGCCTCGAGACTTAAGCCCTTGATTTCAAACCTTGGACCTTGGATTCAGAATGTTCAATGGTCAACTACAACGTGAGGCATGTGTGGCCAGATTCAAAGCAGCCCTTGAACAAGAGGCAAGAAAGTCAGATCAAGAAGACCAGATGTCATCAAAAGAAGCTTGCAAAGCTAGATCAGAAGCACCCCTGGAACTAGGGGCAAAGAATTTCAAATGTGCTCGAAGAGCCGAAGATGGATCATTCCACAAATCAAAGAAGGTCGGCAAGAATGCCAAATCCCAGAGGGAGGAAAGAAGAAAGTATTGCTGAAGAAAAACTGAGTTCCGATCCACAACACTAGGGGCAAATTCAACCCCCCATTGGATGGACTCCTGCATCGTCAGCGAACAGCAGCCATTCTCCTGGATTCAGATGACTTCGGGATCTCAAAACCATTTGACATGAACAAAGCTACACGTTTACCCTTGAGAGGCTCGCTGGGTCGAAAACCCGGAAGGGCGACCTAGGCAAAATTTAGAGCAAGAAAAAAAAATAATAAAAAAAAAAATGCAAAGAATGAAGAAAAGATGAAAAAAGAAAAGGAAAAAAGAAAAGAAAAGATGAAAAAAAATGAAAAGAATTGAAAAGAAAATAAAAACAAAGCTCGCAAGGTTGAAAACCTGGAAGGATGGCCTTGGCAAAAGTTAGAGCGCAAAAGGAGAGGTTAATACCCGAGTGTACCTTACACCCTGAACTACGTATGGCTTGATTCCCATGTTTGGAATACGTAAGCAACTTTATCTTGAAGTCCAGCCACAAACACTTCAAATTCGATTATGTCCATGTGATGGTTTTGGTCATCTTTGTCTTCTCTATATCCAAGAATTTGGTTGTGTTCGTCACTTTGAGGACCGACTACAATGTGCTGCGATGCCATTCAAACAAGGGGCAACTTCCCGTTGCCATTCAATGCGCCGCGGTGCTATTCAAACAAGGGGCAACTTTCCGTTGCCATGCATTGTCCTTCAGACAAGGGGCAATTTTCCATTGCCTCCGATCCGAGGTCATGCATCTCAAGAGTAGGTTCTGTGCTCGTTGAGCAGTGGCCGTTTGCAAAAACAATTTTTGAGAATTTTTACTGAGGTTAACTGATCTCTCAAAAATTATTCCATCTTTTCCAAAACCGGACCATTTCTTGGACCTAAAAAGGGAAAATTTTCAGTGCTCATAACCTAACTTGCATGATTTTCAAATCAAAAATCGAACAAGTATGTTAATCTAACTCTCATATTGGTCAAAATTGTTTTAGTAGAAAGCAAAAACAAAAAATGATCAAAATAATGAACTAGGGGCACAGTTGAGTCAGGCTTCCTATTTTTCCCCCGTTGTCAATGCATCTGCCAGAAAGGGCACTCTACCTGCTAGAAAAGGGCACTCTACCTGCTAGAAAAGGGCACCACTGAAGCTGACCGCAAAAGGGCAGAAAGCTCTCACATCCTCCAAGCAACGAGGTATCAAGCCAAGTGCGAAGCACGAACCGGAATGGGACAAAATATTCCACTCCCTTATCTGGACAGATCTGATCACGTCCAAACTCCCCAGCAGAGCATCATCAACCGATGTTAGCTGCAGATTTGCTACACGCCCAGTTGTAGCGCAGCCCCTCTGTGGAAGAAGCTCACTGTTGTAAACAAGAATGAGAATCTGGTAGAATACCAGAGGCAAGAGCCGACAATTTCCAGCTTATCCATCAACCACCCAGGGGAGGGATAAAAAATGAGATATTGAAGAATGGAGAGGTGTGCACTGAGAGAAAAAGTGAGAAAAAGGGCTTTTTTAGAAAAATAGAGCCTGAGGGCCGAGTGATGTGAGAATCACAAATGAGAAAAAGGGTGGGAAATAATACCCGGAAAAAACTGGCTCCTCGCGTACTGAGAGGTCTCTGGTCTTTGTAACATGTCTGTGTGTCA
The DNA here is from genome assembly GCF_055761805.1 of Camellia sinensis. Classification (NCBI taxonomy): domain Eukaryota; kingdom Viridiplantae; phylum Streptophyta; class Magnoliopsida; order Ericales; family Theaceae; genus Camellia; species Camellia sinensis. Next base: position 50,456,235 of record NC_138966.1, read on the forward strand.
TGTCTTTTGTTTTGTTTGTCTCGATTCTTGCTTTGAGTCGTCCTGAGCATGACTCGATGTGTTTTGGTTGTTTACCTTTTGTTTTCCATTGTTGAGTCGTAGTGCACTGTGTTCAGTCTTAGGCTCAATACCCGATCGAGAACTCATTTCTCAATTTCAATCAAATCGTTTTGTGCTCGGAGTGCTGTGCCATTCTCCACATTTGTGCAAAACAAGAATTTGTTCTTTCTTAAAACCGCAGGGTTCAACCTAGGTCATGCAAGAACAGTAAAACAAGGACCTATTTGAAGCTATATGGGTTCCAGACTACAAAGCAAAAGAAAATAGGGAAAACCGAAGCATCTGAGTGTGTTTCACCTTCAGCAAATTCCGTGATTGTACTCCGGATGTACCTCTTCAGGCCTTGTCAGTGCTCCGAAGAATGAGTGTGCCTCTACTCCAAGCTTAAGCCTGCTTCAAGTCAGAATGGCAATTAAAGCAGTAGCAGATGTTATCTCTCGCCAATATAAACAGGGTGTACCCTTTTCAAGCGGAGTGTGTTACAAACCCCTCCGAGAGGTAAATCGGAGGTTGCGTTTGGATTTGGTCTCGTTAAGGCTTGTATTTCCTTATTCGGCATTTTGTTTCAAACGCGCTTTTGAAGTTGCACATTCGTCGCATCGTTATGCACACCATTTCTCGCATTGTGACATACACCATTCGTTGCATTGTTATGCACATCTATCTAGCATTGTTATGCACCGTTACACCTGCATTGTTATACACATTATATTTGCATTGTCATGCACCTCTTCACTTGCGTAGTCACGCACATTCCACTTGCATTGTTATGCACGCCCTTTTACACCTTTTCGAAACACCTGGGATACGTCCCTATGTTTCTGTACCTCTCTGAAACACCGGGATACGTCCCTATGTTTCTTCTCATTTTGAAAACACCTGGGATACGTCCCTATGTTTCTTCTTCATTTCGAAACACCTGGGATACGTCCCTATGTTTCTCTACCTCTTTGAAACACCGGGATACGTCCCTATGTTTCTTCTCCTTTTCAAAACACCTGGGATACATCCCTATGTTTCTTCTTCATTTCGAAAAACCTGGGATACGTCCCTATGTTTCTTCTTCATTCCAAAACACCGGGATACGTCCCTATGTTTCTTCTTCTTTTCCGAAACACCAGGATACGTCCCTATGTTTCTCCTTCCTTCCGAAACACCGGGATACGTCCCTATGTTTCTCCTACCATTCCGAAACACCGGGATACATCCCTATGTTTCTCCCTCTTTGGTTAAAAGCGTTCGGAATACGTTCCAATGCTCACACCATTCTGAAACACCGGGATACGTCCCTATGTTTCTCCCTCTTTGGTTAAAAGCGTTCGGAATATGTTCCAATGCTCACACCATTCTAAAACACCGAGATACGTCCCTATGTTTCTCCGTCTTCAGTTAAAAGCGTTCGGAATACATTCCAATGCTCACACCATTCTGAAACACCGGGATACGTCCCTATGTTTCTCACTCAATTCGAAACACCGGGATATGTCCCTATGTTTCTCCCCCTTTGGTTAAGAGCATTTGGAATACGTTCCAATGCTTGAACCACTTTGAAACACCAGGATACGTCCCTATGTTTCTCATTTTCCGAAGCACCGGGATACGTCCCTATGTTTCTTCTCCTTTTCCGAAACACTGGGATATGTCCCTATGTTTCTCTCTTTGTTCCTTCCTCACACAATTTCGGCGTGTTTGGAATTTGACTTAGGTTGCGTTGTATGCACTCCTAATTGTTTATTTTGGACCTCCTCTCATGATTCCGGCATGGTTGGAGTTTGTCACCCTTTGCATCTTTACTATCATAGCATTTCATTCGCGCTATCTTGTGCACCTCACCTGTACTTGTTAGTACATTGCATTGTTTTGAATACAAACCGGCTTCGCGAAAGCGTATAAGTCCAATTACAAGCCGGCTTCGCGAAAGCGTATAAGTCCAATTACAAACCGGCTTCGCGTCAGCGTATAAGTGCAATTACAAACCGGCTTCGCGTAGCGTATAAGTCCAATTTTCAAACCGGCTTCGCGTAGCGTATAAGTCCAATTTTCAAACAGGCTTCGCGTAGCGTATAAGTCCAATTTTCAAACCAGCTTCGTGTAGCGTATAAGGCCAATTCTCAAAGTTTTCTTGCATATCATTTGCATCCTGTCCCTGAACTACGCTAGTTTGATTCTTTGGAAAGGGATATGTAGGCAGCCTGCGGGCACAACCATTTATTTATCGGTAGCTTGTATGCTTTGTCTAAGTCTTCGGCCTTGTCAAAAATAGGTCGTCTCTGGGCTTTGACATTCACTCCCGTCATTTTTATGACTTTCGACTTCTGTCAAAGAGGGGCAACTGTAGACACCCCATTTTTGACCGTCCTTAAGACTTGGACGTCATCGTTTGGACACTCGATGATTACCCTTGTTTGCGATCATCTTGAGTTCTCGGAGGTTTCGGCTATGCGCCTTACCTCAAGACCTCTCGACTTGTTCGTTTTGTGTTTGGTTTTGCAACAAACACTTGTTGTTTTGATTCTGAGGGTGGGAAATAGCTTGTAGGCCCTCCCCACACCTCACCGGCCATGGCTTGAAGCCACCGGCCTTGTTTCTTTGCCACCGGCCATTGGTGATGACTGGTCGGCACTATATTTGGTCGGTCGGCCATCTGTTTTGGTCAAATAGCATTTTTAGCTGGCCGACCACTGTACATCTGCTTTTGGCAGATATTTTGTGCCAGTTGTGATAGCCGGCACCCACTTTGCTCCCCTCCATACACGTGTATGGAGGGATCTCCCTCTTGACTAGCTTACTTGAGAAGCTTTGCAAGAGTGAGCTCTATAAGAGGGAGCCTCTTCTCCCTCCACTAGGGTTACAACATTTTTTCTAGAGAGAGCTCTGAACTAGGGTTTAAGTTGTGTATCTATCCTATATCTATATCTCTCTCTCTCTCTCTGTCTCTTGTGTTTTGTGTGTGTTTGGTCTTACTTTTGTGCACAAACACCCACCATTACACCTTCATTTAGCTAATAAGGTACTAAGAGGCTGTTCTTGAAGTTTTGAACCTAATTTGAGCCAAAGAAGCTGCTGGTCCATCATTCTTGAAGAGGGTCAACAAGGGTAAGAACTTATCCCTTTTATTCCGCATTTTTGCATAGCTCTTTAGGCTGCCTTGCAACTGTTTTTAGACTTGGTGTATAACATATACAAGTTTTGTTTTTGCCTACTCTAAATAGTTGGTTAAGGGTGTTTTGAGACTTGAGGTTGTTTGACCCCACTTAGGGCTTATTTGAACCCTTTTTTGTGCTATTTTGGTGAGCTCCGGGACCATTGTGTTTGGGCCTCCTCACCACTGAAATCTTAACGGATTTCAGTGGTGAGGATGGTGCCTTGAGGTCCCAAGAATGAGAGGGCCACCCCCTCTCTTTGTTGTCCTTGAAAAGGGCGATTTTAGCCTCTTGAGGGAGCATCTAGTTTAGGTCCATGTTGGTCATGCCTTAACTAATTTTTATGCTTATTATGTCATAATATAGCTCTTTTTTTACTTAGTTTGGACACACCATGCTTGCTTAGCATACTTGTCTTGTAATGCCATCTTTAGGTCTTAACATGCTTTAGGTTTTGATCCTTGTTCTAGCATGATTTTGGCCAAGCTTTGTGAAGCTTTCGTGTTTGTTTTAGCATGCTTAAGTTCTGTTCTTGGTTGTTTTAGTCGACCATAGCATGCTTAGTATAGCCACCTTGCATTTTGGCTTGTTAGCCTTAGGTGTGTGAGTGTGTAGCATGCATTACTTGCATTATTTCAGTGGTTTGGAACCACTTACCATGTTATTTCAGTCCTAATAACATGCTTGCATACTTGCATTTGATACTCCTTTGTTGCTTTAAAAGGTCGTTGCCTCATGCTCCATGAATGTGCTCCCTTGTATGCTTGTATGTTTAAGCCACTTAGATGCCATCTAGGTGTTCCCTTAGCATTCTCTAGGTCTGTCTTGAACCTGTTTTAAGTCCTCTTGGCCTTGTGAGGCTTGGTTGACTTAGCCGTGGTTTAAGTCTCCTTGACTTGCCTCAAATACTTGGACCAATCGCATGCCATGTTTGTCTTGTTTAAATTGGTTTGGCACCACTATTAACATGATTTCCAGAGTTTACATTGCATGCTAATTGTCCATGTTTAGGCCCTTTAAAGTTTGCTTAAAGATTGCTTGTTTGATGCTTAAGTGTTGGCCCATCAACATGTACATGTGTGTGTGTGTAGGCCCTCATTTCCATAGCATTGGCCACTATTTTAGGCTTGTTTGGGGGCTGCCTAAATTAGTTTAAGTCCACCCCTTTGCATGTTGTTGCATGCTCACCTTGTGTGTTGTTGCATACTTGTGTGTTGTTGCATGATTGAATGAAGTCACATGCTTGCTTGCATGCTTGAACATCCATATTGTGTCTTGCATATTTGTAGGTTGCATTGCTTCATGCCTTACATGCTTCTTTACTTAGATTGTGTGCCTAACCTACATTACACATTGCATTGCCATGCTGCATACTAGCCTCCATACCTCGGATGCATTGCATTGGCATGCATGCCTCACCTCTTGAGTTGAGTATGATAGAGGTTGAGCCCCCCCCCCTTTGCTTGATTATGTGCATTGCATTCCATATCAAAATGCATACTTCGTTCCTTGGGCCATCATGCATGGAAATGCGCGATTGGTGGTCCGAGAATCGAGAATCATATTCCTTTGAGTCATGAATATGATAAGGGGTGTGATTGGTGCATACATTGCTTGAAATGCACTGCCATGCTATGTTTTGCCCTCTACTGCTGTCAAAAACAGATTCTGCAGGAATATTTGGCCGGCCAACCATCTACAGTGCCGACCGGCCATCCATAAGTGGCCGATGGATTAATTTGTGGCCGGTGACCATTCTCCATGGCCGGTGACCAATTCCCTCAGCCGATGGTGTTCCACAGCATTTAGGGAAGCAACCCTGAGATTTGTGCAGTCTTCAGAGAAGGATAACAGTCAAAGCAGAGGCAACTTGTGCATGGCAATGGCTTTCCGAGCGGAGCCGAGCGCGCATTGCATTGGGCCTTCTTCCCGAGGCTGTTTACTGCTTTCATTAGATTAGTTAATTTGTTAATTAATTAATTGGTCTGTAATATTTAATTAGCTTGTAGGTTAATTAATTTGTATTATTCTTTCGGTCCCTCCGAGTGAGGGCAAATTTGTAATAAGTGTGGGTTCGTGTGTGCATGTCTTCCAACCCCCACTTCTTTCTCCCTTTTACTTACCTGCTTTTGATGGTTAGTATTAGGACATGTTTACTTTAGCATACCTTATGCTATGCATGCGTGCATCATTCATTAGTCTTGCATGCACCAAGCTCGGCTCATCATGCTAACTGCATAAAGTATTTCAAATCTAACTTGAGTACATGTTATCTGTGCATTTTCACATGTCATCCTTAGATTAGCCGAGCCTATTCTAGATTGCATTCTTTATGTGTTGCATTAGCCACTTAACATGGACTTGGATCATGCATTGATTGCTAACATGTTCTTGTCTTGGCTCGGAGTACATTATAAGTATTTTTATGCTTTAGCATCTCGCATGAGTGTGAATGTCAACATGACAGCATGCTTACCATGTGGCTAGATGCTTATGTGATATAAACTGCTTGAATGCCTGTGGGTGAAGGTTAGATTGCTTGAGTTGGAACAACTCGTTGAAATCCGTGCTTTAGCCTACTTGCAAGTAGCAAATTTCAAACTGTTTTTCAAACAAACGGATATGCAATGCTTCGTTCCAAATTCGGTGATCTAGTCTATATTTTTGTGTTGTGCGCATCACATAGTAATTCTAGCTAATTAACTGGAATAAGAACACATAACGTTCTCAAAATCGGATATCATGGTTAGTAGAGGCCGATCTTCGGATCGGGCAAGAGGGGGTGCTCATAGCTGACCTTCCCCAATCGTACCCAAGTTCCTGAGCCGAGGCAACTTTGGTGATGACAGACACGTGGCCTTCGGCACCGAGTCAGGGTTTCCTAAATTCCCTCATAAGAAATATTTAGGTGGCGACTCTATATCTGGCAAAGTAGTCCATGTTTGGCACTTCTTTTCAAAAATCTGTTTCTCAAAACGATTTGCCGGATTTAGACTCTTTGGTTCAGATTAAGAACCGTGACAAAACGAGTCCGAACTGTGGTAGCATAAGTCCATCGGGGCACGTCCACACCATGCATTGTATAGCTACAATGCATTCTAGCTTGTTAGCTTTGAATGTCCAAGTCCCTAGCATGCGTTGCTTAGACTATTTTCATGATTTGGCATCATTTCATATGAGATTTCAGTCCATATAGTGTGGCCATGCATTCACATTTGTCAACTTTTCCTTGCATTGGGAGGTTTGTGTTTTATGCCTTAAGAGTGGATCATTATGCATGCCTCCACGTTTAGGTCTTTTGGATGCCATCTGAGTGGGTTTTTGGGCTTATTTTGACATGCCATAACTCTGATTTTCATTGGTTAAGTCATGGCATGTTTGGTCTTAATAGGTGTAGTATAACACCCCTTGTTAGCCTTGCATGCCTCACGCCTTTTGGACTTTTGTTCTAGTTTGTTTTGGCCTTGGTCCATGCGTGTTTTAGACTCACTTTGATATGCTTTAAGACTGTTTTGGTTTGCTTGGGCCATTGGCTTCATGTTTTGCATAGCCTAGTGTAAGTCCCTTTGCTATCTTCAAGTTTTGAGCCTCTTGCATGCCATACTTGTGTTGTTTGTGTGATTTGGCATCATCCCTAGCATGATTTCAGAGCTTGTAGTGTTGTCTCACTTGCATGTTTTTCCCTTTTTAAATGCTTTTAAGAGTTGGTGTCTTCATGCCTTAATTCTTGGGCCAATTGACATACATGTTTGTATGTTCATTTCATACCATCGTTTCATCACTTTGGCCACTGATTTTTGGCGTGGCTGAGGCCTATCCATTTTCAGTATAAGTCCATAGACCATGTAGTTTGTGCGTTTTTGCATGCTTATCGCATTACATGTTGTTGCATGCTTGTTGTTGGTATTGTTGTTGCATGCCTATTATATTACATGTTTGCATGTTTAGGTTGCATTTCATTTTGCATGCTTGGTCACATTGCGTTTGGCATGCTTGTTACCTTAGCCTTGTGTGCATGTTTGAGTCATATTGCATTTGGCATGCTTATGTTGCATTGCATAGCTTTTCCATGTTGCATGCATTGCATTGTGTTTGGTTTGGGGTGTCAAACCAAACACGAGGACCGAGGGACGTTTCGTACTTGAAGTGATGAAACGTGCCTCAATCCTCGGTCGCCGACACTCTTGATCCAACATGATAGAGTGTGAGGCATTCATGTGTTTTGTGCATTTCATTCACACTGAATTGTGCGACTCGGCTTCTTTGGCCATCATGCATCGAAATGCGTGATTGATGGCTCGAGAGTCGAGCACTACACTCCTTTGAGTTCCAAACATGATAAGGGGTGTAGTTGCACAACATTTTCTTGCAAATGTATTACCATGCCCTTGTTTGCCTTCTGCTATTTTCTTGCAAATGTATTACCATGCCCTTGTTTGCCCTCTGCTGCAGCAATAGGAGTAATCTGCAAGAAGAGATGGTCGATCGGCTATCTTCAGTGCCGATCGGCTAACATTTCTTGGCCGATAGCCTCATAAGTGGTCAATGACCCTTTTCCGTTGGCCGATGGCCATATCCTTTGACCGATGGCCTCTCAGCATGTCCATGAGGTGGTTCAGAAGCATCACAGGAATTTTCACTGTATTCAGAGGAGTATAAGTGTGCAAACAGAGGCAACATGAGGCATGGCAACGGATTTCCAAGCGAGGCGATCGAGCATGCATCATTCAATCATTCTGAAGCGGAGCTGTGGCAGCCTCTTTAATTTCATACTTAGCCTATTTTGTAACTTAATTAATTTGTTTAATTAGTTAAGAGTTTTGTAATAATTAATTAGCTAGGGTAGCTAATTAATTAGTTGGCTTGTATTATTCATTCGGACCCTCCATCGAGAGGGCCAACTGTTGTAATAAGTGTGCGCGAGTGTGTGAATGTCTTCCAACCCTACGTCTTTCTCCCTTTTACTTACCTGCTTTCAGTGGTTAGTTTTAGGACATATTTCAATTAGCATCCTTATGCTATGCATGTTTGCATTCATTCATTTGTCTTGCATACTAACTGCATCGTATTTCAATTCCTACTTGAATACATGTTATCAAGTGTTGCATTTCATATGCCACTTTAGAATAGCCGAGCCTATTTCTAGTTGCATTTTGCATGTGTTGCATTAGCCATCTTAACATAGCTAGGATCATGCATTGATTACTAACTAGCTATTGTTTTGGCTCGGAGTACTAGGTAAGCTTTTACGCTTTAGCATCTTGCATGAGTGTGAGTGTTAACATGACAGCATGCTTGCCATGAGGCTAACTGCTTATGTGTTTAACTGCCAAAATGCCTGTGGGTGAAGGTTGGGTTACTTGAATTGGAACAATTCATTGAAATGTGTGTTTTAAGCCCACTTGAGGGTGGCAAAATCATATTTTCTAAGCCCACTCGAGCGTGGCAAATCCACATCTTAGCCTACTTGCGAGTAGCACCTTCAAATCATTTTCAAACAAACATGAGATGTTTTGTTCCAACTTAAGTGATCTAGTCTATACTTGTGTGTCGTGCGCATCACATAGTAATTCTAGCTAATAACTGGAATAAGAACACATGTGTTTTCAAAAACAAAATATCATGCTTAGTACAGGCCGATCTTTGATCGAGCGAGCGAGGGTGCTCATTGCATGGCCTTCCCCTCTCATACCCAAGTTCCCGAGCCAAGGCAACTTTGGTAATGACGGACACATGGCCTTAGGCACGAGTCAAGGTTTCCTAAATTTTCCAAAACAAAATATTTAGGTGGCGACTCTGTATCTGGAAAAGCAGTCATGTTTGGCACTTCTTTATTAAAAATCAATTTTCGAAAACGATTTGCCGGATTTGGACTCTTTGGTGATTTATCAATCTTGCATTGCACTTTCCGAGATTAGATTCAGAACCGTGACATTAAGTCCGAACTGTAGTATGCTAATGAACGAAAATGGGATTTTCTCGGGACGTTCGGGCACGTCTACACCCTCTCTCTCTCTCTCTCTCTCCTTAGAGTAATTTTAGCCAAAATGAATAAAAAGAGAGGAGTTGAGTGTATAGTGCTCCTTTTATATAAGTTCCCTTAATTACTTTTATTAATATTAAATAATTGGGCACTATATCATTAATTTAATCTAATTAATCTGATCCGAATCAATTTTCAATTAAATTTCATCGTAGGCTCTAAAAATTACGCCAAACACAATGGCGTAGTCAATTTCGGTTTTTGTGGCTGATAGGGCCTTCAATAAAAATTCCAAAGCAGATATTCCTACGGTGAACAGATAGAAATTCAAAACCACATATATTCATATAAATGGCACTCAAAATCATATCAAACACATAATCACAATCACAATTAAGATTAATTAGCATAATACGAACCAGGGTTATCACAGTCTTCCCCCCTTTAGGAAGTTTGGTCCTCTAAACTTATTTTACCTTCGTCAGGGAACAAATGTGGATAGCGTAGTCGCATTTCATCCTTTTTTTCCCATGTGGCATCTGCCCCATAGTGTTCTTTCCACTCTATTTTCACCATTGGGATGGGCTTGCTCCTCAATTGTTTCACTTGCCGGTCGATGATTCATTCCGGCCATTCAACGTACTCCATATTTTCATCAAGAGCTACCCGGTGATAATCAATCACATGGAACAGGTCTCGGAGATAACCCCTTAACATCGACACATGAACCACATTATGGATTTGTTTGAATCCCGGTGGCAAAGCGACTCGATAAGCAACTGGGCCAAGCTTTTCCAGAATTTGAAACGGCCCAATGTAACGGGGCGACAACTTACCCTTCTTTCCAAAGCTGACCTGGCCTTTCATTGGAGTCACGCGAATAAACACGGGCCCAAGTAAAGCTCTATCCCCGACTTCTGTCCAACAAATTGGTGATCTACACCTTCTACCATACAAAGCCTCGTATGGTGCCATGCAGATGCTGGGGTGGAAGTTGTTATTGTATGCAAACTCTTCTAGTGGCAAATAATCTTCCCAACTCCCTTGAAAATCCAAGGCACACATCCTTAGCATATCTTCCAAAGTCTGTATTGTCTATTCTGATTGCCCATTTGTCTAGGGGTGGAATGCGGTACTAAGCCTCAATTCTATCCCCATAGGTCTTTGCAAACTTTTCCACAATCTAGACACAAATTTCGGATCTCTATCGGACACAATAGACACCGGAACTCCATGTAAACGGATAATTTCATCAACATATATAGTAGCTAATCTATAAGCATCAAACATAGTTCTAATAGGTTGAAAATGTGCAGATTTAGTCAGTCTATCAACTACAACCCAAATAGAATCCATACCTCGAGGAGTCCGAGGTAGGCAAACAACAAAATCCATAGTCACATGCTCCCACTTCCATTCAGGAATAGAGAGAGGTTGAAGTAGACCGCCCGGTTTCTGATGTTCACCTTTAACTTGCTGACATTGAAGGCACTTGGACACATATTCTGCAATTTCTTTCTTCATTTTAGGCCACCAATAGCTTTGCTTCAAATCCCAATACATTTTATTTTTACTCGGATGCATAGCAAACACTGATTTATGGGCTTCATCTAAAACCCTTTTCTTTAGTTCCAGAATATCTGGGATACACATTCGGTTTTGAATTCTCAACACTTCGCCTTCAATGCTGAACTCTTCTTTCGGACTTGTCTCAAATTCATCAATCACTTTCTTGAGGAATTCATCCTCTTTCTGTTTCTGTTTAATTTTATCAATGATTGTCAGTTCGGCTGTAATAACGGCTATCAATCTGCCCTGTTCACACAATACCAGTTTAATTTCAGACTTCTCAAAATCATGCAAGATCTCTTTCTGTTCAGTAAGCAACCAAACCATACTCCCCATTGATTTCCTGCTCAACGCATCAGCAACTGTATTAGCTTTCTCGGGGTGATACTGAATCTCAAGATCATAGTCTTTTATCAGTTCAAGCCATCTCCTATGTTGCATGTTCAACTCCTTTTGCGTAAAGAAGTATTTCAGACTTTTGTGATCCGTGTAGACTTCACACTTTGCCCCATACAAATAATGCCGCCAGATTTTCAAAACAAAAACAACTGTGGCCAATTCTAAATCATGTGTTGGGTAGTTCTTCTCGTGTGATCTCAACTGTCGGGAGGTGTAAGCAATAACCTTTCCGTTCTGGAGTAGTACACAACCCAAACCTTTATAAGATGCGTCACTGAAAATTACAAAGTTTTCTGTACCTGTGGGCAATGTCAATACTGGTGCAGTGGTCAGTCTCATTTTCAGTTCATGAAAGGTAGATTCTCTTTCGTCATTCCATTCAAATGATTGCCCCTTGCGTGTCAACTGGGTAAGAGGTACAGCTATCCTCGAAAAGTTTTTCACAAATCTCCTATAATACCAGACTAGGCCCATGAAACTGTGGACTTCTGTCACATTTGTCGATGTAGGCCAATTCACAATTGCCTCTATTTTCTGTGGGTCCACTGAAATCCCTTCCTTGTTGATCACATGCCCTAAGAAAACAACTTCATCCAACCAAAACTCACATTTCTTTAGTTTAGCAAATAATTTCCTTTCCCTAAGTATTTGTAGGACAGTTCTCAAATGATGTTCATGTCCAAGTCTATTCTTGGAGTATATTAAAATGTCATCAATAAAAACCACAACAAATTCATCAAGGTAGGTTTTAAAAATTCGGTTCATTAAGTCCATGAACGCTGCCAGAGGATTAGTCACTCCAAATGGCATAACAAGAAATTCAAAATGACCATACCTCGTTCTAAACGTTGTTTTCTCAACATCCTCTGCCTTTACTTTCAACTAGTGGTACCCGGACCTCAAATCAATTTTGGAAAACACCTGTGATCCCTGCAACTGGTCAAACAAGTCATCAATATGAGGTAAAGGGTATTTATTCTTTATTGTCACCTTGTTCAGTTCTCGATAGTCAATACACAAGCACAAGGTTCTATCTTTCTTTTTCACAAATAACACCGGTGCACCCCAAGGTGAAGTACAAGGTCGGATAAACCCTTTGTCAAGTAGGTCTTGCAACTGTTCTTTCAGTTCTTTCATTTCAGCAGTAGCCATTCTATAGGGAGTTTTGAAAATAGGCCGGGTGTCTGGCATAATCTCAATTGTAAACTCTATCTCCCTGTCCACCAATTCCCCTGGTATTTCATTTGGAAACACATTTGGAAATTTTTTAACAATAGGGATACTATTCAATTCAACATTTACAGATTGTTCAGACAACACGTAACACAAATAACCCTGGCACCCTTTCCTGATCAATTTACATGCCTTCATTGCAGATATTAAATAAGGTGGAGGTACTACCCCGTTACCCACAAACACAATTCCTTCCTGTTCTGGTGGTCTAAACACAACCCGTTTTGTCACACAATCAATGGTGGCACAATATTTAGTTAACCAATCCATGCCCAAAATTATATCAAAGTGCCTAAAGTTCAAGGGCAACAAATCCACATATAGAATGGCATTCCCAACATGCATGTCACAAAAATGATATACATATTCACACAATGCAGATTTCCCGGATGGAGCAGTTACACATAGCAGATACGGCAATAATTCTAGTGGTCTACTCAGCCTAGATGCAAATGCACATGTTACAAAATAGTGTGTTGATCCGGAGTCAATTAACACAAAAGCATCCTGATTACATATAGAAATAGTACCTGAAACAACTACGTTGGCATTCCGTGTATCGCCCGGAATAAGCGCAAAAACTCTCCCTTGTCTCACGGTATCTTCGGTGGTAGTAGATCTCATAGTATTTCTCAGCTTCGGGATTGATGCAGTTGAGCTAGCAGCTAGCTTCCCACTGTTTTGGTTACAATCTCTGGCCATATGCCCTTGTTTACCACATTTAAAACAGGCTCCCGACACATGGTAACAAACCCCACGATGCCTTTTACTGCAAATATTACACATTGGGAATGTATCTCGGGAAGAATTCAAAGTACTTGAGGAGCCCGTGTTTTACTTTTTCAAAAATTTCTTCTTTGAAAAGAAGCCTTGTCTTTTGTTGCCTTTCCAATCAGTTGTTGACTTAGCCTGTCTAGCTATGTTAGCTTCTGATATTATGCCCCTGTCTAGCACCCCAATATAGGTTTCCAGTTTCAAGACATTCACCCTTTCTAAAATGTCGCTTCGAAGCCCACCTTCAAAATGCCTCGCTTTCTTATAATCAGTATCAATCACATGTGGTGCAAACCCGGCCAACTCAGTGAATTTGGCCTCATACTCCACTACCGTCATGCTATCTTGTTTAAGTTCCACGAACTCCGATACTTTCCTGTCCCGGACACACTGAGGGAAGTACTTATCATAAAAGACTTTCAGGAATTTGGTCCAATCAACATCTTTATGATTTTCACGCATTAACATCCACCATCTTCTTGCCTCGTCTTCTAGCATAAAGGTGGTTAGAAGTACTTTTTGTGTCTCCGAACAAGGGAACACCTCAAATAGCTTTTCGGTGCCGAGGACCCATGCTTCGGCTTTCAACGGACCTAGTCCCCCATGGAACTGTGGTGGTTTCATTTTCTTAAACTCTTTGGTGAGAGCTATTATCCGATCATCATTCTGATTATCTGGCACAGGTCGTGCCGGAGTTGGAGGCTGTGGTTGCTGCCACTATTGTTGCCACTGTTGTTGTTGCCTCAATGTCTCTGCCATTTCCTGAATCAATCTCTCCATTCTATCCATTCTAGCAGTGGAGGACTCCTCTATCTCATCACCTCTTGTTCTCACCATCTGATTAGACTTGCATTATACTTCATACAAAAGATTCACAGGTATGCATATAATAAAGAGCATACATATTCAAACAATTTGCAACGCAAGCAAATCACAAACTTATAGCACACAATCGTTCACATTAAAGCATTTAAGTGTATTCTCGATGCTTTCAGATTTATACTTATCACATGAATGCATCCTAGATCTCTTCTAGACGCTTATTGCTCATTTGGACAAGTGTGTGAGTTATTAACTCATGCTTTGATACCACTCTATCAAGACCCGAACCGCCCCTATGGGTTAAGGACATAACCGGCCAGTAATCAAGGGATTACCTACGGCCTCAAACCAAATCAGACATAACTCATCAGAGTAAACGGGCCAAACAGAAGCAAACTTACAAATTGTCCATAGAGCTGTACTTATATGGCATATCATAACAGTCCATATGCATACATGTTAATAACTCACGCCAAAATAAGGAATAACATAAAGTTCTGTAAATACAGGATCATTCAATACTAAGTCAGCCAATCAAAACTATATACAACCATAAGCCAAAGTTATCGCCAACATGACAAAATATAGTAAGCTAGGAAAAGGGCGAAAACAAGCCTCGTGCGTGAGACATATGGGCTGACTCTTCAAAACCTTGACTGCTTCTCACAAACTTCACTGAGGCTGGGTTTAGACCTCCCTTGGCTCACCTACAAACACATAAATGAACGTGAGCGAAACCCTAGTAAATAATATCAAATAAAGGAGATACACAAACGGTATTTAGAACAACGTGCTTCAAATGGCCTTGGGCCCAATTCATATTTCTATCTAGCATATATATAAATATAGGTCAAGTGACTGCGGTTCCAAACACATCATACGGCCTCGGGCCCAATTCATTCGTGTCATTCATGTCGGACGGCCTTTGGCCCATTCATTACTATCATTCATGTCAAATGGCCATTGGCCCATTCATTCTTTCATTCATGTCAGACTGGCCTCTGGCCCATTCATTCTTTCATTCATGTCAAACTGGCCTTTGGCCCATTCATTCTTTCATTCATGTCAAACTGGCCTCTGGCCCATTCATTTGGCATAGCAAACATTTTTCCACCATTCAAATTAACGAACTTATAAGACTTACATAGAAGTAAGAAATTAGACAAACATCATACTTTAGATATCTTTATTAAGATATTCCTCACAGTGATCGGCTGGATGATTTGCCCTGGAGCTCGACCCTGGACATTCCATGAACACAATGGGTCACAAACAATTCAATCCATTCTTAATTCGCATATTCCTCTTTAGGCTTCTTTCTTATTCTTTTAATTCATTCATAATGCTCAATGCATGCCTAAGAGTACTTAGAAGTGAAAGAGAATGGAAAATGAGACACAAAACACATTTACAAAATTTCAGAAGCAGGGGTCCCCGCTCGAGCGTGGACTTTCCTGCTCGACCGGACCCATTAAGTCTGCAAAAGTACTGGTTGCCTTGTTTTTACGCTCGAGCGTGAATTTGGGCGCTCGAGCTGAAGGTCATTCTACATAGCTCCCCGCTCGAGCGTGAACTTCCTTGGTCGAACGGACATCCATGTCTACAAAAAGTTCTGGGAGCTCGTATTTCCCGCTCGAGCGGCGCCTTTCCCGCTCAAGCGGACATCCCAAATTCTAGAAAATCCAAAATTGTTCTTGAGCTTCAAACTTGCATTCAAATCAACATAACTTGCATATTATGGCTCAAACTTCACATATACATGTACTAACATGATCCAACGCTAAATTCATTACATTATGAAGCTCAATTTCATGAATTAATCACACGCATGTCCCAATTTACACCAAACTTATTTCCAACATAACAATTTCATGCATTCAAAACCCATACTCTTATGAATTATACATACATGTGAGATATAGCTCTCATTCTCAATTTAAATGATAAAGAGATGATCAAAAGCATGAATTTCAATCAAAGATTCAACATGGATCATGTATTTCAAACTCAAACACACAAATTCATGGCAATTTCCTACATGCATGTGTACATTGACTTCCAATTCATCAAAACCAACTCAATTCATGTTCTTTATCATCATTCAACTTTGAATTCACAAAGTTACAAACTAAAATCCGTGAATTTACTCACCTAGAGGCTCAAATCTTCCAAACTATGGTTAATTCTTGAGTTCAACATCCAATTCTCAAGCCTTGAGCCAAACTAGCACAATTCTTCCTCTTCCCCTCTCTAACCGACCCTCTCTCTCTCTCCATAGAGTAATTTCAGCCAAAATGAATAAAAAGAGAGGAGTTGAGTGTATAGTGCTCCTTTTATATAAGCTCCCTTAGTTACTTTTATCAATATTAAATAATTGGGCACTATATCATTAATTTAATCTAATTAATCTGATCCGAATCAATTTTCAATTAAATTTCACCGTAGGCTTTAAAAATTACGCTAAACACAATGGCATAGTCAATTTCGGTTTCTGTGGCCGATAAGGCCTTTAATTAAAATTTCAAAGCAGATAATCAAACAGATATTCCTACGGTGAACAGATAGAAATTCAAAACCACATATATTCATATAAATGGCACTCAAAATCATATCAAACACATAATCACAATCATAATTAAGATTAATTAGCATAATACAGACCAGGGTTATCACAATTACCATGTGTAAATATTAATTTTTGCATACATCGGGTTCGGTTCATCATTCTAACATTATCGTCATTTCTTACTTACTTGAATCCGTGCGCTATCACATGTTGAGTTGAGCCATATGTCATATTAATAAACCAAACCTAGTAGTTGCATTTTGTATATGTTGCATTAGTCACTTACATATTAGAGCATGCATTTTTCTAACTATTATCTTCTATTTTGGTTTGCCTTGGAGTGCTAGGTGAGCATTTCTTACTTTAACATATTGCATATGTATTTGTGTTGTCATATCAAGCATACTAACATGAGGCTAAGTGCTTATTTGATATACCTCTTGAATATCTGTGGATGAAGGCTATTTTGCTTAAATTGGGATGATTTGAATAATGTATATATGAGCTCACTTTTTCAAGCAGAACATATTCAAAATTCTTTGCAAACAAACATGAAATCAAAACATTCCAAAATGGGTGAAATAGTCTATACTTGTGTACCTCACATAGTGGGTATTTGGGAAGTTGCTAGTTTAGTAGGCTAAAATTTTTGTGTTTGGAAAGATAATTGAATTTTTTTGTAGTTAGATGTGATGTTTGTGAGAAAAAAAAGTGAAATGATTATGAGTTTTATGTGATATTTTGTCTTATTGGCTATTATAGCCTATTTTCTCTTTTAGTGCTATTTTAACCACACAAAAAAAAAGAAAAAAAAGAAAAAAAAAAAAACTTCTTCCCAAACACCCCCATAGTAAGGTTAGCATTAATAATCAAATATATTGTACATAAAAATCACATTATGATTAGTAGAGGCCAATCTTTGATCGGAGGAGGGGGGTGCTCAATTCATGACCTTCCCCTCTCATACCTAAGTTCTCAAGGCAAGACACTTTGGTTATGACGGGAAAGTGACCTTTGGCACGAGTTTTGGGTTTCCTAAATTTTCCAAAAATATTTAGGTGACAAGTCTGAAATCTGACAATGTAGTCCATTTCTGGCATCCTTGATGATAAATAGAATTTCTAAACTTTGCCGAATTTGGACTCTCATTTAAGTTTTTTTGCTTCACATTGCACTTGTGAAACCAGATTCATCACCGCAGGAGTCTGAACTATAGGGCCATCGTATCTGAAGAGTCTAAACCCCTCCGCGGAGCACGAAAAGCCAGCTACAATATGATTGTTCATTTCATTTAGACATTATTGATGGACCATTAATCAAAGAATTCATAACTCGTTCTAATATTCCATGTGAAGCATATGAGCATGAACATTTTCATATTGAGCATACTTTTGAGATCACAAGAGAACATGGATGTATTAAACACAAGTATTAACAAAATAGTTAGAATACAATCTCAAAACATACTATATCATCAAAATTGATTCTATAAAGATATGACTAAAAAAGAATTAACATGTTATATGTAGTCATATATATGATGTCAAAAATATAAGAGTATTTCACCAAAAAAATAATTATTTTTTCTTTTTCAAGGTAATGGATAACGTGAGATAAAATAGCCAATGTGTATATGAATCATCCAAATTTCAATAGGCATTCATCAAGCAAATGTAAATCTTAATTTTGAGTTCAATGGTGGTTTTAAATGAAACTAGCAGAACATGACATAGCAAAATTAGCATAATCAGGTTTCATGAAATCAACAAGTAAATTTAACCTATTGAACATACATCACACCTTAAGATATATATAACTTTTAAGCTTAAAGGTGTGTAAGAGGTTTATAACTTCATTTACCTCTTTGGAATCTTCACCCATACATTACCTCTCTTGTTCATCTCTGTGATTAGATGAGATGCTTCATTGTTGTTGCCTTCCACATCAGAGCACCATTCGTCATCTTCTTCCCAAATAGCTTTCTTTTTGCTTCCATCTATCATTTTAAGTTCATGAGCCAAGAGTTCTTTAAGACTTAACCTTGTTAGATCATTTGCTTCAAGAATAGTTGTAACCTTAGCTTCGCAATTCTTTGGCAAGGACCTAAGGATTTTTCTCATAAGCTCAGCATTAGTATAAGATTTATCAAGAGATTTTTAAAGCTTTAATAATGTTGGTAAATCTAGAAAAGATTTAGAAATAGATTCATGGGATTTCATATTAAAGTATTCATGAATAAGCATATCAATGCGAGACTCTTTTACTTGACTAGTTCCTTCATACAAAATTTCAAATTTATCCCAAATCTCTTTTGCTGTATCATAACCAGAAATCCTATTGTACTCATTTGCATCAAATCTACATACAACGAAAAGTTTGGCCTTAGCATTAGATTGCAACAATTTATAGTCTTGTTCATCAAATTCTTCTTTAGATTTAGGCGCACAAATATTGTCTACTACCTTGGTAGGGATTTTAGGACCTTTTGTGATAATGAGCCATAAAGCAAAATTAGTAGTTTGATTAAACAAAGTCATTTTTTCTTTCCATTGATTATAATTACTACCATCAAATAGAGGTGGCCTATCGCTAGCTTGACCAACAATAGAGTAATTACTATATATGGTTGCCATGGATCAAAAACTCTAAGATTGTTAAATCTATGCAAGAGCCTACGCTCTGATACCAATTGTTACCCAAAAAGAAATCTAAGAAGGAGAGTGAATTAGATTTCTACAAATAAAAACTAATAGATATTAATCAAGCAAAAATAACGATGAAGTACTACTAATGCAATGAGTGTATCAAATGAGCAATACAATCATAACAGATAACTAGCAATAGTAAAAATTAAATCACTAGTACAACAACTAAATACAAATGATAATCAAGAATGTTAGATGAATATAGCAATAATATGAATTATAGCAAACACAGTGAAAACAAATATATCAATTAGGTAGAACAATAGAGTAAAGAGATTAGGGAAGAGGAATGCAAACAAGATTTATAGTGGTTCGTCTTTAATCAAGCCTACAGCCACTCCTCAAGTTTCACTTGAGATTTTTCACTGTCTTCTAGCTTCACAAGGATGCTATCAACCTCATGTACATGGAGTAATCCTCCACATATCTCCTAGATTCACAGGGGCACTAGTGACCTCATATACATGGAGCAATCCTCCATAGATTTCCTAGCTTTATAGGAGAGCAAGTGACCTCTTACAGCATTTGTGATAATTGTTTTTGCTTTCAAAGAAAGCTACAAAGAATAACCTCTCACAAGTAGATACAAAAATCTAACTCTTAAATTTTTCTATAAAACCTCTCAAAGGCAAATAGGCATAAGGCTTAGCCTCAATGTTTGTTTGTTTGAAGAAAATGAATCAAACAATAATGGAGAATACTTCAGATAACTCTAAGGATGAGTTTGAGATTGATGATTGAATCAAAGAAACTTTCTTGGCTCAAGTTTCTCTGATTTTTTTTTATAACCTCTTTCAAGTAAATAGGCTTAAAGCTATAAAGCTCAGTCATTAATTCTAAAGGAGAAAGAAGAACTCAGATGAAGTGATGCTTCAGATACTCAATGTCTAGAGAATATGTGATTGATAAAGGATGGAAAAATGTTAAGTACGTTGCTATGTTGTTATGTGTGTACGTTTGTGTGTGTGTCTCTCTCTCTCTCTCTCTATCTCAGTTGTGCATATCAGAGCTCTGTTATAAACTAGAGCTGAGTACTCTATTCAAACTGACAATGTAATGACCCCAAAACATGTGTCATATTTATCAGTAATTAATTATGTGTTTATGCGAATTAATTGAAGAATATTTGTTTGAATTAGAAGAATATCTGTTGAGATGAGAACTTTGGGACTGAAATTGATGACCGTAATGGGTTCGGAAAATGAAATTGAACACGCCTATGTGATACCGGGAATTTTTAGAACCATTTGAGGAAATAAATTAAGGACTGAATTTCGTCTGATTCGTAAGTCATGTTTGGCTTAAGTGTTTTGAGCATAATGGTTTATTTTGTTATATAATAGATAAGGATGGATGTTTTGACTCATTTGACTCAAACTAAAGAAAAAGAGAATATTTGGGGAGAGAAAGAGAGAGAGCTCGGGGAAGAGAGAAAGGAAAGGGAAAGAAGAAGAGAAAAGGGGGTTAAGCTCAAATCTTCTCCAAACTAAGTGGTTAAGGTAAGATTTCCATGAAATTGATTGTTGATTCGTGGTATTTAGCATGTTGAACACAAGATCATGGGTTTAAAATGGTATGATTTATGGTTAATTGGCATTTTTGAGGAAGAACCTCCATGGATATGAAGAAATGAAGCTTTTATGCTCAAGTTTATGATTTTCTATTTTACTCCAAGATTTGATCTTCTATTGTTCCATATGGGTTTTGATTTGAAGTTTTGATGTTGATTTAAGATGGGTTTTAAGTATTTTGGGTCTTGGATTTCATAAATGTGGATAGTGATTTTGTAAAAAGGAGATTCAAGCTTTGGAAGATTTCAGAATTTCGGATTTTGCTCTGTACGCTCGAGCGGAGGGAAGCCCGCTCGAGCGGTGAAAACAGCCTCCCAGCAGTTTTGGGACTTTTTACAATACGCTCGAGCGGCCAAAGTGGCGCTCGAGCGGGAAGGCCTTTTTCAAGAAAATTTTGGGGAAGTTGCAGACTTGATTTTTACATGTTAATTGCATCATTTATCATCTTATAAACATGAAATTTCATAAGGAAAGGATAGAATGGCATGAATTAAGTGATTTAATGATAACGTGTATTGAGAAATGTGTGCTATGTTGATATTTGCAGGTTAAGATTTGAAGACCGTGCATTCGGTTTCGGAAACCCTCTGTGAGTAACATTTCTGTAAAGATATGTTATTATGAACTATGTTTTAAATGTGTTACGTTATGCTATGCTTTGAAATGAGAATGTTTTCTGTGAACGAATGTCCAGTTTGCGAATCTAATATGGCATCCATAGATAGTTGGGTCATGGAGGCGGGAACATGCAGGCCCATGCGTCATGAGTCATGGGGAACGGCATGGAAGGACAAGCCCATGACTAGTTACGAGATCTCGTAGACTGTTGACTGATAGACTGTTATGAAAGGTTCTGTGGAGTATGCCATTACGTATGTTCTTATGATGACTGATGACTGACATATGTTTATGATTGATTTATTATGGATTTATGAAAATGTCGGACTTCGTTCACTAACCTCTTTACTGTTATGTTACTTGCTGAGCTTTAGCTCATTGTTTGTATATATGTATTTATAGGTGAGCACTCTGGGAGTCAAGCCTAGGCGGAGTCCGAGCCGAGCCGCCGTTTTGAAGCCTACCCAGTGTTTTGTGTGCTCCGAGCCGGGGCTAGGCCTGGAAGGCCGTTTTGTGAGCTTGGTTTTGGTTGTACATGTGGCATGAGCCTATGTTTTGTACATGAATTTTGGTTATATGTGATGTAATGTAGTGGGTAAATTAACATTTTTGGCATGTAATGTATGTTCATATAAATGCACAGCTCTTTGGACTATTAGTGGTTATTGTTTTCGCTTCCGCGAGCCCCTTTTATTTATGTTTTGTTTAGCAAGGCCTGTGGTAATCTAGGATTACTGGCCGGTCTCGTTGCCAAACTTCTAGGGGCGAGTTTGGGGCGTGACAGACAAAGCCCATCTTCTTCTTCCAATTGAGGAGATGGGATGGTGATGGGTGTAGATGATACAAAATTCATTGCTCAAATGTTCCCTAACATCCATGTGTGTTTTGCCTGTTAAATGATCGGTGTCTAAAGCAAACCTTTCTTTTATCAGTTCCCAAAATCTAACAACTTTGCACAAGATGGTCGTCCATCCGAATGTCCACTGCGACCATTTTCTCTTGGTGGTCGTCCGCTTGAACGTCTACCTGGATGTCCACCTGGTTGTTCGATCGAGTCCCGGTCGTAAAGGGTGACTACCGCGGTCGTTGAGTATATTGCTAGTCTGATAGTCAGTGTGAAGTAGAATGAAATAGAGCTGAACTGGGTAGATTTTTCACTGACTGGTCAACCACCCATTTGTCTGCCAAGTCGACCGCCCCGTTGACCACCCAAGATTGGGTTTGATCTATTATTTTGCTACTCTTTGCTGTTGTGTTCTACTGCTTGGTTCTTGCTTGTTTGAGCTACAATTTTGGCCTCTAGTAAACATAAATAAGACAAAATAAGGATGAATTATGATGTTAAATTAATTATAAGATTTCAAACAATTTAACTCTTCAATTAAATCAAAATATAAATCTGAATAAAGAATGACAATCATCAAGAATCATTATATTTTGAACTCCATTTTGATCTTTAAACAACCTGATTAAAATGAGGAATAGCTATGAGATTGATAATTCAATTAGCATGTTTTCAATAATGATTTACTGAAATAATCATTCTAAAATGAATCAAAACATTAAATTAAACATCATCAAAATACATGTTATTTATGCTATGACTAACATGTGTTTTGTTAATTCAAATAGATAGGTTTTGATTATAGATTGTTATTATATGAACAAATTGATTTTTGTAAGGAGCTATGGTTCTTGTTTTGTTTGAACAGATAGGTTTTTATACATGTTGTCATTTTGTTTTGTTTTGGGGTAGGAGAATTACAATGGAGAGCTTAGTAATATTGTTGTGAAATTATGGTGATGAAACACATGTGATTAATATGAGTGGTGATCAGTCTTTGAATCATTTGCTCATTACTATTTGTGGTAGGTGGAATGATTTAAATTTAGATTGAGTTTTTGTTTTATATTCCATTACAGGCCATAGTTGTTGTTCACTTAAAAGTGATGTTGATGTGAATAATATGTTCGATTTGGTTGGGATATTGAGTTTAAGAATTGTGGAAATTGATGTTGAAGTGTCTAATAGTTATATTAGGTTTTCACTCGCAATTGTTAATTGTGAAAGGAATAACATTTCAACTGAAGAGTGTGACCTTTTGTCAAGTTATTGTTCTCACAAGAAAAATGTGTATTTGTCATTTGCATGGATTAATTGTATTAAAAAGGTAGAATAGATGTTTGAGGGTGATGCAAATGAATTTAGGTCTGCATTATGTAAATATTGTATTAAGGTGGGTCTTGACTTCAAATATTTGAAGAATGATACAGAAACGGTAACTGTTAGGTGCAAATGGAAGAGGAAACTGGTTGTGGGTGGTTCATTCATGGTGTGAAAGAAAAGGAAAATGGATTTTTTTTTTGTTATAAAAAAGTTTACGTCATTGCACTCATATGGGGCAACTTATTGTACTAGCAATAACAGTAGAATTTCATCAGATTTGATTGTAGGGAGATTACTGATATAGTATTGTGGGAGTCGAATAATGGGCAGAGTCAGAAGCGTACGCTTCGAAGGATGGACATTTGTTCGGCTCTAACCTGCACAATTAGGAGGCCGACTACAATTAACAGGCCGAGTAACTATGGGGCCGAATAAATGAGCAGTTTGAGACCGGCAAGTGGACCAGGCCCCAAGGCCCTGGAAACGAGTATAAATAGAGGAACAACAGTCAAAGAAAGGTATGTGAGAACTATTGTACTTAATTTAGAATACAGGTAAACTTGAGTGTAAAGACTGACTTGACCGTCAGAGTGCTAATTCCAACACCCCCGACTGGAGTGTTTATTCCTTTTCAGGTGACTAGAAGAGCATCGCTAGCGTCTCCCAGGATCAGAAGAGTATATCCAAACCACATCCCCACAATTGGCGCCGTCTATGGGAATACTCAAACGCATCCATGGCGGGCATAACGAAAGACCCTCCGATAGTCACTGATGAAAACACGCAGAGAGACGACCTCACTCCAACAAACATGCTTAGACCGGAGACTATCCTTGCAATACGCACTTTGAACTTCGCCTCACCCTTGACTCCAGAGCATGAGGCAATGTAGGCGATCATGGAACAAGCAAAGTAAAATGAACAGAGGTTGGAGAACATGATCATAGAGAACGAACATCTCCGTCCGGATTTGGCCTTGGAAGTGGCAAAATCCAAACAAGCTATACGCCAAGATCCGGAACGACCAGTGAGGGCAGGTGGTCGACGATCTCGAGCCTGACAACAAGACACTGATAGCGACTCTGACTCATTATCCCCGGAGCCCAAGAAGAAGGGACGATTTGAAACTTCCAGTTCTTCTGAAGAGAGTCCCCGTATAAGGCAAAAGCGTACAAGAAATAGTTCGGATGAAGATCAACACGATCCTTTTGTCTGACGGATTGCAAAGGCAGTGCTACCCAAGAAGTTCAAAGCGCTGTCATTCACCTTGTACGACAGTAAATCAGACCCCACCGATCACATCCGCCATTACAAGCAAGCCATGACACTGCATGCAGATGACGAGGCTTTGATGTGCAGAATATTTCCGAGAAGTTTGGGACCACTAGCTGTCAGGTGGTATTACAAATTGGAGCCGGCTTCGATTAAAAGCTTCCACAAACTTCAAAAATCCTTCAGGGCAAGGTTTATCACTAATGAGGTCCAGCCAAAGCAAGCCGATTCCCTCTGGGCAATGCAGATTCAACCAAGGGAAACCCTTCGTGCCTACTCAGCGCGATATTGGGAATGTTTCAATCTGGTAGATGATGCTTGCGATGACTCTATGGCCATCACCGCTTTCAAGATGGGGCTGCATCCTGACAATGCTCTCCGCAGCTCTTTAACCAGAGGGCCCCCCAAAACAGTTTGGTCGCTGATGAAGAAAGCCGAAGAATACTGTAAAGTGGAAGATGATGCCTTGAGGGTTAAAGCCGATAATGTGACCAACAAGACAGCTCTTGCTAAAATTGCTCAGCCGTTAAACTCTGTAGCACCTCAAAGCCCTGAACCACAGCATCGGGCAAAACGAGATAAGAGACCGGATTCCCGCCGATCAAGTGACCACTACTCCCACCGAGAAAGTGAACAATTACAAGTTGACAGCAAGCGCACGAGGCGCGCCGAGAAGAAATATACAGAGTTGACAGAGCCGATCACTGTGGTTATGTCCAAAACCCAACACCTTCCGTTCTTCAAGTGGCCGTCGAAAATGGTAGGACCTCCCGACACGAGAAGACAAAATAGACGATGTGAGTATCACAAGGACCATGGCCATGATACTGAGAGTTGTTATCCACTGATGGATCACCTGGAGGAATTGGTACAAGATGGCCGCCTACAACAGTACATCCGAAAAAGCAACCCAACCAAAGGAATTGCCTTAAGACAGGATTCACCTTCGCTCGACGTGATCCACATGATATACAGCCTGCCAATGTCATCGGCGGTGCATACGATTTAGTCGAAGCCCGACCCTCAAAGTCAACTCACTCCGACTAAACGGCCCCATGAAGCTGCAAGCATTTCTTTTGATGATTCAAATCTGGCCAGAGTGATACTTCCTCACATCGAACCCTTGGTAATTGAGTTACGTGTAAACCGATTCACCATTGAGCGCATACTCATTGATCCGGGGAGCACATCAAAGGTTATGTATTACAAGACATTCACCAAACTCAGCTTCTCAGAATCAGATCTCTCTCCGGCTCCTTATCCATTATTCGGCTTCAACGCCAATCCAGAATACCCATTAGGGAAAATCACACTACCAGTCCGAGTCAGTTCCCGAACGGTAGATGTAGAATTCTTGGTCGTCAAGCTGCGATCGCCGTACAATCTTCTTATGGGGTGAACTTGGTTGCACACCATGCACGCCGTGCCGAGTACATATCATGAGCTGCTACTCTTCCCGACGGAGCGGGGCATTGAGCAAATCCGTGGCTCCCAGAAATCAGCTCAAGCATGTTATCTCCTTGCTAAAAAAACACCAAAGGAGCTGCAGGTGAATTCTATTGAGGTGATAGATCTAGAGAGCCTCGACGATGTTGGGCTGCTCCCAAATGAAAAAGCCACGGAAGGCTTAGACTGAGTTGAAATCGATGGCAGCCCAGACAAATTCTTCATGATCGGCGTATCCCTGAATCAGGCCGACAGACAACAGCTAATCTCTTTCCTGCTCAGCAACATCGATATCTTTGTGTGGACTCCGTATGAGATGCTGGGTGTAGATCCGTCCATTTCACAGCACCATTTGAATGTCGATCCTAAGTGCAAGCCGAACATTCAGAAAAGCTAACGGTCAGCTGCAGAGCACACTGCCGCCGTCGTTGAGGAGGTTGACAGGCTGCTTGAAGCCGGGGCAATCAGGGAAGTGACCTACCCTACATGGCTTCTAATACAGTGGTGGTGAAGAACAAAAATGGGACATGGCGAGTGTGCGTCGATTTCACGGACCTGAACAAAGCCTACCCCAAGGATTGTTTTCCCCTACCCAGAATTGACCAACTTGTAGATACGACGGCACACCATCAGCGTATGAGCTTCCTTGATGCTTACAGAGGCTACCATCAAATCGTCATGCATCCTGAGGACCAAGAAAAAAATGCATTCCTCACCCCAAGAGGAACCTACTGCTATAAGGTTATGCCTTTTGGGCTGAAGAATGCAGGGGTAACTTACCAAAGACTGGTCCCGGCTATGTTCAAGGAGCAACTTGGCCGCACTATGGAAGTGTACATTGATGACATGGTGGTCAAGTCCAGAGAAGAGCAAACCCATCTAGCCGATCTAGAAAAGACATTCGGCATCTTACGCAAATACAAAATGAAGCTGAATGCTTCCAAATGTGCGTTTGGGATCGGCTCTGGCAAATTTTTGGGGTACATTGTCAACCACCGAGGAATCAAAGCCAACCCAAGGCAAATCACAGTAATCCTAGAACTCAGCTCCCCTCGATCGGTCAAGAAAGTTTAGAAGTTAATGGAGACGGCCGCCACACTCAAAAGGTTCATCAGTCAATCCACAGATTGGTGCCGACAATTCTTTCATACACTACGGCAAGGCAAGGCTTTTGAATGGACCGCCGAATGCGAAGCCGCTTTCAATAGCCTCAAGACCTACCTCCGCTCAGTACCACTCTTGACAACACCTGCTACTGGTGACCCGCTCATTTTGTATCTGGCAGTTTCCGATAGGGCTGTTAACGCTGTACTGATAAAGGAAAAGCTGGGGGAGCAGCGACCAGTGTATTATGTGAGCAAGGCAATGGTTGACACCAAAACACGCTACCTTCCGTTGGAAAAACTCATTCTAGCCCTAGTCATGGCGGTAAGAAAACTGATGCATTACTTCCAGGGACATAGCATTGGGGTGCTAACAGATTATCCTCTCCGATCAGTTCTATGAAGTGCAGAAGCATCAGGACGTGTTTCAAAGTGGGCACTTGAACTTGGCCAATACGACATTCAGTTTCTACCTAGAACCTCAATCAAGGGACAGGTACTTGCCGACTTTGTTGCCGAATTCACTGGGGGTCTTGCCGAATTCACCGGGGGTCTTATCGATTTCAAGTTCGATGAGATTCGACCGAAGCCGAACTGGAGAATTTATGTTAAGGACATTTGGCAGTTGTACTGTAATGGATCATCCAATCAGCGGGGCAGCGGAGCCAGAGTTGTAATCATGGCTCCCGACAACATAATAATTGAGCAAGCCGTCAAGCTCGGCTTCGAAGCATCAAATAATGTGGCCGAATACGAAGCCCTTCTAGCCAGTTTACAGAATGCACATCTTCTGGGTGCTCGGCATTTGCTTGTATTTTACGATTCAAAACTGGTGATCTATCAGCTCAAGGGGGAGTACGCGGCAAGAAACAACCATATGGCGGCTTACATGAAAACGGCCAACTCATTGCTGGCAAAATTTGACCATCATGAATTGAACCAGATAACGTGTGATCAGAACACACATGCAGATACCCTTGCTTGCCTAGCCTCCGCCATTAATTCAGAGATTAAATGGACCATCGAAGTAGGTTTCATCCCGGAACCGAGCATCGGCCCTTCGAAGGAAGTTCAGGTCAATGTTATAGAATCTAGACCGAGTTGGATGGATCCCATTGCTGTATTTCTGTTTTCCGAATAGCTCACAGAGGATAAGAAAGAAGCGCACAAGCTGCGAAACAAAGCCCTGCGATACTACTTGGATCCGCAAGGAAGGCTTTATAAAAAATCCCTCTCTGGTCCATATTTGGAATGTGTGCACCCCGACAAATCGAAGAGCTTCTTGCTGAAATACATGAGGGCAATTGTGGCGCCCATTCTGGCGGGTGCTCTTTGGCCCATAGAGCTATAACAGAGGGGTATTATTGGCCGACAATGAGATCTGATGCCGAATGCTATGTGAAGAAATGTGAACAGTGCCAGAAGTTCTCCCCGTTAACCCATCTTCCTGCTGAAGAGTTGAGCTCTATCACCAGCCCCTAGCCATTTACCCAATAGGGGCTTGACATCGTAGGACTGTTGCCGAGTGCCCCAGGAAACAAGCGATATTTGATCGTCGCCACAGACTACTTCACAAAATGGGTTGAAGCAGAGGCATTAACGCACATTCGAGATTCTGATGTCAAGCGCTTTGCGTGGAGAAATATCATAACGCGATTCGACATTCCAAGAGCCCTTATCTCAGACAACCTAGTTTGATTGTGGTGTCTACCGAGAGCTGTGCAGCAAATATGGTATCCGGCCTTACTTTTCTACACCGGCTTACCCACAAAGCAATGGTCAAGCCGAAGCCTCTCATAAATCCATCTTGGACGGCATCAAGAAAAGGCTGGAGAAAGCTAAAGGCAAATGGGTTGAAGAAATGTCGAGTGTATTGTGGGCTCATCGAACTACGCCGAGGCCATCTACTGGAGAAACACCGTTCGCTCTGTGCTTTGGAACCCAGGCGATCATACCCTTAGAGATCGGCCACCCAACCCTGAAATCTCAAGTTTTTGATATGGGCTAAAACGACATGATGCTGGCACTGGATTTGATTCTAATCGAAGAATGAAGAGACCGTGCCCTTACATCGATGGCGTGGTACCAACAGCAGCTTGCCAAGTCATACAATCAACGTGTTTAGCTGCGCCGCTACCCACCAGGAGAGTTGGTCCTGAAGAAGGTACTTCCAGCTACCAAGAGACCGGCTAATGGAAGATTGGGTCCTAACTGCGACGGCCCCTATCAGATTAATTCGATCGCAGGAGTAAGGGCATATCGGCTCAAAGACATGTCAGGGAGGAGTCTGCCACGGCCTTGGAATTCCACACATTTACGCAAATTTTATCATTGACCCAACTTGTGGGGCATGACACTTGTTCTAAACGGTTTGCCATGAACATCTCATCTTCTGTAATACAAAGATCGCTACTTACTCACTTCAAAATCGAGTTCAAGGGTGTTCCAATAAAAGCCTCCAGATTCGGAGCGCCCGTCATGGATTTCACGATTGGCCAAATAAAGTCTCCGGATTCGGAGCCCCATCGGCGCACGACATCTTTGGGCAGATAAAAGCCTCCAAATTTGGAGCGTCTTTCGTGGATATCACGAATGGCCAAAAAGTCTGCGAATTTAGAGCCCCATCAGCGCACGACGTCTTTTGGCCATAAAGCCTCCGGATTCGGAGCGCCCTTCATGGATATCATGATTGGCCAAACAAAGTCTCCGGATTCGGAGCCCCATCGGCGCACGACATCTTTAGGCCAATAAAGCCTCCGGATTTGGAGCGCCTTTCGTGGATATCACGATTGGCCAAATAAAGTCTCCGGATTCGGAGCCCCATTGGCGCACGACGTCTTTGGGCCGATAAAGCCTCCGGATTCGGAGTGCCCTTCGTGGATATCACAATTGGCCAAATAAAGTCTCCGAATTCGGAGCCCCATCGGCGCACGACGTCTTTGGGCCGATAAAGCCTCCGGATTCGGAGTGCCCTTCGTGGATATCACAATTGGCCAAATAAAGTCTCCGGATTCGGAGCCCCATCAGCGTAGGACGTCTTTGGGCTGATAAAGACTCCAGATTCGGAGCGCCCTTGGTGGATATCACGATTGGCCAAATAAAGTCTCCGGATTCGGAGCCCCATCGGCGCACGACGTCCTTGGGCCGATAAAAGCCTCCGAATTCGGAGCGCCCTTCGTGGATATCACGATTGGCCAAAAAATTTCCGGACTCAGAGCCCCATCAGCGCACGACGTCTTTGGGCCGATAAAAACCTTCGGATTCAAAGCGCCCTTCGTGGATATCACGATTGGCCAAAGTCTCTGAATTCGGAGCCCCATCGGCACACGACGTCTTTGGGCCGATAAAGCCTCTGGATTCGGAGCGCCCTTCATGGATATCACGATTGGCCAAATATAGTCTTCGGATTTGGGGCCCCATCGGCGCACGACGTATTTGGGCCGATAAAGCATCCAGATTCGGAGCGCCCTTCGTGGATATCACGATTGGCAAAATAAAATCTCCGGATTTGGAGCCCCATCGGCGCACGACATCTTTGGGCCGATAAAGCCTCCGGATTCGGAGGGCCTTTCGTGGATATCACGATTGGCCAAATAAAGTCTTCGGATTCGAAGCCCCATCGGCGCATGACGTCTTTGGGCCGATAAAGCCTCCGGATTCGGAGTGCCCTTCATGGATATCACAATTGGCCAAATAAAGTGTCCGAATTCGGAGCCCCATCGGCGCAGGACGTCTTTGGGCCGATAAAGACTCCAGATTCAGAGCGCCCTTGGTGGATATCACGATTGGCCAAATAAAGTCTCCAAATTCGGAGTCCCATCAGCGCACGACGTCTTTGGGCCAATAAAAGCCTCGAGATTCGGAGCGCCCTTTGTGGATATCACGATTGGCCAAAAATTCTCCGGATTCGGAGCCCCATCAGCGCACGACGTCGTTTGGCCGATAAAGCCTCCGGATTCGGAGCGCTCTTCATGGATATCACGATTGGCCAAATAAAGTCTCTGGATTCAGAGCCCCAAAGGCGCAGGATGTCTTTGGGCCGATAAACACTCCTGATTCGGAGCGCCCTTCGTGGATTTTACGATTAGCCAAATAAGGTCTCCGGATTCGGAGCCCCATCGGCGCACAACGTCTTTGGGCCGATAAAAGCCTCTGGATTCGGAGTTCCCTTCGTGGATATCACGATTGGCCAAATAAAGTCTCCGGATTCGAAGCCCTATCGGCGCACAATGTCTTTAGGCCGATAAAAGCCTCCAGATTCGGAGCGCCCTTCGTGGATATCACGATTGGCCAAAAAGTCTCCAGAGTCGGATCCCCATCGGCGCACGACGTCTTTGGGCCGATAAAAACCTCTGGATTCGGAGCGCCCTTCGTGAATATCAAGATTGGCCAAAGTCTCCGAATTCGGAGCCCCTTCGGCACACAACGTCTTTGGGCCGATAAAGCCTCCGGATTCGGAGTGCTCTTCGTGGATATCACGATTGGCCAAATAAAGTCTCCGAATTTGGGGCCCCATCGGCGCACGACGTATTTGGGCCAATAAAGCCTCCGGATTCAGAGTGCCCTTCGTAGATATCACGATTGGCCAAATAAAGTCTCCGGATTCAGAGCCCCATCGGCGCACGACGTCTTTAGGCCGATAAAAGCCTCCGAATTCAGAGCGCCCTTCGTGGATATCACGATTGGCCAAAACGTCTCCGGATTCGGAGCCCCATCGGCGCATGACGTCTTTGTGTCGATAAGGCCTCCGGATTCAGAGCGTCCTTCGTGGATATCACGATTGGCTAAATAAAGTCTCCGGATTCGGAGCCCCATCGGCGCATGACGTCTTTCGGCCGACAAAGCATCCGGATTCGGAGCACCTATCGTGGATATCACGATTGGCCAAATAAAGTCTCTGGATTCGGAGCCCCATTGGCGCACGACGTCTTTGGGCCGATAAAAGCCTCCAGATTCAGAGCGCCCTTCGTGGATATCACGATTGGCCAAAAATTCTCCAGATTCGGAGCCCCATCGGCGCATGACATCTTTTGGCCGATAAAGCCTCCGAATTCGGAGCGCTCTTCGTGGATATCATGATTGGCCAAATAAAGTCTCTGGATTCAGAGCCCCAACGGTACAGGATGTCTTTGGGCCGATAAAGACTCCGGATTCGGAGCGCCTTTCGTGGATTTCACGATTGGCTAAATAAAGTCTCCGGATTTGGAGCCCCATCGGCACACAACGTCTTTGGGCTGATAAAAGCCTCCGGATTTGGAGCGCCCTTCGTGGATATCATGATTGGCAAAAATGTCTCCAGAGTGGGAGCCCCATCGGCGCACGATGTCTTTGGGCCGATAAAAACCTCCGGATTCGGAGCGCCCTTCGTGGATATCACGATTGGCCAAAGTCTCCGAATTCAGAGCCCCATCGGCACACGACATCTTTGAGCCGATAACGCCTCAGGATTCGGAGCGGCCTTCGTGGATATCACGATTGGCCAAATAAAGTCTCCGGATTCGGAGCCCCATCGCTGCACGACGTCTTTGAGCCGATAAAAGCCTCCGGATTCGAAGCGCCCTTCGTGGATATCATGATTGGCCAAAAAGTCTCGGGATTCGAAGCCCTATCGGCACATGACATCTTTGGGCCGATTAAGCCTCCGGATTCGGAGCGCCCTTTGTGGATATCACGATTAGCCAAATAAAGTCTCCGGATTCGGAGCCCCATCGGCCCATGACGTCTTTGGACTGAAAAAGCCTCCTGATTCGGAGCGCCCTTCGTGGATATCACGATTGGCCAAATAGTCTCCGGATTCGTAGCCCCATCGGCTCACGACATCCTTGGGCCGATTAAACCTCCGGATTCGGAGCACCCTTCATGGATTTTCAGGCCGTGCGTAACATAATGATGCCGATTAAATACTTAATGTAGAATGATGTTTATACTTCGAAACATATAAACATTCGGAATGATATTTATACAATAAAACACATGAAAACACGTGTGTGCCGAATGAAAGTTATGAAAGTTACAATAATACACATACAAACATTTTATTCAATCAGGC
The DNA here is from genome assembly GCF_055761805.1 of Camellia sinensis. Lineage (NCBI taxonomy): Eukaryota > Viridiplantae > Streptophyta > Magnoliopsida > Ericales > Theaceae > Camellia > Camellia sinensis. The sequence continues at coordinate 50,489,715 of NC_138966.1, forward strand.
GATGATTACATAGTTTTGAATGCGATCTGCGTTTAAGCATTACAATGAGCATTTTTATATGGCGTGGCCTTCATCCTCACTCTGCTCTACTTCAAAGGCGGAAAATGGAAAATGATTTCGTTGGTAGAGCGACGATGCCGAATCAATGCCCGACGCTCGGAGAGCTTCCACGACTTAAGATGCCTTGATCCAACCATGCTTAAATCAACGATTTTCACATCGGCAAACCTCTTCAGCAAGTTTCTCCTTGGTCTTGTGAATTCCGATCTTTCGGCCGTCATGAAAACCTTTTTCATATGCCGTGGCCCTTGTAGTGTCAATCGCGAACATACTAGTCGTGTTTCGATCAGCAATAGCATCACTTATCAACCTTTGAGTCACCCTCTCTTCCACAACCGGATTGGGTTGGCTGGCTGACTGAGACTCGGCAGACCTGATTTTCCTTAGCTCACGCTCGGCCTTCTCCGCACGAGCTTCTAACTTCCGAATGCGTTCATTTCTTTGCTCTATATTGCGCCGAGCGGCCCGAAGACGCATGCCGATTTCATAAGCTGCGTACAGCCCCTTCTCGAAACACTTCGAAGTCTTGCCGACATACCATCGACTGCTGGACTTTGGGTAGAAAAATCTATCGAGCGAACTCGACTGCCACGTTTGGATCTCGAACGATCCAGTCCGCCCCTATCATTGGTCTATTTCCCATGAAGACCGCAAAACTTAATGGGCACGGAGTCGCGTCGGATTCCCTTCCAGAACTGGGTTGAGGAGCTTTGCCCTGAGGCTGCTTATCCCTCCTGGGCGACCTACTTTGACAATAAGGACATTGGTGTCTCTCCCGATCCCTCGAAGTCCTACTCCTCGTGCGTGACAGATCACCACTTCAATTCATGGCTCCTCCCAGCTCAGCTAGCGTCTTCGCTTCGCCTCTGCTATTGAAGAAAAGTCTTTGTGACATTCGCACTTGTTTAATCTCCCTCAAAGGGATGGACTGAGTTGCTGACTAAGCATATAAATAGGACCCTTGTTCACAAAGGACACGCCCATTTATTCCCTACGCGGGCAGCACCTCCGAGGCAACCTCATTAATATTGAAATGTCAACAGCTTGGCGCCGACTGAGTCATATGTCCCGATCGCTCCGTCAGCCGCTGTTATTCGGCGTTTAATGTTCGTAAACCAGCTGAGGCAAGGGCAGATTCATCAATCTAGTCGGCTTGAGTGCCCAGTCGTTCCACGAATCGATTAACCACTACAAGATTCATACGTTTAATGTTCTTAAGTACAAGATTCATAACGTATTATTCGGCGTTTAATATTCATGAATCAGCTAGGGCAAGGGCAGATTCATCAATCTAGTCGGCTTGAGTGCCCCAGCCATTCCACGAATCGATTCATCAATACAAGATTCATAACGTGTTATTCGGCATTTAATGTTCGTAAACCAGCTGGAGCAAGGGCAGATTCATCAATCTAGTCGGCTTGAGTGCCCCAACCGTTCCATGAATCGATTCATCACTACAAGATTCATACGTTTAATGTTCTTAAGTACAAGATTCATAACGTATTATTCAGCGTTTAATGTTCATAAACCAGCTGGGGCAAGGGCAGATTCATCAATCTAGTCGGCTTGAGTGCCCCAGCCATTCCACGAATTGATTCATCACTACAAGATTCATACATTTAATGTTCTTAAGTACAAGATTCATAACGTGTTGTTCGGCGTTTAATATTCGTGAATCAGCTGGGGCAAGGGCAGATTTGTAAATCTATTCAGCTTGAGTGCCCCAGCCGTTCCAACGAATCGATTCATCAGTACAAGATTCATAACTTCGTGTTTTTCGGCACCTCATGAATTCAATTTGTTGATTAAATCAGATCCATAAATTTAATTGACTTCTAAGTTTGCCGTCTTACGTAATCATAAGTTTGTCGTCTCACGTAATCATGACATTTTGTTCTAATTGCTGATTCTCCTAATTATATACTCATACAACAAACAATACAAGCAGTAACTTGAGTACAATATTAAATTTTCATTCATAAATTGGGCACTAGTAGCGGACATTTTACATATGAAATCCAAAAATGATGAAAATCTACTAGACAAAAACATACATTGAAATTGAAAATACTTAATAAAACTAATGTCTCCCAAATCAATCCTCGGGATCAGACTCAAGTGGCTCAACGTCCACTTGCTCGTATAGAATTGGCATGGCCAATGTAACTCCAGTGGCAACAAGGGCTTTGAGCCACCCATGTTTGAATCCCCGATTCTCAAATTTGGGGACTTCTTCTACGTAGTCCTTAAAGGCGGCGCTCTTTCCAGCCTCGAGCGCCGCAGAAGCCTCAGAGTCGGCTTTTTCCTTGGCCTTCTTCAACTCTTCTAACTCGGCCTCTACCTTAGCAATTGCCTCCTTGGCTAACTTAAGCGATTCCTTTCTCACGCTCGCCCTCTCCTCGGCATCGGATCTAAGCCGGTTAGCAGTCTGAGCCCTCTCTTTCTCAACTTCGGCTCGAGCACTTTCCATCGCGGCTCTCATCGCCTCGAACTCGACCCTGCTTCTCTCACCTTCAACTTCCGCCTTCAGGCAGCCAATTCTTTCAATGGCTTCGTATTGGCCGCGGCCTAGTTCGGCTATCCTTCCAACCATCTGCAAAACAAGGAGTCAGGATCATCACATACCAAGAAATATCGTATGCAAACTAGACCAAAGAAGGAGTCAGGATCATCACATACCAGAAGGGCCAACTGGGCAACTAACGCTATAGTAACCAAATCCGGCTCTGCTCGAAAGGTGGCCTTGTCAGCTGGCAACGAAGTTGAGGCGGCCAAGCTCAACGCCACAGCTAGATCCTTCAAGGCAGACGCGTTAGAGGAGATCGGCGTGTTTTTGATCGTCGGTTGAATAACGAAAGGAACAACCACATCCGATTCCTCTAGACGAGGCCGTTTGTCAGCAGGGCTCTCCTCTGAGCCGGCCTCTCCCTCGGCGGTACGTTTTTTGTGCCGCTCTTCTTGAATCGGCCTTTCTTCTGGGATCTACTATTCGGCCACCTTATCTGACTCGGCTGAAATAACTTGAGCTGTCTCTTTTACCATAATGGGTTGTGAAGATTCAATTGGGGCAGGCCCAGAATGGCTGGCCTCGGCTTTCCGTCACGCGGCCATGCGTTCGACATTTCTCTTTCATGCCATCTGCGTTAGATTTTCCGCAGCCATGCCTTCAGAAAAATCGCTGGGTAGATCTCCCAAATCTGTAAAAATATCTCCGAAGGAAAACTCTGCCTGACTCGAAGTGGACGGTGAGTCAGGCTGGTTAAGACCGGTTGCCTCAAACCCCGAGTTTAGAGCCTCGTCGACCTCTTCAGCCTCCGCAGCAAACCCTCTCGTTGGTTCGGCAACTACTTCGACCACCATCTCTGCGTCTTGCTCCGAATCAGAAGCTTCGAAACCAATTTGTCTAAGGGTCTTGAAGCTGGGGAAGATAAGAGCCGTAAGGTGGTGTTCGCCGGATGGGATCGGGATATCGTCTGCAGCTGAGAACGTAGTACAAGTAGGCTCATACCGCCGAAGTATATAGGTGGCTCTCCCTTGCTTTTGTACATTTGGATGGCCAAAATACTTAAGTGCAGTCTTAATCTCCGCAAGGACTGCGTCGTCAGTCGAAGTCTGAATCTTCTTCAACTTACTGCCTGCAAAAACGAAGGATTAGACTTGAAAAGAAAGCCGAGTAAAAGAAAGATCAACAAACATAAGGAGTTACTTGGCCACCTAGTTCACCCCTCTTTCTTGGAATAGGGTCTAAGCGATCTTCGCCGTCACCGAATTCCCAGTTGCCGCAGACATTGACCATGACATCATCAAATCGTTTGCCAGAACTGGCAAGCATGGTTACCAAGTGATGGTCGGTGTCCTTGGCCCTTAGAAAGTAGCGCCCGAGCCGACCGGAGGATTTGGCCAGAGCGTAACAGTGCCGAATCGCTGGAATGCCAAGGTTGATCCTAAGGCACAGGTTTAGTTCTACGATTCCCATTATGATTCGAAAGAAATTCACATTGGGTTGAGAAGGAATCAAACCCCAATGGCGGAGGACGGCCCTAAGAAATGGGTGCAAGGGAAAGCAAACCCCGCCCTCCGCAATGGATAGGAGATAAAAGAAGATGGTATTTTGGTCCTCCCTCTCCATATCAAGGGTATTGTCCGTCACTAGAGATATATGGACATCATCAGGGATACAAAAATGTCACCAGAACCCAGAGATACGACCCTCAGAAAGGAGGTCTTTCAAATGCTTAGCCATTCTAGTAAGGATTCGGGTATTCTAAATCAAAAATGAACAGAGAAAATAGGATTACAAAGAGGAGAAGAAAACTTACGAGAGGCAAAGGAGACACGGAGAGACGGGAAGAAGTTGCAGAAGACGCGAGGTAGAGGAGGAATTCCGACTGGCAATCCAGGAGGCCCTAATATTCAAAAAGTATGCATTCGAAGAGACTAGAGTTTCAAATCGTAATAAATGCAAAAGATGCACGAATGAGGCGGGAACGTATAATGATGACCGAAAGGCCTGTGTTCTGACATACACATTGGGATAGGTGAAGTCGCCTAATTTATGTTTCTCTTGACTTTTCAAATTCGAAACCAAACACACCAATTAACTGCCGTCAATGGGGAGTTTGGGGGGCAATTGTGGGAGCCGAATAATGGGCAGAGTTAGAAGCGTACGCTTCGAAGGATGGACATTTGTTCAACTCTAACCTGCACGATTAGGAGGCCGACTACAATTAACAGGCCGAGTAACTATGGGGCCAAATAAATGAGCAGTTTAAGAGCGGAAAGTGGACCAGGCCCTGAGGCCCTGGAAACGAGTATAAATAGAGGAACAACAGTCAAAGAAAGATATGTGACAACTATTGTACTTAATTTAGAATACTGGTAAACTTGAGTGTAAAGACTGACTTGACTGTCGGAGTGCTAATTCCGGCACCCCCGACCGGAGTGTTTATTCCTTTTCAGGTGACTAGAAGAGGATCGCTAGCGTCTCCCAGGATCAGAAGAGTATATCCAAACCACATCCCCACAAGTATGTTTGAATCCCTTGAAACGACTTGTAGAAGTTGTTCGTGATTTCAAATCCATGGAGTCGCCATTGTAACTGGGGCATATGATGCATGCCTCAAAAAGGACGTCATAGAATTTTCCAATAATATATATATATATATATATAAGTTCAGTTTTTTTTTTTTTTGGTTCAGTTTGGAAAAAATAAATAAATAAATAAACCACCAACCTAATCTTATTAGATTGATGATTTAAAGATCCAAAATCGAACTAATATACTGAAAAACTGAATCAACCCCACCTAAAGAAATTAGGTTGGTTAGGTTCTTCAATTGATTGACTCGGTATTTTGTGCACCTGTAATAGTTACCCAACATAGTTGTTCTATCCCATTTTCTCAATTTAAAATTTAAAAAAATATTATATAAATTAACAAATTTTACATATTTCTTTTACTAGTTACTAATTGATGTGTTCTGCAATAAATAAATTTTAGAATTAAAAATTAGACTTACTTCTGATAAGTGTCTCATTAATAAATAAGAAAAATTTATAAAATTTATTAATTTGTATAACATTAGTTATTAATTTGCCAATCCAATGATCCAGACCAGGACAATAACACTATAAAAGGAAGAGTAAGAGAACGCAAAAGGTAAGCAAGAGAAAATAGAAAATCTATCTCCATAAATAAATATTATATGGCCAATCACATTTCTAACTTGATCATCGAAAAGTCGTGACCAAATCTGGTCGGGAGCAATCACTGGCCAATTAGTTTCTCTTTGCAGAGTAAAGGAAGGGTCATTTGGTCTCGTATTCCTCAGGGTTATCCTTTTAGCCTCCACAATTTTAATTTGCTCGATTTTGATAGAGACTAAATTGGCAAATCGTGTAAACTGTAAAGACCAAATTGACACATTGTTTGAGTTTTCGTCCACCGAACCTAATGGTTGTTATTTATTGGACCAATATGACATAATTTGTTAAATTAAGGGGAAAAAAATCAAACAAATTAAAACAATAAGGACCAAATTAACAGATCATATAAACTACATAGACCATTTGCATAGTTTACCCAATAAATAATTTGAACAAATCACAATAAATTATCAAATTGTTTCCAACTAGTTTCATTAACACATGACTCTCATGCCAACAAGTATAAAGATGAGTGAAATTGTGATCTGTTTGAGTGGTGTGTATGTCTTCCAATCCCCACTTCTTTCTTCCCTTTTATTTACCTGCTGTGATGGTAGACTAGGGCATATTTAATTTAGCATACCTTATGCAATGCATGCGTGCATTCATACATTTGTCTTGCATGCACCGGGCTTGGTACATCACGCTAACTGCATTTGTATTTCAATTCCAAATCGAATACGTGCATCAATTGGTTGCATTTCACATGCCATGTTTAGGTTAGCCGAGCCTATCTAATTGCATCCTGTATGTGCTGCATTAGTCAATTCAACATGAACTAGGACACGCATGTTTGTTAACAAGTTTATTGTTTTGGCACGGAGTACGATGTAAGTATTTTCGCTTTAGCACATTGCATGCGTGTGAATGTGGCCATGATAGTATGCTTACCATGTGGCTAAATGCTTATATGAGATAAACTGTTTGAATGCCTGTGGGTGAAGGTTGGATTGTTTGAATTGGAAAAACTCGTTGAAATCCGTATTTTAGCCTACTTTCAAGTAGCAAATTCCAAAACATTTTTTTCAAAACAAACGGATATGCAATGTTTATTTCCAAATTAGGCAATCTAGTCTATACTTGTTTGCTGTGCGCATAACATAGTAATTCTACGCTAATAACCGGAATAAGAACACATAACATTTTCAAAATCGGATATCATGGTTAGTAGAGGCCGATCTTCGGATCGGGCGAGAGGGGGTGCTCATAGATGACCTTCCCCAATCGTACCCTAGCTCCCGAGCCGAGACAACTCCGGTGATGACGGACATGTGGCCTTCGGCACCGAGTCAGGGTTTCCTAAATTCCCCCATAAAAAATATTTAGGTGGCGACTCTGTATCTGGCAAAGCAGTCCATGTTTGGCACTTCTTTTCAAAATCTGTTTCTCAAAACGATTTGCCAGATTTGGACTCTTTGGTTCAGATTAAGAACCGTGACACAAATCGAGTCCGAGCTGTAGTGACCCCAAAATGAACAGAACGGGAGCTCACCCTCCCGGAGCGTTCGGGGACGTCTACAGTTTCTGGCGACTCTGCTGGGGATTTAGAGAGCTTAACTCGAACTCGTGATATCCTGTTTTGATCTCATTTATGTGTCTCTTTGCATTGCATGTGCATTGGTGCGCCTAGGAACACAGTGTTTGCCATCTGCCATTCCTGAACGGTTTGCCGGAGGCTTGTCTTGTCAAGGCATGACCATAAGGCTGACCGGTTATGGGCTCTGACAGTATGGGAACACAAACCCCGGTTTTACCGGGGCACCCTTTTCGACCATTCGACCTAGTGCATATTCGGAATCCATAGTGACCATTCCAAGTTAGGACAGGTTGCTTACCCGATTATAGGTTGTTTGAAACTGCTGCGTGCATAGTGGAACCCTAGTTCCTGACAAAATAGGACAGGGAAACCCTACCCCAACATAGGGGTGCTTTGGCTCTCTTTACTTGCTATGTGCTTTTAGAATGTATCTCTACAGGAACGTACATATCAGTTTGCAAGTTTGAATATCGGGCCCGAGGGCACCAGTATCAGTGTTGTTGAGAAACCAGTTATCTGCGGGCATCAAGTTCAGTTTTTGGGGACAGTGATTTCTGGGGAACAGTGATCAGTAGTAGAGTGCAGTCGTTCGGCTACACCCGTGTTTGATCTGTTTGGGCTGAAATGCTGTTTGTTGTCTCTTTCAGTACGGACAGCTGGTACAGAATAACTAGTGCTCCCCCTTGCCGAGGCAGGACTTGTGATGACGCAGAATTCAGAAGAGATCGTGGTTATGACAGCTGCATTAGAGCAAGGGATCACTCTGCAAGGTGAGACCAATATTGATATGCCACATCCACCCAGGTCGCCTGTTGCGCACCCGGTTTGGGCCTCCCAGCTATACCAGGCCCGCGAGCCTACTACATTTGAACTAATGGGGATGATAGGTGATCTCTAGAGGTCTGTGGCGGATCTCGCCTATGGAATGTCAGCTTCACCGCCAGCCGCACCATATGCCGGGAGTTTTGTGCCCCAGGAGCCCCCGCTGTTGGGGCGAATTATGATCGAACTGAGCCAACCGGAGATGGCCTCCAGCTATGGCAATGACATGCCGGCATCAACCCAAATCCTCGATCATGCTGAGGCCAGAGGAAAAGACAAAATGAAGGCAGATGCCGATCCCATTGAACAACTGTTGTGGCCATTCGAGGCTTTGAAAGCCGGGGGGATGAACAAACAACAGATATCCGCAGTTGTGGCAAAAACTGTGGAGGATGCTTTCCCCACTCCACCTGAGGGTAGTTCAAGCCAGTCAGAAAATCGGGATAGGCCCCGTCATGCCAGAACAGTTCCTCCTGTTCCCGCCCCCGCACCTGGGAAAGATCAAAAAGCTAAGGTGGCGCCTGCCGACCCTTTCGCTTGTGCGGCTAGTAAGAGCGCTCAGACTCCGAAGTATCTGCCCCGGGGGCGCAGGACCTTTCATGCTCTCTACATGCCTCTGTCCAAGGCACTTCAGATCCTTGCTGAGAGGGGACACCTTAAACCCTTGGAGCCTCGGCCTCTCCCGAAGAACCTCCCTGCCACGCATGATGCTGCTCAGTGCTGCGCGTACCACCAGCAGACAGGCCATGCTACCGACAATTGTTTTTGCCTCCGTCATGAGGTGCAAGATTTGATTGACAACGAGGTAATCCTCCCGCCCACCTCAGCTAAGTCCGTTACCACCCAACTATTGGATTTTGAGGACACAGATACTGCAAGTATGTAATCAGAAAGTGAACCACCTGCGAGCGGCATCTGGATATATTTTGAATGTGGCGTCTGGCACGCATTTTTGAGCATCTGTGCATGCTAACTTTGTAAATTCTGGCTTGGGTATCGAGTCTGTCTTTTGTTTTGAGTCTGTCTCTTTGTCTTGAGTCAGTCTTTTTGCTTAAAGGTTTGTCTTGTTGTGGCGAGTCAGTCCCCTTTGTATAGAATACCAGGTGATTCTGGGGTTGTTGTCCCGAACACCGTTTTGTCTTGTAATTACCCGTTTTTGTTTTTGAGTCTGTTTCTGCCGAGGGGCCAGTTATACCAACAAATTTGAATGAAACAGCTGTGGTTATCTCATTTCCATGCTTGCTTTCAGTGTAAGCTAGTTGTGCTAGAGAATTCGACTGGGCTGACAGTACATCTCGCCTGCTCTCTTACGCGCCAAACTCATTGCATTAACCTAAGTTTTTCAAAAAAACCTTTTTTGAACACTGCGGTGATAAAAACGAAGGGGAAGGAATTCCTCGGGTTTTGTAAAATTTTGATCATTTTGAGAGAAAGAGAGGCATGTGTAGACGTCCCCGAACGCCCCGGGAGGGTTAAGTCCCGTTCTGTTCATTTGGGGTCACTACAGCTCGGACTCTTTAAATGTCACGGTTCCTAATCTGAACCAAAGAGTCCAAATCCGGCAAATCGTTTTGAGAAATTAATTTTTTGAAAAAGTAATGCCAAATATGGACTGCTTTGCCAGATACAGAGTCGCCACCTAAATATTTTATTTTGGGAAATTTAGGAAACCCTGACTCGGTGCCAAGAGGCCACGTGTCCGTCATCACCAAAGTTGCCTCGGCTCGGGAACTTGGGTACGATTGGGGAAGGTCACTTCGTGAGCACCCCCGCTCGCCCGGTCATAGACCGGCCTCTACTAACCATGATATCAATTTTTGAAAATATTGTATGTTCTTATTCCGGTTATTAGCCTAGGTTACTATGTGATGCTCACAGCATACAAGTATAGACTGGATCGCCTGAATTGGAACAAAACATTTCATGCTTGTTTTTGAAAATGGTTTGCTACCCGCAGGTAGGCTTGAAACATTTGATGATTTATTCCAATTCAGATAACCCAACCTTCACCCACAGGCATTCAGGAAGGTATATCAGATAAGCACATAGCCTCATGGTAAGCATGCTATTCATGGCAGCACTCACACGCATGCAAGGATGCTAAAGCATAAAGCTTACCGAGTACTCCAAGCCAAAATAGAAACTCATTAGAAATCATGCATGAATCCTAAGTACACAGAAATGCCTAATGCAACGCATGCAAAAATGCAACTATAGCAGGCTCGGCTATTCTAAGATGGTATATGAAATGCTACAGCTATCATGTATTCAATTTGGAATTGAAAGTACAATGCAGTTAGTATGATGCGACGAGCCCGGTGCATGCAATACAGATGAATGAATGCAAACATGCTGTCATACTGTATGCTAATTTAAATATGCCCTAATCTAACCATCGTAAGCTGGTAAATAAAAGGGAAGAAAGACGTGGGGTTGGAAGACATACATCACACTCACGCACACTTATTACAATTATGCCCTCGCAGAGAGGGTCCGAATAAATAATACAGTCCAAATATTACAGTCCCGAATAAAAGAATATTACAGTCCGAAATATTACAGAATCCTAATTAATTAACAAATTAATTAAGAAAACAAGTAAAACTGGCGTGCAAGCCAGGGACTGCCTTGCTTCTGATGGATGATGCATGTCCGGATTGTCTTGCGCGGAAATCCACCGGAATGCCCCAATTAGCCTCTGTTTACACCTGTTCTTGAAATGCGTGCCAAGCCCCGAAAAGTTGCTGATTCTTCGTTTTGCTGCAACAGAGAGCAGGAAAGGGGCATAGCAATGTATTTGCACATATATATGCATGTCTCGATCCTCGTGCCACCAATCACGCATACCGAGGCATGATGGCCGAGGAGCCGAAATGCACAACTCAATATAGGATGAATGCACATGAAACTACAGCTAAAACCTAACTCCATCATGGATAATCCGGAGTGTCGGTGACTGGGGAATTGAGACACATTCCGTCACTCGGAGTACGGAATGTACCTCGTTTCCCGTGCCCGGGCTAACTCCTATTCCGGACACGATGCAATATGCATGATATGCATGAAATGCAACTAAGATACAATCCTAACATATACAATGCTATGGAAATGAAATGCCTCGAAGTGCGTGCACACTGGCACGCAAACCGAGAAAATGACAGAATGCAATCTAAGATACAACCTAATGTGCACTATGATGTGAAAATGAGATGCCTCGAAATGCGTGCACACGGGCACACAAACCGAGGCGATGGTGGAATGCAATGAAAATGAGGTGCCTCGAAATGCGTGCACACGGGCACGCAAATCGAGGCAATGGAAAAATGTGATGTAATGACATGGAATGAAGATATGGGCTTATACCAACATGAGTGAGCCTCAGCCACACTCACATAGGATGCCGGCGGATAAAAATGAAGTGCCTCGAAATGCGTGCACACGGGGCACGCAAACCGAGGCAATGACGGAATGCGATGAAAATGATATGAAAACATGATATGGGCTTATACCAACATGAGTGAGCCTCAGCCACACTTACATAGGATGCCGGCGGATAAAAACGAGGTGCCTCGAAATGCGTGCACACGGGCACGCAAACCGAGGCAATGACGGAATGCGATGAAAATGATATGAAAACATGATATGGGCTTATACCAACATGAGTGAGCCTCAGCCACACTCACATAGGATGCCCGCGGATAAAAATGAAGTGCCTCGAAATGCGTGCACACGGGCACGCAAACCGAGGCAATGACGGAATGCGATGTAATGTCATGAAAATGGCATGCAATCATTCTAATGGAATTTCAGCACTAAAATATGGGGGAAAAGAGTCCTGAAATGAGGCGAAATGACATGAAATGCAAGGAATTGTCCCGAAATGCGAATTTGGGCCCCCGAAATGGCCTATAGCTATGCCAAACATGCACAACATGGACATGCAATGCAAAGACAGAAGCTAGACAGTCCCAAAAAAGGCACTTTCACAGTTATAAACATGGCCAAACAGCAAGCATAGGTATGGCAAAAATGGCATGCAAGAATAGGGGCCAAATGAGGGGTAATGAAGCAAGTGATATAAGCAAAACCCAAACTGAAAAATTTCCTTCTACAACATTGAAGAGGGACAAAAAATATGAATATTTACAGTTTATGGCAGCCTGAAAATCAGTATACAAACATGCTAGAAATGTGATGCAAAATAAGGCTCAAAAATGGCTATAACATGGGGTATGCAAAATAATCACCAAACAGCCAAAGACCCTTAATAAAACATGTAGAATGGGCCAAAATAAGCACTTTTACAGAACTGTAAAATGGCCAAAAATAAAAGCATGACAGGCTAACTAAACATGCAAGAATGGGGAATAAAAGAGAGATATAACATGAAGTGGCATATGGAGGTCCCAAACCATGAAAGAACCTAAATGAAAAATGAAGAATGGGCCAAAATAAGGACCTTTTCAGAACTGTAAAATGGCCAAAAACAAAAGTATGATAGGCTGCCATTGCATGCAAAAATGGGGAAGAAAAGAGGAGTATAAAGGTAGGTACAACATGGAAGTCCCAAATGGTGTTGAGCCCTTCTTTAATGTTGAAGAGGGGCTCAAAATAAGCCTAATATCAGTTTACAACATGCTCGAAAACAAATTGCTCATGGGCCAAAAATAGCATGCAAGATTGTGACATATAAGAGGATCAATGAAGCAAGTGTGTCATGGAGGGCTCAAACAGGGTTGAGCCCTTAATGAAAAGTGAAGATGAGCTCAAAAGAGGGCCCTTTTCAGTTAGGGCCGGAGCTTGAAACAAAAAGCATAAAAGGCTAACCAATGGATCAAGAAAAAGGGTCAAAGTGAAGAAAAGGTTACTCACCCTTGAAGACTAAGACTTTTGTTGCTTCTTGGATCAATTTGCAGCTTCTTTGGCCTTTGAGAAACCTTCCTTGTTGCTGGAAATGAGGTGGTGGTGGTAGAGCTTGGTGGTGTAGAAGAAATGGTGCTTAAGGACTTAAGGTTTTTCAAAGAAATGAGAGGTATAGAAATGGAGTTGTGTATGGAAGCTTGAAGATGAAGTTTTCTAACCCCAACAAAGGATATATCTTGCTTGCTATATAGGCCAAAAATGGGGTGTAAAGGTGGGGGAAAAGGAGAGTAACTTTCCCCCAAGAAATATCCCCCGGATAAAGATCTTTTCTGGGGGATAAAGCTCCACAGCTGTAAAGTGCACAGTGCAAGGAATACGGCCGGCCTGGTACCTTTGCTGCAGGTGGCCGGCCGGCCACACCCCCTAGGCGGCCGGCTAGGGGTCAAAAAGGTCAATTGGATTTTCTGGCCGGCCACCAACTGGTGGGGTCCTCCTATCTGTGTACAACACAACCCTGTGGTTAAAAATCCAAGAAAGTGGGTCCAAGGGGTTCAACATTAGCCCGGAAGGAGGGGGTCAAAAGGGTCAAGTTGAATTAATGGCCGGTCATGAACTTTTAGGGTCCTCTCATGTGTGTACATCACAAATATGTGGTTCAAAGTTCAAGAAAAAGGGTCCAAGGGGTTCAACATTAGCCCGAAAGGAGGGGGTCAAAAGGGTCAAGTTGAATTAATGGCCGGTCATGAACTTTTAGGGTCCTCTCATGTGTGTACATCACAAATATGTGGTTCAAAGTTCAAGAAAAAGGGTCCAAGGGGTTCAACATTAGCCCGGAAGGAGGGGGTCAAAAGGGTCAAGTTGAATTAATGGCCGGTCACCACTTTTTAGGATCCTCCCAAGTGTGTATATTACAAATATGTGGTTGAAAGTTCAAGAAGATGGCCCCAAGGTGTTCAACATTAGCCCGGAAGTGTGAAAAACGGGCGCCGGAGGGCGTCGGAGGATGTATAACTGGTTGTTGCAACAATTGCTAGCCTCCCACCCTTCAGTGACCTTCCTAGTGATAAAACAGAGGTACCTGCCAAAAATGAACGAAAACCGTTGCAAAACGAATGCTCGGGGACCAAAACACGCAGTTCGGGGTCCCGAAAATGGGCTGCCAAGCACCGAAAGTGGCGTTCGGTCACGAAGTGGGTTTCTCAGCCCCCAGTGTCCCTCAAAAGGGAGAAAATAAGATGTATGCCAAAAATTAGAGCAATAGGAGATGGTTAAGCGGTCCCGAACCGAGGCACACGGCCTGACGGCTCCGAAAATCGGGAACCGGACTCCGAAATGGGCAAAATGGCCTACGGCCACCAAATGTAGCCTACGGCCACTGAGAGATGGTCTACAGGACCTCTCTCTCCCCTTAGGAAAAGAAACAGAGAAAACCGAGCCTGGTTCGCAAACCGAGACAAGGCACAGAAGAGGGTTCGGAAGTCCGGAGGTAGGGCTCACGGCCGCGACTCTGAAACTTCTGAACAAGCACATTATGGAACATCACCAAGCGCTCAATCGGTGATGTCTGAGTCTTAAGGTCGGTCAAAAATGGGGTGTCTACAGCATGCTAAGCCTTTTAATGAATGAAATCATGCTTGTCGGCGTGAGTACTGAGAAGGATCCTAGCTTGATCCAGATTGGTTCCACACTATCTTCGGCGCGAGCGATTTGTCGCTTTCTTAAAAACTTTCAAAAACAAATGTTTTACACGGCCCTGTGAAGACCTGTGTGGAACCGCTCTTGAGATTGTGCAGCCTAGGATTGCTCTCAACCTCAAGATTCAACCCCTCACTTTCAAACCTCGAACCCGTTCAGAAAGCTCAACAGTCAAACGTCATGCAAGGTCTGTATGGCCAGATCAGAAACAGCCCTCGAACAAGAGGCAACAAAGCCGAATCAAAAGAGTAGATCTCACCTGAAAGAGCTCGTGGAGCAGCCATGACGGAGCCTCCTACAAATCATTGCAACAGCCGTTCTCCTAGACACAGAGAGGCTTCAACTTCAAAAACCATTTGGCATGGACTTGTTACACTTTTACCCTTTGAGAGGTTCGCTGTGCCAAAAATCCGGAAGGGCGACCCAGGCAAAAGTTAGAGTAAGAGAAAAAAATACAAAAAAGGAAAAGAAAAAGAAAAGAACAGAAAAAATGTGAAAAAGAAAAGAAAAAGAAATGAACAAAAGAAAATGAATAAACAAAAGCTCGCAAGGTCGAAAACCCGCATTGGGCACCTTGGCAAAAGTTAAAGCCTGAAAAGTGAAGGTTAAAATACCCGAGTGTACCTTAACCGGAACTACGTAAGGCTTGATTCCCATGTTTGGGATATGTAGGCAACTTCATCATGAAGTCCATCCTCCAACGCTTTCATAGCGTCTCAGTCCATGCAATGGTTTCAATTTCATCCCAAAGTCCAGTCGCCAACGCCTCCAAGGTGACTGTGTCCATATATTTGTTGTGACCGTCTTCGTCATCTCTGTGTCCAAGAGCTCGACCACCGCCAATGAAGACTGTTTGCGGACTGCTGCGGCACCATCCAAACAAGAGGCAACTTTCCGTTGCCACGAGTCGCCGTGAGCCGCCTTTCAAACCAGGGGCAACTTTCCGTTGCCATCCACCCCCTTTAAGCCAGGGGCAATTTTCCATTGCCTCCGATCCGAGGTTGCATATCTCAAAGAGTAAGTTCCATGCTCGTTGAGCGTTGACTGTTTGCAAAATAGTTTTTGAAAATTTTTACTGAGGTTGACTATTTTTTCGAAAACTATTCCATTTTCCAAAACTGGACCATTTTCTTGGACCCAAAAGGGAAAATTTTCAGTGCTTACAGCCTGACTTGCATGGCTTTCAAATCAAAAATCGAACAAGTACGTTAATCCGACTCTCATTTTGATCAAAACTGTTTTAGTAGAAAGTAAGAACAAAGAATGGTTAAAATGATGAACTAGGGGCACAGTTGAGCCAGGCGTTCTATCTCCCCCCCCGGTCATCAACATACTCGCCGAAAGAGCACTCTACCCACCAGAAGAAATAGTTGTGGGCTAATGGCATTGGGCATGAACCCGCAACTTCCTATTCATTCATTAATCACCCTGGGAAGGGACGAAAAATGAGAGAATGAAGAATAGAGAGGTGTGAGTTGAGAAAAAAGTGAGAAAAAGGGTTTTGAGAGAAAAATCGAGCTTGAGTGCCAGAGCGATGTGAGAATCACAAATGAGAAGGGGGTGGGAAACAATACCCAAATTGAACTGGCTCCTCGTGATCCGAGGTCCTCCGCCTTCGTTAACGCGTCTGTATGTCGTATCTTTTGTTTTGTTTACCTCAACCTTTGCTTTAGGTTTCTTCTGAGCGTGTCTCGTTGTGTTTAGGTCGTGTACCTTTGTTGAGTCCTCCCCGCTGTGTCCGGTTGTAGGCTCGATACCCCGGTTGAAAACCCTTATTTAAGTTCAAAAATCGTTTATGCTCAGAATGCTGTGCCATTCTCTACATTTGGGCGAACCAAAAGAAGGAAGGGAAAATTTGGGGCATCTGAGCATGTTTCAACCCTAGCCGGTTTCACCTTTGAAGGCCGTCTTGTCAGATTGGACCGTTCACTCAGGATTTGCTATGTGCGGAATAAACCAAATGCGGTGTTATGGGCTGCATGCGGATTAATTCCCAGTAGAGTAAGGGCTGTGTGTCCAGAATCAAACAATGGTTTGTGTGGGTTGCTTTGTTGTTACTTGGCTGTTTGGTTATCTGATTATTACCATGCAAGTGTTCAACATTCAGACCACAAATCAATTCCATTTACATTGAGGTGTAACATGGTGCAATGCAATACATAAGATATGTAAATGTAACACTTTTTAAGCAAAAAAGTTTGTTCATTTCATAATCTTTTTTTTAAGTACAAAGTTTTGAGGAAAACAAAAATCTGCCTGCGGCAGTACAAGGTAATCTAACTACCAACAAAAAGGAAAAGTATAAGAAAGAGAGGAAAAAAACAACAAAAATCTATGTCAAGCGACTCCGAGGGCTATCAGTCTGTCCTAGTCCTCTTCCTGGACGAAGGTCCAGGAGCATCATCAGCATCGTCATCAGAGCCCGAGCTAGTGCCGCCTCCGGTCTCCTCCTCCGATGACTCCGCCTCCGACTCTGCCTCCGCCTCCGACTCGTCATCATCATCATCGTCATCATCAGGGACGGGAGCCCGCGAACTACTCCCGGCATGAGTGCGCCCCGCCATGGAGCGGGGGAATACTCTGCCCTCTTCATCTCTCCCTCGGGCGGGGACGGAAGGTCCAGCTGGAGCACCTCCTACCACGGGAAATCTGGAAGGGAGGCTGAAAAATCACAAAGGGCAAATACATCAGAATAATGTGAGCAGTGTATCAATGCAGTATACAGTATGAGAATGCCGAAGGCAGTATATCAGTGCAGAATGCAGTGTATGGGTACAGTGTGAGAATGCCGAAGGCAGTGTATCAGTACAGAATGCAGTGTATGAGTACAGTGTGTGAATACTGTAGGCAGTGTATCAGTGCAGAATGCGGTGTATGAGTACAATGTATGAATGCCGTGAGCAGTTTATCAGTGCAGAGTACAGTGTAGAATGCAGTGTATGCAGTGTATCAGACGCTGTGTGATCAGTGTATCACGTGTTGTGCCGTGCATCAGATTACGTGAATCAGCTTGTGAGTGATTTAAGGCCGTGATCAGAAGAACATACCGGAATGCTGTAGAGGGCCAGGAGATCAAAGGTCCGCTATAGCATCCCCATCATGGAGGCATTCATCTCCAATGACTGCCTGGTGTACTCAGAAGAAGCCTGCAAAAGTATCAGATGCATCAATATTCTGTGGAATATCAAATAAACTGAAATGAAATGACTGTACAAAAATGCAGTAATACATACCGGATGCAAGTCGGGAACACCGACAAACTCGTGATCAGCCGGCGGAGGGGCGAAGGGGATCTGATAGGTCGCCCCACCCTGCCCTCGAAAAGTCAATGAAGTGGGTAGAACAGGCCAACCGGTCCCCCGTCCCCCCTGAACTCCGCCCCTGCCACGGACTCGGGCCCTCCTCGAAGCTCCTGCTCCAGCTCCTGCTCCTGTCATAACCGTTGGCGCCCCGGGCCTGGCTCCCTCAGCTCGACAGACGCCGCTCAGAGACCGCATAATGTACGTCTGCACGTACTCTCGGTAGTCGCCGATGCCTCTAAAGCGGGTCGCCTCCCAGCCAATGGTATAATCAGCCATCTGCTCGGTGGTGAGCCTCTCGGTCTCCCTCATGTCCTCAGGAGGGTGAACCGGGACTATCTGCTCCGGTAACCCTAGGGTCTGGCGTAGGAAACGCTCACCCAGGTACCAAGCCCGACAGACCGGGCCCTCCAGTAAGATCCGAAAACGCGAGGTCTCATCGGCACTGGCAAACCGATCCCGCGTCATGGCTGGCAAAGGAGCCCAAGGCTGCCAGGTGATCTGAAAATGCAATACAGTTTGTTATCTACTGTTATTGAAACATGCAGTGGAAAGGCGAAGCTTAAATGAACTGCAAGTGAAACATACCTCTGCGGGGGTGATGGTGTCGAAGAAGCGGCGGAAGAAGCTAAAAGTCTCTCGCGGCCTCCGGATGCATCTCCCGTCAAAGCGACGTGAAAAAGGGACGACCAGAGGAGTCTCCATGACTGGCACGGGTGCAAGCCTAGGAAAGTAGGCGTAAACCCACAACTGCAGAGAAAACATCAATATGATTATCAGATAAAGAGTGGAATGCAAGATAAAGCAGAAATGGCAGGGCCATGTGTTGTGCAGTGTATTATGTACAGTGTGCAGTGTGAGTAGTGTGCAGTCAGTGTAAAGCAGAGTATGTGTGTGCCGTGTGTACAGTATACAGCAAGTATAAAGCAAACTACAGTGTGTGCAGTGTACAGAGTACAGAAAAGATAGAAAAGCAGAAATGAAAAGCGGGAAAGAAACGTACCTCCCAAACACGCCAATAGCCCCCGAGCAATTGTCCGCTGCCGCGGGAAGCTGAGCTCATATATCTGTAAAGAGTGGCCAGAGCGGCGCCACCCCAGTCGTAATACAAGATGTCTCTAACGTCCACCAGTGCGCTGAGCAGGCAGAGAGGCACGGTGTTCGCCCGGTCGGCGAAAATGGTCGTCCCAAACAAGAACATGAGGAAGCCGCGCGCGTATCTCTCCACGGCCTCCGGAGTCATCGGGGCTGCATCAACAAGGGTGGGTTGGACCCTGAACTGCACCTCGAACCAGGAATATCGGACATAGCCTGGACGAGCGAGAGGGGGCACCTCACCGAGCAAGTAAATCTGAGCGGCAATCCACTCGTCCATGTCAGTATCAAAGGGGATCGGATCACCCCCTACCCCGATGCCTGTGAGCATCGAGAAATCGTAAGGGGTCATCGTCATGTCCCCTGCCGCGGAGAAATGGAATGAATCGGTGGTGTCCCACCACCTCTCCACCAGAGCGGCGAGGAGAGGTCTGCATGTAGTGAGCCTGGAGAGTCCTCTGCAGAATGCGCCGAAGCCCGCCTGGTCCACTATGCGACGGACCGCATCGGGAAGCTCGGCATACCAGTCCCGAGCGCTGGTGTTCCTATACCCACGGATGGTATGGGAATCCCCCTGTAAACAGAAAACAACAATTGTGAGGCAACATTCAAAATGCAGTTCTAAGAAGTATGTAGATGTAGCACGCGTGCAAGTTTAACAGATTTAAACAAATACCGGGTGCCGGTGTGCTTACAGTGAACTACAACGTGTGATGCGTCAGCGTGTTCGGGTGGTTCAGTACAGTATAGCATGTGTGCATGTTTCCAGACTCAAGCAAATACTGGGTACCAGTGCATATGCAGTGAAATACAGTGTGCGCCGTGTGTTTGGGTGATTCAGGGCTAGTGCAGTGTGTGTGCATGTGTCAATCTCAAGCAGATATCAGTTGCACGTATGTCTACAATCAACTACAGTATACAGGGTACTTGAACTAAAGCAGTTAAAGAGTACAACTAGCTACGACAGTTTTGTATCCTACATTACAGAAAGTAAAGTAGAGAAAAGAGAGTTACCTCGGAAGCGCCGAAGGACAGGTGGGAGGTAGGCTCGCGCAGTAATAGCTCGGGTGGCATATGCCTGTCGAAACTCCTGAACTGGCGCAGTCCGTCAGGGGGCAGAACATGAATCGCCGGCCGGTAAGTCGCCGGGTCGAACGGGCGCTCGCTCAAAGGTAGGAGCTCAGCCCCGGGATCCATCTCGTGATCCGGGGGAGTCCCACCGCGTGGAATGTCGTCCGCCATGTCAAGAATGATGAGAAAATAGCCGGAGGAAGGAAAACCGGGCTATGAATATGGAAAGTCAACCGAAAAGTCAACTCCCGAGAAGGTCGAAAATGGCCGAAAAGGGCGGGATGTGAAAAGGGTACGGAAATCAAGAGGAAAGCGAGGGGAACAAACCCCAAAAAGGTGGGTACGGCAAAAGAGGCACCGAAACAAAGATTTGTTCGATTGAAAATGTCCGAAACGCGAAGAAAATCGCGAATCCGACGACGAAACGGGCGTAGAACGCGAAGAAACGGAGAAAAGAGGAGAGGAAAACACTCTAGAGAGAGAGGGTGTGGAATTTCGGCGAAGGAGGAAGTGAGAAATAGGGTTTAGAAACCCTATTTTAAAACACCCATGGTGAAATGTTGAATCTGCCCCGACTCAGGAACTTTTTGCCGGTCGGCAACATTTTGTGCCGGCCGGCAGAATATTGTGCCGATGAAATTATTTTGCAACCGGTGGACAGCCGGTGGCTTCCCCTCCCGGCCGGTGGTGTTCCCACAACCTTGTTTAGGCCATATGAGTAGTTTTTGGTCTTCATAGCTCAAGAAAGTGCAAGAAAGTGTATCTCCGACGCTCAACCGGCCTCCGTTTTGACCTCGGACCGCATCTTCTATGCGTAGCACTCCAACTCATACAATGTTGTATCCTTTGGTATCCTTTTTTCCTTTTACAAGATCCAAAAGTTACCCCGTGTGCGTTGCACGCGTTCATCGCACTATTTCGGTGCATTACATCGTGCTATCATGCGCCTCACAGTTGCATTGTTATGCACATACTACATGCGTTGTAACACGCACCCCTTGCATTGTCATGCACATCTCTCATGCATTGTCATTGCATTTTTATTACAAGCATAGTCATGTATTTCAATACATACGTCGCCTCGCGCATCGTTCGCGTTGCCTTGCATTCCCTTACCATGCATTTTCATGCCTTCCGAAACACGTGCGTTGTTACGCATTTAAGCTCATTTGCATCATTTTACATTCCATGAGGCATGCGTGTCTCATTTGCATCATTTTGCATCTTATGAGGCATGCGTGTCTCATTTGTATCATTTTGCATCTCATGAGGCATGCGTGTTTCATTTGTATCATTTTGCATCTTATGAGGCATGCATGTCTCATTTGCATCATTTTGCATCTTATGAGGCATGCGTGTCTCATTTGTGTCATTTTGCATCTCATGAGGCATGCGTGTCTCATTTGCATCATTTTGCATCTTATGAGGCATGCGTGTCTCATTTGCATCATTTTGCATCTTATGAGGCATGCGTGTCTCATTTGTATCATTTTGCATCTTATGAGGCATGCGTGTCTCATTTGCATCATTTTGCATCTTATGAGGCATACGTGTCTCATTTGCATCATTTTGCATCTTATGAGGCATGCGTGTCTCATTTGCATCATTTTGCATCTTATGAGGCATGCGTGTCTCATTTGTATCATTTTGCATCTTATGAGGCATGCGTGTCTCATTTGCATCATTTTGCATCTTATGAGGCATGCGTGTCTCATTTGTATCATTTTGCATCTTATGAGGCATGCGTGTCTCATTTGTATCATTTTGCATCTTATGAGGCATGCGTGTCTCATTTGTATCATTTTGCATCTTATGAGGCATGCGTGTCACACTTGCATCATGCCTCATCGGCACGCGTGCCTCATTTGCATCGGCACGTGTGCCTCATTCTCATTGGCACGTGTGCCTCATTCCCATTGGCACGTGTGCCTCATTCCCATTGGCACGTGTGTCGTCATTTGCATTAGCATGCGTGCCTCATTTGCATTGTCTTACATTCCTTGCGACCTGCGTTGTCTTGCTTTCATTGGCATTATCATGCATGTTGCTAACGACATTGTACCTGTTAAGTTTGTTTTCTTTGCAGGCACGATATTGTATGTACGGTTCATTTGAGGCTGGAGCAACCAGACGAACCGCACAGGTATATCCACGGTCTAGGAGACCTTAAATCCTCGGAAGGTGCAAGTCCTTCGGTGTTTGTCGTGCCCGAACGACTTCTGATAAGTTGCATTGTGCATGCATATCTTAAGCTGCGTATTGTCGCGCATTCCATGCAACATACATTTTATACATCATTTGCATTTCAAAAACAAAAACAAAACAAAAATATAGTTGCATTGTCATGCATCATCGTAAATAGTTGCATTGTCATGCATCATTGCATATTTGTAGATATTGCATTGTAACCTGCATGCATACATTGCATCACTTCCATCTATGGCTTGCGCCTTTCCATGTTGAGCTTGGTCTGGTATGTGCCCATACTTCTCGTGTCGAAGCATAGTTTAGTGGACCGTTCTATGTCAAACATGGCTTGTATGTGTACATGCCTTACCTAGGCAAGATTTGGTTTGGCCCGCGTGCCATATCCATTGCCACCTCCCCAACCTATCCATATATATATTGCATTGTAGTGTAATTTTTGCATCCAGTATTAGGATCATAGTCCCTTTGCCAGCGGGTCGTTTTCCCACTTATGTCATTCCCCCCCAATACTCGTTCTTGTGTCTGTCTACGTTGTTCATAGTTCAGTAGACCGTTCTATGGTAGGCGGACTTGTTACCTCCATCAATCTATTTGACGTTTGTGTGGTCTCGAACCACTCGTGATTGGATCGTGATTCAATTGCTTTGCATATAGTTTGCATTGTTTCAATTGCATTGCATTTTCATTTGCATTATTTATACATTGTTTTGTATATATTGCATGATCATAAGTTATGCTTGGCTCTGTGCATTGTCTTGCATTTTGCCCCCAGCCTTCGGGCGCATATCTTGTTTGTCTTGCATGTTTGTCTAAGTCTTCGGCCTTGTCAAAAATGGGTCGTCTCTGGGCTTTGACATTCACTCCCGTCATTGTTATGACTTTCGAGTTCTGTCAAAGAGGGGCAACTGTAGACACCCCATTTTTGACCGTCCTCAAGACTTGGACGTCACCATTGGAACACTTGGTGATTACCCTTGTTTGTGTTCGTTTGGAGTTCCCGGAGGTCTCGGCTACGCGCCTTGCCTCAGGATCTCCGAACTTGACTGTTTAGTGTCTAGTTTTGCACCAAACACTTGTGTTTTGCCTTGGAGGGGCAGGGAATGCCTTGTAAGGCATCCCTACACACCACCGGCCATGGCCAGAGGCCACCGGCTGGTTTTTTGTTTCCATCGGCAATTTATTTTGCCGGTCGGCACCTTTTGTTGCCGATCGGCACTCCTTTTTGCCAAAATGGCATCTTTGGCCGGCCGACTACTATGCATCTGCTTTTGCAGATATTTTATCACAGCTGTCTTGCATTTGGCTCCCCTCCATACACGTGTATGGAGGGATCTTTCTCTTTAGAAGCTTGTCTTGTAAGCTTTACAAGACAAAAGGCTCTATAAGAGAGAGTCTTCTCTCTTGGCCTTAGGGGTTAGACACTTTAGACATTTTAGAGAGTTTAGACAGCCATTTTTAGGGTTTGAGTTCTAGGGTTAGGGTTTCATACATATCCTATCTCTATATCTCCCTCTTGTGTGTGTTCTAGGTGTTTTAGTCCATACTATTGCACACAAACACCTAGTCCTTCACCTTCCTTTGGTTACTGAGGTTCTAAGGGGCTGGTTTTGGTATTTTGGAGCTGGATTCAAGCCAAGGAGGGCTGTTGGAGCATCATTTGTGAATGTGGTCTACAAGGGTGAGAAACTTCCCTTTTATTCCCCATTTTTGCATTGCTTTTCTACCTATCTTAGAGCTGTTTTTGTGCTTAGTGTATAGCATAAAAAAGTTCTGTTTTTTAGCCCTTTTGATTGTTTATTAAGAGTGTTTTGTGGTTTGGGTTTGTTTGCCCCCTCCTAAGCCTTGTAAGGCTCCTTTTTGTGCTATTTTGTGCAAGTTTCAAGACTTTGGTGTTTGGGCCTCTCCACCATTGAAATCTTGAGGGATTTCAGTGGCGGAGATGGTGCCTTGAAGTCTCCAAAAGGGGAGGGCCACCCCCTCTCCTTGTTGTCCTTGAAAGGGACCCTTTTTGGCCTCTTGAGGGAGCATCATGTTAGAGTGTGTATTGATCATGTCTTGGCTGTTTTCCATGCTTATTATGCCATGATATAACCTTGTTGTGTGTTGGTTTTGGTACACCATGCATGCTTAGCATATCTACCTTGTAATGCCATGTTTAGCCTTAACATGCCTTAGGTTGTAAACTGTTGTTCGAGCATGTTTTAGGTTTAGTTTTGTGAAGCTTGTGTGCTTATTTTGCCATGCTAGAGGTCTGTCCATAGTTGTTTAGGTCGGCCATGGCATGCATTATATGCCCCCTTTGCATTTTGGTTCAAGTGTGTGAGTACGTAGCACGCACTACTTGCTTTATTCTAATAATTTGGCATCATTTATAGCCCAATTTCAGTCCCTTTGACATGCTTGTATACTTGCTTCGGACACCTCTTTCAAGCTTTGGAAGCTTGACTTGCATGCTCCATGTTTTGGTCATTGTGCATGCTTTTGATTTTGAGCCATTTAGATGCCATCTAGATGTCCCTTGGGTGTTGTTTAGGTCTGCACTAGACCTATTTTAAGTCCTCTTAGCCTTGTAAGGCTTTAGGGGTGGGCGCGGGTCGGTTGCGGCCACGAAACCTCCAATCCGCCATCCGTCCGCCAGATTGGCGGATTGAAGAAAATCAATCCGCATCCGTCCGCCAATCCGGCGGATGTGGATTGAGCGGATTGGCGGTTTGGCGGATGGATGCGAATCGGTTTGGCGGTTTAAAATTTTATAAATTTTCAACATAATTCAACTTGTGCACTTCCTTAAAAAAAAAAAGAAAAAAAAAAGTATTACAGTCAATGACTTAAAAAAGTATTACAATCACTGTATGCCTTATCCAAAGAAAGAAAGTTTGAAACTTTAGAATATCACGATCACTGTATGCTTCATCCACATATTACAATTATAGTATGATTCATCCCTATAAAGTATTACAATCTGTGATTCTTAAAATATAATAACAATTCAAACCACCAAAACCATAAACAGAGCAGTAGTAGAGATTGAATGTCTCTACATTGTTACATCTACATATGTTTTTGAAAACAAAAACCAACCAGCATATATCATATTTTTTATTTATTATTTTTAGAGTTAGATTTAAAAACTAAAAAATATAGATGAATAATATGTTTATTTTTTTCAATTCAAAAATATATTCAAGTTGAAAACTTTTTTTCAACGGAATATTTAAACTCTTTTTCAATTGAAAACACAAACATAATATTTAAACAAATTGAAAATACAAAGTCGTATAAATTACTACAGGTGCTCGCGATTTGGCGGTTTGGCGGTTTGGTTGCGGCCAAAAAATCTCAAATCCGCCATCCGTCCGCCAAATTGGCGGATTGGAGAAAATCAATCCGCAACCGTCCGCTCATCATCACGCATCCGTCCAAAATGCGGCGGATCGGTTCGGTTCGGTCGGTTTTGGCGGATCGATATATCCGCTGCTCACCCCTATAAGGCTTGGTTGATTTGGTTTTGGTTTGAGCCTCTTGGCTTGCCTTAGGTTTTTGGTTTCGTTTGCATGCCTTGTTTGTCTTGTTTAATTGGCTTAATACCCTTTGTTACATGATTTTCAATGCTTACCTTGCATACCATATGTCCATGTTATGCCTCTTTCAAGTGTACTTGAGAGTTGCCTTTTTATGCTTAAGTGTTGGTCCTTGTGTGCATGCATGTTCGCATGTAATTTAGCCCTCATTTTATAGTACTTTGGCCACTGTTTTAGGCCTATTTAGAGTTGCATAAATCATGTATAAGTCCACCTTTTCATCGGTTTGCATTGCCTCATATTTGCTTGTATGCTTGCATAAGTGTCTTGCCATGCCATGTTGCATCCTTAGCTTGCATGCCTAGATTGCATTGCATATTGCATGCATGTCTTGTTCCTTGACTTGGTGATAGGAATTGGGCCTTGGTTCATTTGTTTGGTTTGCATTTCATTTGACATGAAAGTTGCACACTTGATTCTTTGGGCCATCATGTATGGAAATGCGTGATTGGTGGTCCGAGAATCGAGACACATGCCCTTTTGAGTCGCAAACATGATAAGGGACATGATTGGTGCATACATTGCTTGAATTGTATTGCCATGCAAGTTCTGTCCTCTGCGGCTGTGAGTTGCAGGTTTTGCAGGCATTCTTTGCCGACCGACATTGTACATTGCCGACCGGTAGTAAATCACCAGCCGATGGATTCATTTTATGCCGGTGACCACAATTCACTGCCGGTGGTAATTATACTCAGCCGGTGGTGATTCCCAGTATCCAGGGAAGCATACTTGAGACTTTAGCAGTCTTCAGAGAGGCAGAGCAGGGAAAACAGAGGCAGACTATGCATGACTGTGCACTTCCGAGCAGGACCCGAGCACGCGCTGCATCTGGCTCTCCTCCCGAGGCGGTTTATTGCTGTTCCTAGCTTAGTTAGTTTGTTAGCCAATCAGGCAATTTGTAATATTTAATTAGCTTGCGTAGTTAATCAATATGTATTATTTATTTGGTCCCTCCGGGCGAGGGCAAATCTGTAATAAGTGTGTGTGAGTGGTGTGTATGTCTTCCAATCCCCACTTCTTTCTTCCCTTTTATTTACCTGCTGTGATGGTAGACTAGGGCATATTTAATTTAGCATACCTTATGCAATGCATGCGTGCATTCATACATTTGTCTTGCATGCACCGGGCTCGGTACATCACGCTAACTGCATTTGTATTTCAATTCCAAATCGAATACATGCATCAATTGGTTGCATTTCACATGCCATGTTTAGGTTAGCCGAGCCTATCTAATTGCATCCTGTATGTGCTGCATTAGTCAATTCAGCATGAACTAGGACACGCATGTTTGCTAACTAGTTTATTGTTTTGGCACGGAGTACGATGTAAGTATTTTCGCTTTAGCACATTGCATGCGTGTGAATGTGGCCATGGTAGTATGCTTACCATGTGGCTAAATGCTTATATGAGATAAACTGTTTGAATGCCTGTGGGTGAAGGTTGGATTGTTTGAGTTGGAAAAACTCGTTGAAATCCGTATTTTAGCCTACTTTCGAGTAGCAAATTCCAAAACATTTTTTTCAAAACAAACGGATATGCAATGCTTATTTCCAAATTAGGCAATTTAGTCTATACTTGTTTGCTGTGTGCATAACATAGTAATTCTAGGCTAATAACCGGAATAAGAACACATAACGTTTTCAAAATCGGATATCATGGTTAGTAGAGGCCGATTTTCGGATCGGGCGAGAGGGGGTGCTCATAGCTGACCTTTCCTAATCGTACCCTAGCTCCCGAGCCGAGACAACTCCGGTGATGACGGACATGTGGCCTTCGGCACCGAGTCAGGGTTTCCTAAATTCCCCCATAAAAAATATTTAGGTGGCGACTCTGTATCTGGCAAAGCAGTCCATGTTTGGCACTTCTTTTCAAAATCTGTTTCTCAAAACGATTTGTCAGATTTGGACTCTTTGGTTCAGATTAAGAACTGTGACACAAATCGAGTCCGAGCTGTAGTGACCTCAAAATGAACAGAACGGGAGCTCACTCTCCCGGAACGTTCGGGGACGTCTACATATATTTTTTGACAAATTTATTTATAAAAACCACCATATGAAAGTTCAATCTAAATTACAAATAAATAAATAAATAACATATATACATTATGATATGGATTTTAGTCTCATATTTTTTGAATTTTTTATTTTTTATTTTTCCCACCGTATAAAAGTTCGATCTAAGTGATAATTTATGCCCTCATCATCATGTGAGAATTTTGTAGGCACTGACTTCTTTTTTTGGTGTAGGATTCACAATATTTTTCTTTTATTTTTACCGACCAAACATATCGTAACATAAAAGATTTTTTACTTGATTAACTCTATTATATAAAAAATTAAAATACACAAATGATGCAACCCCACTATGTAAAAATCTTATCGCATATATTATAAAAATAAAAAATAGCAATAGTAGCTTTATATAATTGCTTTTTTTATGGATCACTAATTTTTTTTTTTTTAATAAATTTTTTATTTTGCCAGTTACTTTCCAATTTTGTATTGTTCAAAACTAATAACTTCTCTAGGAGTTATCTAACAACACTACATCTCTTTTACTGTAAGTGTTCTATCAGCGATTTTTTTTTTAAAATATAAATTCTATAATTGTTTAGTTATAAAAAATGGTGTTTATTTATAATTTATTTTTTCCTATCAAAATACATCTTAGTCATACATAAATTCTAAAATTAAATTCTATAATTGTTTAGATTTTGTATCTTCATACATAACACAATTTGCCAATTGCAAAAGCAAAGTTATGCTGTAATCTATTGATTAAAGTACATTTATTTTTGAATTTAATATAATTTTTTTTAATGTTTATATAAAAAACAAAAAGAATACTAATATTTTAATGTATCTTATATATTGCTTGCAGGATTTGTAATTTTCACTCTCATGTCAATGCTAAATTGAGATGTTTTATGAATTCATAATGTATATATATATATATATTTTTTTTGGTGGTGAAAATTAAGAAATATTATATATTTTTTTTAAAGATTTGTGTATATTATATTTTACATATTTTATTTGAAATATATACCAAATAAATATTATATTGCATATAATTAAAAATATTTAACTTGCATTACATTACACTTATAATACATATATAATTATTATAAAAAATAATAAAAAAAAATAATATAATTTTTTACTAAATTTGCACACGCCTCGATTGGAAAATTATTTAATAGTTCATACTCCCAATCAATAATTAATTATTTAGCTCCATATTATTCCTCATTTCCAATATAAATCATTAAGTCTGCAGCAATAATTCATCCCACTAAAAATATTACCACTAATAGCACTAATGCATTAAAAAAAAAAAAATACAACTCCAAAACCAAAACAACAATGATTCATCCCACTAAAAATATCACCACTAATAGTACTAATGCATTAAAAAAGTAAAAAAAAAAAAAAAAAAAACACAACTCCAACACCAAAACATCACATCATTAATGACGGGACCCACTGCCACCTAATTAGTGGAAACATTAATTAGTGCTCCCAAACATTTTTCAAATCAAAATATCACATCATTAATAACAGGACCCACTGCCACCTAATTAGTGGGAGCACTAACGCATTTTTCTTAATTCTGCTATCTCTTCGCCAATCAAACTACCGCGTGTGGCCCATATTCGGAAAATACTGAAATAATCCTCAGCCGCTAGCATATATATAATTCACTGACAGTTAAGAGACAACACTACCTACCTTCTTCCACCTCAAAGACGAGTCGTATTCTGAGATTTCAAGGACCCCCCAATAGTCCTCTTTCTTCTTCTGATACTCTTTCGAATCAGAACGGCTCATACAGATATAGAAATTGTTCTCTCTCTCTCTCTCATATATACTTCTTGTATTTATTTGAAATGCGGGGAAGCCTGCGATTTTTCTCGGTGGTGGAGCCGATTGGAAAATCGCCGGCGATTTGATGGAATTGTTGTTGTTGCTGAACACATTGTTTGATGGAGTTAAAGATTCTGTGTGGTCGATGTGTTGTTTCTCCGAAATCCAGGTTGTTTCGAACCAATCTTCGATTCGCCGTTGTTGTTTTTGAGGTTAGCTCTCATGGCCTTTAATTTCTCTACACAGTAATTATTGCTGTTACAGATGTAGATTTAGGGTTTTGGTTTCAGTTTCTTTCTTTTTCTTTTTTACCCACATGCTGGGAGAATAAATTTGAAACGTAGAGTTGTATGTTCCGTTCGGTTGCTTAGAAACTGCAAGAAATAAGAAAGGAAAACGTTGTAGTCTGAAGACTGGCGCTCTAACCCTCACCTAACAGTTATCAGTTTTCCGAAATTTCCATATTCGTGTTTTTTGTTCTTTCCCATTATTCACCGTGTGATTTAGGGTTTAGATGTCGGAGCAATTGATTTCAGAAATCGGGAAGTTGTTGTGGACAATATATGTATGCTTGAAGTTGTTTATTTTTGTTATTTCTTTTTCTTGTTTGATCTTGTCTTTCCTTTTCCATTGAGTATTTTCCTGTCTTTATTTTTGGTATTCATTAATGCTATTGTTCATAAATTAATTAAGGAAGCATCTGTGGCAGAAAGTTTACTCCTTTTTTGTTTTTCTGGTCAAATTTTTTTATCAAGCTTTGTATATATGAATGTATTTGTATGTTATGTGTATGCCTTCCCCATGGATTTGAGCCAAAGGATTGGTTCAACCAAGAATTAGTTAATTGATTTGTGTATATCGATTTGATATATTTCTTTTTTACGTTAATTTTGTCTGCCTCCATTCTAGATTGTATCGATATTGGTATGGCTGGAAGCTGTTTATTCAAAACCTCAAGAACACCAATTGAGGCAAGGCAAGGAAAATGGTGGCGAGAACATTATATCACATTCCTGCATTCACGATGAGATACTTGAACGAAGGAGGCGACCAGGTCGCAAGGTGTATTATGTTAGCCCACAGGTTTATGGGGGTTTTGGTATGTCAAAACCCATTCATCGGAAGGGAAGGGCATTGCTTGGACTTTCCGAAATTCCAGAGCAACAAAATGGAGATAAGCAACCTATTAGAATTTATTTAAATTATGATGCTGTTGGTCTCTCACCAGATAGAGACTGTCAAAATGTTGGGGAAATAGTTAAGGCAAGCATAATGCATGTAAAAATTCTGGCTTGTCATGAGTTGTGGATGTGGAGCAAACGTTGATGTTTTGCCTTCTATTTTTCATTAATCAGCTTGGTGAGCCCCTTCTGAATCCTGGTCGCGGTGTTCCATGTTGCAATCCTCATGTTGATCCTCCAATTTTGGGTGACTGCTGGTATAACTGCACTTTGGATGATATATCTGGGGCTGACAAAAGACATCGCCTTCGAAAGGTAATACTTTTGTTTCAATTTTTATTTTATTTTAACTGGTCGTCTTTATTTCTTGACAATATTACACTCAAATTAATACACACAAATATAACATCTACATAGTATGTTGGTTTTTATCGATCTTAAGAAAGTATAGGGTAGAGTGCCTCGGGATATACTCTGATGGGTGCTAGAGAAGAAAGTGGTGACAAAAGATTACATTGATGTGATTAGGGATATGTATAAAGGTGTGGTGATCACTACTAAATTGCCTGCTGGAGAGATGAGTGAATTTTTAATTACTGTAGGGTTACACTAGGAATAGACTTTAAGTCCTTATCTTTTAGCTTTAGTTATGAATGAGTTGATGCGCAATATTCAGGATGATGTGCCATGGTGTATGATTTTTGCAGATGATATCGTATTAATGGATGAGACTAGAGAAGGAGTTAACACTAAGTTGGAGATTTGAAGAAAAATACTTGAATCTAAAGGATTCAGGAGAAGTAGAACTAAGATAGAATATATGAAGTGCAGTTTTAGTAACAGTCACAACGAAAGCAGAGGAAATGTGAAGATTGAGAACCAATAACTACTTAAGAGTGGAAATTTTTGTTATTTAGGATCGATTATCACAACGATTGGGGAGATTGGAGCGGATGTGATCTATAAAATTAAGGCGGAGTGGCTTAAGTGGAGTAGGGCGTCTAGAGTATTGTGCAAAAACCGAATACCCACTAGGCTAAAAGAGAAGTTCTATAAAACGGCTATTAGACCAGCGATGTTGTATGGGACGAAATGTTAGACAACTAAGAAATAACATGTAGATGAGATGAGTATTACTGAGATAATGATGTTAGAGTGGATGTGTGGTAAGACTAGAAAAAATAGAGTTAGGAATGAGTAATTCGAGAATGGGTAGGAGTTGTACTTATAGAAGATAAGTTAAGAGAGAATAAATTGAGATGGTTTTGGTCATATACAACGGAGACCAACAGAAGTAGTGAAGAGCAGTTTTATTAAAGGCTCAAGGCACACGAAGGCACTGAAGGTTTCTCGAGGCCTAGAAACTTGCATTATATTTGTCTTCTTTATGATCAAACGAACTTGCAATGCATTCTTTTGCCCTGTACATTGCCTTATAAATGTATCACAAGGGAGCTTTCTTCTCAGTATCAACTAATTTAAGCACTTTAACAAGAGGACCCGAGACCTTAAGGGCAAACACAACATTATTCCAAAATGAAGGCATCAACAAAGTTTGTGTCATTTTTTTACCCTGTGGCTTCTTTGCCCATTTGCTTGAGGTCTAGTTTTCGAAGGTGACCATTTATCTCAAATTGTTTTTATGTTGATGCATCCTAGACAAAGTCAGAACGGCGGTTGCAAATCTAGTTTTTGCAGGCTTGATCAAATTCTTGAGATTTTTATAGCACCTCATCATGTTTAGCAAAGTAGGGCGGTTGTAAATGTAGTCATGTACTGCAATGCCCCACTCAAATGTCTTTTTCAATCGGGGTATCTTGAAAATGTCTTCTAACATCAAGTCCAAGCAATGAGCAACACATGGTGTCCAATATAAGTGTTCATACTTAGCTTCTAAAAACCTCCCTATAATGTAACAAAGAATTATTATTTCAAGTTTTTAAATTGTAACTACGAAACAAACTATGAGTAAACAATTTTGAAGTAAGGAAGGAGACAAGATTCTTACCAGCCAACATATTAGCTGCTGCACTATCAGTGATAACTTGCACCACATTCTCTTTTCCAACTTTCTCTACAAATTTGTCTAGTAATTCAAATTGCTTCTGCCCATCCGTTGAATATAGTTTAGCCATCAGCCATTACAGAACACCCGTATTTTGCATAGTCCTCTTTATGATTCTTCATCAAATCTTCAGTATGTTTCACCTCTTTTTTGAGTTGGATAACCCGCACTTCATAGTAAGTTGGTGGCTTCATGCTGGGACCATATTGTCCAATGGCTTCAATCATTGGTCCAAAACTCTTATAATTTACAGCATTAAAAGGGATACTAGCATCATATATCCACCTTGCAAATCTTTGCACTGCCTGAACTCTCATTTCTTTTTTGTAAGGGTTATTCTCATCAATTTGTGTTTGTTTCCCTTTTGCCTGGTCTCTTCGATTTTTTACCACTGATTCAGGATTTGGTGTGAAGAAACATCCATAGGCCCTTTTCTTTTTGGCATTTTTTATTTGAATTTGGATGAACCTTGGCTGCTACTTGTCAACTTACGGCGTTGATTGCCATTGATCTTAACAACATCATCATCTTCATCTTCATCTTCATCTTCATCTTCATCTTTCATGTCCATGTCATCAAAATCTGGCAACATGTTCATTTCTTCTTTTTGCGTCTTCTTTTTTGACATGAACTCTCTAATCTCTTCTTTTACATGAGTTGGACACTTCAACTAAGCAGTGACATTCCTATAATCTCCCGGGAGGTGTTGTTTCATCCGATAAACACCTTCATTCGATACTTTACCACAAAAATTACATTCAAACTTATTTAAGTTATTGGGCTCTATCAAATGGGCATGTTTCCACTCCGGATCTTTTCTATTACTTTCAAATGTCATTTTCTACACAACAAATTTAATAAATGGAAACTAATTTTAGTGTAATGTAATGTGTGATTAATTAATTATTTGTGATTTTTTTTTCGTAACAGAGAGATTCAAAACAGAGACATAATTGTAAAAGAAAAAACAGGCATAGGCAAAAAAAAAAAAAAAAAAAAAAAAAAATAGAGCAAAAAAATACAACAAAGAAACAAAAAAGAAGAAGAAGAAGAAGAACAGCCAGCCAGACCAGCAATGAATAAGCAAGAAAAAAAAAAAAACAGACCAACAGCAGCAACAACACCCAACAAAGAAGAGGAGGAGGAGAAGGAGAAGGAGAAGGGAAAAAAAACCACCCAGCAGCAGCAACGAAGAAGTAGGGAAAAAAAAAAAAAACAGAGACGACAGCACCCAACAAAGAAGAAGAGGGAGGAGAAGGAGAAGGAAAAAAAAACCCAGCAGCACAGCGAATAAGCAGCAAAAAAATAAAATAAAATAAATTGAATCGAAGCAGCACAGCGAAGAAGAAGAAGACGAACCTGAAGACGAAGTTGCAATCCTCAATCAAAGACGAAGTTGCGACGAGCCCAGAGGAAGAGAAGAGACACCACCTCAAGCTTTCTTCGATCGATTTTAGGGCTTTAAGTTGTCAATTGATTTGGGTATTGAGTTGTATGAGTTGTAATCCTATGTGGTTGGACCCTTGCAAACTCATATCAGAGCCATTAGATAAGCATCAGGGAAAAATAAATAAATAAATAAAAGGCTCGCTTAAGCGTTGCCTTGCGCATTTTCACGCCTGATCCAAGGCTAAGCAAGGTGCACAACTCATCCACATCGCCTTGCCTTGGGTCCCTTCAGTCACAGCCTTTGTGCCTTTCGCCTAGGCGCGCACTATAAGGTATTAGGCAATATTAGGGGAAGGGGTAGACCTAGATTGACGTGGACTAGTGTAGTAAATAGAAATATGAATCTTCACTAATGAAATGGCCTTGAATAGAGTCGAGTGAAGAAGAAGGATTCATGCATCCGACCCTATTTGATGGGATTTAAAGCTTGGTTTGGTTTGGTTTTTATGAATAAGGTGCATGCTACTTAAGTAGATGTTTTGGTGCAAACTATTTGTAAGCATTATAGTTGGATATATTTATTTGTTTGTTGGAGCCCATCATTTTATACAATGCTTGTATTTTTTTAGTTTTCAGTTATATCTTGTTCCATGCTACCTCGATTTTTTCTGTGTTGGTCCATGAAGATTGTAGTTCAGATTACCACTATTAGTAAAGAAGATACTTATTTACAGAATTAGCTTAATTCAGGCTCTAGGGCAGACAGCAGACTGGTTCAGAAGAGCATTAGCTGTTGATCCTGTGAAAGGGAACTTGCGGTTGAGTGGATATTCTGCATGTGGACAAGATGGGGGTGTACAACTTCCACGGGAATACGTAGAAGGTATATATGTTTCAACAAATGGCTGTCTACCTTGTCATTTACTACTATGCATCCTAGCAGTTTTGAAGTTATTGACTATTTATTTTTTCTCCTGTTATGGTTAAAAGCAACCTTTCTTATTTGTTTCATTTTCTCTTTTACAGATGGAGTTGCTGATGCAGACTTAGTTCTTCTGGTAACTGCAAGACCTACAACAGGAAACACCCTAGCATGGGCTGTGGCGTGTGAGCGTGATCAATGGGGTCGTGCGATAGCTGGTAATTGCTCATGGAGCAATTCTTCCTTGGACACTATAATTTTAAACTACTAATGACACTGTTCTATATTTAGGACATGTGAATGTTGCTCCTCGCCATTTGACCGCTGAAGCAGAAACCTTACTTTCAGCTACACTCGTACATGAGGTGAGGTGGCTTTTCTTGATGTAAACAATAAACGTATGGAAGTTCTTTTTCTTTGATCAGCAAGTTTTCACTTTCTCCAGGTTATGCATGTTCTTGGATTTGATCCCCATGCTTTTGCTCATTTTCGGGATGAGAGGAAAAGAAGGCGTAACCAGGTAAATACTATTCCGTTGTCGCATGAGGTCCTTCATCTGAACAATGATATAAGTAATCTTCAGATAGTAGTACCTATGGTCTCTTTTACAATTTTATGAAAATGCAATCTCTACACCAGTTAATCCCTGGCTAAATGCTGGGTTTTTGGATTTGCTTGGATTGAGAAGTTCTCTGTATATGCACCTTCAAGCATACAATGTTGTAGATAATTTATAGATTTATGATTTAAAAGTCCTATTTGATTTTCTTTAGTACTTCCACAAAAAAAATCATTGAAGGCCAATAAGTTCACATCTCTTTAATGGAATTGTGAAATTTCGTCTTACCTCATTTAGCATCCATTTGTATGCGCTATTTAAATATGCCATCAATATGAACCCTACCTGCAGATGTGCCAACCCTGCAGCATCCTTGATCTTGAATTAATGTGTGTTTTCAGAATATAACCATTTTCCAAACATATTGAGCAGCTACTCCATCCAGCTTTTTGGAACTGTGCTTTGTGGTCAGCACCATCTAGATGGATTGGTTCATAGAAGATTATAAAATTGAAAAAGAAAAAGTATTGCATGTGTTAAAGCATCCAAGTCAAAACCAATTGGTAAATGAGTGTAGTAGCCCCTGGAGTATATGGACCAAACTTGGGTGGCTTGTGAAGGATATGTTGGACAAGTATAACACAATGACTCATTTATTTTCTGGTCATTTTTAATCAATGGAACCTATGTCAGTTTGCAAATACTTTGTGGTCAAAATGTCTTTCGTTTATTCAAGTTTATTGTCACACACACACACACATATATATATATATATTTTTGATAAATTTTATTGTCACACGCATGGTATCTTATTTATTCTATACTATTTTGTAACCCAATTTACTTGTTATTTGCATTTTTAGGTTACCGAGCAAGTCATAGATGAAAAGCTTGGACGGATGGTTACACGTGTTGTGCTTCCCCGTGTTGTTATGCATTCACGCTGTCATTATGGGGTACTTGATTACTTCTTGATTTTATTGATACTTTTTGCTTACAATTAATGTTTGTGAGGGTATGTGTTTTGCCTAAACTTATCTTGATATTTGTGACCTTGAATTCCTGTAAAGCAAAGATTCCAGGGAAACGACCAACATTTTGATGAGTGTTTATTGACAGGCATTCTCTGAGAATTTCACTGGTTTGGAGCTAGAAGATGGAGGTGGGCGTGGTACATCAGGTTGTTTTTCCTTATCCTTTTGTTTTAGTTCTCAAGTGGGTATTTGGTGTTATTTTGTTGATTCATTTCAGCCCGTCAGTATTTGTATTAGCTTGTCATTTCTAAACCATTATGCAATGCTTAGTAAAATATTGGTAGAAGTGATTGGTTAGTTGGTGTGCAGGTAATATGTGGAAAAAGGAATATCTTAAAATTTATATGCAAAAATAGTTTGTAAACACAAAGTACTTGTATATTTTGCATGACTTCGATGCAAAGGACATTGGAGCATCCACTGTCAATGCTGCTGGTAAAGTAGTGCACTTCGGCAGTTCTACAAATAATATGTGGTTGACAATTTGCTTCAGGATCCCACTGGGAGAAAAGGCTTCTGATGAATGAGATCATGACAGGCTCAGTGGATACACGATCAGTGGTTTCAAAAATGACATTGGCCTTATTAGAGGATAGTGGATGGTATCAGGCTAATTATAGCATGGCCGGCCATCTTGACTGGGGCCGCAACCAAGGAGCTGAATTTGTTACCTTCCCTTGCAATCTTTGGAAGGGGGCATACCATTGCAACATGACACAGTTATCTGGGTGCACATATAACAGGGAGGCAGAGGGTTACTGTCCGATCGTAAATTATAGCGGAGACCTTCCTCAGTGGGCTCGTTATTTTCCACAGGCTAACAAAGGTTTGTTTTTGAGCTTTGTTTTTCACCTTAAATTTGTGTATTTGTTTTGCCCCTCATTTCTGCATTTGCATTTATTCATTTTCATTCTATTGATCCCATTATATCATGTGTTTGAAACATTCATGTGCAGCTATATCGAAGACTAAAACTTCGATTCACCTATTTTGGAATATTTAGCAAATTGTTATTGTTGCTCAATATTGACCTACCAAGCATAAATTAATTGGATAGTAGAATCTTGCTAACCTAGGATTGCCTCTGATATAAATCCCTTCCTCTAGACACAATTGTTGATTTTGGTCCTGATCTGTGTTACCAAAAACCCTTGATACCCTAGTGAATTACGTTTTGGAATACACATTCTGAAACATGGTACACTTTCGTTCCAAAATGGTAAATTTGGCGATCCAAAGCAATCCCAAAAGTTTGTTCCAATATATTTCCTAAAGGTTTCCTTAAGAGTAAAAAAATCAAATACAATGAACTAAAATCTAAGGTGAGTGAAATTTTAACGTGACAAAATATAAACAGGGAGTCATAATGTTCATAAAACTGTGTAGGCATATATTAATTTGGAAAAAAATCTACCTTTGTTGGATGTCTAATTGTTAAAAAAATTTCTCTATTCTAAATTACCTTAAATTCTTATTGTGTAAACTATGTAAGCCTATCACTATCATACTACAATTTAGAGCATGTGGCGTATTATGCTCCCATTCCCGTTTCCCGTTCCCGTTCCATGTATTAGAACGATCCATATTCCAGGTAACATAGGTCCTGACTTGTTGGAAATATTAAAACTTGAGGGAGGCTTTTGCTGACCAATTTCCTATGTTTAGTGAAATTGCTAACAAACTCTATTTGATAGGGGAAGTTTACTTCTAATATGGGATCTCTTTTGAATATATTAGTGAACCATTTAGGACACTTTTGGAAAATGTTTTGGAATGAAATTTTGAAGAAACTACTTGGAAACTTAATGGAATTTTTATGGATTAGTTTTGAGAGATTTGTAGTAAATATAAATGAATGGGCTTCAAAAAATATGTAAAAATGTCCAAGGAGAGTATTTGAGAAATTCCAATAAGCCTCATAGATCTAAAAAATTTAATAAAATAAAACTATAAGACTCAATGAAATTTAGTAAAGTTTAGGGTTGGTTTGGGTTGTTCTAAAAAAGTGTACTTTTTGACTTATTGGCTTATTTGGGTTGGGTTTGGATTGGGTTTGATGTGATGTGTTAGAGAGGTGATGTGATTTAAATAAGATGATGTGACTTAAATAGGATAGTGACTTTTTGACTTTTTGTATTATTTAGGTTACGCCAAACTTAGCCTTAATTTAACTTGTCACTTGCCATGCTAGCATTCAAGTAAGATTTGTACTACTAACTTAATTGGTTGGTTGTAATTAACTACTAGTTAATTTCTTAAATTTTCACATGTTGGTCTCGTCATCTTTCTGTAAGGGTGGGCAATGGGAAACTTGTTCAATTTTGGGAGGATGTTTGGATGGGTCAATCTTCTGTTGCTGCTGATTTCTCACATCTATATAGAGTGACTTGATCTCATAATTCTTCAATTGCTTCCATGGCTTGTTCACTTTTGACTCCAATTTAGAAATCTTAATGATAGAGAGGCTTCACAGTTGACTTCTTTATTATTCAAAATTGATTATTTTTCTTTATCTCCTCTTTTGGAGGACAAGAGGGTTTGGACACTTCATTTGTCCAGGATATTTTCTTGTAAGTCTTTTTTTTTATTACATCAGTGATAATCCTTATGTTCCTTAGTTTCCTTTTTGCAAAAAAGTTTGGAAGGCTTGTGCTCCCTTAAAGGTAAAGGTGTTCATGTGGGCCTTGGTTCATGGTAGGGGTGCAACTCAAGTGGGTTTGGTTGGTTGTCCAAGCCCGCCTAGGCCCGAATTGTAATCCGAGATTGCATGTCCAAACCCGACCTGAGTTAAACCCGAATTGTAAATAAATTTCAGTTTTTTTTTTTTTTCCTAGCTACATTATTAAATTATTAAAATTTGACTCTATTTACATTTTTTTTATATAGAAAATCATTAATACCATCAAAACAAATAATTTATATAATGTAAGAGAGATGTTGCTATAGTAGTTTTGACAATTTATGAGTGAAAATAAGGAAAAAGTAAGATTTTATGTTATTTGTATATATAATATATATTCAATATGATTTAATAATTTAAATTACTTTAATATCATGTAATGACTAATAATTTATATATATTTAATATTTTTATATATCTATATATGTATAATTCGGATTTCAAGTTGTTCGGGTTGTTTGAAATCTTTGCTCAAGCCCGTCCAAATTTGATTCGTGTTTCTGAATTTTTGCCCAAGCTCGTACCAAATTTAAAAATATCTTGTTGAAGCTCGAAAAAAATTCGGACTGGGTTCGGGTTGCTCGGGTTGAGCCCGCCCAAGTTGCACCCCTAATTCATGGAGGCATTTTGACAAATGATACATTGCAGAAACGGAGACCTAATAAATGTGTTTGGTTTGAGTTTTTTGAATTAAGTTTTTTGAAAACTGAGTTTTTTGGTTTTCGTGTTTTTTTTTTTTTTGTTTTTAGTGAATATTTTTAAAATTTTTAACATTTTTTTTTATTTTTTAGATGCACCTTACTTAGATGTATCTAAAAAGTAAAAAAATTGTGAAAAAATATTTTTAAAAATTAATAAATACATAAAAATACAAAAAATGTACTGAATTCTCGTATTTTTTTTTGTATTTTTGGTATTTAGTGAATTTTTAAAAGGTTTTTTTCAATTTATTTTTACTTTTTAGGTATATTTATGTTAGCTATGTCTAAAAATTAAAAAATTGCTCAAAATATTAAAAAATTCAGTTAAAACAAAAAAACACGAAAAATAAGAAAGTAGAATT
This sequence comes from Camellia sinensis, assembly GCF_055761805.1. Classification (NCBI taxonomy): domain Eukaryota; kingdom Viridiplantae; phylum Streptophyta; class Magnoliopsida; order Ericales; family Theaceae; genus Camellia; species Camellia sinensis. The sequence continues at coordinate 50,530,411 of NC_138966.1, forward strand.
TTCTGAAAAGTATTTTTGAAAAGTGGTAACCAAGCATAGTGAATCGTTTTCTAAATCTTCAGTGGTGCATTCTGTGTTGTAAGAATGGGGGAATTTGTGGATTATTTATTCTTGCATTGTCCAATCGCTTTGAATTTATGGCATAGATTGTTTTCTTTGGGGAATGTTATGTGGGTAGCCCCAAAAGGGAGTGTCCATATGCTCCTAGTTGATTTTTGCATATTTGGAGGATCAAAGAGAGCCAAAATGCTATGGTCTTGTGCCGTCTGCGCAACTTTTTGGGTTCTATGGATGGAGACAAATGTGAGGTTGTTTGAAGATTAGTTCCGAGAGGTGGGCTGTTTATGGGATAATGTTCGTCACTTAACTTCTTTTTGGGTGTCGGGGAGCTCTTTATTTAAGGGAGTTCCACTCTTTTTGTGAGCTAGGGATTGGTTGGCGGTGTGTGATATGTAGGCTTTTGCTCATGATTAGCTTGTTAGGGTTTCATTTTTTATATTCTCATTGTCCTTTTGTAAGAGGATGCCTCATCCTCGCTTCCTTTTTTTATTAATAATAAAAAAAAAAAGTAATTAACTACTAGTTATTATAGAAATTTAGAGTGAAATATGTTATGTTAAGATGAGTTTACTAAATTGGTTGGTTGCAACTTCATTGATTTTTTTAATGAAGGTCGCTTGCTTATTTATCAAAAAAAAAAATTGATTTTTTTTTTTTTTTCTAGTCATTTACGCCTAGTAAATGCAACAAAGATCTTCAAAGTATTTCTAAAGAATATTTGAAACTCAAGATTTGTACTTGGTTTATAATTTAAATCTTGATAGTTCTGTAATATGGAAGTGTTTCTAATTTATTTTCTATGTGCTTCCTATTCCATATATACTTTGAATCTTAATCACTTTGTTTGGTTTTTGAGTTTTCAAAAATAGTTTTCTGAGTTTTTAATTTGTATTTTTGTATTTTTAATATTTTTTAAAAATATTTTAATCAATTTTTTTTTTTTAAATTTTTTTAGATTCACTTAATCTTAATAAATTTAAAAACTAAAAAAATTGTACGAAAATCTTTAAAAAATTCATTGAATACAACAAAATACGAAAATGTATCGAACTTTCGTATATATATATTTTGTATTTTTTGTATTGGTGAATTTTTTTTCACCAATATTATACCTTTTAAGCGTATTTGGATTAGGTGTATCTAAAAATAAAAAATTTGCATAAAATATTTAAAAATTTCACTAAAAAAAATAAAATAAAATAAAAAAAGGAAAAGAAAACTCAATTTTTTGGAACCAAACATGGTGATAGTTCTCTAATATAAAAGTGATAGTTTCTAATCTATAATAATACACAAGATTCGTTTTAGGTACATTTTTTTTTTAACCTTACAATTAAATTAAGCATTCATTGTACTTTATTGATGTATCCACAAATTAAAATGCTGAAGTGGTTTAGTTGTAAGAGTGCCTTTTTGTGCCGGTTTTCTTTATATTTTGCGAAGTTTTTTATAAGATTCTTATTGGGATTCACATTTGATTCTTGATTGTTTCCTCACTTCCCGTTTCTTCTATATTTTTTTTTTCTCTGCTTCTATCATTTTCTGCTTCTGTTTCTAGTTACATAACTATAATCTAACTTCTGATGAGCTCAGATATTGCACTTCTGGCTGCTAATCACTTAAATTTAGGTAGTGATGAATTTATTTATTTATTTTTGTGTGCGAAGTCATATAATTTTTTTTATATGCATGCTAGAAACCATTATAGAAATAGCAGTAGTGGTTTGGGCCTTAATTGTGGCTTGCTATTGACTATCATTCTTGGTGATTGCAGGTGGGCAGTCATCATTAGCTGATTATTGCACTTATTATGTAGCTTATTCTGATGGATCATGTACGGACACAAATAGTGCTCGGGCACCTGACAGAATTTTGGGTGAGGTGAGAGGAAGTAGCTCGAGGTGAGATTTACTAATTGAACCTTGATGGGATTCTCAAATTTGCAATTCACACTGGAATAATTTTTCTTTCATCATGATATAGGTGTATGGCCTCATCATTAGTACGAACTGGGTTTGTAAGGGGTTCTATGATCCAAGGAAATGGTTGTTATCAGCACAGGTGTATAAATAACTCACTAGAGGTATAATTTGAACCTTTAATGTTTGTTTCTGTTACTTGGATGCTTTATTGATTTGATGCATGTGGATTAGGTCGCTTTATTGATTTGATGCATATGGATTAGATCCTGGTAGCAGCATGTTGAGAGGGGGATATGTTGACTGCAAAGAAATTGTAGTTGTTTGACTACAATTTTTAACTTTTTTTCTTCAATGGATGTTAGCTATATTGTCTGTTTTAGGGCAATTATGGTGAACTTATCTGCATATAAATCTTTTACATCAAAATTATACAAATTCTCTGGATTGGTATGAATTTGTAAAAGACAGCGGGTATGTTTGGTTTGCATTTGGGAGATGAGTTTTAGAAAAAAATTTCTAAAAAATTGTTTGGTTTGAGTTTTTTTCAAAAAATTTCCAAAATCACTCTCTCTCTTACACATCAGTCAATCACTTTTTCTCTCTCCTCTCTCCTTCTCAATCACTTTTTCTCTCACACACATCTACTCAAATTCTCCCAAAATATCAAATCATTCCAAACTCCCAAAAAAACAACTCTCCCAAAATATACAACCAAACAAACCAAAAAAATTTCTAAACTCTCTCCCCAAATTTTTTTTCAAAAACAACTCTCCCAAAAACAAACCAAACAAGCCCCGCTATTTTTTGACAATTATCTTTAAATAATGAAAGTTTCTTGAATGATTAGGCTGTGTTTTTGGTCATGTTGTATGACTTAAAGGACTGGCCTTTGAATTGCAAATTTTCCATTTCTGATGTGATATTTCTTCCAATATAACAATGAACGTGTTCTTTTTAGGTTGCTGTGGATGGTATTTGGAAAGTATGTCCTGAAGCTGGTGGAGCAGTTCACTTTCCTGGGTTCAGTGGTATTTTTTTCCTTCCATTTTTCCTGTTATTGCCAAATATCTATCCATGCTTCCCAAATCTCAAGTGTGTGTGTGTTTTTAATTAAACTGTAGGTGAGCTGATTTGCCCAGCTAATCATGAACTATGCAGCATGGACCCAATCCCTGTATCTGGGCAATGTCCCAATTTGTGTCACTACAATGGAGACTGTGTTGATGGAAGCTGCCACTGCTTTCTAGGGTTCCATGGCCATGATTGTAGTAGACGTGAGCTCTTTATGCCTCTTCCTCCATTCTGCAGTCTGTTGAAATTACATGCCCGTGCAATTCTGCCCTTTTAGTTTTCTTTTGAGTTGCTGATGAAGGTTTTATTTGCAGGCTACTGCCCTAGCAATTGTAATGGACATGGCCAGTGCCTTCAAAATGGTGTCTGCGAATGTGAAAATGGATACACTGGCATTGACTGCTCTACAGGTAATGCTATATTTTTAGACCTTTTATTTTTATTTTTTTTTGTTTTTGTAATAAAGTTACATTTGTTAGACACATTTTATTGTTTATGAAAAGATATAACACATAGTCTTCGTTAAATGTAGGCTTCAGATGTTCTATGACCTTTACTGGATGAGCCATATCTCAATAATTACACTAATCACACGGCCTGAAACATACGTTTTTGCTAAACTTGTCCTTTTAGCATGAATTATGCGCTGGTTGACTCAGTAGGGTGACAATTATGTGTGTGCATGAGAAGTTTTGACTATTAGCACGGTTGGCTGGGGAGGGTGACCATTATGCATATGCATTGAGAAGTAGAATCACATTTCAATGCATTGATGAGCACCTCCTCCCTCTACAAACACACAAACATGACAAAACTTATTGCTTTTCTCTGCATAATATTGTGCTTTGGTATGATGTACAGCTGTCTGTGATGAACAATGCAGCCTTCATGGAGGGGTCTGTGATAATGGAGTATGTGAGTTCCGTTGTTCGGACTATGCTGGCTACACATGCCAGAACAGCTCCATGATGGTCTCTAGTCTATCCGTTTGCAAAAATGTGCTAGAGAATGATGGACCTGGACAACATTGTGCACCAAGCGAATCAAGTATATTGCAGCAGCTAGAAGTTGTTGTTGTGATGCCCAACTATAACAGATTGTTCCCAATTGGCACTTCTTGGAGGAGGTTTCCTTTTTTTAAAAGCAGCTACTGTGATGCAGCTGCTAAGCAGCTAGCCTGTTGGGTAAGTTGCTTCATCTTTACATATTAATCACATAAAGCCTCGTTCCAAAAAAAAAAAAAATCCACATGAAGTTGTCTATATCACATGGTCTAGGTTTTTTTTTTGGTCCTCCAGAGCAAATCTACTGGCAGTGTTACACTGTTTGTTAATTTTAAGATGCATATATTCACTTGCTAGTGCCTGAGATTCCCTCTGGTTAGGTTACCTTCTGTTTTTCCACTGAATCAATACGATAGGCAATTTCACAATATTAAAAGTTTTGCCATGGTTCTCTCGAACGTTGTAAAATAAAAACAGGTAAATTACACTGACCTCTCGAGTTTTTGCAAAATTATTTCACCCGTCAGATTTACTCAACTAACAGACTTAATAGAAAACAGGAAATTACCTAATTACCCCTACTATTAAATTTGATTTGCCTAATTACCCCCTTTAATTTATTTTCCTTTTTGTGTGTGTGTGTGTGTGTGTCCATTCATCACTCCTACTTTTCTCTTCGGCCACCACAAAACAGAGACCAACACTGGCACACCTCTTCAGCACCACCTCTGCCCCCTCACCACCACCATAGCTCACCCCTACCAGCACCTACAGAGATCAAACCCCTCGCCACCTTCGTCATTGTCACCATCACAGGGTAGAGACACTAGTGGGCCGTCGTATGTGGATTGGAGGTGAGATGAGAGAAGGCAAGAGAAAGGGAGGTGGAGGGGGTTGGGGAGGTGGTGACGGGTGAGTGGAGAGGGAGGGATGTAGAGGTGGAGGTGGCTGCGGGAGCCTCCGTTGATCCCTTTGTTGAAAGTGGCGTTGATCCTGTTGACTTATTCCATGAATCAATCAAAACAAAAGTTCAATTTGAATCTAAATCTTATTCAATTGACACAACCACAAATTGAAAGAAAGAAGCTATAATGCACCAATTTTTGTATAATCTGATTAAATGAGAATCAAGCCCATATTCATCGTTCAGATAAAATCCAATTATAATACATGTGCGGAAGCCTAAACAATACTCAATATTCAATGATAATCATAATTAAAGTAAATCTCCTTTCCATAGTTTCATTTCATGGAGTTGAGATATACAAAAGTGGTCACATGCATTACACTTGCACATTTACAACTCTTAAAGTCTGAATCTGTATTTGTAGCATGTGATACTATTACAAAATTTCACCAAATTTCAAATAAAATGCCCCAAAGGCTTACATCTTTCAAGGAGTAGAACCTTGATACAAAAAGATGGGTTTCTACCCGTACAATTAAGCTCAAAAGTTATACAAAATGTAACAACAAAAGAGGAGCCTTTGTGCTCACATCACAAGCCTTCAACGAGGCGGAGGAATATCATCGGTACTTGAAAATGGTTTTTCCATTAAGGGATGAGCACCATTGTCTAATAGAAATAATATCAACAATGTACATGAGATTAACACGAGTATGATCATGAATGCAAGTGATGCCATTTCATGATCGAAAAGGTTTTCATTACTCATGAATGTAACTATGCAAGTTTTCCAAAACATCCGAAGTTCTATCAAGTTCAATAAAACAATTGTTAAACCATAAATAATACACTAGAAATCTCTGGGCATGTGTCTGTTAGTAGTCTATACAGAACCACTAAAAATCCACATTCTTGGGCCATTAACCAGAAGGGCAATTGGACACTAGACTCCGTGCGGGTTTTTGGACTTTTAGGAACTCAAGCCAATATAATTCTATTCGCAAACATTTTCTACACATCCCGGATTTGACCACGTTATTTACTTTAATAATTTAACCAAATTCAATTGTTATTATTGTAGTCCTCAGGACATTCTCAAAAGGGTTAAATGATATACTAAGAAGCATAGACACGGATATGGATGCGGATGTGGACACGGACATGGATACGGACACGAGACACGACAATTTCAAAACAAATGGAGACATGGACACGGCGGAGACACGGCAATAAAATATGTTTTCATATATTTTTATTTGCTATCTAAATTAATATTATATCCACAAACAATCAATATTAACAAAAATTAAAATCTATTTTTTTATTATTTTTATTTTTATTTTTCTGGATGATCTATTAAGTATTTTAATCTAAGAGAAAAATAATAAACATTCGACATTCATCAAAAACACTAAATAAAATGGGGGAAAAAACAACTTGGCATGTCCCTAGTGTGTCCCTGGCCTGTCCCATGAAAATAAATTAATTAAATATGGGGACACGCCATGTGGTGTGTCCGCGTATCCTCGAAGTGTCCGTGTGTCCGACACGGATGCGACACTTGTTTTGAAGTGTCGTTGCTTCATAGATGATACACATGGATGAAAGCATGAAAATAACTATGCAATGCATGATTTACAATTGGTTTTCGTTTACCTAAATTCTAAATCATTTTTACGACAATCATGCAATCCTCCACCAATTGTCAAAATAGTTATTACTATCAAAGTATTCCACTAAGGCAATACAAGAGCGTAACTAAATCAACATACATTTCCAAAAGACTTTCATAATTTTCATCATTCCCAATATTCTCAAAATTTTGAATAATTTCAATAAATTCAACAATATCCAAGGTTTCCAAGGAAGTCTAACATGTCTTTCATTTCTCAACATTTTACTCATACAACATTCCTCCCAATTCTCAACATTTTAGGTTTTGAACAACAATTAGGGCTTTCTCAATTTTAATATCAAACTTTGGAATTAGAGCACCATTTATCCATTTGAGAGAAAAATCTCTAATTTTAAAACAAAAAAAAGCAAGCCCTAGTTTTGTACTATATATATATATATCAAAATCCTCAATTTATTCAAAATTCATATCTAACAAAATACCACACAAGTATATTAAAACAAATATACAATGGTAATAGAATCCCTACCTTGAATTAGAGAGAGAGAAGAAAGGTCCCAAAAATCGAATGTGCCTAAATCGCGATTGGCACTAGTCAAAATGAAGCTCCCGATGTGCTCTATATTCTATCTCAAAGGAGCACGGTGACATTCTAATTCTAAGTATGGTGGATCGAAGGTTTTGTAGAGTTTGGGTAAAGATTCTAGAGAGAAAAGAGAGCTTTGAAATAAGAGAGAGAAAGAGAAGTGAGGAGAGAGAGCAAGAAAAGATTTTAATTCAGATTTTTAGTCAATGTGATTGATTGCACTTACAGGAGCTATTGATTGCCCAAATGAGATCGATCGGCTGTTGATCAGAGCGTTGTACTGAAATTTCAACCAAAAGTAATAGGTAGAGTGATTGATCGCACTACCAAGGGTGATCGATTGCCCAAGTGTGATTGATCGTCTTTCGATCGGAGCTCACTGTTTTTTAATGAAGAGTGATCGATCGCTCACCCAGAATTCTGAACAAAAGGGGCTTGAAAACACCTTCAACCAAGCCAAAAACTCAACCAAAAGATAAAGACGAAGAAATGAAACAAATCCCAACAATGGAAAACACCTTGTGCTCCATTAACATGACTGTATCACCTTTTTGTGCTTTGAATATTCCAATCTTTTGCACGCAAAGACCAGTATATGTATCAATTGGAATGGCCTATGAATGTGCAGAGATCTATAGTTCTTAAAACTAGAAATCCCAAGCTGATTATTAGGATACTTATCTGTTTGGCCTTTGGAAAGACTGCTGGATTGTTTGTTGATTAAGCAAACCAACCTCAAGCCTAACTTTTTATCTCAGACCTTGGTGGAGGCTAAAGGTATGCATTTTCTGTTGAATATGACCCTCTCAAAAGTCTAGCTGAATAAACCAGGCAAGTTAGTGCCTGACGGTTACTGTAAACTAACTTGGTTTAAAAACTTCACAGGATATTGTGGTTGTAAATGTGATTGTGTTGGATTTTAATGTTGAAGCAGGCAGTGTGCAATCTTCTTTTAGGATTATGAAGAAATGTGTGCTTGGTTGAACTTATGGAAACCACTCTTATTGGTCTAGTTTGATGTTAAGTTAATTTCTTGCTAATTCTTTTAGCTTATTCCAAGTTTAAAATAACCAAGTTTGAAATGCTTAGGTGCCGTTTGGTAACACTTACGTTTTCAGTTTTCTATTTATATTTACAAAAATTTTAAAAACTTAAATAAAAACTTGTTTGGTAAAATTTTTGATTTATAAATCAATGGTCTCAGTTTATAAATTTGACCAAAAAATGAAAACACAAAAAATGTGTTTCCATTTTGAGTTTTCAGTTTTTTTTTTTTTTACCACCTAACACTGGTCACCACCCGCCACCATTTTCCACCACCACCCACCACCCACCACCACCTGCCACCACCACTCACCACCCACCTGCCACCACCACTCACCACCCACCTGCCACCACCACCCGCCACCCACCCACCGGCCACCACCTACCTGCTACCCACTCGCCACCACCATCCACCCCCCGCCACCACCTGCCACCACCACTCACCACCCACCTGCCACCACCACCCACCACCGGCCACCACCACCCACCCACCGGCCACCACCCACCTGCCACCCCTCGCCACCACCACCACCACCACCACCCACCACCCACCACTACCATCTACCGTCCACCATTACCACCTGCCACCTACTTGCCACCACCACTCACCACTCACCACTCACCACCCACCTGCAACCACTAGCCATGTGCCACCCACCCGTCACCACCACCCACCACCCACCTGCCACCACCACCACCACCACCACCACCACCCACTCGCTACCACCTACCACCCGGCACAGTCACTCACCCACCTACCACCACCATCACCCGCCATCTACCACCCACCTGCCAGCACCACCCACCACCCGCCACCCGCCGCCACCACCCACTCGCTACCACCCACCACCCGCTACCGTCACCCACCCACAAACCACCACCACCCGCCACCTACCCGCCGCCACCTACCCGCCATCCGCTACCCACCTGCCACCACCACCACCACCCGCCACTACCACCCACTCGCTACCACCCACCACCCGCCGCCGTCACCCACCCATCCACCACCACCAGCTACCCACCACCCACCGTCACCACTTTCCACCACCGTCTTCCGCTGCCATTTGCCACCACTTGCCATTTCTCACTCTTTTTTATATTTTTAAATGTTTTTAAACATTTTGTCAATTACCAAACGCGTTTGTAGTTTATGTTTTTTTAAAAATAACAAAAAATAAACAAAAATCAGTTTATAAAATTTTTGTAAATATAAACTGAAAACGTAAACGTTACCAAACAAACCCTTAGTTTTTGGCTTGTATCTACGTTTTTTCATGTTTTTCCAAAATAATGAATGCTTTGTATATGGTGATATAATACATGTCCAAGCGCATCACCTGCATGTTTGTGTAATTGTTGAGCAATAGGCAAAAGAATATTTTGCTTTGTGGTCACTGTATGGGTTGTCATCGAATTTTTAATGATAAATTTATGACAATTTGAATAATTTTTTTTTTTCTTTTCTTTTATAATTTTGATTAATCTTCTTGCTACAGATATCAATTCAAAAATGTGAGGAGGATGGTGACAACAGGCTTCGTGTGTGCCATTCAGCATGCCAGTTGTATAACTTAGCATGTGGAGCATCGCTTGACTGCTCAGACCAAACCCTGTTTAGCAATGAGGATGAGGGTGGAGGTGGTCAGTGCACGGGCTCTAATGAGCTTCCATTGCCATGGTATAACCGCTTGTGGATCAGGTTTTTCAAGTAACAATTCCTGAAGAGGAATTCTGTAAATTGTAGGCAGCTTCAATTTTCCCCTCCGCCCTTTTCGGTTTGTAATTTTTTTTTTCTAATTTTTTATTTTTAAATAGATTTTCTACATAGGAAAATGGCACGCGCATTAGAAGTAGGGTTTTCGTTTTCCCATCCCAAAGGTCATTTTAAAAAAGATTGGGCGGGAACGGTTATTGAGATTGACTTTCACAAATGAAAGTCAGGTGCAGAGAAATTGTGTCTGGAAAATGGGGGGAAAAAAAAGAAAAAGAAGAGTGGTTTGTGGAGATGAGCAAAACAAACGAGGTTATGATTGTTAATGTTTTTGTTCATTCTCGTCATTATTCATATGATATCTTCCACAACTGGTTTTCATTGGGCCCTTGAACTATTAATTTTAAGATTTAATGAAATCAGGTTTGCTTACTGCTCTGAATATATATTAAATTGTTGCTCTGGAAGAGAAATTTCTATTACATGGATCAATGTTAGAACTCTCATGGCATCTTTTTATTTATTTTTTAATATAAAAAGGATGTGAGCAGTTTAATATAAAAAGGATGTTAATGTTTTTGTTCATTCTTGTCATTGTTCATATAATATTTTTATAAGTTTAAGATCTCGTTTGTCAACTATACTTATTAGTCAAAAAGTTAAAAAATTATTAGAAGTTGTCATATTAATCTTTTTATTTTTTTACATACTTTTTCATAAAAAATTTAGAAGTTATTAAAATAATCTGTTTTTAAACGAGACATAAGTAGTTAGTTTTTCTTTTGTTTGAATAAATTTATCACTCAATTACAATCACATCATTATGAAAGGTTTGGCATTCTTAAATTAGCCAAACCAATCCAAAGATTTTAAAATAAATTGGTGATAAATTTAATCTATAGAGGGTGTTAGACATTAGGTTCAATGAATATTTTTTTATTAATAAGAGGTCTACTATTTGTAAAATAATTTGGTGAGAAGTTATTTTTCTTGTTTTAAAGGACATTTCGTTTTTAATTTTACTCTTAATTTATTTGATGATTTTTTATTTTATTTTATATCTATTAACTTTCTTTGATTATCTATGCAAAATTTTCTTACCTGTTAAATTTTTGCCTATTTATTCAAAGAATTTCGTATTTGTTCAAATTTTTTGACTATCTATTCAATTTTTTTCCTTTATCTGTTGAAATTTTTATCCCTGTTGAATTTCACAAAGCTTATTTTCCTTATCTGTTGAATTTCACAAGCTTATTCTTTTTTATATTTGTTTAATTTTTTAATTTTTATCTGTTTAAATTGTGATATAAATAGAGAAGAAATATAGATTGATCTGGTAAAATGTTTTTATTAGTTCATATAATTTACAACAAAAACAATCTGGATCACCAATAATGTCTTTACAATCAACCAATTTCAAAAAAAGAAAAGAAAAAAGAAGAAGAAGCATGAATTGTTTTGTTTTATCTGTTTAAATCTCTCTCTCTCTCTCCTAGTGCAATTTATGTCATCAAAATAAAAAAAAGAAAAAAGAAAAGAAAAGAAAAGAAAGAAGGGAACAAGATAGGGAAAAAAAGAACTATTCAACATCATATATATATATATATATATAAACATATATAGCAATATGGTAATATAGCACTAAGTGTATGGGAAGTAGATATTCTATGCTTCCGTACTCCTTACGTCCAAGTTCGCGTTACTCCGAACAACATTGCAGAACCTGAAAATACAGCGATGGTGAGCTACCTGACGGGTATGTTATCGGAAAATCCCTCCGACGGTCAAGTTAGTACCCTTAGAGAGAAGATAGCTCTGTGTAAGGAAGATCGCAAACCTTTGCATGGAGGCACTGCGGAGTTTATATAGTTTGTGCATGCACTACCTTGATTGTCCTTTCCTAGACACGTGGATATACTATCCTCTCCTCGTCTTACACGTGTGTGCGGTGACACTACTAAACAACATCAACAAAACAGCTAAACGGTATTGATGCATACGGACATCGAGTTTCCTATTTTGCTCTTCAATTGGGCCATGTGGCAATTTTCGCCTAGCTTTCAACAACCTGGTGTGTGGTAGCCCACATCAAGATTAACTTCTACTAACCGACCTAGCTCCGAGATGCCCAACCGGTCATCTACAACTCGGTCAAGCTAGTTGAACTCACCTAAGCCAACCTTGAGCCAGGGCCAACGCAGTTAGCCCGCTTGTAGTTGAGTCACCGATCTCGGCCATTCTCCTGCCCGGCTGAGATCGTAAGCTGCCCCTCAGCCTGGTTAAACCATCACTACCACCTCAACCTTGGACCAAGCTGAATGAATACCTCGGCCCAATGCTGGGCGTTTTTCTATATCGACTGTAAGGCCCAAGACATCGAACTAAATGTTGATTTAGCTCGGCCCACTTGTCCGGTGCAAATCCCCCTCTCACTAAGGTATATACAACTATTATATGGACCATTAAAATAAGACCACTAAAAGCAGCTCTAATGACGTGGCATGTCTAAAAAAAATTGAAATTAAAAGAAAAGAGGAAAAAGACAAAACACAAAGAGAAAAAAGATAATTTAGCCTCCGTTTGGGAAGTGGGTTTGCTTTTTGACTTTTTTGACTATATGAGCCTGGGCTCAAAAGCTTAGTTTGGGAAGGATTTTTGTCTTTTTGGCTCTTTTGATTTTTTTGTGAGAGAAGAGTGTAATGATTATGGAGTTGGATGAGATATTTTGTCTGTTGTCGCTTATGAGCCTATTCTGTCTTTTATGACTCATTGAGCCAAAACAACCCAATGAGCTCTTGCCAAATCAACCCTTAATGCTTTTTTAGTGCTCTTCTTTTAGTGTGCTAAATCATTTTTCAAGGTATATATATCTATCAGATTTGACTTTTCCACTGAAAGTTAGGGTTCAGATCAAACGAAGAAAAGCTGTAGCGAAGGACTTTTATTCAGAGAATGAAGCTGCGATGAAGATGAGTGCGAAGGTCAATAGCAGTAGCGGTGGAGGCAGGGCTGGTGGGGGAGGGGGGCAACATCTTAGGCTAACTCTGGAAAGATGGATCTAGAGAGAAACAATACAAACAAGCATGCAAATAATGTGAAAACCATAGATCTGAGTTCGGATGAAGCATATCTGAGTAAGGCTCTGGTTTGTGGATGATCGACAACCATGATGGTGCTCTGGTTCAATCACCAATCTTAGCTCTGGTTTGCGGCCATTGATGATGAAACCCTAGGGGAGATCGAGTGACACCACGGCAGAGGAATGGGCAACATGGGTGGGATGGATGGTAAGGGATGGACGACGACGATCGGTGGTGACGGCGAGTGTAGTGCAGAGAGAGAGAGAGAGCATAAACTAGAGAGGGAAAGATAAGACAGCTTTTGTGAGGCGTGAGGGTTTGGTTTATGTATGTAGCCGGGGATATTTTGATCATTTTATTTAAATTTATTTTTATGGACAAAGTATAGTCAGGAATATTTTTATCATTTTATTTAAATTTATTTTTATGAACAAAGTATTTGAATGCAATTTCTCACCAAACAAAATTTGAATTTTGACTTTTGAATTGAATGTCCAAGATTTAATAAATTAATATATAATAAAAAAAAATGATATATGAACTCATTTTTTTTATATATATATATATTTTTATCTATTTTAATTTTTAGTCTTGATTAAATAGCAATACTCTAAAAAAAAGTTGTGACAAAAAAATAGCAACTTCTTTCATAAATTTAAAGTCTACTTATATTACATGGTATATCAAAATCACCATATAACATTGAGTTAAAAAATAAATAAAAAAATCAAATGCACTAAACATACTAATCACGAAATAATGATGAGTGTGATGATCACCAATGACCATCATGTGTTATGACCTGGTTGGACAAAACGTGATCAAATAATCTGACCCGGTGTAAGTACACGTATTGGACGCGTCATCATAAGCATAACTGTATGAGTCTAGATTTTCTGCCGTGTTTGTCAGCAGTGATTTTTACAGTGCCTCAAAACGATATCATTATAAAAAATTTCTCAAAAAAAAAACAAAAAAAAAAAACACTAAAAAACCAAAGCAGAGGCGTGCAGAGAGAAAGAGGAAGGAAGAGGCATTACTGGCAGGCCCATTCTTCCCCCAACAAGCTTCATTTTGGTAGCCACCTACTCATCCTCTTCCCCTTCATCTCCCCACGGCCCCAATAGTCACCAACACCACCTCCGGCAACTCCTTCATCTTTCTCTTCCTCTTCTCTTTCTTTCTTCTTCCTCTTTTTCCATTTTCTCTCTAAAATTTATTACCATCTCTTCTTCCCCTTCTTCATTTTCCATCTATAAAAACTACCAAATTCACCACCTCTTCTTCTTTCTCCTTTTTCTCTCTAAAAACTACTAAATCCCACTCACCACAAAATAAACCCGGATTCAAACCCAAAAAAAAAATTAATAAACTAGGTCAAGATATAAATCATTCAATTAAGGCAAGATTGCAAATCTACAATCATCTCAAATATAGATTCAATATAGATGCAATCTCAAATCTGCAAATCTGCAATCTCAAAGAAACAAATCTCAAATCACATAAAGACCCAGATATCTCAAATCACATAAGTAATTTTCTGTCAAATCTGATTGTTTATGAGTCTGATCGAGTTGCACCAATTTGGTTGCCTTTTCCTTCTAATAATTTTTCGGTGATACCTTTTCCTTCATTCTTCTCGTTGCACTCCTGTCTTTGTTTTTGTTTTTTTGTTTGTTTTCTCAAAAAATTTTTCCCTCAAAACAAGAACCAGAGGATCCAGACTCTGACCATACGCCCTCGGGCAAGCCCTCTTAAACATCTCCGAATACTGAGACCTGGTTTGGCATGTCTTAAAAAAGACAAAAAGTTATCACTATTCACAAAAAAAAAATATTAAAAAATTAATTTTACACATAATTAAATTTCAGACAACTTTGACGTCCCACAGGTGGAGCTGACTTTTTGAAAAAATTGAACTTATTTAGGTGCACAAATAACACGGTGCTGTTCGGCCCCCTGGGGGCCTATCACGGGTCATGTTTTAATAATCTGAACCATTGAATGTATAGAACTCGTCGAGTACTATATGTCTATAAAAATTCACGTTGATCAGATATCAGTAATTATATGATCAATTCAGTTAAAATTTATAAAATGGCTGGTGTTATAGTTAACTGTTAAAAAAAAACTAATTCGATCAGATAGCTATCGATATCTGATTAACGTGATTTTTTACAAACATGTAGTACTTGACAAGTTCTACACATTAAACGGTTTTGATTAGCAAACGGTACCCGTGGTAGGCCCCCACGGGCCGAACAACACCTCTAATTCAATGTCCGAAAAGCAGGAAATCATATCCCAACCTACACACTGCACATGCTGTCCTGAATTCATCCCACCGTACCGCTTATTCCATCACAATCTTCTCTTATACATTAATTTATACAATTTTTTAATATACACCTTTTCATAAAAAGTCAAAAAATTATCCCAAATAATTATCTTTTTTTTTTTCAACTTTTTAGTCTAAAAAGTCAAAAAGCGTACTTATTTAAGACACCCAAAACAACCCACGACTAGGCAAACATGTCTCCTGCGTCGAGTGATCGTTGCTGCAGCAGAACTCTGGCGACTTGAACGCCGTGCATGCGCTCATGCACGCCACCACTGCCCCAGAGGAGCTGATCACCAGCAGCTCCAGCGGGCAGTTTTCGATGGGATCAGCCACGCAGTCGGCGTACTGGCAGTGTCCGGCACCGCCGGAGGGCCGGATCCCTATGCCCACATTGTAGCCATCGACAAGGCTGACGTTGTAGAAGTCCATGCTGTTGCTGCTACTTCCACCGCCAAGGGTGAATTCTGCCAGCGTGGCCAGCCCAATGCTGCCGCCGGTTCACCAGAGATCCACAGTCACCGGTGGTGAATTTTTCGGTGCCGGAGCTGTCGAAGTTGCAGCCTGTTCAGGCCCAGAAGTGGCCCGACCAGCCCGGTGGTGCTGAGAATTCGGTTGATGCGCCCGGTGATAGTGCAAAGCGGCGGTTGGCAAGTACGGCGGCTCCGTGCCGGACAATATGCCAGGCTAAATTGTGTAGCTGCAGCGGTTTTGAAGCGTGAACACTGTGGCTGAAACTTTGGTTTCTGCAAAAATGTGTCATAAATGGTGTGTGGGTCAGATTCAAGTATAGCAATTGTTTGAACGATAGATAGATAGATATCATTTACTATATGTTTGGTTGGCAAGAAAATAAGGAAGCATTTGCACTTTGGATTGATTGTTTGTTGCATTTAGAACAAAATCTAATACCTGGAAACAGAATTTATTCTCATTATTATAAATACAAATGCAAAAATAATGGTACAATCAACTGTGGAAATGCATGATTTTGAGAGAATTGGAGTGAAAACGAAGTTCATCATTGTAGAACCCATGATAAACACAAAGCATTCAATCATGATCTTCGAAGAAGCTGACAAGGTGACACAATTGGAGTAACCAAAGCTTACGCATAATTGTGTTGTGTTGTGTCGTGTCGTGTGTGTACATTTGTATATATAAAATCAAAGACAAGTTTAGCAATGTGAGTTTTACCTAAGAAGGAGATAGCCAACTAAACGAGGAGGAGAGAGACTCTGTGCCTAATTGCCTTTTTATTTGATCGGTAAATTTTTATTTATTTATTAATGATAACCTTTGAGTATTACACCAATGAAGTGAAACAAAGGTGAGTGCCCAATGCTCTGCATGATCCAACTAGATTGGCGCCGAACCGCAAGCACAACCAAAAGTTGGTCAGGAACCAACTGAGACAACCCTCAAAAGAACACCCAATACATCCAAAATAACAGAGCAAAACAGTGCCAAAGCACAACACCCGCTGCAAAAGCAAAGCATACACAGCAACAAACAAACATAACAACATCAACCAGCTAACAACAGCACCAGCTAACAACACAGCTAACAACATCAACCAGCTAACAACAGCACCAAAAACAAGACTAGCATCATCAAGGAGAATCTGATCTGTTTGATGTTGAAGATGAAGTCTTCAACTGAGAAGCTGAGGAGATGAAGCTTTTAGCCACAAGGCTATTCTGGTTTTGATAAGGTCACCAAGCTCGATCAAATTGGGTGTTACACCTCTGAAAACTGAACAAATTGAGTTAAAACACGAATGAGAAGAAAGGGGGGTTGGAGTGATTGTGCATAACATGATGGATCGTGGAAGTTATATACTTTACATTTGGGTTCACCACATTTTCTGCATTTCTTGATTATCACTTGTTTCCCCCCACCCAAAAAAAATAAAAATAAAATAATAATAAAATAAAAATAAAAATAAAAATAAAAAAATGAAAGAAAAAGTTACAGGAAAAAAATTGTGTGGGAATTATATAATTGTTTTGAATAAACAAACCCGAATCTGGCTGATATTAAAAAGAAAATCATTGATGGAGAATGGCCAATCCTTAGAGGATGCCTTCAGCCAAATAGCTAGCCTGATAATAATGGACTCCTTAAGCTCCTCCATATCCGGTTGAACACAAACAACGAATAACAATTCCAATAAAATAATCAACAACAAATTGGTTTAACGATTTAACGTGAAAAAAGCACAATTGAACTCCTTCAATTGTGATAAAAAAATCATGGACCAAAGTCACAAAACAATCCACTAAGAAAATAAAAAGAAATTACACACGAGAACTCTTAATTACTTAGTAAATCCACGCCCGAATTGAAACGAATTTGATCTACCTTTTCCACCACCGTTTTTATCTCAGAATTGATTTTCTCAATGTTGAATCCACAATGTTAATGTTGAATCCACGACGATAAGCAACTCCGAATTCCACCAAGGCTTCAAGCTCAAGTTTCTCGGAATCTACCGAAGAACATATCTTTCTTTTTGTGAATAAAAGAACAAAACAATCCTTGATGATAGTCAATATAAAACTCGTTGATCAATCAACCACTCTCAAATCATCAAGAAAAATAATATATAAACACCCTCCAATATAAATACTTTGTTTTCTCTTTCTCTCTCTAAGAATTTGGATGGGTTCAACTCTAAAAATAGTAAACCACGCACTTTGTATTAAACAGAGCTGTGAAGATTGCTCGAGCACTCAGTTTAACGCTTGAGTGGTGTGATTAAAGGTAGTGCTCACATATAGGCCAATCACTTGAGCGTAACAACAACCGCTTGAGAGGTAAAACTTGTTTCTCAGAAGTTCAGAATGCAAGCAGAGATACAAGATGAACCACTTCACTGCTTGACGTCAGGGTTAGTCAGCGAATTGGCAAACTGGGACTGCTCAAAACAAGATACGGAATGTCAGCACAAACTCTTTTATTCATGTACAACTTGAGTTGGATTTGCATTTAAACTCTCATAACTCATAGATGCAATAGAGTGAATAAAAATACAATTGAATGAAGTTTTGTCTAAAGGAATTGCCAATTACAAAACTTAACAACTTTCTTTACCAAACTTATGATCTTGGTTTCAAGTTTTAATATAATTTAATATAATCACAAATTGTAGGGGATATGAGACATTTTGTGTGAGCATTACTTCAATGCTTCTCATATATAATAGTATAGATATATTTACAAAAATGATTGGTGGCCCTAAAAAATTTGCCCCTAATGCCCCTAATTTCTAATTTTGGAAACTGTTTTTTTTTTTCTTTCTTTTTTCCTTTTTTTTTTTTTTTTTTTTTTACCTTAAACGGAATTTCGGGGCATTCGAGCCCCGAAAACGTCGGGCCCTCAATCACTGCGCATATATTTATACTAGATGCCTCTTTTTTTTTTTTTTTTTTCTTCAAAATACCCTATTTTAATTGTCCTATTTTCTATAACTATCCAGATTAAAACCACATATAACTAATGAAATTAGATTCAGATCAAAATTTGCATGTAAAATAACACATTGGGTGTGCAAACACCGCTAATGTGTATATATTATGGTTAAAAATTATCTTAAAATAAATAGTTACATTTAAATAGGAGAATTTATTACATTATGTATAATTATATTACGAGGTGATGATAGTACATGTTAATAAGAGGGGGAATCATTTAACAGTTGGACAGAGAAAAAATATATACAAACATGGAGGGGTGCAAGTGAGACTTGCATCCAATATCATTTCACTTGTACACACTACAGACTCACTTGCACCCTTCATGTTTTAATAATTTTTTTCTCTGCCCCATTGTCAAGTAATTGTCACTTGATAATAATGTAAGTGTTAGAAATTGGGCGCCCATGTGGCATGACCCTTAGAACCTTTTGAACCTCATCCAAATGGGTTTTGAATTTGAATTCAAACCTATTTGGATGAGCCACTCAGGATATATATCTATCATATCATGATATGGATAGATGATATAGATATCAGATATTATCTCATTTAACCAATGGATAAATGAGATAAATATAATATATATCTGATATATGGTTATGGGTAACCAAGAGAGAAAACAACGTAGGTTTTGTTTTCTACCCAAAAACTGACTCTCTCCCAAGAAACAACGATCAAGTCAATTGCACTGTGGTTTGTGTGGGTGATATTCACCATTGTAATATCACCCCACTGCTGGGATTGATTTATCAGACTCTGGAAGCACGTGATTTATCCACGAGGTTCTATCATCAAGAAGGTATGATCAGATCATTTTAATCCGCTGCATATACTGCATGTTTTGTATCTCTGATTTACATTGGTATCAGAGCCAATGATGGATTTTTTCGTGCTTTCTTTTATCATGTGTATACTTATAAAAGATGTGGAGATCCAAAATATTTTATTTTTATGATCATTAATGTCATTTTTAAGAGCATAAATGATTTTATTTTGGAAAAAGGAGTCCGGCAGTACAAAAATCGGAACAGTCAGCACCCTAGAAGTCGGCGCGTGGCATTCACGCGCCACCACGCCGAAGCCACGCGCGCCCACGCGCTTCCACGCGCCTACACGCGCCGGATGCCATGCTGACGCGCCTGCACGCGCTATCACGCGCGCGTCGGCGGTGCTGTCCACGCACGCGCGCCGTCCGCGCCCGCACGCGCGCCGCGTGCTGGAGCCGCGCGCCGAGCCGAGGCTGAGCCGCGCGCCGAGCCGATCCTTGAGCCGACTTGCGCTGAGCGGCGCCGAGCCGAGCCGAGCCGAGCCGAGCCGTTTTTCCGCGCTGGCTTGGCTCTAAGGCTCTGTTTGTTTGTTTTTTAATTCTGAATTGCGTTAATTAGCCATAATTTATTCGTTATAGTTTTGTTTTAAGTATGGTTGGTACCCTTAGACTCAGAATTAATTTTTCTATATTATGTAAAATTTTGAAAATTTTACGAAAATATGTAATATTTTTCCTGTGTTAATAATGCATTTTTTTTGCTTTAAAATGCATCTGGTGTTGCATGATTAATTTTCTGGGGTTGAAATTTTTATTGTGGACTTCTGAAATGTTTTAATATCTACTGGTAATATTGTCTCATTTTATCAGTTTCTGGATTTTTTATTTCTAATTTTATGTGTATTTATTAGTCATTTAAAATTCCAGAATATTTCAGAAAAATTTCAGAATATTTCAGAACAATGTACATTTTAATTATGGCATAATCTGAATATTGTTTCTGTTTACTAGTTTCTGGATTTTTTATTTCTAATTTTATGTGTGTTTAATTAGTTATTTAAAATTCCAGAAAATACCAGAAAATTCCAGAAAATTTCAGGATGATGTACTTTCTGTTATGGCATAATTTAAATATTGAATACAGCATATTTTTTTTGGGTTTGTAATATGTTGTAATTAGAAGAGCATGATTATTTATTTATTTATTAGAATTCCATTATTAAATAAATATAGCATGAGTTATTTGTAGATTTACATTAAAATGCTATTGTATGGAATTTGTCATGCTTTATATATGCCATAGTCAGTGGGAGGTTATTCGGTTGAGAGAAATCTTTGTAGATTAACTCCCGAAAACCAATATTTTGCGCATAAATTAAACTAAATTTTGGATAATTGTCACTTGTGGCGCAAGAGATGATTACGAGCATAGCGGATTTTCGATCTTGCGACTTGTGTAATATTGTCACTATTTAATTTAGATTTTTGCGGCAAAATTATATTATGCTAATCAAATTAATCCCAATGCGAATTTCTCTCTAAATTGATTTAGCTTATGAAAGTTAATTTGGTTGACCTAAACTTAGTAGAGATGTTCAAATGTGAACAAACTAATCCCATTCTTTAGATGAGCAAAAGTCTTGGAGACTTTAGGTCAAACCTTAATTGAGCCAAAGTAAGGAAACATGACTCAAAGTCGCCGTGTTTTTTGTTGCCTTGTTTGGCACAATAAAAACTAATGTGTGCGCTATAGTTAGCGGCACGCTACATAGTTTTGGTTGGCGAGTTTTGGAGTTATGAAATTAGTAAGCCCTCAATAGATCTGTATATGATCTTGACTAATGAGCTGCGCGGATTGACTTTGTAATTTGACTTGTAAATAATGTTACATCATTGGATGAAGTAACATTCAAGAGTCACGTCATCCAAGAAATGCGAGCTTAAATAAATTAGTCATTAAGTGTAAGACGAGTAGCCAGTACGAGCAGTGTTTTGCTCTCTATCCAATTATTGGGAGTGGATTGAGCGAAATTTCATGCACTATAATAGTGTGCGTTGAAATATCACGTGAAGTTAAAAGATTAGCGCTTAGAAGCTGCAAAATCTATTAACACTGAGTGAAAAGATTAGCGCTTAGTGGCTGCAAAATCTATTAGCATTGCCAACTTGTCTAAGTGTGGACACTTACTGTTTCCACACTTGAGTGTGAAACATGGATGAGGTGCTTCTTTGTGTGATTCCTTTACTAGGCTAACGTTTTGAATAACATTTACCACTAAGCGCAAACGTTGCAGCATAGTAATGAAAAGGTTAAGGCTGACAAGGTTGTTATGACTCTAAGAATTTAACGCATCGCTTGTAAGAGCATTGTGTTGAATTAGACTATTTAGCCTAATTCGCGCTTAAGTTACTTCAGGAGCTATCATAGTTGATAGCTTATTCTCTCCTTCTTGTGGATAGTAGAATTAATTGCAAGTGACTATGAAGCGAGAAATAGAGATGGCAACAGGAGTATCGTCATCTTTCAACTAGATGTATTAAAGTGTATGGAGAATAAAATTGACTTGAAGGTGCAGGGGATTAGCACTTACTAGTTAAATTTGCGACTTAGGCGCAGTTGATATCTCCATGACATCCTTTTTATGATCTAGTGAATATGACTTAGTCGTGAGTCATTACCTAGTTGGGCCTAAACCTTTAAAACTTGTCTTCGAGAACTCACACATTAAGATGATTGGAATTAGTTTATGACATTGGTCATGAACCAGTGGCTTATTATACTTAATCACATTAATGAGATGATGACACGATGGTTTGAGTAGGCCTTCTCGGGCCCACTCGCTTATGACATCCTGCTCTCATGTGAATGTGTAACTTTGTTCGCAATGGGTGCGCACAAGTAAGTAGGAAAGCCGCAGAAGGTCATTTGTTTTGGCGCATTTAGTCCACTATGATATTTTGTGACTAGATATGTGTGAGGGTATGATAGCTAAGCCTCAATCTCGACACATTTATAGATTACGATACGCATCTGAGTCAAGACTATTTGATCTCCCATACGTCAAAAGTTTTGAGATGATTTTTGACATTGCACATATGAGGTCGAGATCAATTAGATAAGAGTTTTTTGTGCTTTTAGTTTTGACCAAGGTGGCGAGTATCTATTTGAGTTATTTTTCAGAAAAACTCTGTGAAGAGAGATGGATGCTTAGAAAATTGATTATTCCTAGTACTCAACAACACACTGGTGTAGTAGAGATAAGGAATTAAATATTGTTAATGTTAGGTAGATAATGGCGCAAAATGTTTCCCAATTGGGAATTGCACTAGTTTGTTGCCTATATCCCTAACTAAGTGCCCTCCATATCAGATTTTACACTCCATTTTGAGTAATGGGTTAGCAGAGAGCCATCTATGGGCGATCTGTAACCATTAAGCAGCTTATCTTTATTCTACTTCTCATAAGATTGTGAAGTTAAGACCTAGGGTTATATAGCGCATTATTGTATGCTGTCTTGTAAACACAAAGGGTCGTGTGGCGCATTATTGTATGCGGTCATGCAAACCCTCCGGGTCATGTGCATATAGGTAAGCAGCTTTGTGGTAGTGTAACTAAGTCACATAAAGTTTTATTAGTAAAGGTGACGTGAATAGAGTTTTTGGAACTCTATAAGATGGAGAATTCCAAGCATAGCGCTCTATGTAGCCTAGTTGAGAATGGAAAGAAATTTCCAATATCCTAGGGACAGTGGGAGCGATGTGTCTACTAATGGATTACTCCATTAGAACAGAATACTCTACATTCTTAGTTGCGTGGTAGCAAATGTGAAAATTTTCCATGTCATCACTGGGTGATTGAGAGGGAAACATTCATGATTGCTCTGCAAGATGATAAAGAGCCTAGGATAATGCCAAAGGCTCTAGTCTCCTGTTTTTAGAAAGTGGATCAATGTTGCGCAGTTTAAGACAAAGTCTTTGAGGATTAACCATTTTTTATAATTTGGTTGACTTTCTATTATGACGCAAAACTGTTATAAAGTTATGCGTAATTTGGATCGTCATTGTTGAGGCATAAGGCTCGCTAGATACCGAATGGTCGCACCATTGAGGAAAGTGTAGACCATGAGAAGACTTCCTCCTGGGGAGTGAGGTTATTTTGACTTAGGCTATAATTGACATAAGTTCGGAACATTGATTTGTGGACATTGTGACCTGATTTCTCATTAGAGAATTGGATAAGTAGATCCGTAAGGATTTACCTTCTGCTTTTATAGTGAAAAGTTAGGAGCGCAAAAAAGGTTGCTGGTTCCAATAAATCTTTTACAGCCTAAAGCAGTTATCCAAACAGTGGTTCTTAGATTTCGTCAAGCCATTATAGGGCAACGATGATCGATGAAGACCACTGAGGCATGATCAATGGTCCAAAAGAAGTTTTTCCTTACTTAGTCATTATGAGCCAGGAATTTATAAGGTTGTCGCCACCTAGGGTGGGCAGTCCTCCATTTTAGATATGATGGACATGGGTGATGTAATTCATATGCTCGGATGTACGATCCTTAGGGATTGTTTTTAGGAAAATTCTCGGTTTGTCTTCGAT
Source organism: Camellia sinensis (assembly GCF_055761805.1). Lineage (NCBI taxonomy): Eukaryota > Viridiplantae > Streptophyta > Magnoliopsida > Ericales > Theaceae > Camellia > Camellia sinensis. The sequence goes on from NC_138966.1 coordinate 50,554,612, forward strand.
GACTTACATAAGGAATATCCTAGAACGATTCTAGATGCAAAATTGCAAACCCATTGACTTACCTATCGGTAAAAGCCAGAGCCTTAGCTATTGAGTGAATCCTCAGATTGTCTTTGGGAGAAACAGATGACCTATATTCCTTGATTTTTTCTTTGTTGTGGGAGCCTAAAGTACGCTATGTGGGCGTATTCGGCATGATAAGTTTTATCTTTGATAAATGGTTAACTGAGTTGTTTAGACATTGACCTTGCTCATTAGACTGTGGATAAAATGCTTTATTAGAAGCATATTAATTTGCTCCTTGTAAAATTCAATGCGCTAGTTGGGTGCATCTGCGCTAGTTGGGCGCATTAAGAATGAACGCAAATTGGTCACCAAAAAATATCTTTAGAGAGGTTATTGCGCAAGAGGTAGTGATCTTAAATCATTTCATGTGAGGCGCACATGGTGGATTCCGTTGTATATACTTATCGCAAGAGGTGCTGATAAGGCTTATGTTTGGAATCTATAATTGCGCAAGCTGTGGTCAATTTTTTTTTAAAATCGATCACTTATTTTGAGATGATGGGATGTTGACACTATTACGGTTTGTGTCATAATGATTAGCAAATGATGATGTCAGCAGGCAAGATTGGCTCACTCACACGAGCAATCGCCCTTGGCGCTTGGGAGCGAGCAAGGATGAGACTGGTGGTTTATTTTTATTTGGAGCCAAGAGAGGCTTAAATCATCCACTATGTATGTCGCCTTGGTTATAACCAAGATGAGGTCGTGTTAAGGACCAAACATGGATGTTAGTACCCACTTTCCATGTTATGCCTGTTATGATTAGCCAGATACGAGATCTCATTTGGCGCCTAGAAGGCGAGCAAATAGAGAATTCGAGTTAGGCGCTAGAAAGCGACTAGACTAATATCTGTACGGTGTATCGAGTATGACATCACTCTTTATGGAAGAGTTACTCCACCGTAACATATATTCATACTATATGTGCTTAGCGACCGAGTAATGAGGTGAGAGAATGGATCCCTACTTCCTCACCGTGTGAGTCTTACGAGTCATTATTGATATGACTTTCATTTATATACCCTTTTGTGACTTTTGACTATGTCATAAGGTAAGGGGTTGATGTTCTGCTACTTTGGTATGTTGCCTGCGGTCATGTATGATTCGGCCTTAAGGGACATCACTGGGAAAGCGGTCAATCCTAAACTAAATGGCATGAGGGCAAAGGGAAGATCATCTAGTATTACACCACTGTTGTATATTCACTGCCGGCAACTCACATCGCTCTGTATGAGAGGCGAATTGAGTGTGAATATATTGCAAGAATTAAGAGGGTCAAACATGCTCTTTTTGAGGGATTAGAGATGTTTTTTGGACCGGTGTAATTAGATGGGTCTGGGGTATATGAGACACTATTTCTATTCTTTTTGGGTTGATGTCTCTATGCTGGCTCATTTTGAGTTTCTAGTATAGAGCTCCCACATGCAGGTGTTCTCAGCAGTCGCACGGTGCAGTGGCTAGTATGAGATTGTTTATTTTTGGGGAGATTGAGATTGAGACGTGGCAGTGTCATGCCAACTCATGTCCGAGTGGGAGATGTTAGAAATTGGGCGCCCATGTGGCATGACCCTTAGAACCTTTTGAACCTCATCCAAATGGGTTTTGAATTTGAATTCAAACCTATTTGGATGAGCCACTCAGGATATATATCTATCATATCATGATATGGATAGATGATATAGATATCAGATATTATCTCATTTAACCAATGGATAAATGAGATAAATATAATATATATCTGATATATGGTTATGGGTAACCAAGAGAGAAAACAACGTAGGTTTTGTTTTCTACCCAAAAACTGACTCTCTCCCAAGAAACAACGATCAAGTCAATTGCACTGTGGTTTGTGTGGGTGATATTCACCATTGTAATATCACCCCACTGCTGGGATTGATTTATCAGACTCTGGAAGCACGTGATTTATCCACGAGGTTCTATCATCAAGAAGGTATGATCAGATCATTTTAATCCGCTGCATATACTGCATGTTTTGTATCTCTGATTTACAGTAAGTTGACAGTTATGTTGATTTTTTTACTAGTTTATGTTTAGTTATGTTGATTTTTTTAGAGTAAATTATCAATATATCTTAATAATTAGATTTAATTCTTATCAAGTCCTATTGAAAATAAGTCATCATAGAATCATCGCTAAAAATAATTTTTGTGACATTTTTTGCAACATTTTTTTGCATATGTCGCTAAAAATTGACAATTAGTGATTTTTTTTTTTTTATATTTTAAAATCACAGTTTTTATAAATTATCACTAAAACTTACAATTAGTGATTTTTTTGTGACAATTTTTTAAACTGTTTCTGAACATTAAAAATTATTAACTTTTTTATATTGATTTTTTTTTTTTTAAGATGTAACTAAAACGTATAATTAGTAACATTTTTGTTACAATTTTCAAACTTTGGTTGAAAATTAACAATTATTGACTTTTTTTTAATAATATTTGATGAAAAATACCATTAATTATAATAAGACCTATCAAATAATAAATTCATCTATTAAGATTTACTTGCAAGTCACCCATTTTTTTTACTAGTTTCTGTTTCTCTACAAAACACAGCCATGCTATCAATAATTTTTTAAAAATTATTGAGTGTCATTCTAATTAGTTTTAAATAAGCATTCAAAGCTTATGGTGCCAAAGTGATAGTTACCAAATAATAAAGCATAAATTAATGCACCCATCTTCTTTCCCTTCCACGTCTCAATTCGATTTCCCAAGTATCATCTCTCTCGTGTGTGCGTTTTAATATTTTAGATCTTTGGATTTTGTCATGTTAGTTCACTAACTAAAATCACACCTGAATTTCAAATATGTAAGATTTTATAACTAAATTATTTCAAGTCATCATTAATTAACGATCAAACAAGAACATGCCAAGATTTCAAATAAAGACATATGTAAAAGTCATTTAAGTATGAGTAAATATTTGCTAATTTCATGTGTGTGAAGAATTAAAGAAACATATCTGACGTGAGTAAGCCCATAAAGATTATAGTTTAGCATTTAGGGTCCAATACATAACTCAAATGCTAAAGCCTAGCACTGCTGAAGCCCTATGAAGCAATAAGAACCAATGACATCAAAACACATGACAAGAGAAGGGCAAGCCACCTCGACAGACAAAAATCTGCAAAGTTATTGCCACGGCACATCGCCATTAATGAGGCCCCTTACAGCATTTATTGCGATAACCCCTCTCCGTTGGGACAGAACGCCTTCACCCTGAGCAAGGTAAGCTAGAGCATAGACTTTTGGCCAAGGTGACAGGTCGGAAGGGACAACGTAATGATTACCAAAGGATATAAGCAGACGTTAAAGACAAGAAAAAGGTTAAGCTTTTCTATCTCTAATCTATCAACATATTCCACTTCTCTCTCTAACTTGCTCGTCGGAGGGTTCGCTGGGGGACTTCCCGTTCCCCGTTGAACTCTTGTGCAGGTTTTCTGGTGGGCTTGGTCATTCGGACATAGGCTTGAGGAGCGTGGATCGGTCCGACCCGTTCCACTTAAAACGAACTGCATTATCAGTTGGCGCCGTTTGTGGGAATCGTTTCTTGTTCCGTGCGCCAGTTGTGCTCATTGCCGCTGGAGACCTCTCCCGATAACTTCCTCCTACCACTTGTGAAGGTGGATGGTCACAATTAGATCCATGGCTTCTCACCCCAATGTTCCCGATCATCAAGCCGACCCTCCCAATCTAAATAACCCACCACCGTATTTCACCGAGCTTATCAACAGCATTAACCGCTTGGCCGAGCAAAACTAAGCCCTGATTAACGCTCTACTCCAAAGAAACCTTCCTATGCCTCTTTTACCACCTCCAGATATTCCTCCCAACCAAGAACGAGCCCCAAGCCATACTATTCTGTAGCCTAATCCACACAACGTGGAAGGCTTGTAACCCCCTCCCCCAGGTATAAACCTGCCACCCCGGGGCCCACAGCCATCGATTCCGGCACCAACACCTGAAGGAGAGGCCAGCAGCGTCCAGCCCCCGCTCCCCTTCGGTGGTGGCAACATCCCTCTCTGGGACGCAGAACTCCGAGCCATGAAGCTCCAACTCCAAGGGGTCATGCAGAATATACAACATAAACCATCTACCATAGCCAACTCCCCATTTGTCGCCTCCATCAGGGACAAACCTCTCCCTCCTAAGTTCAAAATGCCCACCATTGACTCTTTTGACTGTACAGCGGACCCAGTCGACCACTTGGAGACCTACAGAACCCTCATGATCCTCCATGGTTTCCCTGACGAAATCATGTGTTGGGCTTTTCCCGTGACACTTAAGGGGTCCGCTCGACTTTGGTTTAGTCAACTGCCAGCAGATTCTGTATCCATTCTCCAGCACCTCAGCGAATCCTTCCTCAACCATTTCATCGAAGCCCAGCTCCAGCGACGTTCGGTAACCCAACTCCTCAATATTCGTCAGACCGAGGGGGAGTCGCTGTGCAGTTTCGTTACCCGTTTCAACATTGAAGCCTTACAGGTAGCGAAAAATGATGACAAGGTCATCCTTACAACTTTTATGGCCAGTCTACGGTCATCTGACTTCCTTTTCTCCCTCTCTAAAACCCCCCCGACCTCCATGGCAACCCTACTCTCCAAAGCTCAAAAATACATGAACACCGAAGATTCCCTAGCCGCTCGCCAAGACCCTACAGCCAAAAATCCTCCCCCCAAGGAGAAGAGAAAAGATTCAGAAACTAGAAACACCCAGTACAATAACTAAACACCGCATTATACCGACCGACACCCCCAAGCCGACCGGTCGGCCCCAACCTGACCGCCCGGCCGATTCGAGCGGTACACACCCCTCAATTTCCCCATCGAACAAGTCATCAATCAGATCCAGCAGGACTACCCCCTCAAATGGCCCCAACCGTCACGAAGTCCTTCAAATCGGAGAGACCAGTCCAAATATTGCCGTTTTCACCAAGACCACGACCATAATACCGAGGAGTGTGTTAACCTCAAAGATCAGGTCGAGGGCTTAATTCGCCAAGGACGTCTCAGTCGATTCACGGAAACTCGCCCTCAGTAGAGACAACGGATTTAACCCATCAGAAACAACCACTGGCGCACCCCTCCCCGACAACCAGCACAACCCAACCAGGGTCATGATCGCCTTCCATAGCAACCTCGGGCACAAGGTCACCCCGCCCCACCTGTTGGAGAAATCAGAGTTATTTCCGGCGGGCTTGCTTATGGAGGACCATCCCGCTCGGCTCAGCAGGCAGAACTCAGAAAAATAAGGCAGGGCTCAGACAAAGAAGTTGCCACATTGGACTGACCCTCCAAATAGCCCAGGCAGTGGACCGAGCCTATCACCTTTACGGACGCCGACTACACAGGCATTTGTTACCCTCATGACGATCCCTTCGTCATTTCGGCCCTCCTCTCCAACTGTAAGGTCAGACGGGTTCTCGTAGACAACGATAGCTTTTCAGACATCATCTTCCTCAACTGCTTCTGCCAGCTCAAGATCGGGGAAGAAAGTCTGTCTCATCTCCAAACCCCTTTGGTCGGTTTCACTGGTGACCGGGTAACCTCCATTGGCTTCATCGATCTCCCCATCACAATCGGTGAGTACCCGCGGCAGACCACCAAGTTGCCCACCTTCCTTGTTGTCGACTTCCCCTCTGCCTACAACATCATCCTTGGCCGCACCGCCCTAAATGCTTTCCAAACTATCACATCAACTTACCACCTTGCCATTAAGTTCCCCACTGATCTGGGGGTCGGGACAGTGAGGGGAGAGCAGACCGTGGCCAGAGAATGTTATGTCGCCTCACTCAAAGAAGTCAAGCTGAAGGAGGCTATGATCATTGAGGGACTCAATGTCAGAGACGAAGAGAAGCTGGTTAAGGGGGAACCAGTGGAAGAACTTATTGAGGTCCCCATCGATCCCATCAACCCAGCAAAAACTGTTAAGATCGACAGTCAACTACCCTCCCAAGCAAAGGCCGACCTTACTACCCTCATGATCGAACACAATGATGTATTCGCATGGACCCACTCAGACATGCCAGGTATTGACCCCTTCTTCATAACTCATCGCTTCAGCATTGAGCCCCACTTCCGACCCTTCCGCCAGAAGCAGGGCATCTTTCATCCGGAGCGCAATACTCTCATTGCTGCAGAGGTCGATAAGCTCCTTGAGGCATAATTCATCAAGAACGTGGACTACCCTAGATGGTTGTCAAACGTGGTCCTAGTCCATAAGAACAATGGTAAATGGTGGCTCTGTGTCGACTACTCCGACCTCAACCGAGCTGGCCCCAAAGACAACTACCCTCTTCCTCGCATAGATCTGCTGGTTGACGCTACGGCCGGTCATCAAATGCTCAGCTTCATGGATGCCTTCTCTGGGTACAACCAAATTCTGATGCACCCGTCTGATCGGGAACACACCTCCTTCATCACCGACCGAGGTACCTACCATTATCGTGTGATGCCATTTGGGTTGAAAAATGCTAGGGTCACCTACCAACGGTTGGTTAATGCTATCTTCCATCACTAGATAGGCCGGAACATGGAAGTATATGTCGACGATATGCTAGTCAAGAGTAAGCTCTGTACAGATCATCTGGCCGACCTACGAGAGACCTTCGCCACCCTACGAAAGTACCAAATGAAGCTCAATCCGGAGAAATGCGCATTCGGTGTAGGATCTGGGAAGTTCTTCGGTTTCATGGTCAGTCAATGGGGCATTAAAGCTAACCCTGAAAAGATCAAGGCCTTGATTGAAATGCAGTCTCCCAGAACGGTTAAGGAGGTTCAGAGACTTACTGGCCGAGTTGCCGCCCTCAACCGTTTTATTTCACGTGCAACGGATAAGTGCCTCCCCTTCTTTAAAGTGCTTCGGCAAACTTTTGAGTGGACGGCCAAATCCGAAGAGGCCTTTCACCAGTTGAAGCAGTGCATGGCCAATCCCCCCTCCTTTCTCAGGCAATCACGGGCGAACCCCTCTTCCTCTATTTAGCCATGTCGAACACCGCACTCAGTGCAGCTCTTATCAGGGAAGACAACTCGGTCCAACGGCCAGTTTACTACATCAGTCGGGCTTTTAGGGGAGCGGAACAAAATTACCCATTGTTAGAAAAAATGTCCTTGGCCTTGGTCACCACCTCCAGACGGCTCCGTCCCTACTTTTAAGCCCATTCCATTGTGGTCCTCACTGACCAACCATTGAAAAAGATAATGCAACAACCAGAGCTTTCTGGTAGACTTATGCAGTGGTCGGTCGAACTCAACCAGTTTGACATCTCCTACCGGCCTTGGACAGCAATTAAGGGACAGGCTATTGCCGATTTCATCCTGGAATTCACTAATCCCACTCCAACCACAGCTCCTCCGCCTCTACCACCCCCAACCGAGCTAGAAGACCCCCACTCTTGGACCCTCAACGTCGACGGATCATCTCGCAAAGAAGGCAGCGGGGCTGGTCTTATCCTCATCGCCCTTGAGGGTGGTTATTTCAAATGTGCTCTCCGCTTCTTGTTCGATGCAAGCAATAATGAGGCCGAGTATGAGGCATTGATAGCATGTCTCCGCCTAGCCAGAGACATTAGTGTCAGCCATATCCAAGTGTTCAGCGATTCCCAGCTCATTGTCGGTCAAATCACGGGAGAATTCGATGCCAAGGACGACACAATGCGGGCTTACAGGGACATTGCACTCCCTCTCGTTCGTCTCTTCAGTAATTTCCACATCAAGCACATCCCTCGGACAGAAAACTCCAAGGCAGATGAAATGGCTTAGTTGGCCTTGACAGACCAGTCAGACCTCAGCCACGGTGTCCGCCTCGAGTACCTGACTCACCCTGCCATTTTCCCAAACCAACAACAAGTCTACTTTCTCCAAAACGAACCCATCCCCTGGGCAGTTGATATCTCTCTCTTATTGACAACGGAGGAACTGCTAGCCGACAAACAACAGGCTGCCAAAGTCAGGGCCCGGTCGTCTAACTACATTCTTGTCGGCGACCTCTTATACAATCGTGGTTTTTCATGTCCATACCTCAGATGCCTCAATCCTGCTTAAGCAACCTACGTGATGAAGGAAATCCATGAGCGTATCTGTGGTAATCATTCGGGCTCCCGGTCTCTAGCCCACAAAATACTTCGCACTAGTTATTTCTAGCCTACTCTTAATCAGGATGCGGAAGACTTCGTGCTCAAATGTGATAAATGCCAGTGTTTTGCCAACATCCCCCATGCTCCTCCTACAGAATTAATCACGCTTTGCAGTCCCTACCCATTCGCTAAATGGGGGATCGACCTAGTTGGACCATTGCCCACTGGTTGGGGCCAAACCAAATTTGCCATTGTCGCTATTGATTACTTCACTAAATGGGTGGAGGCAGAACCCCTTGCCCCAATTACCGAGCGGAACACAACCAGATTCATTTGGCAGTCGATCGTATGCCGATTTGGCATCCCTCAAGCCATCGTCTCTGACAACGGCAAACAATTCAACAATGCTAACTTTAGGAAATTCTATGTAGAGCTTCAAATCCAGCCATGTTTCTCTTCCCCAGGTCATCCCCAAGCCAATGGCCAAGTTGAGGTCACCAACCGTTCTCTTCTGAAGATCATCAAAACCAAGTTGGAAGCTGCTAAGGGACTCCAGGCTGAGGAACTACCGAATGTACTCTGGGCCAACCGCACTACCGCTCCAACTCCCACTGGGGAGACCCCTTTTTGCTTAACATACGGCGCTGAGGCGGTCATCCCAGTGGAAGTCGGTCTTCCTACCCCAAGGGTTCTACATCCGAATCCAGAACTGACTGAAGCGTTGCGTCGGGCAGACCTAGACCTAATTGAAGAGCTCCGAGAAACCACTGCAGTTAGACGGGCTTCATACCAACAGAAAATGAGAACTCACTACAACTGTAAAGTCCGACCGAGGGAGTTCTCCGTGGGGGACCTTGTTTTACGAGAAGCAACCCTTGCCACCAAAAATCCGACTGAAGGGAAACTGGTAGCCAAGTGGGAAGGACCTTATGTTGTTAAAGCCAGACCTCGTCTGGGCACATACCGACTTCAGGACATGGAAGGTCGAGACCTCCTCCATTCGTGGAACGCTGAACACTTGAAGCATTATTTTCAATAATTTTCCATTCTTGTACTGATCAGTTATTGTATTTTCTTTTTGGCAATCTACACACTTGAATGTTCTTATTCTTCTCTCACATGATGTAAATTTCTGATCAAATGGGCTACACTTTAATGACAGCAAGCTTATATCTCAGTTATTTGTGTGGTATTCCAATAACGCTTTGATTGCAACCTCAACCAGACTGAGTTACTTAAAGCCTCAGCCAGACTGAGTACGAAGACCTCGGCCAGACTGAGTCACTTAAAGCCTCAGCCAGACTGAGCATGAAGACCTCGGCCAGTCCGAGTTACTTAAAGCCTCAACCAGACTGAGCACGAAGACCTCGGCCAGACTGAGTTACTTAAAGCCTCAGCCAGACTAAGCACGAAGACCTTGGCCAGACTGAGTCACTTAAAGCCTCAACCAGACTGAGCATAAAAAGCCTCAGCCAGACTGAGCATGAAAAGCCTCAGCCAGACTGAGCACGAAGACCTCGGCCAGACCGAATTACTTAAAGCCTCAGCCAGACTGAGCATAGAGAGCTCAGCCAGACTAAGTTACTTAAAGCCATTGAGTTACTTGAATTGCCAGTTAATCGTAGCTTAACCTAAACTGAGCACGAATGAAGAGCTCCGTCAAGGCCATTCGTGCCAACTTCATGGTTGTGGCATAGTGGCCATACTTAGTCAAATTCCAGGTCCATGCTTTTACACCTCTCAACACTCTTTACATTTTTTGGCTTTCATTTTCGAACTTAATTTTTCATTTATCAACACCCTTACAACATGATTTACAACTTCATTTTTGGGCGTGATTTGAAACTTCACATTTTTGACATTCTTACATGCTTCCTTTACAAGTCAGATTGTTTTCTTACTTATCAACTTTTACAAGTCAGCCTCTTTCCTTACAAGTCAAGCCTAATTTGAACAAACCATTCTCATTCATTTTAGACTCACAAACATAAAGACAACAGTGTGACAAACACAACCTTATAATTTTATTCATTCACAAACTTATACACAAGTTTATTACGGCAATTCAAAAAAAAAAAAAAAAAAAACAACAACAACAACAAAAAGAAAAACAACCAAAACTCTGAGTACAAATTTTGTCCACTTCCATCATTCCTCCTCACTTGACACGAGGTCTTCTTCTTCAACGCCCTCGTCTAGGGGGGTCTGGGCCACATCGCCGTCGTCAATCTTGACACTGCTAAAGTCTAAGTCTGGGAACAGTTCTTCCGCTTTACGCTTGAATATCTTCCACCCGCTGTCCCAGAACTCAGCCATTTCGTGTTTGTAGAAGTCCGACCGCTGGAAGCTCTGGATCACCTCTTCTTCACTCCTGCCCCCAGCGGTCGCTTCCGATGGGCCAGCCTTCCCAGCCCCCTCTCTCGCTAAGTTGCTGGCGATCGTAGCATCAATAGCCATCTGAAAGTCAGCAGACCCCTGAACTGCTCCACTGCTGCGACGTACAAATCGGGGTATGCTGCCCTTTCAGAGGCTGACCTGGTCTTCTCTTCCTCCAACTCCTTCTGCAACCCTGCTAACTTGGTCTTCTCTTCCTCTAACTCCTTCTCCAACCTTGCCTTCTCCTCTATTGATTTGGCCCGCTTGTCCGCCAACATTCTCTCCAGCTCCGCAATTTTCTGATCCAACTCTTCTTTCTCTTTGATTGACTGAGCGCGAAGATCTTCGTTGTTGGACATGGCCTCCTCCCACCGCTTGTTGGCGACAGTGCAGGCATTTTGAGTGTCTTCCAGCTTCTTCCGCTCGCCAGCCAGTTGGAACTCGAGCGACACCACCTTGCGGCATTCGTCCTCCAGCTCTAACTTGGCCGTGACCAGCTCAGCATGGGCACGGTCGGCAACGTTGCTCTGCACCATCTCCAACACCTCCATCTTCTTTGCTTTCTGAGCCTCTTCTAACCCCCTAGCACACGCACTCTGCGCGGCCTTTCGCCACCCTTCGGTCTTCCTCCTTAAGTTCTCAAGTTGGGCCTCCACCCCCTTCAACGGCTCCACTTCACCTTTTGCAGCCGCTGCCTTTCTCAGAAGGGCCCCTGCTAAGGAGGTCCCCTCTATTTGGGTAGAACACAACCCCCTCAGCAGCTCAGCCTCAATAAAACTCTCCACCGAGCGCACGGCCGCGTCTTCCACTACTCGTAAGAGGCGATCTGCAGCGGCCCTGGCTTCTATTCCTTTTCCTCTTAGCCGCCCAGATATGGCTGGGGCGTGATAAAAAGCGGTCTTCAACCTAGCCCCGTCTCCTTCTCCTTAGGGCACAGGAGCACCCTGGGGTTGCTGCTCCACCTCCTCCACAGGGTCAGACATACCAACCTCCACTCGTTCTTCAGGGCCAGTCGCCCCACCCTCCACCCCCTTGGCTGATTCCCCCAACCCCACTTCGGGGGTCTCCTCCGCCGTCACCTCCTTCCTCATCTTCAAGGCAGGCTCCTCCTCAGTCTCCCTTACCCTCTTCTTCTTCTTCTTCTTCTTCTTCAAAGCCTCCCCTTCCCTATTCGCCTTTTCCTTCACCGGATCAACTAGGGGCGGTCGTGGCTCAAAATTGCCCAAGTCTTTTTCACCGAGCGGTTTGGGGCGCGGTCGGATTCTTTCCCTTGGGATCGCCTTCGACGGATGGTCTGCTTATGTTTCTTTGTATTTATTGGCCCTGGCGAAAATGGTCCTATCCTCCACCTCTTGCGCCTTCCTTCTCGCCTTTAGTTCTGCCGGTGCCAGATCTCTACCGGTCGGCTGAGGGCCCAGCCTTGCGGCAAAAAAGGCTGAAGGCTGAACGAGATCGTCCCATCTGACGCAAAAAACTCATCCACCGTCATTTCCACCCCCCCGTTCGCCTTCGGCCATGCGCTCGCACAGGCCAACAAGATCTTTCACGCATTGGGCATCAGTTGGCTTGAAGCCACCTCCAACCAGTCCAGCACGTCCACTACTATCTGGGAGAGTGGCAACCTCAAACCCCCCTTTAGCGCCTCCTCGTACAGGGCCAATTCCCCCGATCGAGCATCGGATGCCCTCTCCTTCGGTGTCGGCAACTTTAGCTCTATTTTTGCAGGAATCTGGTATTTCTCCCACATACCCTTTAACTCCTTCATGGTAATGGTCGACTTGTCGGCCTTCGTATGCCAGTGATCTGGCTCAACCTGGCTGATTGGCTTTGGGGCCGCTATCATTGTGGACGAATGAGGTTGCCCCGCCGGCTCCTCCCCACTCCCCACTTGCCTCTCCGTCCTGTATTGCTCCGCAAAATCTACCGCATCATCATCACCCAATGGATCAACCCTTGCTTCCTCTTGGGCCATCTCTCTCGTGTGTCTGCGAATAACTTCAGATGCTGGTGCGAGATGATTCACAAAGTGTTGCAGTGGTGTATCGCTAGCAACGAAGGAGTTTACACTTGGAATGTTTTGATTTTTTGCAAAAATGTAGGTAAAGCGAATAATACCAAAGGCCCAAGGCTTGCCCGTATTCCAAGGGTCACAATTAAATTTCGTCAGTTTGAAAATTTTCAAAAATCCGCCAAAATTGTCTTTTCAACACCCTATGATGACCTATCGTTTCACTTATTGCCCAACGCCTAACCTCCCCCACTACGAGATTCTGCCACGTGTATGACCACGATCCACTGCCCCTTTCCCCTTCCCTATCTATTCTACTTCACTTCAACACGTACCCCGCCGCCTCTCGAGCCTTGCGCCTTACCACCCACCCACCCTTCGCGGTTCGCCATCCTCATGGTCGGTCCCCCCACTCGGCCACCCTTTGCGGTCGGCCCTCCTCATGGTCGGTCCCTCCACTCAGCCACCCTTCGCGGTCGACCCTCCTCATGGTCGATCCCTCCACTAGGCCACCATTTGCGGTCGGCCCTCCTTATGGTTGGTCCCTCCACTCGGCCACCCTTCGCGGTCGGCCCTCCTCATGGTCGGTCCCTCCACTCGGCCACCCTTCGTGGTCGGCCACTCCTCTTGGTCGACCTTCACCTTGCCGGTCTCCCACAGCCTTCATTTTCTTCATTATTCCCTTCGTTGGACTAAAGCTGCACTTGGAAATGGGGGACTACTGACGTGGGTAAGCCGATAAAGATTATAGCCCAGCATTTAGGGCCCAATACATAACTTAAATGCTAAAGCCCAGCACTGCTGAAGCCCATGAAACAATAAGAACCAATGATATCAAGACACATGGCAAGAGAGGGGCAAGCCACCTCGGTAGACAAAGATCTGCAAAGTTATTACCACGGCCCATCGCCATTAATGAGGCCCCTTACAGCATTTATTGCGATAACCCCTCTTCGATGGGACAGAACGCTTTCACTCTGAGCAATGTAAGCTAGAGCATAGACTTTTGGCCAAGGTGACAGGTCGGAAGAGACAACGTAATGATTACCAAAGGATATAAGCAGACGTCAAAGACAAGAAGAATGTTAAGCTTTTCTATCTCTAATCTATCCACATATTCCACTTCTCTTTCTAACTTGCTCGTCGGAGGGTTCGCTGGGGGACCCCTCGTTCCCCGTTGAACTCTTGTGTAGGTTTTCTGGTGGGCTTGGTCATTCGGACATAGGCTTGAGGAGCGTGGATCGGTCCGACCCGTTTCACTTGGAACGAACTGCATCATCAATATCGATGGATTGGTCTCTTGGTTCTCGTGATAATATCAGAAGTTATTGTAAATCGGACGTAGGGTTTATAAAGAAAATTTAAGTTTGTTATTCAATATGTGGGGATGTATTTTGCGAATGACGCCACGTGGTCAAGAGAGCCAGGAATGTCAGCTAAGGAGCCATGTGAATGAGTCATGTTGCCGAGGTGATCATGGCATTGCTGAGATGTTCTGTGGTAATGCCAGAATCCTGAGGTATCCAAATAAGGGACAAGAGTTCTAAAATGGGGGAGGATATTAGTCTGGATAAGGATAGGGCTCATGAAAAGTTTGATCCCTATCTACTTGAGTCTCCATGATGAACATTGAGCCTGAGTCTAATGAAGTAAGGCTTCTAGGGGATCAAGTCACTGCTGGTTATAAAAGCAAAGCACCCTCGTGGGTTTGAGATAAGTTCTTTCTTGGGAGTTTAAGTAATATATTGCTATCTGTGAGAGATAAGGTTTACTAACTTAATTGTCAGAGTGCCCCCAGGAAGACGAACGACTGCAAAATTCTCATATTCTTGTTGGCAGGTGTTGGCTCAATCTATTCTGTCGGTGCTCTCCACTTGAGTTCCCCATTTGGTTGTGTGGTCAGAAATCAACACCTATAATTTGGCACTGTCTGTGAGAACTTAAGAAGAATAGATGGCCAACAATGGGCAGGAAGAGAGAATTGGAGACGACATCCACAGTGAGAAAGAAGAACACGTGGATCCTAATGCCAAAGAAGAGAATCGTAATGAAGGAATACATGAACTGAATCCTGGGGCAAATGATGACGGCAAAGGGCACAATGGCCCGAAGAAAGGAGGCCTACATGAGTATTACAATGAAAGCAATCTCCAGGTATGGAAGGAGAGATGCCTGAGAAGGGATGAGGAGATGAAAGACATGGCGAACAAGTTGACAGACATGCAGACAGTGGTCAACTTCGTGATGCAAAACAACGTGATGCAACCAACATTTCCGTTGCAGGACATACCTACACTAGCAGCCAAAATTGATGCCCAGAAAGGAGGACAAAAGACAGTCCTAGTTGTCCCATAACATGGCAAGGGACAAGAGAACTCACATCGGCTGTCATGGGATGTTGGGAGAGCAAAGTCAGTATGAGGTGAGTCGCAGAGGACACCACGAACCAAGGGGACCTATGCCAAGGGATCTCGACAGATCCAAGGAAAGAGCCTCTATTTTGATGAAGTGGACGAAAGGAAGTCCAAGAGTGTAACACCCTCAAAATAAACTCATAAATCATACATTCATGATACCAGAAAGAGATATCATATTCCATCCATCAGAGTATTAAGTACAAAAGTATTACATATTGACAACAAAAGTAAATGCCCTACGGGCTTACAACTTTCAAAGTCAACACTTGGGTTCAATAAAAGAAGAGTTCTAACTCTTTTTACAAAACAAGCCCTTGGCTTGATTTACATGTAATACAAAAAGACAACAACAAAAAGATCTTGCAGCCTCTAAGCCTCCCAAGCTACGTCCTTGGAGGTGGCATATCACCTGCACCTGAAAATGATGTCCCATAAAGGGTGAGCCAAAGCCCAGTAGAGATATACTAAACCAAGCATGAGAAAAAACTAAAACATTAGCATTTGATAAATGGTTAACACTTGTAAACCAACATACAACACATTCCAGTTCCATAACAAATATACCCGTGTTTCATTCCACTCCCCTTCACTTATCCAATTTAAATTCATAAACATGGCTCATTATCCAGCCAAATAGTTAAATGAGACTACAACTCATATCAAAACACTTCCATTATCCACAATTCAAATGAGACTACCACTCATATTAAAACATTTCAATACTTCAATTATCTATGTTATGCAAACGTAATTAGGATTTTGGGACTTTCACCCTGGACACTCCGGCCAACTTAGTTATCAATGAAGTCCATCCCCTATCTCCTCCCAAACAGGTTTGAGAGTACATCCCCTATCTCCTCCCAAACCATGGAGTACATCCCCTATCTCCTCCCAAACAAGATACATATGCAATGTATTTAAACAGTCTATCATATACAATGATCAATCCAGGCACATATTCAATGTGTTAGTTCAACCGTCATATTCAATGACTTAACCATTTGATTAGTTTCAGTTTTCCCTAATCAACCTATAGTGTCTACAACAATCAAGACTATCCTCCACCAATAGCTCAAAGCAGTTATCTCTAAACAGATAATAAATTCATCAAACAGATAAATTATCAACATTCTCATAGGTGAGTGATTAATCAATCCAACAACACCATTTAATCTCACAATTCCTCAATTTCATGATTTTCAACTCAATTTCACATTTCCCCAAATTAATTAACCAACATAATTAGGGCATTTTCCCCATTTTGAAATAATAACCCTAAGGTTCAATTTCATCAATTTAACAACAATAATTCCATTTTCCAAGGTCTCACTTACACATGGAGTTTAACACTTGAAAAGCCCCTTTTTATATAATCTCAAAACAAACCCTAACTTCCTAAAATTACCAAACAACACCATCTATCCAAAATACCCAACATTTATGTCGAAACTCAGAGAGGAGTAGGTCATCCCTATTTCAAGAGAAGAGACTCAAAGGAGTTGAAGGCGAAAACCTAAGATGCTCCAAACACTAACTTTTTCGGATTGAAATGAAGCCCACACCAAGCTCCACACTTCTTACAAAGGGACTAGGGTAGAAGACCACTAGAATTAGATGGATTTGTAGAGAGAAGGTGTATGTAGAGAGAGAAGCAGCCGAGGCTAGGTTTGAGCAAAAAAGATGATGAAAAGGTGAAGAAGAAGCTGTTGCTGTGAACTGATATAATCGAGCCTCGCTCGAGCGAAGGAATGGTCGCTTGAGTGACCAGACACAAAAAAACGTTGCTCGAGCGCAGAAAGCCTCGCTCGAGCAAACAACACGAAGCTTCAGGTCTGCAATCCAGAAGCATGCTCGAGCGCAAGAATGCTCGCTCGAGCGAAGAAACCCAAAACATAGTCCTCGCTCGCTCGAGCGAAGGAAAGCTCGTTCGAGCCAAGAAACACAACCTTCAGGTCCAAAACTGGACGCAGACGCACGTTCGAGCGCAAGAACGCTCGCTCGAGCCAACAGACACACCACTCAGATCTCGCTCAAGCGAAGGAACCTTGGCTCGAGCGAAGGAACTAAAACACAGAGCTCGTTCGAGCGAAGACACCAAAAACTGGGCAGCAACCATTTGTTTAAAAACACACCCAACCTGTTACAAACCTGCCCAACACATCCCAAATTTCAAATACAAATAATTAAAGGACGAAAATGAAACATATACAACAACAGACATCCACGAAACCGAGTCCGAAATACAATAACCAATAGAGGGAAAACCGAGATCGCTATAAAGAGGATGCACAATTACGCCGGGAACAGCACACCGAAGAGGCTAAAATCTATTAACAACTGAGCTCTCGGTAAAACGAAGGAGGATCTCAGAGACTACCTCTAGAGAAAAAGACTCAACGCCGAGATCACGTCCACCCTTAAGCCGAGGACGCCATTCTCAGTGGAGTTTGATACGTTTGAGGCCCCAAAGAGGTTCAATATGCCGAGATTTCAGATCTATGACAGTAAGTTTGATCCAAACTGTCATATTGGTTTGTATTTGAATTTGATGGCTTCGTGGAGCGGGAATGAGCAGTTGCTATGCAAAGTATTCCCATTATCCTTCGTGGAGATAGCATCAGATTGGTTCCATAAGTTGCCGAAAGGAACTGTAAAGAGTTAGGAAGGCCTGTCCGAGATGTTTGTGGCTAGGTTTGTTACGAACAAGTCGCAGCCATTGAGGGTAGACTCCCTATTAGCTTTGAAGATTAACAATGGCGAAGGCCTTAAGGCTTATGCCAAGAGATACTATGAGGTGTACAACCGGATTCCGGCTTGTGACCAGGAGTTGGCGATCGTGTCTTTCAAGAACGGCCTGAATGATAATTGCTAGCTTTAGAAATCACTTGCAAAAACCCTATTGAAGAGCATGGAAGAGCTCATGGCACAGATTAAGAAGTATGCTAGAGCAGAGGAAGTCACGCATGAAACGAAGAAACCAAAGCAAGAAAAGAGAAATGGCTAGCTGAAGCGAGTTTGAGGGAATACCGGTGTTGACAGGCCATAAACAGGAATGAGGGCTATGTAGGTAGTTAGCACGGTATTCAGGATTCCTATCTATAAGGTTTTGGAGAGCATCAGAAACCAGCCGTACTTTAGAGCACCAGAGAGGGTCCCTGGCGAGTTCATGGACGGGAGCACGGGGAAGCATTGTGTCTACCATAACGAGAATAGGCACATGACTCAAGGATGCAGGGCTCTAAAGTCACACTTGGAGGATCTTGTAAGATAGGGTCAACTAAGAGACCTAGTAGATGAGGCAAGGACAATGGAAGAGCACGCAAGGCTACCCCAAGCACCAGCAACACCACCTCCACAACCACCACCACAACAGGGGGAGGGACCTCGGGTAACTAATTTGATTCACTTGAGGGTCAATGAGAATAAAGTTCGATGGGAGATCCAGAGAGTGAGGCACCTGTAGTATGTATATCAGGTCCAGCAGAAGAAGCCTAGAACAAATGAATATCAAGGACCAATGATTTCTTTTACTGAGGCAGACTTGGATCTGGTGCAACATCCGCATAATGATGCCCTGGTGGTAACTTTGAAGATTGAAGACTGTCAGGTGAGACATATACTGATTAACTAGGATAGCTCTTGTGATATCATGTATGTCAGATGTTACAAGGAACTTGGCCTCCACCCAAATGATTTAGAACAGTCTGACAGCCCTATGGCTGGATTCAATAGGACTCCAACATGGCCTCTTGGAGCCACGAATTTGGAGGTGAAGTTAGGGAGCAAGAAGGTAATAACGGACTTTACTGTGATAGATACTCACTCTCTATACAATATCATTTTGGACAGCCTTGGTTGCATGCAATGAGGGCTATTCCCTAAACGTTGCACCAATTGTTATGATTTCTAACAAAACAAGGGATTGAAAAGGTACGGGGAGACCAAGTACAGGCAAAAAATTACTCCATGGCAGTAATGAAGTACACCTATAATGTAAGGGAAGCAGAAAGTGTAGAGATTGAAAGCGAAGATCATGAGGTCTTGGATGATGTCGGCAAAGAATCTGCTGAGAAGAGTGAAAAACCACTGAAAAAGGTTTTGGTGCAAGAACGAGATGATGAACGATTTTTCCTTATCGGCTCTGGCTTAGCCGAGGAAAAAGAAAGATAACTGGAGGCTTTCTTGAGAGAGAACATAGAGGTGTTTTCCTGGACACCCCATCAAATACTGGGGATCAACCTCGAGGTCACTTGTCATAGACTCAATGTGGGCAAGTCGGCTAAACCAGTCATCCAAAGAGCTAGAAGGCCAACATTGATACATGAGCAGGCATGTGAGGAAGAAGTAGATAAGTTACTAGAGGCACAGTCCATCAGAGAAGTGAATTATCCCACTTGGTTGTCTAATACAGTGGTGGTGAAGAAGAAGAATAGGAAGTGGAGGGTCTGCGTGGACTTCACAAGTTTGAACAAGGCTTGCCCCAAGGACAACTTCCTACTGCCTAAGATTGATAAACTGATAGATGCCACATCAGGGCATGAGAGGATGAGTTTTTTGGACGCATATAGAGGTTATCGCCAGATAGCAATGTATGCCCCAGATGAAGAGAATACAACATTTATCACCCATAAAGGACTCTATTGCTATAGAGTAATGCCTTTTAGGTTAAAGAATGCATGAGTAACTTACCAAATACTGGTCACCAAGATGTTTAAACATCTGATTAGGAAAACAGTGGAGGTCTACTTAGACGATATGGTTATTAAAACCAAGGAACCTGGGAACCATCCGGCCGACCTAAATGCAGTCTTTGACATCCTGAGATTATATCAGTTTCGACTCAATGCCTCAAAGTGTGCATTTAGAGTTATATCCGATAAGTTCTTGGGATACTTGGTCACCAGGAGGGGTATTGAAACGAGCCCAGATCAGATCAGGGCCATCATTGACTTGAAGAGCCCGACAATGGCCAAACAAGTCTAGATGTTGACTAGAAGGGCAGCAGCCTTGAATAGGTTCATCATCAGAAGTTCAGATAAATGTAAACAAATTTTCAACTTATTGAAGAAGGCCACAAACTTTCTGTGGATAGAAGAATGCGAAGTCGCTTTGGCCGACTTGAAGAAATACTTGACAACCGCACCAGTGTTGTCGAACTCGGTACTAGGAGAAGAGTTGTTCTTGTACCTGGCAGTTTCAGACCACGTTGTGAGTGCTGTGGTAATCCGAGAAGAAGAAGGTGAGCAGAAGGCAATGTACTACGTGAGCAAGACCCTGACAAATGAAGAAACTTGGTACCCTACCTCCAGTGAAGTTGACATTGGCCCTGGTAATGGCCTTGAAAAAGTTGAACCACTACTTTCAAGCCTATAAGATTGTGGTGCTAACAGAGCATCCACTAAAGTCCCTGTTGTAGCATGGAGACCTGATAGACAGAGGAGCTCGATGTGTTGTAGTTCTAGGTCAGTATGACTTAGAATTTAGGCCGAGAACAACAATCAAAAGCTAAGTTCTGGCCGACTTTGTGGCAGAATTCACTCCAGGCACAATCCTAAAGCGGGCACCGGTGAGTCGCGACTTGGGATGCCCAAGAGAAGAAGAAGAAAACCAACTGGGGCCATGGAACCCCACGCTGACAGAACAAAAGAAAGAAGAAGGAATCCTAAAACCTTACGATATTTACATCAGCGACTCCTTCCGCCTCTTTGTCGATGGTAGCTTAAACTGACAAGGAGCAGTGGCATGAATGGTTTTAGTATCGCTAGATGGGCAAATGATAGAACATTCTATCGTTTGGGATTCAAGGCCTCATATAAGAAAGCAGAGTATGAGGCATTGAATGTTGGACTGAAATTGGTAGCAACTGTGGAAGTCGACGAGGGGATAGACTTTTGTGACTCCTAACTCATTGTAAATAAAGCAAAAGACAAGTATGCAGTCTGAGATGAGAGGATGATAGTCTATGTCAAAGAGGTTGTCAAGTTGTTAACATGTTTTCAAAACTGCCAGCTACAGCAGGTGAATCGAGATGATAACAACTATGCCGATGCATTGGCTAACCTAGCTAGCGTGATGAAGTCAGGAAAGGCAAGGACAATAATGGTGGACTACATATTGGGACCCAATATAGAGCCCCTAATAACAGAGTACGAAATGATGTGTGTGGAGATGGGTCTAAGCTGGATGAACGTCATAGTTGTGTTCCTCAAGGATGATAGGCTGCCAACAGACAAAAAAAGAAGCACACAAGACCAGATTGAAGTTTGGCAGGTTCTGCCTGTCAGCAGAAGGCCATCTGTACAGAAGGTTCTTTATCGGACCCTTTTTGAGATATGTGCATCCATCCTAGGTTGAGGACTTTCTATACGAGATCCATGAAGGAGTATGTGGAAGCCATGATGGGGGCTGATCACTTGCTCATATGGCCTTATCTCAAGAATACTGGTGGCCCTACATGCAAAAGAATGGTCAAGCTTACGTAAGAAAATACGAGAAGTGTCCAAGGTTTGTATCTTTGATACACCAGCCAGCTACAGATCTAAATCTAGTGTCGAGTCCTTGGCTATTTTCCTAGTGGGGCATGGATCTTGTTGGGTAACTGGACAGAGGAAGTTCTTACTTGTAGCAACTGACTACTTCACGAAGTGGGTAGAGGTAGAATCCTTAGCCAAAATCCAAGATGTGGACGTGAAGAATTTCATCTGAAAAAACATAATCACTAGATTTGGAATCCCAAGAGCCATAGTAGCAGATAATGACACTTAATTCGACAACAAGTTAATCAAAAACGTCTGTGCGAAATACAAGATCAAGAACTATTACTCTACTCTTAGCTTCCCCCAGACAATGAACAAGTAGAGGCATTCAACAAGACCATCTAGGATGAATCTTTTGAAGCCTGAATGAGCCAAATGGAACAAATGTTTGCAGCCTTAATAGAATATTTGAGGCAACAACCTTTGACTCCTTTGCCCCTTCCGGTCCAAGCAGAACCAGTAAACAATGATATCATCAGCTTGACTAAGAAATTCAATAAGATGAAGCCACTGATTTTCTTGGGTAGAATTGAGCCGTTGAAAGCCGAGTCATGGCTACTTAAAATGGAAAAGTTATTCGACGTGTTTCCTTGCTCTGAGACTCAGAAGGTTCTCTTGGCCACCTATACCTTAAAAGATGAAGCTCAAAGATGGTGGTTGCTAATCCGAAATGATAATGGGAACATGACATGGGTTCAATTCAAAGAGATCTTCTACGACAAGTACTTCCCTCAGTGCTTTTGGGATTGAAAAGTTTTTGAATTTCAAGAACTCAAGCAAGGCAATATGTCAATAGCAGAGTACAAGGCCAAGTTCACGGAGTTAGCCCGGTTTGCACCACACATGGTTGACACGGACTATAAGAAAGCTTGAAAATTTGAAGGAGGTCTAAATCTGGATGTCTTTGATTGGGTAGGAGTGTTGAAACTGCCTAAATATGTGGATGTTCTTGACATAGCCTTCATAGTCGAAGGCAACCTAGTAGCTATGAAACAAACCAAGGCCCCAACAACAACATAATGGAGAGGTAAGAGGTCTGGGTACAATTTCAGAAAGGGCTACTCTTTTGTAAACAAAAAGCAAAGCACGGGGTTTACAAGTAGCTCAAGTCGGAGCAGTGGGTCTATTCTAGTTTGTCTTGATTGTGGAAGGAAGCATATGGGTGTGTCTTACCGTGTATTCGGTGCTTGTTTTCGATGTGGCAAGATAGACCATATAGTGAAAGATTGTACGCTTTGGTTTGATAATGCCAACCGTCCTACGACAAGTTCAGCCAGATCCACTTCTACATCTACAACAAATACGAGAGCTAACACTGGGAGAGAAACTTTAAGACAAGGCCGAGTTTTTGCACTAGTGCTTGGTAATGTGCAGAACACTGCAGTTGTCGTGTCAGGTATAATTCTCATCTATGTCTAAAATGCATATGTACTAATTGATTCTAGATCCACCCATTCTTTTGTAGCGCATGCTTTTTCACGGAAATTGATTAGACCATTAGAATCTATGAATTATTTACTATCTGTGTCTACATCATCTAGTGGTTCTATGGTATGCGCGTATGTTTATCCAATATGTGATATTATGATTAGTGATATGACATTGGCCCCGTTTGGTAGAGCTGTGGGAAAGTAATTATAACTTATAGCCTAACAGCTTATAGCTTATAACTGTGAACATAAGCTGATTTTTAACTTATAAATTAAGCTTCTCCTCCCCCACTCAAAGAATAAGTTGATTTTTGACTTATAAAAAGTTATAAGCTGTATTATTAAGCTGAACCAAACACATCAAAATAGCTTAAATTAAGCTAAAAGCTGAAATAAGCAGGAAATAAGCCCAACCAAACAGGGCCATTGTATGTTGATTTGTTGCCATTGGGTAATGATCATTTTGACTGTATACTTGGTATGGATTGGTTGACGAAGAATTGTGCAACTATTGATTGTGTGAATAAATTTGTCGTGTATCAACCACCTGGTATACCTGAGTTTGTATTTGTTGGGAATGGGGTAATTTCTCCACTGTACTTGATTTCTTTTGTGAAAGCCAGAAAATTGTTAAGAAAAGGGTGCTAGGGTTACTTGTGTTGCATTTTGAATATGACTTCTAATAGCCCTAACGTAGAGAACATCCCTGTAGTAAATAAAGTTCCTAATGTGTTTCCAAATGATTTACCCGGAGACTTAATTCATAGGGAAATTGAGTTTACTATTAATGTTGTACTTGGAACACAACCGATTTCCAAAACCCCATACCAAATGTCAACCTTCGAATTAAAAGAACTAAAGGTCCAACTTCAGGAACTACTAGACAAGAAGTTTATCCAACCGAGTACTTCACCTTGGGGTGCTCTAGTTCTATTTGTTAAAAAGAAAGATGGGTCTTTGAGACTATGTATAGATTATCGGGAATTGAACAAAGCAACTGTCAAGAATAAATATCCATTACCCTAAATAGATGATTTGTTTGACCAACTCTAGAGAGCCCGGGTGTTTTCCAAAATTGATCTTTGATCTGAATACCACCAATTGAAAGTTAAGGCAAAAGACATAGAGAAAACCGCTTTTCAGACTAGATATGGACACTATGAGTTTTGGGCAACACCGTTGCACTTGCAGCATTCATGGACTTAATGAATAGGGTGTTCAAACAATTTCTTGATGAATTTATAGCTGTGTTTATTGATGATATTTTGATCTATTCTAAAAGCAGGAAAGAACATGAACGTCATCTGAGAACTGCCTAACAGACCATAAGAGGAAATAAATTGTATGCAAAACTATCCAAATGCAAGTTTTGGCTTGACTATGTAACATTTCTGAGGCATGTAATCAATAAAGAGGGCATCTCTGTTGACATACAGAAAATCAAAGCTATTATGGATTGGCCAAGACCAACTAACGTATCCGAAGTCAAAAGCTTTTTGGGGTTTGTAGGTTATTACCGCAGATTTGTAAAGGACTTCTCCAAACTTGCTATGCCTTTGACATAGCTAACATAGAAAAATATGCCATTTGATTGGAATGACCAAAGAGAATCTACTTTCCAAGAGTTAAAGACTAGATTAGTGACTGCATGAATTTTGATTCTACCTAATAGCACAGATGGTTTTCAGATTTATAGTGATGCTTCATACAAAGGCTTGGGTGTAGACACGCTCCCGGGAACTCTCCGACATCCGCGCGCCTGCGATGGGGCGAGGATCTCGTTTTGTTTTGAGCTACTACAGTTCGGACTCAATGTCACGGTTCTGAATCTAATCTTACAATGTGCGATGTAAGACCGATAAATCACCAAAGAGTCCAAATCCGGCAAATCGTTTTGGAAAACTGATTTTTAGAAAGAAGTGCCAAACATGGACTGCTTTTCCAGATACAGAGTCGCCACCTAAATATTTTATTTTGGGGGAATTATGGAAACCCTGACTCGTGCCTAAGGCCACGTGTTCGTCATCACCAAAGTTAACTCAGCTTGGGAACTTGGGTATGAGAGGGGAAGGTCATGCAATGAGCACCCCCACTTGCCCGATCAAAGATCGGCCTGTACTAAGCATGATATTTTGTTTTTGAAAACACATGTGTTCTTATTCTGGTTAATTAGCTAATCTTACTACGTGATGCGCAAAGCATACAAGTATAGACTAGATCGCCTAATTTGGAACAACACATTGCATATTCGTTTTTGTAAAAAATGGTTTGAAGTTTGCTACTCGCAAGTAGGCTAAATTTGGGATTCAATGAATTGTTCCAATTCAAGTAATCCAACATTCACCCACAGGCATTCAGGCAGTTAATCAACTAAGTAGTTAGCCTCATGGCAAACATGCTTTCATGGAAGTCAATAACACACATGCAGTATGCTAAAGCGTAAACACTCACAGTGTACTCCGAGCCAAAACAGAAAACTAGTTAGAAATCATGTCTGATCCTAGTTCATGTTAAGATGGCTAATGCAACACATGCGAGAATGCAATTAAAATAGGCTCAGCTATTCTAAGATGACATATGAAATGTAATTTGGTACATGTATTCAAATAGGTATTGAAATACAATGCAGTTAGTATGATGCGCCGAGCCCGGTGCATGCAAAACAGATGAATGGATGCACACATGCAAAGCATAAGGTATGCTAAATGAAACATACCCTAAAACTAACCATCGTAAGCGGTTAAGTAAAAGGGAGAAAGAAATGGGGGTTGGAAGACATGCATCACACACACGCACGCTTATTACAACAGTGTGCCCTCTTGAGGGAGGGACCAAATAAGAAGCTAACTAGCTAATCTAAGCTAATTAAACTAATTATTACACAATGAATTAATTAACTAATCCTAGTTAACTAATTATTACAAAACAAATTGAAATAGCTAAACGCATCAACTATTAAAGTACAAAATGAATGCCTAATCTAGCTAAGTAAAGACGCTAAATAAAGCAGTAAAACAGGAGTTTTAGAGGGAGAAGAATGCATGCATGCCCTATCACCTCGTTCGGAAATCCAATGCTATGCCCCGACTTGCCTCTGTTTACAATTGTTCTCAGAACCTTGCACCAAGCTGCAGAAAGCTGAAACTCCACCTTGGGAACCTGAGGGAGGGTGGCCGACCACTTATTGGTGTCTGCAGCCACCTGCCGACCACTTTTTGCTACTGCAAACCAGAAAAAGTGGTCGGCTAGCTAGTTTTTCTGGCTGGCCGACTAGTTGTTGCTGCCAAACTCCAGTTTTCTGCAACAGAGAGCAAGAAAGGGCATGGCAATGTATTTGCAAGGTATGTGTGCACAACCACCCTCCCTATCATTTCATAAGCTCAAGGGAGTGTGGTTCTCGACCCTCGGGCTACCAATCACGCATTTCAATGCATGATGGCCGAGAGGCGAAGTTGCACAATTCAATGTAAAAATGAATGCACAAGTAAACACATAAGGACTAAAACTCTATCATGTATGATCAAGAGCTTTGGCGACTGGGAATTAAGGCACGTTTCATCACTTTAAGTATGAAATGTCCCTCATTTCCCATGTTTGGACTAACACCTATTCCAAACACAATGCAACGCAAGCATGGCATACACAATGCCACTCGAGTATGCACCTCAATGCAAAACAACTTACGCATGCAAACATGCAAGGGACAAGCATACAAACATGCAATTAACATACTAGCATACACAATGCTATGAACTACATGGCATACACAATGCTCATGACAGCCAGCATACACTATGCAAATGGTAACTAGCATACACAATGCAATGAACATAGCGTACACAAATGCAATGATCAATATGGCATGCTCGATGCAATGTGACATGATCAACTTAACAAAGCTAATGACATGCGAACAATGCTAATGCATGCATGCACAATACGATGATACAAGGGCAACTTAGCAATGTTAGGGACATGCATACTCAATGCAAAGGACTACTTGGCATACACAATGCATTGAACTACATGGCATACACGATGCAATGTGGCAAAATGGCATACTCAATGCAATGAACAATATGGCATACTCGATGCAATGCGACCTAAGCATGCAAACAACATGGCATACTCAATGCGATAAGCTACATAGCATACACAATGCTCAATGGACTTAAACCAAAATGGGTAGACCTCAGCTATGCCCAAATTAGTGGCCATAATGATGAAAATAAAGGCACAAAATACAAAGCATGCATGCACAATGCATTGGCCAACCAAGTAGGCCTAAGAGCACAACCCTCAAGAAGGCTCAAGGAGTGACAAATGTGGAAGTGTAACAACACTAAGTGCACTAAAATAAGGTAAGAAATGGTGCCAAACCACTCAAACAACACAAGTAAGGCATGCAAGAGTCCTTAAGGCATGAAGCTAGTAAAGAGGACTACAAAGGAGGCATGCAATACATGGAAAATATGCATGAACCAATCATGGACAGAGCTCAAGTAGGTCAAAACAAAGACCTAAGCATGTTGAGATGAAGGCTCAAATACCTAGGCAAGATGGCATACATGCTAGGCCATAAAAGAAGCAACCATGCACAACACTTAAAGGCATTCAAAGCATGAAAGAAATGGGAATATGGTAATGCTATAAGCTCTGAAGTGAAGTATTAAATGATGCCAAATCATCTAAATAGCTCAAAGATAGCATGCATGAGTCAACAAAACACAAAGCTAGCAAGGCCAATTTCACTACAGCTATACAAAGCATGAAGGATCTAGCAAAGGCAACCCAAAATAGTCCTAGAACATGTTAAAATAAGCCTAAAACATGCATGGAAGGAAGCCAAAACAAGCTAGCATGAGGGGCATAAGGCATGATGCATACAAGGCAAATAAGGTGGATTACACTACACCTATTAAGACCAAGCATGGGATGACTTAACCAACAAAAATTAGAGTTATATCATGGCAAGATAACCCCAAAAACACATTGAAATGATGGCTCGCAAGCTAAGGCATGAAGGCATACGCAATGATTCATGTTAAGGCATAAAGGGGCAAACCCTCTAACGTATTGAATGGATGATAAATGCAAGTGCATGAGCATGAAACATGGAATGAAATCACGTAACAAATGATGCCAAATCATTCGAATAGTCCAAGTAAAGCATGCTAATGGACTTGGTGCACAAAGCTAACAAGCTAGATTGAACCATGGCTATATAAAGAAAGTCATGTATGGTCAAAACAAACTAAATCAGAGCTAAAGCATGTTAAAGCATGGACAAAAGCTTCTTTAAGTTAAGCCAAAAGCATGCTAGAATGACATGTCAAAGCATGATGCATGTTAGGCTATTTCATGGAATTGCACTACAAGTGCAAGGAGCACACAAGGGCTAATCAAACCAAACCAAAACAGAGTCATGACATGGAAAAATATCACCAAAAACATGCTGAAATGGAAACAAAACAAGCTAGAATGACATGCTACTTCATGAAGCATATGAAGCTAGTTTGTGCGATTTACACTACAAGTGTACTGTCCATGCAAGAGCCAACCAAACCAACCCAAAACAGATCTAAGGCATGTCAAAACAAGCTAGAAAAACATGCTCAAACATGAGACACACAAAGCTAGTTTGTAAGATTTACACTACAAGTGTATAAGGCATGCATGGAATGACTAAACCAAGCAAAAACAGTGGTAAGCCTCAACAAAATAACCACAAATACATGCTAAGATAAAAGCTAACACAAGCTTAACAAACATGCTCACATATGAGGCATTCAAGACAAGTATTGAAGACACAAGGAGAGGGGATGACCCTCTCCTTTTTGGGACCTCAAAACCCTATCCCCACCACTGAAATCCCTATGGATTTCAGTGGTTAGAAGGCCAAAACAAGGTGATCCCAAAGCTTAAAAAGAAGGCACAAAAGCAAGGCCAAACAAGGCCTAAGAGGGGGTAAAAAACCCCAAACACAAAAATGACCTTAAACAAAGATATTAAACACTAAAAATTACAACTTTTTGTAGTTAAGAGTTAATCTTAAAACAACATGCAAAAGGGTCCAAAAGCTTAAGCAAGAATGGGGGTTTAAAAGGTTAAAGACTCACCATTGAAGACCACCTTCAAAACCAAAACTCCAGCAACTTTTCTGAGCTCAAACCAAACCAATATCACCAAAACCAGCTCCTAAGCACCTCAACAACAAAGGGATGGTGTTTGAGTGTGTGTTTGTGTGTTAAAGTGAGACAAAATGACACTTTTAGGCACAAAATAAGAACAAACAAGGAGATATAGATACAAAGCTATATGTATCTCTCAAGGGAGATTTTTCTGAACCTAGAGGAGGGAGGAGGTGGTTCTCTCTTATAGAGAACCAAAAGCAAAGCTTCTTGAAGAAGCTAAGGTTCAAGGCCATCCCTCCATACACGTGTATGGAGGATGGTTTCAGTGCCCTCCAGCTCACAGCTGGAGGAAAATATCTCCAAAAAGGTGACAAAAAGTAGCCGACCACTTGAAGTGGTCGGCTAGCTACTTTAAGTGGTCTCCCAGAAAGACAACTGGTCGGCCATGGTGGGAGATGATCAGCACACTGAAAATAAGCTAGGGGTGGGTTGGGCGACCAGAAAAGGTGGCCCAAAGACCAAGGAAACCCGTTGTCAGACCAAAAAACTAGCTGGCAGGAAGAAAAGTGGTTTGCGGGGAGATAAACTGGTCTCCCACCCTTGTACCACCTTCCAAAAGCAGAAAGCAAGGTTTGTACCAAAAACAAACCAAAACGGATGCAAGACCAAAGTTCGGGAGGCAAAGCGTGTAGCCGGGAGCCTCAAAAACTAGTTGTCAAGCACCAAAAGTGGTTTATGGCCACAAAAGTGATCTCCCAAACCACAGTGGCCCTCTAGGCCAAGAAAACAAGGTGTGGTTCAAAAATCACGCCAAACGGAGAACGTTAAGCGGTCCCGAGACAAGGTGCGTGGCCGAAGGCTCCGAAAACTGGAAACTAGTCTCCAGACGGGAAAAGTGGCCTACGTCCATGAAAAGTGGTCTACGACCACAAAAGAGTAGTCTACAAGACCTCTCCCTCCCTAAGGCAAGGAAAACCAGACTTGGTCCGCAAACCGAGCCAAAGCACAAAGAGTTCAGAGGCCCGGAGGCAAGGCTCTCAGCCAAAACTCTGAAACCTCGAAACGAGTGCAACATGCGCAATCACTGAGTGCTCAATCGATGACGTCTGAGTCTTAAGGTTGGTCAAAAATGGGGTGTCTACAGTTGCCCCTCTTTGACAGAACTCGAAAATCATAAGTGATTGGAGTGAATGTCAAAGCCTAGAGACGACCCATTTTTGACAAGGCCGAAGACTTAGACAAACAGGCAAGATAACAAAGAGATGTTCCCGTAGGCAGGGGCAAAATGCAAATGACATGCAAGATGCTGAACATAACTTTTGATCATGCAAAGAAAGCTGTAACGAAGCAATTATACACAATAAATGCAACAGTTTAAGCAAGCGAATACAAATCAAACTACATTACATGCAGAAAGGATGTAAGAGAATCATACAATTCTCGCTACTTCTCTCACGGAGAATACAATGCCGCCTGGTTCATCTGGTCACGCCAGCTTCAAATGAACCGTACATACAATATCGTGCCTGCATAAGAAAAAAACTTAACAGGTATAATATCGTTAGAAACATGCATAACAATGCAAGTGAGAAGTGCGTGACAACGCAAGTGGAAGGGGTTCATGACAATGCAACCTAAGTGTGACGCATAACAATGCGGTAAAGCGGTGTATGACAATGTAATGCACTAACAAGTGCAAATAAGGTGCGCAAGATAGCACGATAAAATGCATGCACAATGCAAGTAGGGTGCATCAAGGAGGGCAATGCGCTAAACAGCGCGACGCGCTAAACAGCGCGAGTGCACAAGAAAATGCGAATGCACAAGACAGTGCGAAGCGCTAAATAGTGCGAGTGCACAAGAAAGTGTGATTGCACAAGACAGTGCGATGAGCTAAACAGCGCGAGTGCACAAGAAAGTGTGAATGCACAAGACAGTGCCATGCGCTAAACAGCGCGATAAAATGCATGCACAATGCAAGTAAGGTGCACAAAATAGTGCGATGAAATGATAGTATAGTAGATACAAAAGGGTGACATACTCAACCATGTTGGAATCATGAGAGGAGGAAAAACAAACAATCAGGTGTGTACACAACGCAACCTGAGACAAATTCCAAACACGCTGAAATCGTGTGAGGAAAAGGGACACACAAACCACGCTGAAACTGCGAGAAGAGGTCCAAAACAACCCGTCCAAACGCGTACACGACGCAACCTGATATAAATTCCAAACACGCTGAAATCGTGTGAGGAAAAGGGACACTCGAACCACGCTGAAATCATGAGAAGAGGTCCAAAACAACCCGCCCAAGCGCGTACACGATGCAACCTGAGATAAATTCCAAACATGCTGAAACCGTGTGAGGAAAAGGGACAGAGGGAGAAACACAAGGACATATCCCCGCGTTTCGGAAAGAAAGAGAAACATAGGGATGTATCCCCGTGTTTCAGAATGGTACGAGCATTGGAACGTATTCCAAATGTTCTAAACCAAAGAGGGAGAAACATAGGGACGTATCCCCGTGTTTCAGAATGGTACGAGCATTGGAACGTATTCCAAATGCTCTAAACCAAAGAAGGAGAAACATAGGGACGTATCCCCGTGTTTCAGAATGGTTCGAGCATTGGAACGTATTCCAAATGCTCTAAACCAAAAAGGGAGAAACATATGGACATATCCTCGTGTTTCAGAGTGGTACGAGCATTAGAACATATTCCAAATGTTCTAAACCAAAGAGGGAGAAACATAGGGATGTATCCCCGTGTTTCAGAAGAAGAGAAACATAGGGACATATCCCCGTGTTTCAGAATGGTACGAACATTGGAACGTATTCCAAATGCTCTAAACCAAAGAGGGAGAAACATAGGGACATATTCCCGTGTTTCAGAGTGGTACGAGCATTGGAACGTATTCCAAATGCTCTAAACCAAGGAGGGAGTAACACAGGGACGTATCCCCGTGTTTTAAAAGAAGAGAAACATAGGGACATATCCCCGTGTTTCGGAAAGAGAGAAACATAGGGACATATCCCCGTGTTTCGAAAAGAGGGAGTGTGCATAACAATACAACAAGTGGAAAGGCACACCTCTCAGCGTATCACAGGCCAAAGAGGAAAGGTAAACCTCTTAGCGTAGCACACGCCAGAGAGGAAAGGGCAAACCTCTCAGCGTATCACACGCTAAAGAGGAAAGGTAAAACCTCTCAGCGTATCACACGCGAGAGAGGAAAGGGCAAACCTCTCAGCGTATCACACGCTAGAGAGGAAAGGGCAAACCTCTCAGCGTAGCACACGCGAGAGAGGAAAGGGAAAACCTCTCAGCGTAGCACATGCGAGAGAGGAAAGGGTAAACCTCTCAGCGTAGCACACGCGAGAGAGGAAATGGAAAAACCTTTCAGCGTATCACATACGAGAGAGGAAAGAAAGCATCTCTCAGCGTGTCACACGCAAGAGAGGAGAAAGGTATCTCTCAGCATATCACACATAAGAGAGAAAAGAAAGCATCTCTCAACGTATCACACGCAAGAGAGGAAAGGTAGCATCTCTTAGCGTATCACATGTAAGAGAGGAAATGAAGCATCTCTCAGCGTATCACACGCAAGAGAGGAGAAAGGTATCTCTCAGCGTATCACACGCAAGAGAGAAAAGAAAGCATCTCTTAACGTATCACACGCAAGAGAGGAAATGTAGCATCTCTCAGCGTATCACACGCAAGAGAAGAGAAAGGTATCTCTCAGCGTATCACACACAAGAGAGAAAAGAAAGCATCTCTCAGCGTATCACACGCAAGAGAGGAAAGGTAACATCTCTCAGCATATCACACGCAAGAGAGGAAAGGTATCCAAACGCGCGCCAAACGCGAGAGGAAGAAGGTATCCAAATGTGCGCCAAACGCGAGAGGAGAAGGGTATCAGTCAAATTGAACCGAAACTTTCCTGAATGAATAGTACATACAATACCGTGCATAAATGAGAAAGAAACTCGATAGGTACAATGCAATACAATGCATGCTATTTAAGGAATGCAACAAACAATCATAGAGGCGCTCTAGAAAGCACCTCACGGGGTGAGTGGCGGTGAACCGCTCTGCTCCGACGGGGATCTCCCCTTTGTGTTCCTCGAACTCTTACCCTCAACTCGCAGTACAAAGGTCCTGAAATGCTGACAAGGAGCAACATCTACTGGGGAAACCACGGATGCCATTTTCCTTCCTAATCATATTCACAACTTTCCCTATTCTTCAACGGGGTGACAGACTAAGTTGGTTCAGTATCCAGAATTGAGATGCATACCCGCTACCTCAACCTATAGGCTTCCATACAGATTTCAAGCCGAGGATATACCCTTGGCCATTTAAGCCAGGCTTTAGTCTCACAAATTCCAAACCTTTGTGTTCTAGGTAACAGCCATTCGAACTCTAGTTTCCACCATCGCAATTGGTCTCCTAGGAACTTATCGCAAACACAGCCAAGATGCCCCTGGCATGGAACGATACTCAGAGAGAGCACTTCTAATCGCCATTCTGGCATTGAAATAGTCAACACAATATTCTGCTCACTTCGAACACACAGCTCATACAGCACACTGCTCATTCTGAACACACAGCACATAACATAGTATTCGGCCTATTTGGCACACAACTCATTCTGAACACACAGCTCATTCCAAACACACGAGACGCAATGACAGGACTTGCAGAAGTTGAAACATACTCAGATGCTCCAAATTTTCCCTCTTTTCTTTTGTTTCGCAGCCCGGAACCCATATAGCTTCAGATAGGTCCTAGTTTCACTATTCTAACATGACCTGGGTTGAACCATACAGTTTTATGAAAGAACAAATTTTGTTTTGCACAAATGTGGAGAATGACACAGCACTCCGAGCAAAAAATGATTTATTTTGAAATTAAGAGATGAGTTCTTAACCGGGTATTGAGCCTACGACTGAACACAGTGAAAAAGACTCAACAACGGAAAATAAAGGTAAACAACCTAAACACATCTATTGACATTCAAAACGACTCAAAACAAGAATCAAAACGAACAAAAACACACACACAACACTCAGATGTGTTGCAAAGACGAGAGACCTTCCAGTTCGCGAGGAGCCAGTTTCTTCGAGTATTGTTTCCCACCTTTTTCTCATTTGTGATTCTCACATCACTCGGCCCTTAAGCTCTATTTTTTCTGAGAAAAGCCCTTTTCTCACTTTTTCTCTTAATGCACATCTCTCTATTCTTCAATCTCTCATTTTTTTTAATCCCTCCCCTGGGTGGTTGATGGATAAACAGGAAGTCGCGGGCTCTGCCTTTAGCATTCCGCTAGATTCTTCTTCTTCTACTCACAACAGTGAACTTTCCCACAGAGGGGTTGCGCTACAACTGGGTATGTACCAAATCTGCAGCTGACATCGTTTGATGACGCCCTTGGCTAGTTCGGATGTGACTAGACCTTTTCGAACGAGGGAGTAGAATATCCTACTCCTTTTCTAGTTTGTGCTTCGCACTTGACTTTATACCTCGCTGCTCGGAGGATGTGAGAGCTTTTGGCCTTTTGCTGTTAGCTTCAGTTGTGCCCTTTTTTGGCAGGAATGGTGCCTTTTCTGGCAAGTATGTTGACAATGGGGAAAAGACAGAACACCTGACTCAACTGTGCCCCTAGTTCATCATTTTGACCATTTTTTTTTTGTTTTGGCTTTCTACTAAAACAAATTTGACCAACGTGAGAGTTAGATTAACATACTTGTTCAACTTTTGATTTGAAATCATGCAAGTTAGGTTATGAGCACTGAAAATTTTCTTTTTTTGGATCCAAGAAATGGTCCAGGTTTGGAAAAATGGAATAATTTTCGAGAGAATTAATCAACCTCAGTAAAAATTCTCAAAAACTAGTTTTACAAATGGCCACTGCTCAACCAACGCAGAATCTACTCTTGAGATATACAACCTCTGTGGAGAAGTGGTTTGGAAATACTCTTCTGATCTTGCAGGGAGCTTGTGATCCGCTGATAGTCACCTGAAAAGGAATAAACACTCCGGTCGTGGGTGCCGGAATTAGCACTCCGACGGACAAGTCAGTCTCTATACTCAAGAATGCTTGTATTCTAAGTTAAGCACAACAATTCTCACACACCTCTCTTATTCTGTCGCTCCTTTATTTATACTTGTTCCCTTGGCCTCGGGGCCAGGCCCACTTTTCACTCATCATCCTCTTATTTACTCGGCTCCATAGTTCAATATCTATTCGGCCTATCTGTATTATTCAGCATTCTGATCGTGCAGGATAGAGCCGTGTAGTATCTGTCTTCCAGAGTACGCTTCCGACTCTTCCAATTATTCGGCTCCCACAATTGCCCCCCAAACACCCCACCAGCATCAGTTAATTGGCATGTTTGGCTTCTAGTCTGGGCAGTCAAAAATTCGACAGTTAACCCTCTTCTCGATGCGCGTCAGAACACGTATATGCCTTTTGGTCACTGTAACACTTTCCCGCCTTATTCGTGCTTCTCTCGCATTTATTACGATTTGAAACTTTAGTCCCTTCGAATGCATGCTTTTTCGAATATTTGAACCTCCTGGATTGCCAGTCGGTGTCTCTCCTCCAACGCGTTTTCTGTGACTCCTCTCCGTCTTCTCCTTTGCCTTTCGTAAGTTTCCTTCTCTTCTCTTTGCAACCCTACTTTCCGTATTTATCTTTGATTTTAGAATATCCTTGGGTCCTTACCAGAATGGCTAAGCATTTGAAAGACCTCCTTTCTGAGGGTTGAATTTCTGAGTTCCGAAGACATTGCTCTATCCCCGATGATGTCCATCTATCTCTAGTAACGGACAATACCCTTGATATGGAGAGGGACAACCAAAATACAATCGTCTTTCCTCTCCTATCCATTGCGGAGGGCGGAGTTCGCTTTCTCCTACACCCATTTCTTAGGGCCGTCCTCCGCTATTGGGGTTTGATTCCTTCGCAACCCAATGTGAATTTTTTTTGAATTATAATGGGAATCGTAGAGTTGAACTGGCATCTCGGGATCAATCTTGGCATTCCGGCGATTCGGCACTGCTACTCTTTAGCCAAATCCTCCAGTCGGCTCGGGCGCTATTTTCTCAGGGCTAAGGACACCGACCATCACTTGGTAACGATGCTTGCTAGCTCTGGCAAATGAGTCGATGATGTAATGGTCAATGTCCGAGGCAACTGGGAATTCGGCGAAGGCGAAAATCGCCTAGACCCTATTCCCAGACGGAGGGGTGAACCAGGTTACCGTATAACTCCTTGTTTGTTGATCTTTCTTTTATTCGGCTTTTTCTTGAAGTCTAACCCTTTGTTTCTACAGGCAATAAGTTGAAGAGGATTCTGACCTTGGCAGACGACGAAGTCCTTGCGAAAATTAAGACTGCACTAAAGTACTTTGGCCGTCCAAATGTACATAAGCAAGGGAGAGCCGCCCATATTCTCCTGCGGTATGAGCCTACCTATACTACATTCTCGGCCGTAGACGACATTCCAATCCCAACCGGCGAACAACACCTTACGGCTCTTGTCTTCCCCAGCTTCAAGACCCTCAGGCAAATTGGTGTCGAAGCTTCTGATTCGGAGCAAGACTTAGAGTCGGTGGTCGAAGTAGTTGCCGAATCAACGAAGGGGTTCGCTGCGGAGGCCAAAGAGGTTGACGAAGCTTTGAAATCAGCGTTTACGGCAACCGGTCTTAACCAGCCTAACTCTTCGTCCACTTCGGGTCAGACGGAGTTTTCCTTCGGAGATATTTTTACAAACTTGGGAGATTTACCCGGCGCTTTTTCTGAAGGCATGGCTGGGGAAAATCTCATGCAATGGCGAGAAAGAGAAATGCCGAGTGAATGGCCGCCCGAAAGAAAGCCGAGGCCGCTCGTTCTGAGCCTGCCCCGGTTAAATCTTTACAACCGGTTACTGGAGAAGAAACAGCTCAAGTTGTTGTGGCCGAGATGGAGGGGGCTGAACAGGAGGTTACGGAAGAACGGCTGGTTTCAAAAGAACGGGGTGAAAAACATTCCGCCGAGGGAGAGGCTGGCTCAGAGGATAGCCCTGCTGACAAACGGCCTCGCTTAGAGGAATCCGACATGGTTGTCCCTTTCGTTGTTCAACCAAAGATCAAAGACACGCCAATCTCCTCTGACGCATCTGCCATGAAGGATCCAGCCGTGGCGTTGAGCTTGGCCGCCTCAGTTTCGCTATAGGTTGACAAGGCCACCTTTCGAGAAGAGCCGGATTTGGTAGCTATAGCGTTCCCTGCCCAGTCGGCCCTTCTGGTATGTATACGATACTTTATTTTTTGCTCGTTTGGTTTGGTTTGCATACGATATTGCTTGGTGTGGTGATCCAAACTTGTTTTGCAGACGGTTGGAAGAATAGCCGAACTAGGCCGTCGGCAGTGTGATGCCATTGAAAGAATTAGCCGCTTAAAGTTTGAAGCTGAAGGTGAAAGAAGCAGGGCCGAGTTCGAGGCAATGAGAGCTGCAATGGAAAGTGCTCGAGCTGAAGCTGAAAAGGAGAGGGCTCGGACTGCTGACCAGCTCAGATCTGAAGCCAAGGATAGGGCGAACGCGAGCGAGGAGTCGCTCAAGTTAGCCCAGGAGGCGCTTTTGAAGGCAAAGGCCGAGTTAGAAGAATTGAAGGCGACCAAGGAAAAAGCTGAATCTGAAGCTTCTATGGCGCTAGAGGTTGGGAAGAGCGTCGCCTTGAAGTAATACGTAGATGAGGTCCCCAAATTCGAGAATCGGGGATTCAAACATGGGTGGCTCAAAGCCCTTACTGCCGCTGGAGTTACATTGGCCTTGCCAATTCCATACGAGCAAGTGGACGTTGAGCCACTTGAGTCTAATCCCGAGGATTGATCTGGGAGACATTCTAGTTTTATTAGGTATCTTCAATTTCAATGTACGTTTTTGTTTAGTGGATTCTTGTTAGTTCAAGGTAATTTTTATGTATAAATTAGTTACTATCTGCGCTCAATTTATTAATGAAAATTTCCTTCCCGTTTCATTATTACTTGTATGCAGCTTTTGATATTAATGAAGAGTTTTGCCTTCCACTACTTTGGATAAAATGATTATTGTCCGTTGTGCCTTCTAACTATCGATTGGATAACAGTGTAATCCTGGCAATTATATTAGTTAAACTTTAATTTATCCGAGCAAGTAAATCGACTCTTGGTGCCGAATAGGACTAGTAAATCGATTCGTGAAGCAGCTGCGGCACTCAAGCCGAATAGATTGATGAATCTGCCCTTGCCCCAGCTGGTTCATGAACATTAAACACCGAATCAGACAATATTGATGAGTCGATTCGTGAAGCGGTTGCGGCACTCAAGCCGAATAGATTGATGAATCTGCCCTTGCCCCAGCTGGTTCATGAATTTGCCCTTGCGGAAGTTAAGACTGCCGAATAACAGTGTTTGATGGGGGCACGACTCGGTCGGTGCCGGGCTGTTGAGGTTTTGATATTAATGAGATTGCTTTAGTGGCGCTGCCCTCGTAGGAAATAAATGAATGAAGGTTTTATCTATGTGCTCAGTGAGCAACTCAGTCCAGGTCTTTGATGAAGAATAAACAAGTGCGAATGTTGAATAGACTCTTCTTTAATAGCAAAGGGGAAGCGAGGACGCTAGCTGAGCTGGGAGGAGACATGAATCGAAGTGGCGACCCTTCACGCGCGAGAGGTAGGATTTTGAGGGATCGGGAGGGACGTGAATCTCCTCGTCGTCGAAGTAGGTCACCTAGGAGGGACAAGGAGCCACAGGGCAAATCCCCGCAACCTCGTTCTAGAAGGGAGCCTGGTGCGAACCCACGCCCATTGAGTTTTGCAGTCTTCGTGGGGAATAGACCCATGACGGATGCAGACTCGATCGTTCGAGATTCAAGTGTTGCAGTCGAATTTGCTTGACAGATTTTTCCTCCCGAGGTCCAGCAGTCGATGGTAGGTCGGCAGGACTTCGAAGTGTTTCGTGAAGGCATTCATGGTGTGGTGAAGGAACTCTACACCGCCTACGAAATCGGCATGCGTCTTCGTGCTGCCCGCCGAGAAATAGAGAAGAGAGATGAACGCACTCGAAGCTTGGAGGCTCACATGGAGGCGGTTGAACGTGAGCGTAGGAAGGTCAAGGCCGTTCAGGCACAACCCGTCGGACAGGCTAACCCAATCATGGAAGAACGGGTCACCCAGCGGCTTATCAGTACCGTGCTCCCCGATCGCGATACGGCGAGCATGTTCGCGATGGAATCCGTGAAGGGGAGGGCCTATAAAAAAGGCTTCCACGAAGGCCGGAAAGTAGGGATACAGAAGACCAAGGAAAAGCTCGCTGATGAGGTTTGTCGATGCGAAAATTGTGGATTTAAGCATGGTTGGATCAAGGCGCTTTAGGCCGAAGATGCTCTCCACCTCGAGAGTGATTGTCTCGTCGGTGTGAACATCGTGGATTCAAGCATGGTCAGATCAAGGCATTTCAAGTTGCGGATGCTATCCGATCAGAGGGCGTTGATTCGGCGCTGCTGCTATACCAACGCGACGCCGCTTGAGAATAGATATTGTAATGCTTCGAAAGCGGATTGCGTTTTTGTAATTACTGTTTAATTAAATAAAATGTTTTATTTTAAAAGTTTATCTCATTCTAAATTTTTATATGCTAAATTAAGCATCTTATTTTAAATGCTGGCATGTTTTGTCTTGTTCATGCGGTTGTACTGGCTCAACCTACATATCCCTGCCTTGATGTGTAAGTGTTTTCATTCTGGGGGGTGCTCTGAATTCGAAATATTACTCGGCCCTTGAGCGTCGCCCGGTGGCACTATCTGGTTAGCCAAATTTGGAAGCTTTATCGGCCAAAGACATCTTGTGCCGATGGGGCTCCGAATCCAGAGGCTTTTTCGGCCTAAAGACGTCATGTGCCGATGGGGCTCCGAATCCGGAGTCTTTTGGGCGAATCGAGATATCCACGAAGAGCGCTCTGAATCTGGAGTCTTAATCGGCCTAAACACGTCATGCGCCGATGGGACTCCGAATTCGGAGTCTTTTTGGGCCAAAGATGTCATGCGCCGATGGGGCTCTGAATCCAGAGAATTTTTGGCTAATCGTGATATCTACGAAGGGTGCTCTGAATTCGGAGACTTATTTTGGCCAATCATGAAATCCACGAACGGCGCTCCTAATCCGGAGTCTTTAATCGGCCCAAAGACGTCATGCGCCGATGGGGCTCCGAATCCGGAGACTTTTTGGCTAATCGTGATATCCACGAAGGGCGCTTTGAATTCGGAGACTTAATCGGCCCAAACACGTCATGCGCCGATGGGGCTTCGAATCCGGAGTCTTTAATCGGCCCAAAGACGTCATGCGCCAATGGGGCTCCGAATCTGGAGACTTTTTGGCCAATCGTGATATCCACGAAGGGCGCTCCGAGTTCGGAGACATATTTTGGCCAATCGTGAAATCCACGAAGGGCGCTCCGAATCCGGAGTCTTTAATCGGTCCAAAGACGTCATGCGCCGATGGGGCTCCGAATTCGGAGACTTTTTGGCCAATCGTGATATCCACGAAGGGCGCTCCGAATCCGGAGGCTTTTATTGGCCCAAAGACGTCATGCGCCGATGGGGCTCCGAATCCGGAGAATTTTTGGCCAATCGTGATATCTACGAAGAGCGCTCCGAATCCGGAGGCTTTTATCAGCCGAAAGACGTCATGCGCCGTTGGGGCTCCGAATCCGGAGACTTTTTCGCTAATCATGATATCCACGAAGGGCGCTCCGAATCCGAAGGCTTTAATCGGCCCAAAGACGTCATGCGCCGATGGGGCTCAGAATTTGGAGACTTTTTGGCCAATCGTGATATCCACGAAGGGCGCTCCGAATTCGGAGGCTTTTATCGGCCCAAAGACGTCATGCGCCGATGGGGCTCCGAATCCGGAGACTTTTTGGCCAATCGTGATATCCACGAAGGGCGCTCCTAATCCGGAGGCTTTTTCGGCCCAAAGACGTCATGCGCCGATGTGGCTCCGAATCCGAAGACTTTTTGGCCAATCGTGATATCCCCGAAGGGCGCTCCGAATCCAGAGGCTTAATCGGCCCAAAGACACCATGCGCCGATGGGGCTCCAAATCCGGAGACTTTTTGGCCAATCGTGATATCCACGAAGGGCGCTCCGAATTCGGAGGCTTAATCGGCCCAAAGACGTCATGCGCCGATGGGGCTCCGAATCCGGAGACTTTTTGGCCAATCGTGATATCTACGAACGGCGCTCCGAATTCGGAGGCTTTTTCATCGGAGCACTATTTTAAATAAGAATCCAGCTTCTGAGAAAGAATCCTTCCAGTACAAAGGTGGAATGTGTACATGGCGAATCATTTAGAACTAGGATTATTCCCCACAAGTCGGGTTTGATGACAGAATTTTCGTGAGTGCTTCAGGAGCAAGCCACGTACCTAATTTTCCATTAACCGGTCTCCTTTCATCCGAAAATACCTTCAGGAGCAACTTTCCCGGCGTGTAGCGGCGCAGCTGAACGCGTTGATCATACGTCCTGGCAAGCTGTCGCTGGTATCGCCTAGAGCTTCTGTGGCTTTTTGCTAGGGAGCCGTCCGACGTCGTCGAGGCTGTTTGGATTTGGCACTTCAGTGGAGTTGACCTGCGACTCCGTTGGTGTTTTTCCAGAAAGGAGATAACATGCTTGTGCGGATTGCCGGGAACCACGGATCTGCTCAATGCCGTGTTCGGTCGGGAAGCATAGCAGCTGATGATAGGTGCTTGGCACGGCCTGAATACGATGCAACCAAGTTTGCCCCATGATGAGATTATACGGCGAAGGGAGCTTGACGACCAAGAATTCCATATCCACTGTTTGGGAGCCCGCTCGAACGGGAAGTGTGATTTTTCCCAACGGGTACTCTGGATTTCCAATGATGCTGACTAATGGATGAAGAGCAGAGACAGGTCTAATTTGTTGAAGCCGAGTTTGATGAAGGTCTCGTAATACATAACCTCCGAAGTGCTCCCCTGGTCAATGAGGACGTGTTCAACGGTAAATCGGTTTACGCGTAGTTCGATGACCAATGGATCAATATGGGGGAGTGTTATGCCGATAGAATCGGAATCGTCGAATCGGAGCTTCGTGGGGCTGTTTCGTTGGTGTACGTTGCCTCTGGGGGGGCAGACTGAATTGCGTGTACGGTACGTGGCATTGGAAGGCTGTATATCATATGAATAACGCCGAGCGGAGGTGAGTCCTGCTGAACGGCAACTATTTTGATTGCGCTCTTTCGGACATGTTGCTGAAGCCGACCATCTTAGACCAATTCCTCAATGTGGTCTTTCAAAGCATAGCAACTGTCCGTATCATGACCGTGATCTTTGTGATATTCACACCGCATGTCCTGCCTTCTCGTGTCAGGGGGTCCACCCATTTTGGACGGCCATTTGAAGAACGGAAGATGTTGGATTTTGGACATAACCGGGCTGATTGGCTCTGACAGCTCTGTATATTTCTTGTCGGCGCGCTTTGTGTGCCTGCTATCGACCTGCAGTTGCTCATTTGCTCGGTGTGAGCATTGATTGCTTGATCGACGAGAATCTTGTTTCTTGTCTCGTTTAGCTCGTTGTCG
Source organism: Camellia sinensis (assembly GCF_055761805.1). Lineage (NCBI taxonomy): Eukaryota > Viridiplantae > Streptophyta > Magnoliopsida > Ericales > Theaceae > Camellia > Camellia sinensis. Next base: position 50,597,299 of record NC_138966.1, read on the forward strand.
TAGTTCAGGACTCTGAGGTGGTACGGAACTTATTGGCTGAGCAATTTCAGGAGGGGCCGTTTTGTTGGCCATTTGTCCGGCTTTGACCCGCAAGGCGTCATCTTCCACTTTGTAGTATTCCTCAACTTTCTTCATCAATGCCCAGACTTTTTTGGGAGGCCTTCTTGTCAGGGAACTGCGGAGGGCGCTGTCTGGGTGTAATCCCATTTTGAAGGCAGTGATGGCTATTGAGTCGTTGCAGGCGTCATCAACAAGATTAAAGCACTCCCAATATCATGCCGAATACGCCCTTAGTATTTCTCCTGGTTGGATCTGCATTACCTAGAGAGAGTCGGCTTGTTTCAGCTGGACCTCGTTAGTGATGAATTTGGCCCTGAAGGATTTCTGTATTTGGTGGAAAGTTTTGATCGAAGCCGGCTCCATTTTATAATACCACCTGACAGCCAATGGTCCCAAACTGATAGGGAATATTCGTCACATGAGGGCCTCGTCATTTGCATGCAATGTCATGGCTTGCTCGTAGTGGTGGATGTGGTCGGTGGGGTCTGATTTGCCATCATTCAAGGTGAATAACGATGCTTTGAATTTCTTGGATAGCACCGCCTTTGCAATCCGTCGTACGAAGGGATTGTGTTGATCTTCGTCCGAACTGTGCCTTCTTTGCTTGTGCCTTATACGGGGACTTTCTTCAGAAGAACTGGTAGTTTCAGGTTGCCCCTTCTCCCTGGGCTCTGGGGATAACGCGTCGGAGCCGCTATCAGAGTCGTCTTGTCGGGCTTGAGGTCGTCGACCACCTGCCTTCGGAGATCGATCCGGATTTAGGCGTACAGCTTTTTTGGACTTCGCCACTTCCAAGGCCAAATCTTCACGAAGACGTTCGTTCTTCACGATCATGTTCTCCAACCTTTGTTCATTTTGGTTTGCTTGTTCCATGATCGCTTGCATTGCTTCATGCTCTGGAGTCGAGGGTGAGGCGAAGTTCAAAGCTCGTCTTACAGGGATGACGTTCGGTCCAAGCATGTTTGATGGAGTGAGGTCGCCTCTTTGCGTCGTTTCATCACTGGCTATCGGAGGGTCTTCCGTTGCGCTCGCCATGGATGTGTTTGAGTATTCCCACAGATGGCGCCAATTGTGGAGAAGTGGTTTGGAAATACTCTTCTGATCTTGGGGGGAGCTCGTGATCCACTGATAGTCACTTGAAAAAGAATAAACACTCCGGTTGGGGGTGCCGGAATTAGCACTCCGACGGACAAGTCAGTCTCTATACTCAAGAATGCTTGTATTCTAAGTTAAGCACAACGATTCTCACACACTTCTCTTATTCTGTCGCTCATTTATTTATACTTGTTCCTTTGGCCTCGGGGCTAGGCCTACTATTCACTCATCATCCTCTTATTTACACGGCTCCATAGTTCAATATCTATTCGGCCTATCTATATTATTTGGCATTCCGATCGTGCAGGATAGAGCCGTGTAGTATCTGTCTTCCAGAGTACGCTTCCGACTCTTCCAATTATCCGGCTCCCACAACCTCAGATCCAAAACAATGGAAAATTACCCCTTGTCTAAATGGCACTGCATGGCAATAGAAAGTTGCCCCTTTTTTGAATGGCACCGTAGCGCACTGTACGGCAACGGAAAGTTGCCCTTAGTTTGAATAGCACCGCAGCACACTGTAACCTGTTTTCAAGGTGACGATCACAACCGAACTCTCGGATATAGAGAAGACAAAGATGATCGGAACCATTACATGGACACAGTCAATTCGGAAGTGTTTATGGCTGGACTTCAGAATGAAGTTGCCTACGTATCCCAAACATGGGAATCAAGCCTGACGTAGTTCCGGTTTAAGGTACACTCGGGTATTAACCTCTCCTTTTATGCTCTAACTTTTGCCAAGGCCGCCCTTCCGGATTTTCAACCTTGCGAGTTATGTTTTTCTTTTTCTTTTCATTTCTTTTTTCATCTTTTCTTTTCATTTTCTTCATTTTTCTTCTTTTCTTTTTCATTCTTTGCATTTTTCTTTTTTTCTTTTTTCATTCTTTTCTTTGCTCTAACTTTTGCCTGGGTCGCCCTTCCGGGTTTTCGGCCCAGCAAGCCTCTCAAAGGTAAAGTGTAGCTTTGTCCATATCAAATGGCTTTGAGATCTCGAAGCCATCTGAATCCAGGAGAGTGGCTATTGTTCACTGATGATGTAGGAGTCCATCTAATGGGGGGGCTGAATTGCCCCCAGTGTTGTGGATAGGAACTCAGTTGGTCTTCAACAATACTTTCTTCTTTCCTCCCTTCTGGGATTTGGAATTCTTCCCGATCTTCGTTAGCTTGAGAAATGTCCCAATTTTTCGCTCTTCGAGCATATTTGAAATTCTTTTGCCCCTAGTTCGAGGGTTGCTTCTGATCTAGCTTCGCAAGCTTCTTTTGACAACACATGATCTTCTTGATCTGATTTTCTTTGCCCTAGTTCGAGGGCTGCTTCTGATTCGGCCACACAGGCCTTATATTGTGGTTGAGCGTTAAACATTCTGGATCTAAGTTCAAGGTTTGAAAGAAAAAGGTTGTCGAGTCTCGAGGCTGAGAGCAATCCTAGGCTGTACAATCTCAAGAGTGATTCCACATAGGTCTTCGCAAGACCGCGCAAAACATTTTTTGAAATCTTTTAAGAAAATGACAAATCGCTCGCGCTGAAGATAATGTAGAACCAATCTAGATCAAGCCAGGATCCTTCTCAGTACTCACACTAACAAGCATGATCTCATTCATTAAGGGCTTAGCACGCCTCTCTTTCTTTCAATTGATCAGATTTTTGCAAATCCCGAGGAATTCCTTCCTCTTTGTTTTCATCACAATGTTCAAAAAGTTTTGAAAAACTTAGGTCAATGCAATGATTTCAAGGCATAGAAGAGCAGGTGAAAAGCACTGCCGTTTCATCAAATCTTCTGGCACAACAAGTTCAAGATAGAAACAAACACAAAAGCATGAAAACCACTGTTATTTCATTCAGATCTTTTGGTGTAACTGGCTCTACGGTAGAAACAGGCTCAAAAGAAAGCGAAAAGACAAACACAAAACAAAATAGTGATGTCCGAGATAACACTTCCGGAATCACCCGACTCCTATACAACAGGACTGACTCGATATAACAAGACAGACCCCAAACAAAAAGACTGACTCGAAACAAAGAGACAGACTCAAAACAACACAACAGAACTAACTCAATACCCAAGCCAGAACATAAAATAACCAGTATTCGCAAATGCTCAAAGCAATGTGTGCCATACGCTACATCTAGAGTAAACTGCGTGCCGCCCGTAGGTGGTTCATCCCTTGATCACATACTTGTATTATCCTCCAAGTTCACTGACCCAATGATGATAGACTTTGCTGAGCTTGGTGGGAGGACGACTCCGTTGTCAAACAAATCCTGTACTTCGTGGCGAAGACGGAAGCAATTGTCGATGCTATGACCAGTTTGTTGATGGTACGCACAGTACTGGGTAATATCATGACCAGGTGGAAGACGACTAGGGAGAGGTCGAGGCTCAAGAGGTTTGAGATGACCTTTTTCAGCAAGGATTTGAAGAGCCTTGGACAAAGGCATATAGAGGGCATGGAAGACCTTGCGACCTCGGGGTTGATACTTTGAGGTTTGTAGATTTTTGCTGGGTGCACTAGCAAAGGGGTCGGTAGGTGCTGGCTTGGTTTTCTGATCTCTTCCGAGCACAGGTTTAGAGGTGACAGGATCGATTCCGGTACGACGGCCCTTCTCCCGGTTGTCCCCTTGATTCGAACTGCCCTCATTCTGAGTGACGAAAATGTCATCTACAGTTTTTGCAATAACTGCGAGCACTTGCTGTTTGTTCAGTCCCCTGGCTTTCAAAGCCTCAACAGCCCACAGGAGTTGTTTATAGGGATCAATATCTGCCTCTACCTTGTTCTTACCACTCGCCTCATCTTGGTCGAAGGTTTGGGTTGCTACATCAGTGCAAAGCCCGGTTGTTGCCGACATGTCATTGCTCGAACTTGGGATGACTTCAGGTTGGCTGAGTTCAATTACAATTCGCCCCAAGAGTGGGGGCTCTTCTGGCATGAAATTTTCGGCATGTGATATGGTCGATGGTGGAGCCGACATTCCGAAGCCTAGATTAGTGACAGATCTCTGAAGATCGCCGATCATTCCCATTAGCTCGAAAGTAGTGGGCTCATGAGTTTGAAATGATTGGGGTTCCAAGACCGGATATGCGGTATGTGCCCCAGATGGGCATTGCATTTCAGCATTGGTCTCACCCTGCATGGTGATTCCCTGGTTTAATGCTGCTGTCATGACTACAATTTCTTCTGAACTCTGCATAATCATGAGTCTACTGAACTGAACAGAGGTGATATGACTGGTGACTAACAGATCAGATGAACTGGTAAGCCTTGACTGGCCTTTCTCTATCTTGCCTCAACGAAAGAAAACACTGGCTGTTCTGAATCGTATCTCTGACCCGATAAAGTCTATCAGCACTAGTTCGGTGTACTCGGGGGATATTTGAAGCCTTCTGAAACTATGGTTCCAAGACCACCTAGCAAAAGAGAAAACAGGCAGCATCTCAGCCCAAATTCACTGGAACAGATACGAGCATAGCTGAATGACTGCACTCTTTGCTGAATTCTGCCTGTAAACTGATACCCTTAGGTAAAGACTGATTCCCCCAAACACTAATGCCCTCAGGCCTGATACCCAGACTTGCAAACTAATACATGCATTCCTATAAAGGCACACTCTAAAAGCACATAGCAAGTAAATGAGAGCCAAAACACCCCTATGTTGGGGTAGGGTTTCCTTGTCCTATTTTGTCAAGAGCTAGGGTTTCACTACGCACAAAGTGGTTTCAAACAACCTATAACCGGATAAGCAACATGTCCTAGTTTGGAATGGTCACTATGGATTTTGATATACACTAGGTCGAATGGTCAAAAAGGGTGCCCAGGTAAAAACTGGGCCTTGTGTTCCCATCTTGGCAGAGCCCGTAACCGGTCAACCTTATGGCATACAGCCTCAGGTAGATCATTCAGGAATAGCAGACGGTGAATCACGGTGACTTAGGTGCACCAATGCAAATGCAATGCAAAGAGACATATAAGTGTAGTCAAAACAAGATATCATGAGTTCGAGTCAATTTCTCTAAGTCCCCAGCAGAGTTGCTAGAAGCTGTAGACGCGCTCCGAGGAACTCTCCGACATCCGCGCACCTACGATGGGGGCGGGGATCTAGTTTTGTTCTGAGCTACTACAGTTTGGATTCAATGTCATGGTTCTGAATCTAATCTTCAATGTGCGATGTAAGACCGATAAATGACCAAAGAGTCCAAATCCGGCAAATTATTTTGGAAAACTGATTTTTAAAAAGAAGTGCCAAACATGGACTGCTTTGCCAGATACAGAGTCGCCACCTAAATATTTTATTTTGGGGGAATTTAGGAAATCCTGACTCGTGCTTAAGGCCACGTGTCCGTCATCACCAAAGTTGCCTCGGTTCGGGAACTTGGGTACGAGAGGGAAAGGTCATGCAATGAGCACCCCCGCTCGCCCGATCAAAGATCGGCCTGTATTAAGCATGATATTTTATTTTTGAAAACACATGTGTTCTTATTCCGGTTAATTAGCTAATCTTACTACGTGATGCGCACAGCATACAAGTATAGACTAGATCGCCTAATTTGGAACAACACATTGCATATTCGTTTTTGTAAAAAATGGTTTGAAGTTTGCTACTCGCAAGTAGGCTAAATTCAGGATTCAATGAATTGTTCCAATTCAAGTAATCCAACCTTTACCCACAGGCATTCAGGCAGTTAATCAACTAAGCAGTTAGCCTCATGGAAAGCATGCTTTCATAGCTGTCAATAACACAGATGCAGTATGCTAAAGCGTAAACACTCACAGTGTACACCGAGCCAAAACAGAAAAGTAGTTAGAAATCATGTCTGATCCTAGTTCATGTTAAGATGGCTAATGCAACACATGTGAGAATGTAGTTAAAATAGGCTCGGCTATTCTAAGATGGCATATGAAATGCAACTTGGTACATGTATTCAAATAGGTATTGAAATACAATGCAGTTAGTATGATGCGCCGAGCCCGGTGCATGCAAAACAGATGAATGGATGCACACATGCAAAGCATAAGGTATGCTAAATGAAACATGCCCTAAAACTAACCATCATAAGCGGTTAAGTAAAAGGGAGAAAGAAATGGGGGTTGGAAGACATGCATCACACACACGCACGCTTATTACAATAGTGTGCCCTCTCGAGGGAGGGACCAAATAAGAAGCTAACTAGCTAATCTAAGCTAATTAAACTAATTATTACACAATGAATTAATTAACTAATCCTAGTTAACTAATTATTACAAAACAAATTGAAATAGCTAAACGCATCAACTATTAAAGTACAAAACGAATGCCTAATCTAGCTAAGTAAAGACGCTAAATAAAGCAGTAAAACAGGAGTTTCAGAGGGAAAAGAATGCATGCATGCCCTGTCGCCTCGTTCGGAAATCCAATGCGATGCCCCGACTTGTTTCTGTTTTCAATTGTTCTCAGAACCTTGCACCAAGCTGCAGAAAGCTGAAACTCCACCTTGGGAACCTGAGGAAGGGTGGCCGACCACTTATTGGTGTCTGCAGCCACCTGCCGACCACTTTTTACTACTGCAAACAAGAAAAAGTGGTCAGCCAGCTAGTTTTTCTGGCTGGCTGACCAGTTGTTGCTGCCAAACTCCAGTTTTCTGCAACAGAGAGCAAGAAAGGACATGGCAATGTATTTGCAAGGTATGTGTGCACAACCACCCTCCTTATCATTTCATAAGCTCAAGGAAGTGTGGTTCTCGACCCTCGGGCCACCAATCGTGCATTTCAATGCATGATGGCCGAGAGGCGAAGTTGCACAATTCAATGTAAAAATGAATGCACAAGTAAACACATAAGGCCTAAAACTCTATCATGTATGATCAAGAGTTTTGGCGACCGGAAATTAAGGCACGTTTCATCACTTTAAGTATGAAACATCCCTCATTTTCCATGTTTGGACTAACACCTATTCCAAACAAAATGCAACGCAAGCATGGCATACACAATGCGACTCGAGCATGAACTTTAATGCAAAACAACTTAAGCATGCAAACATGCAAGGGACAAGCATACAAACATGCAATTAACATACTAGCATACACAATGCTATGAACTACATGGCATACACAATGCTCATGACAGCCATGTAGACACCTCATTTTTGACCGTCCTCAAGACTTGGACGTCATCGTTTGAACACTCGATGATCATCCATGTTCGTGTTCATCTTGAGTTCTCAGAGGTTTCGGTCGCGCGCCCTGCCTCAAGACCTCTCGACTTGTTTGCTTTGTGCTTGGTTGTATACCAAACACTTGTGTTTTTGCTTCTGAGGGCACGGAATGACTTGTTGGCCATCCCCACACCTCACTGGCCTTGGCTTGAGGCCATCGGCCCTATTTTCTTGCTACCGGCCAAATATTTTGGTCGGTCGGCAGTTTTTTTGGTCAGCCGGCCATTTTTGTTGGTCAATCGGCTATATTTTCCTACCGACCCCTGTTCATCTGCTTTATGCAGATATTTAGTGCTAGCTGACACAGCTGGTACACACAATTCAACCCCTCCATACACGTGTATGGAGGGATTTGTCTCTTGCTTAGCTTGTTTTTGAAGCTTTTCAAGATTGGAATTCTATAAAGAGGGAGCTTCTCCTCCCTCCTCAAGGGTTCCAGAGGTCTGAAAATTAGGGTTAGAAATAGTTGTATCTATTTATCTCTATATCTCCCTCTCTTTACATATTTGTGTGTGTATAAGGTTGTTTTGTTCATACTTTTGCACACAAACACCTAGCATTACACTATCCCCTTGGAGCTGAGGTCCTTAGAGGTTAATTTTGGTGTTCTTGGGTTGCTTTGGACTCAAAAAATCTGCTGGACCATTGTTCTTGAAGAAAGTCTACAAGGGTGAGAAACTTACCCTTTTATTCCCCATTTTTGCACAAGCTTTTAACCTACCTTGCATCTATTTTTAAGCTTATTGTATAACTGATAAAAGTTATGATTTTGTGTGCTTTAGAACTTTGCTTAAGGTCACTTTGAGGTTTGGGGTTGTCTCCCCCCTCCAAGGCCTTGTTAGGCCTTGTTTTAGGCCATACCTTTTGGCCATTGTTCTTAGCTTAACATGACCTCTCTACCACTGAAATCTAGAGGAATTTCAGTGGTGGAGAGGTGGTTTTGAGGTCCTAAATGGGAAAGGGTTGTCCCCTCTCCATGTTGTCTTTAGTGCTAGCATAAGTGGCTTGTGTTGTAGCATGTGTGCCTAGCTTGCTTTAGCTTCATTTCAGTAGGTATTAGGCCTTGTTTTGCCATGTTATACCTCTGTTTTGAGTTGGTTTAGACATGCCATGTATGCTCCATACACTTGTCTTGTAATCCCATGTTTTGGCCTAACATGCATCATGTTGTAACATGCCTTTCTAGCATGATTTTGGCTTTGCTTCAAGAAGTTTTTATCCATGTTTTGGTATGCTTGAGGTCTGTTTTTGGTCGTTTGAGTCATCCATGACTTGCTTTGAGTAGCTACTATGCAATCTAGCTTGAAGGCTTTGAGTTTTGAACCCCCTAACATGCATTACTTGGCTTATTTCAGTGATTTGGAGTCATTTACCATGTCATTTCAGTCCATATGGCATGCTTGTTTACTTACATTTGATGCTCCTTTAGTGCCTTAAAGAATTGTTGTTTTATGCTCCATGTTTGGACCATTGTGTATGCCATCATGTGTAGGCCATTTAGATGCCATCTAAGTGGGTTTTTGGTCTTGATTAGACCTGCCTTGGGACTGTTTTAGGTCCCCATGGCCCTTTGGGGTTTGCTTCATATAGTCTTGGTTCGAGTCCCATGGCTAGTTTCCAAATTTTGGGCTTGGTTGCATGCTTTGCTTGATTTGTTTAGTTGGTTTGGCACCATTTCTAACTTAATTTCAGAGCTTACAATGCTTGTCATTTGTCCATATTAGTCTCTTTTAAATGTGTTTAAAAGTTGCCTCTTTTATGCCTTAGATGATAGGCCTTTTTGCATGCCTGCTTGCATGTCTATTCCATGCTTTTGTTGCATCATATTGGCCGCTGATTTGGGCCTATTTGAGAGCTGCCCATATTGGTTTAAGACCATCCTTTGCATGTTGTTGCATGCTTGCCTTGTATGTTGTTGCATACTTGGCCCATTGCATATTGTTGTATGCTTAAGTTGCATTTTGCATGCTTGTTAGCTTGCATTTTGTCATGAATTTAATATGTTGTTACATGCTTGCATGTTTGCATGCTTGTTCACATGCTCATATTGTATTAGTTTGCTTGCATATCTAGGTTGCATAGCATTGTGCATGTTTGCATCCCTTGCCTCTTGATCAATTATGATAAAGGTTAGGATCATTGTGTGTTTGTGTGCATTTCATTTGATATCAAATTGCACACTTGGCACCTTGGGCCATCATGCATCGAAAAGTGTGATTGATGGCCCGAGGGTCAAGAACCATGCTCTTCTAAGTCTCAAACATGCCGAGGAGGGTGGTGGTGCATAAATTGCTTTGAAAATGCATTGACATGTCTTGTCTGTCCTCTGTTGCAGCAAACCAGTATTCCGCAAGAAGAAATGGCCGGCCGGCAATTTTCAGTGCCAGCCGACTATCAAAACCCAACCAGTGGTATAATTTTTGGTCGATGACCAGTTCTCCATGGCCGGTGGTGTTTCCCCTTGGTCGGTGACCTCCCACAGTGCTCAGGGAGTAGTCCAGAAGTAACCTTGAGACTTGTGCAGTCCTCAGAGGTGCAGAGCAGTGTAAACAGAGGGAACATGTGACATGGCGGTGGATTTCCGAGTGGAGCCGGGTGTCCATGCATTCGTCCCTCTTCCCGAGGCTGTTTTACTGCTTTCAGTAATTTAATTAATTTGTTTAATTAATTAAGGGTCTGTAATATTTAATTAGCTTGTTAGTTAATTAATTTGTATTATTCATTCGGACCATCCAAGAGAGCACAATTTTGTAATAAGCGTGCGTGAGTGTGTGCATGTCTTCTAACCCTCACTTCTTTCTCCCTTTTACTTATCTACTTTCAATGGTTAGTTCTAGGGCACGTTTCAATTAGCATCCTTATGCTATGCATGTTTGCATCATTCATCTATATTGCATGCACCGGGCTCGACGCATCATACTAACCACATAGTATTTCAAATTCCATCTTAACATGGACTTGGATTACACATTTGATTACTAACATGTTCCTTGTTTTGGCTCGGAGTACACTGTGAGTATTTATGCTTTAACGTCTTGCATGTGTGTAAGTGCTAACATGACAGCATGCTTACCATGAGGCTATGTGCTTATGTGATATAACTGCCTGAATGCCCGTGGGTGAAGGTTGGATTACTTGAATTGGAATAATTCATTGAAATACGTGTTTTAGCCTACTTGCAAGTAGCAAATTTCAAACAATTTCCAAACAAAACGGATATGCGATGCTTTGTTCCAAATTATGCGATATAGTCTATACTTGTGTGTTGTGCGCATCACATAGTAATTCTAGCTAATTAATCAGAATAAGAACGCATGTGTTTTCAAAAACGAGATATCATGTTTAGTAGTGGCCGATCTTTGATCGGGCGAGCGGGGGTGCTCATAGATGGCCTTTCCCAATCATACCCAAGTTCCCAAGCCGAGACAACTTTGGTGATGACGGACACGTGGCCTTAGGCAACGAGTCAGGGTTTTCCTAAATTTCTCCCAAAATAAAATATTTAGGTGGCGACTCTGTATCTGGCAAAGTAGTCCATGTTTGGTACTTCTTTCTAAAAATCTATTTTTCAAAATGATTTGCCGGATTTGGACTCTTTGGTGATTTATCAATCTCACATCACACATTGTGAGATCAGATTAAGAACCGTGACAATTTGAGTCCGAACTGTAGTGAGACCAAATGAACAAAATGGGATTCCCTCCCGGGACGTTCGGGGACGTCTACAAGCCAGCATACACAATGCAAATGGTAACTAGCATACACAATGCAATGAATATAGCATACACAAATGCAATGATCAATATGGCATGCTCGATGCAATGTGACATGATCAACTTAACAAAGCTAATGACATGCGAACAATGCTACAAGGGCAACTTAGCAATGTTAGGGACATGCATACTCAATGCAAAGGACTACTTAACATACACAATGCATGGAACTACATGGCATACACGATGCAATGTGGCAAAATGGCATACTCAATGCAATGAACAATATGGCATACTCGATGCAATGCAACCTAAGCATGCAAACAACATGGCATACTCAATGCGATGAACTACATAGCATACATAATGCTTAATGGACTTAAACCAAAATGGGTAGACCTCAGCCATGCCCAAATTAGTGGCCATAATGATGAAAATAAAGGCACAAAATACAAAGCATGCATGCACAATGCATTGGCCAACCAAGTAGGCCTAAGAGCACAACCCTCAAGAAGGCTCAAGAAGTGATAAATGTGTAAGTGTAACAACACTAAGTACACTGAAATAAGGTAAGAAATGGTGCCAAACCACTCAAACAACACAAGTAAGGCATGCAAGAGTCCTTAAGGCATGAAGCTAGTAAAGAGGACTACAAAGGAGGCATGCAATACATGGAAAATATGCATGAACCAATCATGGACAGAGCTCAAGTAGGTCAAAACAAAGACCTAAGCATGCTGAGATGAAGGCTCAAATACCTAGGCAATATGGCCTACATGCTAGGCCATAAAAGAAGCAACCATGCACAACACTTAAAGGCATTCAAAGCATGAAAGAAATGGGAACATGGCAATGCTATAAGCTCTGAAGTAAAGTATTAAATGATGCCAAATCATCTAAATAGCTCAAAGATAGCGTGCATGAGTCAACAAAACACAAAGCTAGCAAGGCCAATTGCACTACAGCTATACAAAGCATGAAGGATCTAGCAAAGGCAACCCAAAACAGTCCTAGAACATGTTAAAATGAGTCTAAAATATGCACGGAAGGAAGCCAAAACAAGCTAACATGAGGGGCATAAGGCATGATGCATACAAGGCAAATAAGGTGGATTACACTACACCTATTAAGACCAAGCATGGGATGACTTAACCAACAAAAATTAGAGTTATATCATGGCAAGGTAACCCCAAAAACACATTGAAATGATGGCTCGCAAGCTAAGGCATGAAGGCATACGCAATGATTCATGTTAAGGCATAAAGGAGCAAACCCTCCAACACATTGAATGGATGATAAATGCAAGTGCATGAGCATGAAATATAGACTGAAATCACATAACAAATGATGCCAAATCATTCGAATAGTCCAAGTAAAGCATGCTAATGGACTTGGTTCACAAAGCTAACAAGCTAGATTGAACCATGGCTATACAAAGAAAGTCATGCAAGGTCAAAACAAACTAAATCAGAGCTGAAGCATGTTAAAGCATGGACAAAAGCTTCTTTAAGTTAAGCCAAAAGCATGCTAGAATGACATGTCAAAGCATGATGCATGTTAGGCTATTTCATGGAATTGCACTACAAGTGCAAGGAGCACACAAGGGCTAATCAAACCAAACCAAACCAAACTGGAGTCATGACATGGAAAAACATCACCAAAAACATGCTGAAATGGAAACAAAACAAGCTAGAATGACATGCCACTTCATGAAGCATACGAAGCTAGTTTGTGTGATTTACACTACAAGTGTATTAACCATGCAAGAGCCAACCACACCAGCCCAAAATAGATCTAAGGCATGTCAAAACAACACCAAAAAACCTACTGAGATGGCACCAAAACAAGCTACAAAGACATGCTCAAACATGAGACACACAAAGCTAGTTTGTAAGATTTACACTACAAGTGTATAAGGCATGCATGGAATGACTAAATCAAGCAAAAATAGTGGTAATCCTCAGCAAAATAACCATAAATACATACTAAGATAAAAGCTAACACAAGCTTAACAAACATGCTCACATATGAGGCATTCAAGACAAGTATTGAAGACACAACGAGAGGGGATGACCCTCTCCTTTTTGGGACCTCAAAACACCATCCCCACCACTGAAATCCATAGGCCAAAACAAGGTTATCCCAAAGCTTAAAAAGAAGGCACAAAAGCAAGGCCAAACAAGGCCTAAGAGGGAGGTAAACAACTCCAAACACAAAAGTGACCTTAAACAAAGATCTTAAGCACCAAAAATCAAAACTTTTTGTAGTTAAGAGTTAATCTTAAAACAACATGCAAAAGGGTCCAAAAGCTTAAGCAAGAATGGGGGTTTAAAAGGTTAAAGACTCACCCTTGAAGACCACCTTCAAAACCAAAACTCCAACAACTTTTCTGAGCTCAAACCAAACCAATATCACCAAAACCAGCTCCTAAGCACCTCAACAACAAAGGGATGGTGTTTGAGTGTGTGTTTGTGTGTTAAAGTGAGACAAAATGACACTTTTAGGCACAAAATAAGAACAAACAAGGAGATATAGATACAAAGCTATATGTATCTCTCAAGGGAGATTTTTCTGAACCTAGAGGAGGGAGGAGGTGGTTCTCTCTTATAGAGAACCAAAAATAAAGCTTCTTGAAGAAGCTAAGGTTCAAGGCCATCCTTGGAGGATGGTTTTAGTGCCCTCCAGCTGTGCCAGCTAGAGGAAAATATCTCCAAAAAGGTGACAAAAAGTGGTCGACCACTTGAAGTGGTCGGCCAGCTACTTTAAGTGGTCTCCCAAAAGACAACTGGTTGGCCATGGTGGGAGATAATCAGCACACTGAAAACAAGCTAGGGGTGGGGTGGCTGACCAGAAAAGGTGGCCCAAAGACCAAGGAAACCAGTTGTCAGACCAAAAACTGGCTGGCAGGAAGAAAAGTGGTTTGCAGGGAGAGCAACTGGTCTCCCACCCTTGTACCACCTTCCAAACAAGGAAAACAAGATTTGTACAAAAAACAAACCAAAACGAATGCAAGATGAAAGTTTGGGAGGCAAAGCGCGCAGTCGGGAGCCTCGAAAACTAGCTGTTAAGCACCAAAAGTGGTTTACGACTACAATAGTGGTCTCCCAAACCACAGTGGCCCTCTAGCCCAAGGAAACAAGGTGTGGTTCAAAAACCATGTCAAACGGAGAACGTTAAGCGGTCCCGAGAGAAGGCGCGCGGCCGAAGGCTCCGAAAATCGAAAACTTGTCTCCAGGCGGGAAAAGTGGCCTACGACCACGAAAAGTGGTCTACAACCACAAAAGAGTGGTCTACAAGACCTCTCCCTCCCTCAGGCAAGGAAAACCAGACTTGGTCCGCAAACCGAGCCAAAGCACAAAGAGTTCAGAGGCCCGGAGGCAAGGCTCTCAGCCAAAACTCCGAAACCTCGAAACGAGCGCAACACGCGCAATCATCGAGTGCTCAATCGATGACGTCTGAGTCTTAAGGTCGGTCAAAAATGGGGTGTCTACAGGTGTGTGTGTTAATGCAGAATGAGAAGGTAATTGCATAAGCTTCACGGCAACTCCAACCACATGAGAAGAATTATCCGACCCATGACCTTGAACTTGCAGCTGTGGCTTTTTCTCTAAAATCTGACGCCATTATTTCTATGGAGTGACAGTGAAGTATATACTGACCATAAACGCTTGAAATATTTCTTTACTTAGAAGGAATTGAATATGAGATAGAGACAATGGCTCGAATTGATCAAAGATTATGACTTGCAAATTCTGTACCATTTGGGAAAAGCAAATATAGTGGCAGATGCTTTGAGCCAGAAATCTATTGGGAAATTGCCATGTTTTCTTACCGATCGGAAGGAATTGTTATGTGACTTAGAGAGAAATGAGATTGAAATTGTGTTACGTGAACAGGGTGGACTCCTAGCCGCCTTCTCTGCCCAGCTTGCAATAATTGAAGAAATTAGAGAGAAACAACTTGAAGATGAATTCCTCAAGACAATTGTGAATGAAATTGCCACAAAATCGAGGTCGGGATTTGTATTTGAGAACAGTGTGCTGAAATTTCAAGACATGCTTTGTGTACTGGATTGTTCTGACTTAGGAACATGTGCTATGACTGAGGCTTACAATTCGAAATTTGCTATGTATTTGGGTAATACGAAAATGTTCAAAGATCTGAAACAGAATTTCTGGTGGCCTGAAATGAAGAAGAGTATTGATGATTTCGTAGCTAAATGCTTGCATTGCCAACTAGTGAAAGCCGAACATCAATGATCCATCGGTCTACTTCAACTGCTCCCAATACCAGAATGGAAATGGAAGCACATTACGATGGATTTCATTATTGGACTACCTCCTTCCCCTCGAAGTATGGATTCTATTTGGGTCATTATGGATCGTTTAATTAAATCTATCCACTTTTCTCCTGTCAAATCTTTGTATAATGCGGATAAGTTGGCTGATTTACATGTAAATGAGATTGTGAATTTGCATGGAGTTCCAGTTTCCATAGTATCTGAAAAAGATTCTAAGTTCACTTCGAGATTCTAAAAGAGTTTGCAACAGGCTTTGAGGACTAAACTGAGACTAAGTAGTGCTTATCACCCACAGACAGACAGCCAATCTAAACGGATCATTCAAACATTGGAAGACATGTTACGGATGTGGGTGTTAGACTTCCAAGGAAATTGGGAGAGTCATCTACCTTTAGCTAAATTTGTGTACAACAACAGTTACCATTCAAGCATCGATATGGCTCCTTATGAAGCCCTGTATAAAAAGAAGTGCCATATTCCGATTTGTAGGGACGAAGTAGGTAATAGACCGTTATTGGGGCCAGAATTGGTCCCATAGACAACTGAGAAAGTGAAGCTAATACAGCAACGTTTGAAAACCGCTCAGAGTTGACAAAAGAGTTATGCAGATGTCCGAAGGCGAGACAGAGAATATGAGGTCAGAGACCGTGTGTTTATAAAATTGACTCCAATGAATGGACATACATCGTTTGGGGTGAAAGGTAAGTTGGCACCGAGATACATTGGGCCATATAAAATTCTTAAGAAAATCAATTCAGTGACGTATTGAGTAGCCTTACCTCAAGTTATGGAGAATATGCACAATGTTTTTCATGTTTCAATGCTTTGGAATTATTTGAGAGATCCGTTACAAGTGATTGACGCAACTCATGTGCTTTTGAAAGATGATTATACTTACGAGGAATGACCTATTCAGATTGTCAATTGTAGGATCAAAAGGCTAAGAAACAAAGAAATTCCACTGGTGAAAGTTGACTGGCAAAACCACGGAGGAACATATGCAACTTGGGAAACTGAGGAAGATATGATGAAAAGATACCCTTATTTGTTACCTTTAGATCTGTCATTCTTCCAGATTGAAGGTAATTTGAGTTTGGAGGATTAAACTCTTTAAGGGGGAAACACTGTAACAACCCCTATCAATTAACTGATTAAGCATAATTAAGAATGCCTAATACATAATTAAGCTAAAATTCTAAGTTAAATGCATGTGAATTGTGATATTTGTGAGTCTATCTGTTTGTTATAGAAATATATGTTCAAAATTTTGTTTGTTTCTACGAATTGAAGGCCTTATCGACCATAGAATACGAAATTGACTGAGGTTACGTGTTATTTGGGATTTTTAGAATTTTATGGTTAGTTGAATTGGAATTCGATTCAGAACGAAATAATTAGAATAAAGTACTTGTAATTAACTAGTCTTAAGCTAAGTTTAATTAAGCCCCTTAATTAGCCTATATAAGGTTTACATATGACTCTAGACTCATTAAACACTCTTATTCCATCAATCTTGTGACATAAACGTGAAAAGAAAGAAAGGAGGAGAGATTTGAGATCAAAAGGAAGAAACATGAAAGGAACTAAGGAGAATCAGCTTGGATACTCAAGAATTTGATTACTTGAAGCTTAATTGGGAAGTTTATGTGAGAATTCAGGCCTTTGATTATGTAATTAAGTTAACTAATACTTGAATTTAAAAGTAATTCTAGAATAAGACATGAATTGAGCTCATATTATAGGATTAAAGGTTAGGACATGCATGCATGTTCATTCCATTGTGTTTTGGAGATGTTTTCAAAGAATTTCCCCTTGTATGTCCTCATTTTGGCTTTGTTCTAAGAATTCAACATGTTTTGAGTTAATAACCTCATTTGATCATGTTTTGAAAGCTTTGAAGCCAAGACAATTCATGCATGTTATCTTCATGTTATGTTCTTTAATTTCCAAGTTTGATTTTGCACAATTGGCATGCTTTTGGGCTTTGATTTTGCAAAATTATTTTGAATTCACAATGTTTTACCAGTTTACATATGTTTCCTCAAGTTTTGAGCCCAAAAGGATGTGTTTTAAAGCTATGAAATTGAGTTTTGCATCTTGTACTGAAATCTGGAAATTCCAGAATTTGCAGTCTCTGCTTGAGCGGCGGAGTCTGTACTCGAGCAGAGAATGCGAGCTCCCAGTACTTTTGCATAGTTTGGGGGTTGGCTCGAGCCGCAGAACCTACGCTCGATCAACCACCCTTATTTTTGACCCTTCGCTCGAACGACTGAAGTTGCGCTCGAGCGTAAAATGAGAGCTCCTAGAAGTTTTATAGACTTTTGCAGACTGCTCGAGCGTAGGAAGTTGCACTCGAGCAGATACCTTGTTTACCCAGTCTTGTGCTCGAGCGACTGTCGAGCATCCGTGTTGCGGAAAAATCATACAACCAGCACTTTTGCAGACTTTGCAGACCGCTCGAGCGACAGAAGTTACACTCAAGCGGACTACCCTATTTTTGAAAATTTGACTAAGTGTTTCAAATTATATTTTGGCATCCTCACTGCATCCTAGGCATTCTTAAGCCTTAATTAAGACACAATAATGAGGATAAGGATTAGAAACACACTAGGATAGAAAATAAACAAGTTAAGAATTTCTCGAGCGTGTGTTTCAGTGCATATCTGTTATGTGTTTGTATATAGGTGATGTACCGTAAGCTATCTGATCTGTCTGCCTTATTTGATCTACTACTGGAGCCATCTGTGAGTAATAACTTAGCAAAGCTATGTTCAACTTTAGTTATTTTTTGTATGATGAAATACGATCTGTTTTCTGAAATGTTATGTTCAGTACAATGAATGATTGTCCAATTTCTAATAAATATTCGTTGCATCTTTAGCATATTTATTAGCTGTTACACGGTATCAGAGGTTCCATCGTGGAACTTAGTTTTTATGTTATCTGTCACCCGTATCGGAGGCTTCGTCATAGAGCTTAGCATATCTGTTATGCGTTACCCGGATCCAGAGGTTCCTTTATGGAACTGGTTACTCATAACTTTGTTCTGTATCTGTTCTGTTAGCGCTAATGGATGTATGACGTATGATTAAACATGAACTCTGATTTCAGTACATGATTCGAATAAGAATGTGAATATGGATCTGTTTCTGTTTCTGAAATAAATATGAATCTGTTTTTCGAATCTGATATGAGACATAATTCTTTTAAACCCCTTTACTCTGTTATTATTCACTAGGCTACCGCTCACTCTATTATCTATGTATGTAGGTGATCAGGCTCAGTAATGGCAGCCTAAAGATCTATTTTGTGTCGTCCAACCACTACGCCTCCCAAGGAGGTTCCCGAGAAGTTTGACAGTTGAGTTTCTGAATTATGTATAAGTCTTCTATTTTCTTTATTTGGTTTGAAAAAGTTTTGTGTAACCGTTCCTTAGGCTAAGTCCCAGTTTGACTATGTATACATATGATGGTGACACAAGACTTTCTTAATATGAAGTCATGTATGTGTGTAATTGAAGTTTTAAATTCTCATCCCATGTATGTCTGCATAGCTTAATGGACTATGTATGTTTTATAGACCTGCTTCCGTAGCCCTTTGTTATGTGTTAATATGTTTAGAGACCTTTGGTAATCCCATGATTACTGGCCGGTTATGACGCTCAGCCCATAGGGGCGGGTTTGGGTCATGACAACTGGTGTCCTAGACACACTCGTATCTAATTTATCAAATTTCACAAATATTTTCTCAATATAGTGAGATTGAGAAAGTACAATATCATCAGATGTTCTGTTAATCCTAATACCCAGAATCACATCTGCAAGGCCCATATCTTTCATGTCAAAATTAGAATTTAACAATCTCTTGCTAGCTCTAATCATCTCATCATTACTACCAATAATGAGCACGTCATCAATGTATAAGCACAAAATGACATAACCTATGTCAGTATCTTTGACATGTACGCATTTGTCACACTCATTGACCCTAAACCCAATTGACAACATAGAGCTGTCAAACTTCTCATGCCATTGTTTAGGAGCTTTCTTCAAACCATACAATGATTTGACAAGCTTACAGACTTTCTTATTTTGCCTTGGAGCTGAAAACTCCTCGGGTTGCTGCATGTAGATTTCTTCATCTAAATCTCCATTTAAGAAAGTTGTCTTTACATCCATCTGATGTATCTCCAGACCAAGTAAAGCCGCTATTCCAATCACCATGCGAATAGATGTAATCCTTGTTACAGGTGAATACGTATCAAAGTAATTTAGGCCTTCTCGTTGCCTATATCCTTTGATAACTAGCCTAGCTTTGTACTTATCAATTGACCCATTAGCCTTCATCTTCCTTATAAAAATCCACTTACTCCCAAAAGCCTTACTACCTGGGGATAGATTAACCAACTCCCAGGTGTTGTTCTATAAGATGGAGTCAATCTCACTTTTAATCACTTCTTTCCACAAAGGACTTTCGGGTGAAGTCACAGCTTCATGGAAAGTTTGAGGTTCTCCCTTTAACATATAAGTCAAGAAGTCCAGACCAAAGGACTTGGAAGTCCTAGTCTTTTTACTCATTCTTGGCTCATCTACTTCTTCATCTTGATCACTATCACTAGGATCATCTTCAAGTTCTTTCTCAGAACCCTGATCCTCTCCTTAGATTCGACAATGAAACATGTCCTTAAAGAAAGACGCATTCCTTGACTCCATTATAGTATTATTGTGTATATCTGAAATATCAGACTTGTGCACAAGAAACCTATATACACTACTATTCTGTGTATAACCAATGAATATACAATCTACGGTTTTCGGACATATCCTAACCCGCTTGGGTGTAGATACTGCTACTTTTGCAAGACACCCCCACATTCGTAGGAAATTATAAGAAGGCTTGCGACCTTTCCATAATTCATACGGAGTCTTGCCCACTTTTTTCCAAGATATTATATTTAGAATGTAATTCGTGGAGAGAATTGCTTTTTCCCACAAGTTTTGTGGCAACCCAAAACTTATTAACAATGCATTCATCATTTCCTTTAACGTTCTATTTTTTCGCTCAGCAACACCGTTTGACTGAGGAGAATAAGGCGTTGTAGTTTAGTGGACAATTCCTGATTGAGCACAAATCTTAATAAATGGCGATTCATATTCTCCATCACGATCACTTCTCAAAGCCTTTATCTTT
Organism: Camellia sinensis; assembly: GCF_055761805.1. NCBI lineage: Eukaryota > Viridiplantae > Streptophyta > Magnoliopsida > Ericales > Theaceae > Camellia > Camellia sinensis. The sequence goes on from NC_138966.1 coordinate 50,617,847, forward strand.
CGGCTTAGTTGATTCTCAACTTTATACTTAAAAATAAATAAATTTATCAATCACCTCATCATTGCTTTTAAGCAAATACAAATAGAAGTATTTAGTGCAATCATCAACAAAAGTGATGAAGTACTTGTTGCCACCACGTGATTGCACAACTTTTAAGTCACACACATCACTATGTACTAAATCTAAAGGCTCGGTACTTCTTTGAATAGAATGAAATAAAGTCCTAGCCAATTTTGCTTCTACACAAGTTTCACACTTGTGATTTGGATTAATCTTGAAAGATGGTATGTGATCTAACTTGATTAATCTACTCAAAGAGTCAAAATTCACATGACCCAGTCTACCATGCCTTAATTCAGGGGACTCAAACATATAAGCAGAAGAAGAAGCTTTCTCATTCATTTTCGGGATAATAGCCATTACATTGAGCTTAAACATACTGCTCGACATATATCCCTTACCCATATAGACTCCTCTTTTGGTAAATAAGATCTTATCGGACTCAAACACCATGCGGAAGCCATCTTTGCTTAAAAGAGACCCCCGGACAAGGTTCTTACAAATGTCTAGCACATACAGGACATCGTTCAGAGTCCGCTCTTTTCCTGAAGTCATTTGTAGGAAAACCTTGCATTTCCCCTCAACATATGAGGTTGCAGAATTCCCCATAAACAACTTCTCACCGTTTGAAGCCGGTTTGAAAGTTGTGAACATCATCTTCTCAGCACAGATGTAGAGAGTGGTCCTAGTGTCCACCTACTATTCCTTCAGGTTGCACCCCTCCGTGTTCACCTTAGAGACGACAGCTGAAAGGTGCATGTCATCAACATCTTGTGACAGATCTTCCATTTCAACCATGTAGGCCCGACTTTTGTTCTGTGAAGGGTTCTTCTTGTAAGGTTTTTTTTTTCTTGTGTCAGTCAATCGCCTTATGCCCATCGAGTCCACGGCTGAAGCACTTTCCATTGAACCTATAAGTAGGTTCCTAGGGCTTATAGACTGGCCTTTTAGAGACACCACCTCTAGCCCCTAGCTTCTAGCTTTTGCTAGTTGATGGCTTCTTTTTTACCTCCAAGGACTGGCCATGCTCAACCATGTTTGCCTTCACATTGGAGGTACTTCTCCCTTTCTTCTTGTTGTCTTCTTCAATTCAGAGCCTGACAACAAGCTCTTCGACCGTCATCTCCTTTTACTTATGCTTTAAATAATTCTTGAAGCCTTTCCAGCCATTAGGCAGCTTCTTAATCAAAGCAGCTGCTTAGAATGATTCACTTAGCAACATTCACTCTGCATAAATCTCATGCAGAATCACTTGGAAATCTTGGACTTGGCTAATGACAGTTTTAGAGCCCACCATTTTGAAGTCCAGAAATCGGCCAACAACAAATTTGTTTGCCCCAGCATCCTCGGTTTTGTACTTCTTGTCCAAAGCATTCCACAGCTCTTTTGCCGACTTCTTGGCATAAAACACGTTGAATGGTGTATTTGCCAAGCCGTTCAAAACATAGTTCCAACAAAGGAAGTCTGATTACCTCCAAGCATCTAGAGCCATGAGTTCTTGCTTGTCTTGCTCATTCTTTTCCACAGCTAGTGGATCCTCACTCAAAAACCTTGCAAGGCTGAAAGTAGTCAGGTAGAACAATATCTTTTGTTGCCACCTCTTGAAATTCATTCTAGCGAACTTCTTCAGGCCCTTATGCTGGTTGAGCGGTCCCTCCGAAACAGCAGGAGTAGCAACAGGATTAACCACAGAGGTCACAACATAAAGGTCATAGTAAGGGTTGGCAAACCAGTTGACATAGGGTTCAAATCCCCACCAATGTTTGTAGCAACAACATTAGTTACAGTTGTCATTTCTGAAAAATAAAACAAAATTTTACTATTCTATTTTTCCAAAAACTAAACTTAACACTAGAAAATCCGAAAGTCTGAAATTTAATTCAAACCTGATCTCACCACTTATCCTAGAATCAAACATGGTCAGGAAACTTTTCAGGAAGACTGAAGAGGTCACATCGGTCCCAGTTAACCTTAGACAAAACTTTCAAGAGCATATTGACTTCTAATCCATGTGAAACAAATTTAGAATTAAGTTTTCTAGGTGATGAGCTAGGTTAAAACAAACGAAGTTTACATAACTTTGCAAGCAAGCAATCAAAAATTGCTACAACAATTTACAAGCAAATAAAATGCCTTAATGAATATACAAGAAAACAAACTTGCTTCAAACAAAATTAGGTAATTTAAACCACAACTAGAACACAAGCAAAAAATTGCTTCAAATATAAAGAAAATTAACCAATCCAAATTAGGATTTTTATGGTTCAAAAAATTCTTTTCCACGCTTAGATATTTCTGTTCAGTCAAAAGGTTAGCAGTCCAAATTTTTGATTTTCTAGTCCTAAATTCTATTCATTTGGTTTTGCATTTTTTTCCCATTGCCTTTCGCTTAGGTATTCCTGTAAAGAAAGTTAGCAGAAAAATGCAACAAAATACAAAACAAAAAATTAAAAAAAAAAACTGTAAAATTTGGACATAATAAGTTCTAATCATTACATTAACTATTACACACATAATTCACACAAAATATAATGCGCACATTATTTACAAAAACATTCCTCAGCTTTTCTTTACTTTTGGCAGAGTAGTGATTGAAGAGAAATGAAAAAGAAGCTCCTTCTAGCAATCTAATTAATAGTAAAAAAAAAAAAAAAAAAAAAAAAACTTTACAAGTTACACAATAAACTTCCCAAATAAAGCTAGGCAAGTCACAAAAACTTATAAATCTAAAAATTAAATTAAAACTAATTGGCAAGAATTATATGCAATTACTACACAATAAACATGTAAATAATTCTAACAATTAAAAGGTAATTATCATGCAAACAATTCTAGAAACTAATAAGCATGTAACATAAACTAAAATCTAGAAAAGGAAGAACATGCAAATTATCCTACAAATCTAGGATCTAATAAACATGTGAATTAAATTAGAATCAAGAAAATAATGAATATGTATATTATACTAGAAAAGTAGAACCTAATTAGCATGTTAATTTTAACTATTAAAAAAAGTTTAACCACTCATGAGCATGCAAATTATATTATAAAATTATAAAATAAAAAGACATGTAAAGCATGATAGGAAACTATGAATCATACTCATAAAATTATACTATAACCAAATATGCATGCAAATTATGCTAGAGATTAAAAATTAAAAAATTAAAAAAAAAAGTAGTCTTATTAAATTGAAAAATTAAAACATCACATTCCATATATGAATTTACATATGAAACAGTGGGCTATCACACTGTACATCGTCTTTGGTTTTCCAGAAAATAACCATAGCAGTAGCAAAGAACAAATATGCAAGTGTAGGGGGGAAAAAATTATTGCAATCTCCTATCACTACAAGAAATGTCACTTTTGGCTACCAAAATATTGATCGCCAAAAGTCCAAAATTTGGTCGCCGAAACCATTTAGCGACCAAAATTTTTTGTCGCTAAGCTCGTCGCCTTTACCCTGTCGGCAATAGTATTGGCGACTAAAATTTGTTTGGTCGCCGAAAGTGTACACATTTGGCTACTAATCTTAGTTTAGTCGGCAAAAGGTATGTTTCCGCCACTAAAGTATTAGTCGCCGAATGTGACTTTTGGCTACTAACATTTGTTTGGTCGGCGAATGTGTTACTTTTTGCTACGAAAGAATTAGTCACTGAAAGTTAACATTTGGCTACGAATCCATACTTAGTCGGCAATAGTGACATTTCGGCTACTAATTTTTTAGTCACTAAAAGTTCTACATAAAAATTTTAACCAACTATTCCTTACTTTTTGCTACCAAATGTTTTAGTCGCCAAATGTTTTTGCTACTAAATTATTAGTAGCCAAAAAATTCCAACTATGTATTTGGCTACCAAAATATTTGGTGGCCAAATATTTTCTGTTTTTTTTTATTTTTTTTTTATTTTCCAAAAAAATTCTAAACAACCTACATCCATGTTTAATACAACCTATACGTATATAACCCAAGATTCAATATAACCCATCAACGCTAAATATATTATCAAGCATTCAACAACGTGCACACATTCTAGTTCCAACCATCCAAAACATTAAAAATAAACGTCCAATTCTATATATAATACAAATTCCATACGAACCAAGTCTAATCCAACGTCAATAATTTCATTTCATACATAATGCAAGTCTAACCAAATTAATTTCCAAAAAGGACATATGTACCACAACATGTCCTAACTTAAACTTGTTTGTCAGAATCTGTCTTTTACATACATATTTTAAGCAGATTATATGAAGGCTTATAAATACTAGACTAGGCACAAGTGCAAAAAAATAGTGAATGTTTCGATTTCTCTCAGCATTATCAAACCAAAGAATCTTTCTGAATCATGGCAGCGCAGCCATCATTGTCCGTTTTGCAGCCTCACGCTTCATCTCTGCTGCTTTGCCACTGCCACGGAAGTACATGTAAACATCCTGCATAATATAAATAAAATGAAAAACTAATAAGATTAATACCAAGTGAAGCTAGTTCCACTAAATAAAAATGGACATTTGCACTCCCCAGTTTGACATCCACTAAATTAGCCTATCTCTATGCATAAAAATAGTAAACAGGTTCAACATCCACTAAATTAGTCTGATAAAGTCAACTTAACCCAGTTTGAGGGGTTTAATGAATGAAGAGCATTACAACAACAACAACCCACAAAAATCATAAATAAAAATGGAGATTTATATATAGGTGGGTGAAGAGGAAAAAAATAACTAACATATGAGAAACAAGCGAAAAAGGCAATGATGATCCATAAGATTTATAAATAAACTAAAGTACCATAAAATAAAATAAAAAGTTAAATATATTGTATAGAGTTATATATAGTAACATAAAAAGGCACTACCTAAACCTGCTTTGATAACTTCTAGACTTGCTATTTTATACCATATTTAGTTTCAAATCAAATTCGTGCAAGAAAAAGGCAATGATGATCCATAAGATGCGTATCCTAAGAAACACAAAACATAGAACAAAAAAAAAGAAAAAAAAGGAAGCAACTTGTTTTACAACTAATATGAAAATAAATATTCGCTAGATAAGAACACTAAGACAAACTGTAAGTTCTTTTACAACTTTAAAGCGAAAATTACATGTTTTGCTATTCATTTTTCTACATGTTTTGTGAAGTATGGTGCGAAAATGGGTACTTGTCAAGACTCCTAAGACCATAAACAACAGTGATTCTATGGGTTACATATGCCTAACACATTCTGAAGATATGAATTTGGGTTTGCATGATGGTTGCTAAACTAGTAAAAAGGGTGGGATGTTTCAAAGTTCTTCTTTAGTTGTGTATTTGGATTCAACAAAAAAAGGGGCAAAATTCAATGTTGTATTTTCTCTAATCACATTATTAGGCCAAGAAAACATTATAAGTATACAAGCATTAAAATAATGGACAACAATTTTCTCACAAAAAATAATAAAAAAAAAATACATATAAAAAAAAAATAACAGAACAAAAGATTACAATAAAGAAAAAGCTTGTTGTGGCCTTTTATCAAACATATACAAGACGCATAATGATTCCTCATTGCTATTCATAAATGTGTGTAGCATCAACAACAATTCATTCACTTCAATGACTATATTGGTTAAAATATGAATATCATAATCAGAATAGAACATGTTAATCATTCTATATTCAAGTATTTTTTTTTTCTCAAATTAAAATCATTCAAGTGTTTCATGAACCTTTCAAAGTAGAGAAGTTTTGGACATGCTAGAAGCAATGAATGGAATGGCTTTTATCTTATCATAATAAAATAATGGACAACAATTTTCTTAAAAAAATAAAAATAAAAATAAATAAATAAATAAATAGTATCCTATGTTCAATCTACAATCTAGAAGGATATACTAGCAGTGGTAGTTTCTAAACCTGATCTTCATAATTTCTATGTTAGCTATACTCACATATTGATTAGGAATGGGGCTAGGACTCTTTTCTGGGAGGATAGGTGGATTAGGGCTAGTTGTTTAAAGGAAGTGTTCCCTAGACTTTAGAATTTGACTTGATAGGTAGAGATCTGTTAAGGAAGTCCTTGAACTCAAAAGGGTCTGTTAGAGTGGGATGAGGGGGTTTACAAGAGAGCTGAGAGATTGGGAAAAAGAAGAGGTTGCTAGACTTGTTAATCTGATAACCAATGCCTATGCTCTTAAAGATGATAAGGATGACGATTTAAGGTGGATGGCAGAAAATTCTGGGTGCTTCAATGTATTCTCAATGTACAGATGGTGTGAAAACAATATACAACCAAATGATTTTGGAGTTATTGCCAACATGATGTGGCATAATGTATCCCCTCCTAGAGCTAAATCCATTGTGTGGTTAGCTTGGAAGCAGAAGCTCAAAACTGTCACTTTTTTACAAAAGATTGGTGTGATTCAAGGCAATGCTAACAACCTATGAGTGTTTTGTAAAACAGATGCAGAGTTGGTCAATCATGTTATGATGTGGTGTCCTTTTATTTGGAAGGTTTGGGCTGATATTATACCATGGTGGGGTACACAATAGGTAATGTCGAAAATTGTGGAAGGGGTGTTACTCTAGTGGGCTAGCTTTTCTAGGAATAAGTTTGAATAGAAAATTTTAAAAATTCTGCCACTTGCTATTTTTTGGTTCATCTGAAGCACAAAAATGAAGTGGTGTTTAGGGGTTCATTCAACATAGGAGAAAATAGCTTTGTGATTGAAGATACTAGGAATAACTAGTTTGCAAAAACCATCACTTTTTACTAGACTGAAACGGACAGGGATTCTATGAGCACGAGCATTGACGAAGGATTATTTCTACTGACTTGTGCATCAGAGACCAAAGAAAGGTTTGCCTGATGAATAGTACATTTAAAGAGAAACATTGTTGTGGATTACTAAAATAGTTGTGTGAATTGTTGTCAATTGAAAAAGAAGGGTGTCAATAATTTCAAATAATTCAAATCCTACAAATTAACAAAATTCATAACAGAATTAGCAACAATGTTGCTTAAATTTTCTTAAATTAACAAAACTCATAACATAATTACCTACAATGTCGCTTAAATTTTCTTTAAGAGAGGAGTTGATTGCATGTGGGAGATGCAAGATAATGCATTAAAATACAGGACATCTAACAAAAGAAAATGAATTTCTATTACTTAGCAAATTAGCAATTCTGGCATGAATTTATTCCATGTAAATCATTATCCATTATCATTCATTACAAGAACTGAGGATGTGATATGCAAAACAAGGACATCATTGCCATTTATCAATCATTATCATTACAATAACTTTGTGATTGAAAAAAAAGAAAAAAAAATAAAAGATGAATCAAATTTCATAATTATCCAATCCTGCTGCTCCTTAAATAAATAAATAAAATACACAAAACAAAACAATAAACACATCTAACCAAATCAAAAGAATAAAAATAATTTGTAAAGAAATACTCTCTTTTTTAGTTATTATAGAGAGCAAGAGCAAGGCAGAGACAGAGACCTGAGTCTCTTTCAGTCGGTCCCCAGTTACTCCTTGAGAGTCTTTCACTGCCAGCCAGATCAATGAGGTTCAACACACCCTGTACTTGTTGCTCGGTGTTCTAACAAGTGAAGTAAATCAGCATATGGAATGCGCATATTAGAGGGAGATGAGATTTTCTATGGAAACAAACAAAATTCAGAAGTGTACCACATTTACTCCAGATATTCGCAAGGTAAAAACAAAGTGACTTCTGGATGAGTGCTCATTCATTTGTGTCTTGCCAACAGACCTGGAAAAAAAACAAAAACCACCCTAATTTCTTATTTGCTGGTCAAAAAAACCCCATTTCACAAAAGCTGATTCCTGTAAGTGGGTCTTAAAAAACAAAAATAATGAAAAAGATGGAAGCGAAATTGAAGCCTTATATTGGACAGAGTAAGGAAAATATTCAAATGTATGGTTGCATTAGTAATTAGTCAAAATATCCAAAACAGCTTTATGTTAAACTTCATAGAAAATTTTGCATCCTTTTTTCCCCTAAATTTCATTGCATCTAACACTTCACCTTCATCAACTTTCCCCTTACAATTCGTTAGTATGCAAAGAAAGATTGTTAAATTAATATCTAACATGCACGAAAACAGGAAACGAGAACACTTGCATGCACAATTGTCAAAAACAGTAAGAACAACTCTCAAATTCAAGGTGCTAGCAACACAAGCAGGGTTTTTTATAAACCAAAGAGGACAAGGAAAAGAAAAGAAATTGACAACTTGAAAGCCATTGTGGCATTTTATCAAACACTTAGCAGACCCATAATCAGAAGCATGAGACTTCGCTGTTTGTAGAATCACCAACAATTCATTCACTTCAATGATTATATTGGGTAGAATATGAATATCATAATCAGAATACAGAACATGTTAATCATTCTATTTTCTATATTTTTTTCCAAAATTAAAATCATTCAATTTGTTCATAGAACCCTTTGAAGTAGAAAGGTTTTGGAGATGTTAGAAGTAACGAATGGAATGACTTTAATCTCATCTTAACAATGAATTCCATTTAGGCAAACACGTCCGAAGATAGAGTGAGGGTAGAGAATGAGAAACCCACAGCAATAATCTGGACAAATACTCTCCAGAACTTCCAGTCCAATAGTTTAAGGCTATCACATTTAAGCAAAATTACACTATATGAGGGTCTTCCATTAACTAAGTTATGGATCACATGCACTTATCACGATAATGCTCCAATTTCAAAATTACTAAATAATTTTCTAATATACTAATTATGTATTTAATTTGATTATGCAAGCCACACCCACTTGTGATTTTAACTTTTCTACAAAAACTTGTCAAGCTAAAATTTGAATTCAGAAACTTGTTAGTCAAGTTCTGCAAGCCACACCCACTTGTGATTTTAACTTTTCTACATAACGATAAAACTTTTTTCTTATTTTTCAAGTTCTGTTCATAAAACTTATCAAAAAGGGAATACATAAAGAATCAAACAATCAAAAACACAAGGTACTAAAAAAGTTGAACCATATACCTGGGTGAGCAGAGCATCATCAGTGGGGAGCCTCAAATCATCCTTGGTGTTTCCATTTTCAGTCAAAAGACTCACCTAAACAAAATGCAAATTTCAGTTGCCATTGTGACATTTTGTCGAACACCTTGCAGACACAAAAAGTATATAGCATGCTTCATCTTTGCTATACACAGAGAAACTATACAGATAAGAGAAAAAACAATCCAAAATCAGCAAATAAAGATCAAACCATTTCAGAACTGAATTCAAAACTAATTCACTCATCAGATCAGAGAAGAACCAGATTTCAGAAAAATAAAAAGAGAAATGGAAGTTTTCTTACCTGTGATAATGGTGGCCCGGAGATCCTTGGTCGATCTAGAGATAATTTCAGAGAGATCAAAGAGGAAGGGCTGAGTCGATCAAAGTGGAATCGCATACGCAGTGACGGTGGTGCTCGTGTGCGATGGCAGTGATGCTCCCGTACTGGACGACAATGGAGACAAAGGCGAGAGAGAGAGCTGGAGGAGGGCAGAGGCGTGAGAGAGTGAGAAAGAGAGAGAGAAAATAAAGAAGTAATAAAGTTTCCCTCCGAAGTTTCCCTTAGATATGAAGCACAATTTTTAAATTTTGTAATTATAATCGCCGACTAATATTTAGTCGGTAAAAGTAAAATAACAACAGTCTAAAAAATTAAAATAAAAGTAACAAATATATTAAAATTGTATTTAAATAAAAATATAAGTAATAAAATTATTAATTAAAAAAAGGCAAAAATTAAATTATCTTAAATATTTGTCTTAATATTTTATGTACTGAAAAATATAATAATATATTTTAAAATTTTATATTCTTATATTTTCTTATATTCTTATATTTTATATATATATATATATATGATAAGAAAGAAAAGAAAGAAAAAAAATTAAAAAAAAAAGAAGGAAATTTTTTTTAAAAAAAAATTATGAGCCAACTCAACCCGTGTTTTTTTTTTTTTTGGGACTCCTGCATGACTAACTAGGCACTAATCAATTTTTTAGAATTTTAGAACATGCAATATGTATATTTTCTCATAGATAAAGACAGATGAAGAAATCATGTGTCAAGTGAATTTAATTAATTTATTATTTAGTTGTAACTACCAGTCAAAATCATTTTCTCAAGCATATCTTAGCAGTCAAAATCATTAACGCACAACTAAAAAATATATACGCACAGCCCCAGCTTAGGCCTTTAGTTCAATTAGCATTAAATCGCCAATTACTTTTATAAATCCCTCAAATTTTAAAAAAATATATATATCTAAATTAAGTGAGTACTTATTTTGTATTTTAAAAAAATCACAAATATTTTCTTTTTAAAATAGATCTAAATTAAGTGAATCTAAAAAATAATTAAGTGAATCTAAAAAATAAACAAATTTGCTTTAAATATTTAAAAAAGTTGAAAAAATTAATTATTAAAAAATTAAGAAAAATTTTAAAATTTGAAATAATATCAATAAGTCTTACAAATATGTATTATTTACTCATAAGTCATGATGAGTGAATTTTTTTTACACACTTAGCCCTCGTTTTAATAATGATATTGAAAAATTGAAAAATTTATTTAAATGATAAATTATTACATTTTAAAAATATTCATTACATTTTAATAATATTAATTTTTCATTACAACCCTACAGAAACTACCATTACCTAAAGGAACACTTTACCATTATTAAACAATTGGCTACCAAACTATTTAGTAGCCAAAAGTAGGTCTTTGGTGACTAAAAAGTAATTTAGTCGGTGAATCCCCTATTTTGGCGACCAAAATTTTGGTCGCCAAAGGTATTTTATAATTTTTTTTATTAAACAATTGGCTACCAAACTATTTAGTAGCCAAAAGTAGGTCTTTGGCGACTAAAAAGTAATTTAGTCGGTGAATCCCCTGTTTTTGGCGACCAAAATTTTGGTCGCCAAAGGTATTTTATAATTTTTTTAATTTTCATTCGGCTACCAAACTATTTAGTAGCCAAAAGTAAGTCTTTTAGTCGCCAATTGTGATATGTTTAGCTACTAAAAATTTTTTTAGTCGCCAATTGTATTTTTTTTAGCTACTAAATTTTTTTTAGTCGCCAATAATCAACATTCCCCTACTAAAAAAAATTAGTAGCTAAAAGGTTGACTTTTGCCGACTAAAATTAATTTTGGTAGCCAATTCCCACACTTTTGGCGACTAAATTTGTTTTGGTAGTCAAAAATAGTCGGGAAAAATGTGTTTTCTTGTAGTGTATGCTTCTTCAGAAGTAAACCATGAATAAAATAATATCAATTAATCTATCAAACTAAATATATTTATTTACTTACATAAATTGAAAATAGATTACTAGATGGGAAGAGTATTAAAACATTTTTTTAGCATAAACATGTAATTCAAGTCTATAAGCATTCTGACAAATTAAATAATATATACTTTGAATTTCTAGTTATGAATGTCATATCAGAAACAGTTCCATTCTCAGAAAATCATAAGTTCCGTTTTAGTTTTAAGGGCAAATTACATATACACCCCTCCAAGTTTGACAAAATTACAGATACCCCCTGAGGTTTGAGAAATTACGAATTCCCCCATGAATGCTATATTTGCATAAGAAATTAGGGGGTAATTTGTTATGAAATATAAACCTCAGGGGGTAAATTGTTATGAAAATACAAACCTCAGGGAGCGGGATGTAATTTCCGAAACCTCAGGGGGGTATCTGTAATTTAACCAAACCTGGAGGGGTGTATATGTAATTTGCCCTAGTTTTAATGGCCCTGTTTGGTACAGCTTTTTTTCAGCTTATTTCAGCTTTCAGCTTAATTTAAGCTATTTTGATGTGCTTGGTTTAGCTTAACAATGCAGCTTATAGCTTTTTGTAAGTCAGAAATCAGCTTATTCTTTAAGTGGGGCAGGAGAAGCTTAATTTATAAGTCAGAAATCAGCTTATGTTCATAGTTATAAGCTATAAGCTGTTAAGGCATAAGCTATAAGCACTTTCCCACAGCTCTACCAAACAGGGCCAATATTGTCTTTCCCAATAAAAGCAAAACAGAGAACTCCCATAGGAGGGAATTAATCTAGTACAAATTAACACAACAAAGAAACAGTACAGGAGACGTTGACTCTTAGGAAAAAATTAAACTATTAAAAATTACATATGAATCTATTTATCTATATTTCATACGAAATGTAGAATCTGTTTTAAGATTATTGTATAAATTATGTATTTAAATAAAATAAACAAATTCATATAATTAGATTAAAATTATAGAACAAGTAATCATGGACTAAAACAAACTGAAATTTACAATTTGATGAACAAAAAACCACCAAATAATATAAGCTATTTTATACAAATTATAAACTGATATACAAAAATATATATCAAAATAAAATACTAAAATAAAATAATAAAAAAAAAAACCAAACCGAAACCTATGTAATACTATAGTTTTCTTAAAATAAATTTGCCACCTCACCGAGGGTGCTGAAGGTATTTCGATGTCTGTTTCCCAAGATATGACGCTTAGAAACCCGCTGACACAGAAACATCTTCTGTTTAACTCTGGCGAACTGACAATGACAGCACTCTCTCACATAGGAAGAATATACTAGGAGCAAACTGACTATATAATATGGAGGCTAAAAATTTTATGGAAAAAAAACCTATGGAAGAACGTCTCATTTTATACACAATGGAAGAGAGAGGAGGATTTTTTATTTTTTTTTCTTTCTTATTTCTCTTTTTTTTTTTTTTTTTTTGATCAGCAAAGAAAAATTTCATTAACAGCATGAAATTAAGGGTTGGTTTGGGGTGTCCTAAAAAAGTGCACTTTTTGTCTTTTTGGACTAAAAAAGTTGAGAAAAAAATATGGAGGTTTGGGTTAACTTTTTGGATTTTTATGAAAAAATGTGTATTAAAAAATTGCATAAAAAGAGTGTGTAAGAGATGAATAGTGACAGGTGGACCCCAGCCGTACAAATCGAAAGGTGTGAATGGGAGTTGGAAATTATTGGCTATTTTTTGTACAAAGCACTGCACGGTTTTGTTTGGTCTGTGGGGGTTATCACGGGTCCCATTTTAATAATCTGAACCGTTCAATGTGTATAACTCGTCGAACACTATGTACCTATAAAAAATCACGTTAATCGGATATCGATAGCTATCTGATCAGATATATTTATTTTTCAATCATTAATTATAATACCATCCATTTGTCGTACATAACTGATCTGATCATATAGTAATCGATATCCGATCAATGTGATTTTTTGCAGACATATAGTACTCGACGAGTTCTACACATTTAACGGTTCAGATTATCAAAACGGGACCCGTGATAGCCCCCGCAGGCCAAACAGCGGTGTGTGTGCAAATCACACCCAATCATTTCATATATGTGCACTGCCGCTGCACAGCAGCCGGCTTTTGGTCAATTCAGTGTGTACTTTGGGCAGAAAATAATAATAATAATTATTATTTTTTTTTGGTGAATAGTGATATTTTTTTGGATTTTGGAGTAACTTTTTGACTTTTTGGCTTATTTAGAATAAGCCAAACCAGCCCTAAGAGTACAGGTAGATAAAGTGCACCGAGAGATATTCGGAAAGTACAAAGTACCCCTATTACTGCTACTCACACCCAAACAACCAACCCCTCAGCCTCACAAATTTTTTAAAAGATAAAATAAAAAACAAAAGTTAAGAAGAACTTAACTCAACAAAATCCATGAAACCCCACAAACTTCCCCCACAAAATCCAATTAATACACACCACATATGTAAAACCCCCCAACTGAGCAGAACACCCACTAACAGAACACCCACTACCAGAACATCCAATTAACCCAATTAATACTCTCCAAACAGAACACCCCCTAACAAGCTTCGAACACCCATAGCAACCTAATACACTCCAGGACAAACAACCAACCAAAACACCCATTGTACAAATCTTCTACACCGGACCAAACTCCACACACCCACTGCAGAAGCTCCATGTTACCAACCCGAACACCGAAAAATGTTCCTCCAGGTGTAGCCCAGCACACTGCTCTTACAGCTAAGTGGTTCCATCCTTTAAATACCTCTCTTTGTCCTTAAGCTCCAGCTCAAGAATCTTCTCAACCACACTCTCTTCTTGCCCACAGAAATTAATTCCCAACTCTTTTCCTAATTTGACAGTGGCCTGCACTTCCTTGAGAAGATAGCTATGCGTGCTTGATTCCCCCTCGGACAGCTCAGAGTTTGCAAGGGCCACTGCTGCTGGCCTGAAAATAACCGATTTAGAGGGAAGCCTACCGAAAGCTGCAGATTGGTGACCATAAAGTCGAGCAAACCGAGAAAAGCCTTCCATCTGAACCTTCTTTTTCCCAGCTTTCTTGGTCGACCGATTTGGATTGAGGAAGGAAGCAGGACAATGAACAGGGCCTTGATCATGTAACCTCAAAGTGCCTGACCCATTAGAACCAGCAGTTAAGAGAGGCCCAGGTAATAAAGGACCTTGAACTCTTTGCTCATTATTCGGAGAGCCCAAAACAACCTCCAGATTAATTCCAGACCCAAAACCATCTACCGACCCGCTGAGACTTTTGAACAAACCAGTTTCAGAATCGTGTTCAACACACCTCAATGAATGGTCATCTCTCTTTGGGTAGGGTGCAGACTCCTCCATCATTGCTTCTTTCCCACCTATCACAATAGGTCTGCTGACCTCCACATCACATCGAGTCTCCTTAACAACTGTGTCCACCGCCTCTGAACAGTTGCATTGAGACAGCTCCTTCCTTTGTGCCTCTTCAATGGAGGAAGGTAACACAGCATCAACCAAGGCAAACTTATTTGCCACTAAACCAACATCGTCCTTCCTCTTGCAGACCCCATCTGTGGAGTCTTTTTCCTCAGCTCTGCTTAATTCCACTTTGGAGCTATTATTGCAATCACCCAGCCCACTTTTTCTCATCCCAGTACTCTCCACTGGATTGACACAATGTTCTTCACAAACAAAAACTGGGTGTAATTTACCCTTGCATTCCAGATGAATGGTTTTATTAATGAGCTCCATGCATGTTGTAACCACTTTAATTCTGGAGTATGAAAAGGACTTTGGTTGGCTAAGATCACCCTCCAAATGAAGAACTGACCCCCACAAAGCTCCAATGTTATTAAGGTTGCTCCTATTCCAGAGGCTCAGAGGAATACCAAGACATTTCAACCAAACACATCTCTCTTGGACTATTTGGATTCTTGGCCTCCATTCCAAAATAAACTTACTCCAATCTTTAAACCAGTCCTTGATCTTCTGAATATTTGATTGAAGCTCCTCCTGGGATTTGAAAGTCAAGATAGCATCCCTGCCACCCCCTTGTCTGACCACCACTTGATCTAACCCAATATCCTTCAAAGCAGATCTGATACTGTTAATGGAGAAACCCGAATTGAGCCTGATAATTATGCTTTCGTAAAGCCACCCGTGACCATCTTCATTGGCTTTGACGGTCATGCTAGCTTTAACATCCACCATGTTCGAGTCCCCTTGTAGTACCTCTGCATATGATTTGTGGCCAAAAAACTGGGTTGTAACTTTACCTCTGTTTGGGTTAAAGTCTTCTCTGATGACCTGGGGCCTTCTCATGCTAAGCACACTCCTGTCATGAGTTGCATACTTGACTGCAAGTATCTCATCATCCACCAAAAGTCCATTAGTTTTCTGGACTGCCATGTCTGATGCAACATGACAATCGAATCTCACAAAACCGAATCTTGAATTCGTCGCTTTTCTTCTTTTGAAAGGGATGAAGACATCTTTGACTACACCAAACTTATTGAAGAGTTTGAACAAAGACTTTGCATCGAAAGAACTTGGGATATTGTCCACGAACACAGTAAACAGACCACTCCTTTCGTCATAGCCCCGAGATCCACCTCCTCGCCTTTGATTCACAACCGGGATCCAACCACCATTTCTTCCTTGCTCCATTGAATCATTGAGTTCACTCCTAGTTTGGGTTGTAATTGAGTTCTTTCTTATTTCTCTTGTTGATATTCCTTCAACAATTACAAGGCTACTATCATTCTCTTTTTTTCTTAACTAACATAACTTTTATTAATAGGAGTTCTCTTCATCTCCATCATAGAACATTTCATCAAACACTCATCCAATGCATTCATACTCATCAACCGCCATCTAATACATTCATACTCATCAACCACCATAAAATGATATTCATACTCATCAACTATCATAAAATGATTTTCATAATTAAACAATTTTTCACTCAATTCTCAAATCAAAACCCAATTTTTTCAACAGAGCCAAACCATCCGACAGAGAGACGCCGGAGAAGCTGCGTCTTCAAGTTTGTTCCGGTAAAAATGGAGTTTCTAGAATGAGAAACCCAAAGCAAAATGACTGACCAGGGAATGACGGCACCGCCGGAATCAGCAAGCGCTGAAATCAGTAACACAAAGATCACCGACGGCGAGGCTCTAGGAGAAGCACGGCGACAGATTCATTACCGGAACAGTAATGACAGCGGATAGAGGCAGATCGACAAGAGGATCTCACCAGTGAAGATCCGTCGGAGAGGGAATGGGTCAGTTGCACTGAGAAAAACGGATACAATCAGTGTGTTTGGTTTGAATTTTTTGAATTAAATTTTTTAAAAATTGAGTTTTTTAGTTTTTGTATTTTTTTATTTTTAGTAAATATTTTTAAAATTTTAAACATTTTTTTTTTACTTTTTTAGATGCACCTTACTTAGATGTATCTAAAAAATAAAAAATTTGTGAAAAAATATTTTTAAAAATTAATAAATACATAAAATATAAAAAATGTATAGAATTCTTGTATTTTTTTTTATATTTTTGATATTTAGTGAATTTTTAAAAGATTTTTATTTTTATTTTTTAGGTATATTTATGTTAGGTATGTCTAAAAATTAAAAAAAATATTCAAAATATTTAAAAAATTCAACAAAAACAAAAAAACATGAAAAATAAAAAAATAAAATTTTTTAAAAAATTGGTAACCAAGCATAGCGAATGTTTTTTCCTTTTCTTCTCAAAGTGAGAGAACGAGACGATGAGTTCACGTTAGAACAAGGAAACACGGTTGTGGAATTCAAAAAGTTACCAATCAATGCGAGACGCGTGTCTATGAAGGACAAATAGAACAGGTGTGGCGTCAGAGCCGACCAACTAATATCGAACATGTGATAAATAAATTAAAATAAGGGAGCCTATTGTTCAATCAAAGTCAATGTGTGGGCAATAATACTGAAGATGGTAGGCAATTCACCCAAACAAGGCACTAGCTTTGTCCCACTGATCAAACCCACATGGGCCGAAAGAGACGAAAATGAAGAATAAACCGTTGGGCACAGCTCGGCCCAATCGCCATTGCTTGTTTCGAAGAGAGCTTGCAATGCAACTCGACCTAGTACCAAGCTACGGAGTTTACTCCGATATTCGATCCATACAAGAAGCAAAACAAGGTCGAAGAGCTGCTGTGTCACCATGAACGACAGGACAAAAATATGAGATTGAACTAGGTAATAAACAGTGGACGCCGACCGAGCTCTGTAAACAACAGTGACAGTATGCTGAGCTTCAGAGTTTGCGACTAAACAAGTTGAGAACTTGGAGTGATGAGATAGGGACGAAATAGTTTCCTTACTAGATTCCAATTCAAAAATACAGGTCATTCGTTTCTAGAGAGGGAAAATAAGAAACTGGGTTTACATAATGTCATTGCCAAGAAAGCAAGAACGAGCTCGGTCTGTTAACCAACAACCGAGATCCACTAGTTCAAACAATTGTACATGATCAAGCCTGGCATAGACCCAGGACCGAACAGAAAGGGTAGAGCCGCAAGCAAAGAAATTGCAAACTCATTTAAATAAATCACAACAAAGCAAGAATGTCAAAAAGTTTTGGGTCCAAGCAAACACTCAAGATGTTTTCTTAGAATAAGTTGAAAATCATGTACAAAGGCTGCACAAATGAAGAAATAGTAAAGAAGGGAGCTCTGTGGATATGGGGCCACTTAGTTTGTCCATGGCAAAGCATGTAAATCAACAAACATTGCAATTACAAACCAAACCCGCGGAACCAAGCAAGCATTGAGCTACAAAACCAGTGGGTCGAGATGCTAAAAAAATAAAAAATAAAAATAAAATTATCTTATAAATTTGAAGGCGGAGATCCGTTTATAAGCAAAAAGAGCCGAGCTCCATAACAATAATTGGGTCAAGCCACAGCAGTATATGGTTTTCACTCGATAAATTTAAGTGCAAGTCAAGAAATAAATAGAGGGGGCACAATTACTCAAGCTCATTTGTATTAGACCAAGTTTGGCAAGAGGAAGGTTCCCATTTCGAAGTGGGCCTAGCTAAGGATCGATACTGGCCCATTCCCCATTCTAAAGAGAGCAAGTCCATGGGCCTAGCCAAAGCTCCCTTTCTCACTCTGGTGTGGGCCAAGATGGAGGCCCAACTTTGGCCCTTTCCCCACTCCAAAGTGGGCATGGCCATGAGCCTAACTCTAACACTCATCTCCACTCAGAAGTGGGTAAGTCCATGACTTAGGCTTCATGACCCCTACCCACTCTGAAGTGAGTCAAGCTGAGCTAAGCACAAATAGAGCAACTAACACCATGTAAGTGAAGGGCACGTTGTGCCCACGAATAACGGACCCGCTCAACAGAGTCTTTATTCTCTTCCAATGAGGAGTGACTTAGCATAACGACTGAGTGTCAAGTGGCAGAGAGAGGAACTTGGTGAACAAGTCAAGCATTCTCTATGAAAGGCACCCTCACTCTCCTTTGCAAGGGATCGATCTCTTTACACTTTATACACACTTGTCTTCTCTACCTTCTCTTCACCAAAACTCCGGTGCTGACTTGACCGTCAGAGGGATTTCCGACCAACCCTCGAACGGGCAGCCTAACCATCTGTTCCTTGTGCAAGCCTTCACCCAACGGTACACCAGGATTTGTACACGAAGTTCCATTTTTCCCTATTACGGAAACCAATTCGCATATCTCTTAATACTGAATATTTTTTGTGGCTATAAAAAGGTATCTCATATATCTAAAATTTGGCACTAGTATCACTCATGAAGCAGTTTTGTAAAGAAAATGGCAAAAGAACAAAGTGAGGGGTAGCTGTTACTCCTAGAAACCTGCAGCGCCCAACCGCAAGGACAAGAGGTTTTCAAAACACAAAACACCTCCCATGATCTTACAAAAATTCAATTATACAAATAACACATTAATAGAGGTCTTGTAAAATTTTCAGAGCCAAAGGATTTTTGTGTGAAGTTTAGAAAATTAGCCAAGTTGTTGCATATGCACAGAATCTATGTAGAGCAAGGCTGAAAATCATATCAAGATGTTAAGTGTAACGCCCCAATACTTCACATGTCATCGATATTGTCCTCTTTGGGCCACGCCCGCACCGATTTGTTTTTCCCAGTGGGTCACCCATCCTAGAACTACTCCAGCCTAAATACGCTTAACTGGGGAGTTCTTATAGGGATTTCACCACCCGGAAAAAAGTCTCAATGCTATATAAGGGTCCAAGTTTTTATTTTTATAGCTTAGGAACCCCCCCTCTATTCTCGATATGGGACACCAGGACCTTACAATCCACCATCCTTATGGCTCCAAGTCCTCGTATAGTAGCCTGCTAGCTCATAAGCCCGCCCACATGCACCGAGAGACGCCAGGGGCCCACATTCGGTACTCCGGAGAGTCGGCTCTAATACCATTTGTAACGTCCCAATCCTTCACATATCATCAATATTGTCCGCTTTGGGCCACGCCCGCACGAATTTGTTCTTTCTAGTGGGTCACCCATCCCAAAACTATTCCAGCTCAAGCACGCTTAACTGGGGAGTTCTTACAGGGATTTCATCATTCGGGAAAAGGCCTCGATGCTATACAAGAGTCCATGTTTTTACTTTTAGAGCTCAGGAACTCTCCATCCATTCTCAATGTGGGACACCGAGTGTCACACCCCAAATCCGGGCATGACCGGCCGTGGCCCATAGGGACTTAGCCCAAGGCACACGTAAGCCTAAACATCAACCCAAAACCACAAAGAATAAATGTGATGATAGCCCAGAAATAAATAAATCAAAACTCAATCCAGTGACATGCCACAAGTGCTGGCTTCGTAAAAATATATATATACTAAATGGGACACAAACCGCCCACAACATAAAATAATTCTAAATAAAATTCAACCACAATGTATGCACGAAACTCGACAAGCAACCTAAAACAAATTAAATAAATGCCCTAGAGGTCCATGCAATTAAGTCCCCGCTACGCCATGAGTCCACTTTAAGTCTTTCTAAGACCTGGAAATGGTAAACAACTAAGTCAGCTGATAGCTCAGTGAGTAGCAACATGGATAGTAAATACAGTTTTGAAAATAGGGTTCAATTCCAAAATAAGATATATATCACAGAAACTAGATTGACATACAGTTTGGTAAATACAATCTGTTTCAAAAAGAAGGTTTCACAGTTCAACACTTAAAATACTCATGTCTCGCAAGAACATGATAAACGACATTTTCCACTTAAAACAGATTATAACATGAACACCAATAATTTTCTGGATACCAAGAAAAACAAATAAACTGCCACACAGTTCTCAAGGCTATAAGCCCCGTTGGATCCAATACCGAACTAAGAGTCATCCTCAGGGTGGCACCTGGGCCTTTTCTCAAAGACGATCCGATTGAAGGTCACCTAGTTGTTTTTAAAGGTCTTTCCTTACAATCGTTGAGCACTAGAGTCATCACGGCCCAACCCGGATCTGTTCCCTAGTGGCCAGAGTCACCACACACAGTGGAATAATTTCTCTGGACTAAATACATACATGGTCCCAATAATCAATACACATCAGTTTTCGCAAAACATGGTGGTTCATCATTATAAACATGAGACTAAAACAAATAGTTTACAGTATGCCAAGTTCAAACATATTTCAGAAATAATTCGATTCAATTGATAATATAATAATTTATCAAAACAGTTTAGTCTTGAAACAACAATTTAATTTTTCAACAGTTCATGGTAGGGGAACATTTATAAAAATACGTAGCATGAAACTACTCACCTGAAAACGAAATAATATAATCCTCGAATAGAGTGTAAAAGTCCAACTAGTGCCCTGAACCAAGTATAAAAAAAACTACACGTCACAACTAATTTAAAAATACTAAAAATAGGAACTAAGTAACCTCAACTAAAGTGCACTAACACGGCTCAACCTAACTCATCGTTACTCTCAAATATTACCTAAGTTCATGTTCTTCAAGGTTTAAAATCACCCAAGACATGGGTTCCGGTCAAAACTTAATTAATTGTGACTTTAAGATAAAATAGAATTTCAAACAAGCCTTCCCAACCTATTCGCTAACTTTAAAAATTACAAAACCCACTCCACACTATTCAAAAATTTCCAATAACCTCCAGATATGATCTAATATGTCCTAAGTTTCAAACCCAATTGGTTTCACTTGATTTGCTTATCAAAATAATTATCTACAATTTATTATATCCAAACAGGTTATTTTCTGCAGCACTTTAAAGAAATTGACGGTTCTCTTAATATACACAAGCAATCAATGCAAGGAAAAAAATGTACGAAACTAGACTCGTAATCGGTTCTAATGACACTAATTTGATGATTTTTGGATTTGTACCCAAAGAGAACAACACTCCCGAATTTACTGTTTCGGACTGGTTTCCTGGACATATTTGAATACCTCAATTTATATGGATTTTAACTCCCAAAAATTATGAAAAAATTCAGATATACAATTCAATATGTAATTGATCTACTGTAAAAATTTCAGTTCAAAATTCATCCGTTTGATATGGTTTCTTGATTTTTAAAGTTTGTGATTCTGTGCAGAATTTTTGGACTAAAAATTACACCCAATCTTTACACATAAATTTAGCTCCTCAAGTTTCTTAATAGGATATCTATATACACAATATATAAACCTACAACCTCTCCATCAATGAACTAAATAATCATAGAGTAAGGATAAAGAACAAAAACAAAGAAAAGAAGAAAGATGAAGGCCTACCACACCCAAAAATTACTCCTTGTTTGCAATCCCCTTCTTTTTTTTTTTTTTCTTCTTTTCTCTCAACTTCTTTCTCCCCGTGGCTGCTGCTATAGAATGTATTAGGAACCTAGGGTTTTTCTTTTCTTTTCTTTGTTATACATAACATAAATGACTCTAGACAAAAATGTCCTTTGTTTTATTTTATTTTATTTTATCTCTCCATTAATTTAAATAAAATACAATTACTATTAGATCAAAATATGCTTCCTAATTTGACACTTAATTTTATTTAATTTATTTATTTATTTATTTTTTAAAATAATAAATCTTGCCTTTAAATTGAAGACTTTCACCATAAATCTATTTTAGGTTTTAAAATTAATTACAAGACCCTCCAAATATTTAATTTGCACTTTAAGATTCACCATTAAAATATTTGAGATTGTAATATTATTATTATTATTATTTAATTATTTACTTAATTTTTATATTTAGATTCTCACACCGGGACCTTACATTAAGGCATACTCCTATTCAATCAGGGTTCACCATAAACATGCATAATACAAAAATACACAACCAAGACAACAAGATAGAAGAGGTGGCGGAGGAGAAAGTAAGGGTTTAAAAGAGTTCTTACAATATTGCACAAGCTCTCTTATTTTCTTTTTCTCTCTCTTCTTCCTTCCATTCTCTTTTCTTGTTCTTGTTCTTGTTCTTGTTCTTTTTCTTTTTCTTTTTTCTTTTCTCTTTTCCTCCCTCTATATGGCTAGCTATACAAAGAAATGGGAGAAATCCACTTATATTTATAGAAAAAAGTGATGGAAGGTCCTAAATGCCATTGGTTGAAATTGGATGGAACAAATTTGAACTTATTGGAATGAAATGGGATAGAGATGGACTATGAAGTTAATCAAGGTTTAGGGATTTAAACTTACTTTGGTTGGAAGGAAACTAGATTCATTGAAGGGTGCAAAACATATTCCCATAAATAGGGGGATTGGGAAGACCTTTGGAAATTTTCTTTTTCTTTTGTTTTTTCCTTGGCCACCAAGACGACAAGTTCACCATGTGCAATATATATATATATATATATATAACAATCAGTACAAGACAAATAATAAAATAAAGAAGAAGAAAAAATTGCAATCAATAAGAATTAAATTAAAACCTGGGCTTTTAAATAAAATAAATTCAAATGTAAGAGACTATTTTTAAATTATGAAATAGTAAACAAGTATTATTCATTTATAATTAAAAGAATGTATAAAAAAAAATATTCAGGTCCCATAAGATTAAATTGTAAAGTTTGGCAAAATCGGGTGCTAAAATCAAATAAATAGAAACTTAGTTCCTTTTGTTTGTTTTTTTTCTTCAGTGCTGTTTTGCTTTGTATAATTTGTTAGGGCCTGGCGATGCCCTTTTATTCTTGTATAGTTCTTTTGTTTTATTTTGTGACTTAATTCAAACCCCATCCGAATAGTTATTTGAATGGTTGAACTTATGTTAAAGTCAAATCTGAACTTTAGAGAATTTGTGGGGATCGGAAAATCCACCACATGTTTCATTTCGATAATTTAAATCATTCATTTTGTATGACCTTTCGTGTATATCATTTATGAAAAAAATTAAGTCGAACCGATAGTAATAACTGTGGGGACATATTTTTTGGGTAGTGCGCGTGGCTGAGGTTGTTAGCTGAGGTGCCACGTGGGCAAACCATGGTACCGAGATATGGTGCAGTAATATCGGGATCCGAGATATTCAGATAGAGGACAAGAGTCCTAGATCCTAGATGACATCAAGCTACTTATTTGGATAGAGACAGGACTCTTTAAAAAGTTCTTTTTAATTTGAATAGTATGAGTTCTGATAGATACTATCCTTGTAAATGATAGAGTCCTATGAAATAAGACTTGTAGGAGAAGTTGGACACTAATGATTTTATTTGAGATTCTTTGATTTGTGCATTGAGAACTTGTTTGATATCTTTGAGAGATAAGTTGACTGACTTGATTGTCAGAGTGCCCACGGGTGGACGAGCCACCGCAGTATTTCTTATCTTCTTGTGCGCAGGTGCTGGCTTAATCTATTCTGCCTTAAGTTCCATGTTTGGTTGTGAGGTCAAAAATCAACACTCATAATAACCATTTTATTTTATTGTACTTGTCTTAAAAAAATTGATAATTAATTTTTAAAAACATATCGTCTATTTTTTTTTAAAGACAAGCACGACAAAATAAAAATGTTATGATTATTAAATTAATTTAATTTTTTTATGGATGATTTACACTGAGATCCCTACTAAATGAATTGTTTTGATTATCAAAACAGAACTTGTGATAAATTCTATGACCCTAACCCTTACCGAAAAGTGGTGGCCCATCACCCGCCATAGTGGTGGCAGTATGTAAGTGGAGGGAGAGTAGACAATACAGTGATTTTTTTTTTTAAAACATATTTTGAATTTAAAAGCAGTCGTCTAAAGGTACCTATGTTTGAAATACTTAATAAATAAGTATTTATATTTTGTTAATGTGTCCTCTCAAGGTAAATATTAAGATTTTTGAAAAGGTTGCATATTAATATGAAAATGGGTGCATTAAAAAATATATAATATTTTTTTAGTTTTCTTAACATACTCGCATTTAATTTGTGCAATGTACGTGTTATTTTTTTTAAAAAAAAATATTTGATGGTACAATAAGAATAATTTTAATTTTAATTTAAAATTAAAATTAAAATTAAAGTATGATTTTAATTATTTATTTTGATAATATTAGTACTATCGTTCTATAAAATTGTTACATGAATAATTTTATATATTAATTTTAGTTAAATTATTTGTGTATTTTGATAATTTTAGTTCTATCGTATTATAAAAGTGTAATTATCATATAATAATTCTGTATGATATATATTAAATTATAAAATAGTAAAATAAATACCTATTTTGATATTAAAAATAATAGTTAAATTAGAAGAAGAATTAGTAACATAAAATTAAAGTAATTCTAACTATTTAATTTTCTTTTATATTCATTTGGAAAATAAAAATATGTAGAAATAAAATTTATATAAAATTAATTAAAAAATTAAATACAAATATGTTGTAGTTGGATCATCATATAATGATTTTATATGATATATATATATATATATATGTATATATTAAATTATAAGATTGTAAAATAAATACTCTTAATTAAATTAAAATATCAACTATATAAACGAAATTCAATAATGACTAACAAACAATCACATAATAACATCTAAACCAAAAATAAATAAATAAATAAATAAATAAATAATAATAATTTAACGGAAACATTAAAATGATAGATACATCTCAGTGTGTGAAGTGATTAATCATCTGTAACTATTCAACAATTGAAAAAATAACTCAAACAGTAAATCCAAAATTTAGAGGTTCCTCAAGAGTATTATTGTTATGTAGGTTTTTTTCTCCGGTTAGTTGTAATTATATACAATAATGTAGGAAATGAAGTATAATTTCACATATAGAATCACTATTAAATTTGAACGACAAATCTACAATATAAAATAACATAGAATTGATATTGGGTATAGAATAATGCATGGAAAAAAAAGGAGGCAGTTTAGTATTAAAAAAAAATCTAAAATCCTTGAAAGAATTAAGAAGAAAAACGTGAAACACAAAATTGGTATTGAATTATGAATTATCTCAATTTATGATGAAAACTATATGGAAAATAAATATTTGTCAAATAGAGTCTATATAAATGTCACGATCCACACCCGCCCCTATAGGTTTAGCATCGCAATCGGCCAGTAATCCGTGATTACCAAAGGCCTGTTTAACAGTAATGACAGTGATACAGAGTAAGGGGCTGGCGGAAGCCAAACAGTAATAAAAAATATCCAATAAGCTGTGAAGATCTGAATACAAAAAGAGTTTTATGAACAAGCCACATTCATAACCAAAACATATGTACACAACCATCCAGATTAGGGACCCAGTCCCTTTACCATAACTGTACAGTCAGAAGTCTTAAACATTTATACATAACGGAGACAAAATGGTGAATCTAAAACACTTGAAACCTCGAAGTGAGGCACAACGGTTGGCTTGACAAACGAGAGCTTAATTTGACGCTCCTAGCTTTGGTCTGGTGCCTGGACACCTACATATAAATATAAACAGTGAACTAAAGCCCAGTGAATAACAAATGCGTAAAGGGGTTAAGAATGAATGTCCTTTCAGTAATTAAAGCAGTCAATTGCATCTGTAGATCATTTATTCAATCAGTGGCTCATAATACACGCCATACAATCATTTAGAAACCATAGTGGTCATATGTAGTACATCCAATAGCAAAACAGTACAGTTGGCCTGTTTGGTAGGGCTTATTTCCAGCTTATTTCAGCTTTTAGCTTAATTTAAGCTATTTTGATGTATCTGGTTCAGCTTAACAATACAGTTTATAGCTTTTTGTAAGTCAAAAATCAACTTATTCTTTGAGTGGGGGAAGAGAAGCTTAATTTATAAGTCAAAAATCAGCTTATATTTACAGTTATAAGCTATAAGTTATAATCACTTTCCCACAACTCTACCAAACGGGGCCAGTAGGTCTTAATAGACCAAACAGTCAATTGATGGCTATCAAACAGTAAACAGTAGTAGTTCCAAACATTGGAATTGACAGAGATCTCTATAACAGTAGCAGTAATAGTAACAGCTACAGTAACAGTAAGTTGCTATGGATGCCACGAGTACAGTTTACAAATAGGACAAACATTCATTCAGTAAACGATATCATTTCGGAAAACAGTATAATCAATCGTTCGGAAAATAATTATAATTGAATATATCTTTACAACATTGTTACTCAAAGAGTACTGGGCTATAGGCAAGCTAGTCAACGTCCTCGGGTGCTAACTCTACACAGTTACAGAATGAACACACACTAAGTTACACACTTGGGATTAATAACCTAGCCCCTTAACTTGACTTGGTGTGGTTCTTCATCAATATCCTCATTAAGATGCCTTAAACATGGCCTAAGAATGCCTAGGATGGAAAGAGGATGCAAAGATGTACTTTAAAACACTTTTCAAAATTTACTGAAAATAGGGGTCTCGCTCGAGCGTGGCTTTCTTCACTCGAGCGAGCTTACCAAAACAGAGGGGTCACTCGAGCGTAGACTTCCTTGCTCGAGCGGTCTGTAAAAATGTAAAATGTACTGGTTGCTGAAATTCTCCGCCCGATGCTCGCTCGAGCGTGAGACACAATCCTTCGCTCGAGCGTAGGTCTCATCGCTCGAGCGTGCGTCTGCGTCCACAAAAACCTGAGAGCTTGCAATCTATGCTCGAGCCAGCATTTCGTCGCTCGAGCGGAATTCAAAAAATGAAGGTGCTCACTCGAGCGTGGAATCCTTCGCTCGAGCGAGGAAGCCAAAATTTGGATTTTCCAGATTTGCCTCCAAAGCTCAAACCAAGAATTAAACTCATCAAAACTCAACCTTTTGGGGCCAATTTTTTGAAAAACACTTGGAAACACATACTACAACATATTTTGAAGATCATTTTACAAAATCAAAGCCTAAAAGTAAGCCAATTAAACCCCAATTTCAAAGAAACTTGAAGAATAATGCAATGACATGACATGCATGAGTTCTCATGAACTCCAATGCTCCAAAACATGATCAAATGCAAGATTGAGCTTTAAAACATGGTGAATTCATGGACCTCAATTAAAACATAAACATGCATGTAAGAATTTCATGAAAAATAACTTCAAACTCTATGATATGGACATGCATGCATGAAATCATTCTCAAAACAACACTTTAAGCCAATTCCCAACTCTAATCAGTAATTCTCCATGAACCATGCATGTAACAACTCAAATTCATGATTAAGAGGATGAATTTCCTACCTTTAGTCTTGAACTCCAAGTATGTTAGCTCAATTTTGCAATCTTCTTCAATTCCTCTAATTTTCCAAACCAAATTTCTTGTTGAATCAATTTTCTCCTACTCTCCCTCTCTCTCTCGGTTTTGATCTCCTAATGGATGAAGATGATGCATCAAAAATGATATGAATTACACCCCAACCAATGCCTCTAAAGTGGCCCACTAATGGCAAACATGTAATAAATTCAAACTAATATACTTTAACATTATTTAATCTAATTAATCATTCCAAATCAAATTTTAATTAAACCTACCATAAAATCATATAAATTCTAATTAGCACATAACACTAATCAATTTTCGATTCGGTCGCCGATAAGGCCTTCTATTCGCAATTCAGAATTAAAACATGAACAGATCATTAAATGACAAACAGATAGAAATACAACTAAAGCAGCTCACACAACAATTTAGGATTTCATCCTAATCAATTATTTATCATGCTCAATCACAGTTTAACACTAATCAGAGGTGAGGGTTGCCACAATAAAATACGTAAAGTTAGTATAATTTAAGTTCGGTTTGGATTTGTGTAGAATTCTATATGTAATTATGAAAATACATGCAGACGTGACTCTCTTAGAAAAAAGTAAGTCTTTATAATTTGCCACCTAAGCATGAAAAAAAACACAATTTTTAATAATAATATATATATATATATATAATGATGCCCTAAGGGTACACGTTATAACAAGACCCATAAATAAATAATCTTATAATGTAAAATGTGTGGATCAAATTTATTTTAAATTATTCACCCAAAAAATTTTTTTTTAAGTGGAACATACAACACATCAAAAATAAATAAAAGGTATGTACATTCAAAATATGTACATTTTTTTTTTTTGTAGCACTTTGAGTTTTTCTTCATTGCTCGAACGATAAATTGGTCGCTCGAGTGGTCTTTCGAGTCTTCCAGTACTTTTACAGGTTTGTGATTCTGAGAGTTGTTAATCTTCGCTCGAGCTCAGGTTTGGTCGCTCGAGCGGTCTGCCTTGTGTGGTTTGAACTTTTGGGAGGTGTCATTGTTCGCTCGAGTGGTACCACTTGTTGTGTCTAGTCACTCTAGCGGTGTTTTGTTCGCTCGAGAAGTCTATCTGTTTTTAGCAGCTATAAAAGCCACTTTTAGGCACATGTGGATCACTTTTCTCTCTCCATTCTCTCTCATTCCGCCATTTTTGAGCTTCCAAGCTCTTCCTGCTTGGTTTTCATCTACCTCTACCCATCTTTGACCCATAATCCATTAGACCAAAATGTAGAGGGTTGCGAGGGTTTTATTTTAATCAGAGCGGATTGTGTTTTCGTCACCGTGGGTTTTTCAACTTTCTCCTCGTCGCTTCAAGAGGTAGGAATTTCTTTATTCCTCTTTAATGCCTCGTCTATAGATAAACATGTGGTAGATTTTATTGCATAAAAATCTTGTCCATTATGGACTTCTTTGAAAATCATAAAAGGGGACCTACGGTTTGAATGTTTGGAGTAGAAATTGGGAAATTGATTGTTATTTGGGTTAATTGAAGGGTAGTTTAACTTGTTCATGTTGAAAATGAGAAAAAGCCTTAATTTCATATTTGACCTAATGAATTAAAAAGGGGTAAAATTGAGTAATGTTTGTGTTTTGATAATTTGAGTTGTGTTATTGTGTTGCCAACATAAAGGGAGAATTAATTTTAGTATTGGAACTTATTCGAATAATCATATTGAGTTAAGCTGGGTTATGGCTTGGAATTCATGAATGAGGTTTTATTAAAATGTGGAAATTGATTTTTGGAAAGAAAAGGATTTGGGCATGTAAATTTGGAAAATGAAAGAGTTGGTTTTGAAAAAAAAAAAAAAAACAAAAAAGAAAAAAAAAAAAAACTATAACATTTTGTAAATTCAGGCATGAACTTGAGATTAGGTTTTGAAACCGTTGAATATTGTTATTATTATCATCGTTGTTAGACTTAAGGTCAAGTAAGTATCGGATTATTGTATTACGTATGTTTATATATTTTGCTTAGAGATTTTGTCCTTGGTCATCGATGGAGGATGACATTGTGATGTTGAATAGATTTTATTTATGTAGTACACTCGGGTTATTTATATTTGTGAGTTACGTGGTGGTTGGAAATGTGCATGCGCTGAGAATAAAGGATACCATTACCTTCTAGCTAGCGCCTGGGGAATTGGTTGCGCTAAGAATGTGGGGTGCCACTACCTTCCAGCTAGCGCCTGGAGAACTTGGCAAAGGTACTATTACCTTCCAGCTAGTGACTGGTAAATTGGCGTGAATATTGGAAAGCTGTATCCTTGGCTTACCGTGCTTGAGGCGAGCAGAGCATTGTTGGGTTTCTTGTTATTATCTCAGTTCTCTTTATGTGTTTCATGCATAATGATGATTATTTTGTAGAGGATGTCACTTGTCTTATATGGTTATGTGAGGAGTATTTTATATGTATTGTCTTCATGTTCGTTTGGGATATTTCTACTCGAAAATTGTAATTTGAAATTGGGTGTGAATTCAGCAATTGGGAAAAGTAATTGGATTTCGTGGGTTTGTTTTCAAATACTTATTATCGTCTGGAAAATGTAAAATAAAGAGGTAACAAGAAGAAAGAAAAGTGAGCGATTTTGTGATTGTTGGATAAATTAAATGATTTTGAGAAAAGTACCTATGTAAGTATATCTTTATGTATAAACCGGAACTTATGTATATGGCATGACTTAAAGCATTCATGATCATAGCTATTTGTATGTTGTTATTAGTTAGGATCATGTTGGAATCCCTATTGGACTTTATATTCATTCCATATTGCTAATCCTTTTTTAGGTGAATATCGAGAGGTGGTTTAAGATCAAAGATCTTCATTTTTGTTGGCTATGGGCCCTTTTAATTGCTGGTTGAATGCCATTGTTGTAAAAAGGGTTGAACCCTTTCTCTTTTATGTAATGATATAAGCCTGCAGGCAATTTGCTGTAATTATGTCACATGTTGCATTATTCAGTATACGATTGAGAGAATCATCATTTGCTTATATTTACTAAGATACTGGACTTATGTCTGCTATCTCTGAGATTATTTATAATAATGATTTGGTAATGTTATTTGAGTAATTAAAAAGTGTGGTGTGATAACTTAGTATAAGAGCTAGCCAGGTTTGAATACTTTGGGCTCGTGGGGAGTGGTTTTTATCGCATCGGGTTTGCCATGCTTGGTGAGGACGTTGCATGTAGTTAGGGTAAGTGTTAGGATATATGTGATGCATTTATATGAACATGGGATTAAGTTTCTTGGATAGTACTTGTAGTTGGTGAACTTGCTTTGAGGTCTTATCGGAAACACGCTTGATCAACGTGGTTTTTGATGAGAATTCCTTGAGAGTTCCAAGACAAGTAGTTATTCTTGTGGACTTGATTCAATTATGTGACTAAGTGTTTAATTGTTTATATGTAGTAGAACTCTATGTGTAGGGGTTAGTGTGTCTTGTAGCCTAGAGGTAGTGAATGTGTGTGCCTCGGGAAAGGGCTATGGTGTTGTGCACTAAGTTGGTCTTATTTTGATTTCATAGGATGTTTACACAAGGGAATAGAGGACGAGTTGGGAATATGAGTGCCCGTAAGGGCATAGCGGTTCCTTTAGCACCTACTGTTGCAGCATTGGCTGTTGGCGCGGAAGTTGCACACGAGATTGTGACAGCGGTGCAGGATGTACTAGCTCATAATGAGGGTGGCAACAGGCGTTCCCTCAAGCTTATTAAGGAGTTTCTTCATTCGAATCCACCGGAGTTTGTGGGGGAGGCTAAACCGTTGAAAGCAGAATATTGGTTGGAGTAAGTTACCAAGACTCTTGATATTGATGATGAAGAGTTGAGGATTTCTTTGGCAAGTTTCCTGTTGAAGAGTGATGCAAGGTATTGGTGGAAATTTGCTAAGAACACCGTAGGTAACACGTAGGTTATTTTTACCGAGTACTTCCCTCCTTCTGGTTGGGAAAGGCTGAGGGAATAGTTTGTTGGCTTGCGCCAGGATGCTACTCCTTTGGCACAGTTTGAGATGCAATTTACTAGTTTGTCGAGGTTTGCTCTAGAGTTGGTGGCAACAGAGGAGCGTTATGAGGTTAAGAGGTGATTGTGTAATGATATCTAGGAGAAGGTAGCTGGATCTCTGTGGAAGAATTACTATGCTGTAGTTGAGGCAGTGGCCCAAGTGGAGGCCATGGTTATGATTTGTTGCATTGATAACGCAGTTGTTGTTTTAATAAAGATTGTTATATAAATGTGGCATATGTGTTTGTTGTGGCATCATGGTAAGAGTAATGAACGTTATGAGATGACGAATTGTAGAGCTTGAATTGGAAAGTGAATTTTTCCTGGAGTTATAAACTCAGATGGCCTTGTTTAATGGAAATGTTGTGGTGTTAATCTAAATTGTAATGATGAATTTCACTGTATAGTCCTGTGCAACTAACTTGTGGATGATTATGTATTTCGATTTACATCTTTGATTTTGGAGAGTGTTTATAAAACTTTTGAGTTTTGCTCGAGAAGTAGAAGAATGCATTTTGACTTTTGATTGGTGTGAGTCTTGGTGCTTATGAGAAATGTTTCATATTCAAAAGGATGATTTTCAAATAATCGAGAAAATGATGGAACTTTTTTTTTTTAAGTTCTATTGTCATTTATTTTACCTAGAATGATGGATGTTGTAGAGTGACTTAGCTTGAATTGCTAATTTTGGGGTTGGTTGTTGGTTTGAGGAGTGCCTCGATGTTAGTGAGGTTTGTATACCGGGGTGTTGTCTCTAACTTTTCCTGTTGCGAGCTTTCTTGTTCCTATCCGAGTTTACCGAGACTTTTGTTGTGGGGGTTTTACCCATATTCTAGTGTTGAGCACTCGGAGGCGTTAGACGTGTTGTGGTGCTTGTCGCGTGGTTGATACTTCTAGTATGCGTGTGGTTATTGTTTCTGTTATGTCTTGTAAGCCCAATGAATTGTATGGGTCGATGAGGCATTTAAGTTTTGCTCCATGAGTTTCTTTGTTCGGGTGTCTTTGGGGCCCTAAAAGGTGATCCAAGAATCTATCCTAAGTATGGATCCAATCGTTAGTGGCTGGTTGTGCTTGTAGTTGTGATCAAGTTGCCTTTGTTTAGCCTTATCTTTAATTTTGGGGACGAAATTTCCTAAGGTGGGGAGGTTGTAGCACTCTGAGTTTTTGTTCATCGCTTAAGCGATAGATTGGTTGCTCGAGCGGTCTTTCGAGTCTTCTAGTACTTTTACAGGTCTGTGATTCTGAGAGTTGTTGATCTTCGCTTGAGCTCAGGTTTGGTCGCTCGAACGGTCACTTTGTTCACTCGAGTGATGCCACTTGTTCTGTCTGCTCGCTCGAGCGGTGTTTTGTTCGCTTGAGCGGTCTGTCCATTTTCAGCAGCTATAAAAGCCACTTTTAGTCACATCTGGATCACTTTTCTCTTTCCATTCTCTTTCATTCTTCCATTTTTGAGCTTTCAATCTCTTTCTACTTGGTTTTCATGTACATCTACCCATCTTTGACCTATAGTCCATTAGACCAAAACGTAGAGGATCACGAGGGCTTCATTTTAATCTGAGCTAATTGTGTTTTCATTACCGTGGCTTTTTCAGCTTTCTCCTTGTCGCTTGAAGACGTAGGGATTTCTTTGTTCCTCTTCAATACCTATAGATAGACATGTGGTAGATTTTATTGCATAAAAATCATGTCCAGTATGGACTTCTTTGAAAATCATAAAAGGGGATCTAGGGTTTGAATGTTTGCAGTAGAAATCGGGAAATTGATTGTTGTTTGGGTTAATTGGAGAGTAGCTTAACTTGTTCATGTTGAAAATGAGAAAAAGCCTTAATTTCATACTTGACCTAATGAATTAAAAAGGGATAAAATTGACTAATGTTTGTGTTTTGATAATTTGAGTTGTGTTATTGTGTTGTAAACATAAAGGAAGAATTAATTTTAGTATTGGAACTTATTCGAATAATCATATTAAGCTAAGTTGGGTTATGGCTTGGAATTCTTGAATGAGGTTTTGTTGAAATGTTGAAATTGGTTTTTGGAAAGAAAAGGATTTGGGCATGTAAATTTGGAAAATAAAAGAGTTGGTTTTGAAGGGAAAAAAAAAAAGAAGGAAAACAAAGAAAGAAACTATGATGTATTGTAAATTCAGACATGAACTTGAGGTTAGGTTTTGAAATCGTTGAATATTGTTATTATTATCATTGTTGTTGGACTTAAGGTCAAGTAAGTATCGGATTATTGTATTACGTGTGTTTATATATTTTGCTTAGAGGTTTTGTCCTTCTTCATCGGTGGAGGATGACATTGTGATGTTAAATAGATTTTGTGTATGTAGTACACTCGGTGTCATGCCCCAAACTCGCCCCTAAAAGTTTGGGCATGACCTATTCAGAATCGGACGCTTAACCTGATATACAAAATATATGGGACTTGAATAGAAGCATTTAACAATATAAATTAAAATAAATAAAAGAACTACATCCATTGAGCGACCACTATCATGCCAGGATCACAAACAGAACATAAGGTAGATAAACACATAGTGACGTGCATCAGAGAATTTAGCTATGTACATATATATATATATATATATATAGATACAGACCCAGCCCTCAAGATTGGGCGTAACAAAACATGGAAAGGTAAAGGGATTATATACTCTTTAACCTTAGACAGACAATCAGGGTGCAAAACCAAAAGCTTAGCAAAACCCCCTAAAATGATCTGCTTTCATTTAAGTGCCTGGACACTCTGAGGATAACAAAAGAGGAACGGATGCCATGGGTTAAAACTGACCTCCGGGTGGAGTGCCTACAGAAACAGACATAACACAAAGTGAGTCAAGCTCAGTGAATAGTAGTACGTAAACAATTTAATGATTAACTTGAATTACAATGTACATATATAAGTGCAGAGAACATATAGTTAACTTTATCTTGTAATTATTTCCAAAATGGCCTTAGGCCTAAACTTTAAACAGAATGGCTTCAAG
This sequence comes from Camellia sinensis, assembly GCF_055761805.1. Taxonomy (NCBI): domain Eukaryota; kingdom Viridiplantae; phylum Streptophyta; class Magnoliopsida; order Ericales; family Theaceae; genus Camellia; species Camellia sinensis. Next base: position 50,653,018 of record NC_138966.1, read on the forward strand.
CCTTTGGACAGAGTGGCCTTAAGCCCTTAAACAGAATGGCATAAAGCCCTTAAACTGAATGGCATAAAGCCCTTTTTCATGTATGTATGGACTCAAGAGATGGCTCGTACGGATTCTAAAGGTGACTCGCACTATAGCACTTAGTTCAGTACAGCACTTTGTTCCATACCAGAAATACAGATTGGCCTCTGGCCTAACAAATCATACAGAATGGCCATAGGCCCAGATTGGCTTTAAGCCCAGTTCATATATGTATGGACTCAAGAGGTGGCTCATACGAATTCTAGAGGTGACTCGCATTGCAGCACTTAGTTCCGTACATCACTTTGTTCCATACCAGAAAATATTAGGTCTTCAAGACCGAACAATTCATATCATGTCACAGTATGAATGGAATGAATAAACAGAACGGAATAACCTCATGGTTTATTGCAAGTTAACATAATCGTCTTACGTATATCAGAACATTAACAATATTCATTGACATAAGACACATATATTATTAGTCTCAGAGTTATACAGAGGCACACAGATTCTTCCAATCATTCACATGAGTTAACATAGCTAGTTTGCGTTTAACAGAGTGTTAATGATAATTATTAACAAATGGAACAACTTTAGAGATACATAAATACCATAATTCCATGACGCACATACATTCCATTTGCTTGTCACGAATCAATACTGCTAACTCGTAGATAACAGAATGTTAACATTAACTATCAACAGTAAACAACATATGACTCAATGATGCGTTTAGATTTCCTCATGGTTCATTGTCAATCGACATACTTGTCTTGCAATTAGCAAAACGTTAATATTAACGATAGTCCGAAGGTAAAGGTACCATTACATTAATAAGTCAGAACAATTCGCACCATAACATGAGGCACGTAACAATGTTATTGATACTTTTTTTCTATTAACCAACTTCACAGTGTTAATGGTTTGTATGCAATTCTTATACGGAATCATAGGTAATTTACAAGTTGGTACATTAACGACAATCATTAACCTTAACCAGAATAGAGAGTAGGTTCAGAGTCATACTGATGTATGCCAAAATCTTTCAATGTTCACACCGATTCCCAATCAACATCAGGGTAACATAACTACTTGTGAAGAACAGAGCGTTAATAAAAAGAATCATTAACGGTTACTCACAGTGCTTTAGCGGAGTGCTTGCCCCTCCCGGATTATGACCTACACACATGCATAACTTATTCATTAGTTCTTTTTTTCTTTATTCATTCATTTCCTACTTCATTTTACTTCGAACGAATTTATAGGCATCTTAGGGACATCAAACGCATATTTCAAAAATACCAGAGGGTTAAGCACGCAAAACGGAGCGAACAAAATTTTACAACTTGGGCCGCACGTGCGGCTGTGAGCCCCGCACGTACGGCAAGGCTTCCCGCACGTGCGGCAGTGATCCCCGCACGTGCAGCGATTCTGGGCAAATTGCAATTCGAAAATCCAGCAAAACCCAATTTTTGATACACTTTTTCAAGGCTCAAAATAGGTTCTTTAATTGGTAGAATATGGGTCAAAAATCATGTACAAGATTCACAAACACACAACAATCTAACTATGATTCAACTCTTTAATTCCTAACTTATAACAAAATTCAATTACATAATATTCCCAACTTCCTCACACACATGCAACCATTTGTTCAAATATAAGAATTCCACCACAACTCCAACCCACACCACATCAAGAAATTCTTACTTTAAAGCAAGGAAAGAAAGTGAAATTAGATGGGTTAGACTTACCTTAAGCTTAATACTCTTGAATTCCTCTTAATTTCCCACTCTTAGATCTTGAGGACTTTCACCTCTTTTCTTCAAACCCTTTTCCTCTCTAATTTTCCTTCCAGGAGATATTTTGTAAGGTTCTAAGTTCCTTATTCAAAGAGGCACATATATATAATATAAAAGAAAAAGTTGAATAGGACAAAAATTAATCAATTTAATCGTTCCAAACCAAATTTCTGCAAAAATGCTTATTATTACATAAAAATTATGCTGATTCCAAATATAAGGTCAATTTCAGATTATTAAACTCCTAAGGCTTTCAATTCCTTATCCAAACATTTTAAGTGTGACAGATATGTTTTCTTATTAAACAGATATGAATCTGTAATCATAAGGTTCACGTAATTACACTTAATTCCACATGGAATTTCACAATAAGCATTTAAATGTGCAGAATAAAGGATTGAAAATATATCAGAGAACATGTACGAGGGTTGGGTTATTACACTCAGGTTATTTATATTTGTGAGTTACGTGGTGGTTGGAAATGTGCATGTGCTGAAAATAAGGGGTACCATTACTTTCCAGCTAGCGCTTGGAGAATTGGCTATGCTGAGAATGTGGGGTGCCAGTGCTTTCCAGCTAGCGCCTGGAGAACTTGGCAGAGGTAACATTACCTTCCAGCTGGTGACTGGTAAATTGGCGTGAGTATTAGAAAGGTGTATCATTAGCTTACCGTGCTTGAGGCAGGTAGAGTGTTGTTGGATTTTTCATTATTATCTCAGTTCTCTTTATGTGTTTCATGCATAGTGATGATTATTTTGTGAAGGATGTCACTTGTCTTATATAGTTATGTGAGGAATATTTTATATGTATCGTTTTCATGTTCATTTGGGATACTTCTATTCAGAAATTATAATATGGAATTGGCTGTGAGTTTAGTAATTAGGACAAGTAATTGGATTTTGTGGGTTTGTTTTCAAATACCTATTATCGTTTGGAAAATGTAAAATAAAGAGGTAATAAGAAGAAAGAAAAGCGAACGGTTTTGTGATTGTTGGATAAATTGAATGATTTTGAAAAATGTACCTATGTAAGTATATCTTTATGTATAAACCGGCACTTATGTATATGGTATGACTTAAAACATTGTTAATCCTTTTTCAGGTAAATATCGAGAGGTAGTTCAAGATCAAGGATCTTCATTTTTGTTGGCCACGGGGCCTTTTAATTTCTGGTTGAATGTCGTTGTTGTAAAAAGGGTTTAACCCTTTCTCTTTTATGTAATGATATAAGCCTGCAGGCAATTTACTGTAATTATGTCACATGTTGCATTATTCAGTATATGATTGAGAGAGTCTTCATTTGCTTATATTTACTAAGATATTGGACTTCTTTCTGTTATCTCTAAGATTGTTTATAATAATGATTTGGTAATGTTATCCGAATAATTAAAAAGTAGGGTGTGACATTTTTAATGTATTATTTCTAGGTGGCATTTTGGTCACAAAAAAATAAAATAAAATAAAATGGTCGAGTCCTGGTGAGAAAACAGTCAAGAACTTTCATTTACGTTGTATTTAGTTAGGAGATTTGAAAAGAGATTTGGAAAGAGAAAATGAAAAAATATATGAAACGTGAATAAAATATATCTACATTTCATTTAATTTTATACATCTTTTTCCTTTCTCTTTCTAAATCTTTTCTTAAATTCTCTAACTAAGCACACCATTACGGTGACAAGCATTCATGTCCGACTTAATTTGTCTTCCTATCATATGTCATGGAAGAAATTGGGTCACCATCATTTAATTAAACTGGGAAACAATTGAGGATGAGTGCAACTACCACCATCATAATCTCCTTGTGAATTTTCTCCTCCTACAACTACTCACCATAATGTAGATACCAATTCTCAAATAACATAAAACATGTGCAATTTTGAAGCTAGCCAATTACTAGTATAGAAGGTGGCAATTAATATGAAATGTAGAACAGCAACAATAGCAACCTTAGCCCCTCTTTTTTTTTTTTCTCTTTTTTTTTTTTTTTGGGGGGGGGGGGGGGGGGGGGGTTTGTTTGAAATACTGTTTTCCTACACTAGGCCATCCCTGTAAGTGGATCAGAATTGCAATCCTCCATTATAACAGCATCTTTAATCTCTTGTATCATCTTCAATACCTGCCACATTGTGGGTCTTTGCTCTGGTGACATTGCACTACAAGCTATAGACACCTCAAGAAGCATTCCCAACCGGCTGTCTTCCCCTCCATCGTCTTCCCTGCTGGACCTGACCCAATTGATCAAGTCACTAGGCGTTAGATACGGATGTTGTGATGGAGGCTTGCCAGTTAGAAGCTCAAGTAAAAGAACTCCAAATGAGTAGATGTCTGACTTGACTGTGGCTTGGTGATTTGACTTTCGCAACTCTGGAGCTCTGTAACAGCCTATATTGATGTCATCGTCGCCATCAGAGGGAAAGGAACTAGCAAGGGCAGCGAGGCAGTAGTCAGCTAGGCAAGCCTCGAAGTCAGAGCCAAGGAGGACGTTGGAGGACTTGAGATTGCCGTGGACAAGGCGCCATGCTTGGTGGATGTAGGAGAGACCTTGTGCTACGTCCTCTGCAATTTTCAAGCATGACGTCCAGTGCAGTGGCTTTGCTCTCGTTGATTTTGAACCTGCTCACAGATGCAACCTTAGACTGAATACTAACCAATCTCAAAGTGAAGAAAAATAACAATTTATATATATGCACATTCATTACCTCTTTTACCGTTTAAACAATTGTCAATAATCTTGATATTGTAAATCCTAGTCCATTGTAAATGTGCATTGAAATATGTTAAAAATAATCAATAGAAATGTTTAAAAGATTATTTTTAGATTCTAGCTGCTTCTTTTTCCTCTTCCTTTTTCTTTTTCAACATTTTTCAACCTGTGTTCACAGTCCATTGACCTATCATTACCATGACCCATCACACACTCATTCTTCATTATGATCCCATGCTTTTTTTATGTTTAATTTTTAAGAGATTTTTTTTACATTATATTTTTTGATATTTAGCTATTCTCATCTGTAAATCACTAAACAAATTTTGTATATTTTAAGTTCGGTTTCGTCTCTAGTATGGTTACAGTTCATCCAGGGATCCCATAATCACTGAGCTAAAATGATTCACTTTTTTTATTTATTAGACATAGCCAACGATTCTCCATCATCAAATCTGTCTCCGTGTTCCAATATACTTTCAAAAATTGAATTATCATGTGTAATTCTCAAGACATGATATAAATAATTAAACATATATTAAGATAGAATCATGAAAGAATTTAAAGACAGAATTCATACCACTAGACACAAATAACTACTACATCCCACTTGCATTTAAAACAAGGGACCAACATGTATATCGTTCCCCAAAAAATCTAACCTGAAGGGGTTTTAAAATACCCAAGTGAGATTAGATGTATCTAATCGTACTCATAATTAATGAATTCCAATCACATCTTAGTAGTGTGATTTCATGTGATTTGTCACTATAATTTGAAGATCCGAAATTATTGTGACTGTGACACTTGACCATATGGCATCAAGTAATTCTTCTCCATTTATCACTAATCACATTCTTCTCCTCTGCTATAGATCTCGACTTCTCTGGTCAGCCATCCTTTGGTGAGTGTTCAATGTGTTTGCTGCCCTGTTTTGATTTCATCTCTCCTGCAGGTGGTTAAACTAATTCATGGGTTTCAAAAAAGTGGTTTGGAAAGGCATGTTTGCTAGTGTGTGCTGGAATCTATGGCATACAAGGAACGATGCAATTTTCAATCAACATCAAGTTTGCTGGACACAAACGGTTGAAGAAATTAAAGTGCAGATGTCCCATTGGTATAAGTCAAATTCGAGCTTTATTGGGTTCTCTATTGATGACTTTCTGCTTCACATACAGGAGGTGAGGAATTGAAAGTCAAAGAAATTGTTTGTTGATGCAGTGTGCTTATCTCTTTTTGGAGTAGTTTTTCACTCAGATTTTGTTGTGTACAAGCTTTATTTGGTTTGTTGGTATAAGTCAATTGTTTGTTGTGTACAAGCTTTATTTGTTCTTTTTCAACGATGATCCAATCTCGCCCTTTATTTTTATTGATGTATATATATATAATTTGTCATCATTTTCTCATCAATAAAATCTTTTCTTTTTGATGATCAGAAAAAAATTTAAAAATTTTGAAAGTAAATAAAAAATTGTAAGGCTGTGCATAGATTAATTCGGTGGGTTTGAGAGTTTTTTCTAACTGAACCACCATTGCCAAGTCAGGGTCTTTGCCACCCACGACCGAACCATTGTACCTTAAAACTGGCTGTGCAGTTGAATTTTTTGGCAACTTCACATTGACGTGTTGGGCACTAGAATTACCAAAACAAACAAATTTCAACAAACCAATTATCAAAAGACACAAATTTTAGCAATCAACAAATTTCAGAAAATTTCACAAATTTGAAGTCTCAACTAAATTTCAGCATTTATCAAATTACACAAGTTTTAGAATATTTTGCAAATAACACGAATGTCAACATCCAAAAATTGGGATGGGAGAAAGGGGCTAGGCACAGGTGAGGAAGAGGGGAGAGAAAATTGTAGTAAAAAGTTTGGAGGCTAGTACTTGAGCGAGGAAGGAGGGAATCATAGGTAAATGCTAGAGTATTTGCGTCAGGGAGTAGGTAGAGGGTGAGTAGCAGGTGGTGGTGGAGGCTTTGGCTATTGGGTGAGGGAGTTGGTGATGTTAGACTTATCCCACATCGCTTTCATAAGAGCATCAACAGTGGACTAGCTAAATGTTGTGTTAGTGTCAATTGTTAATTTTTAGTCAGCTCAAAACATTGTTTTGTGCTGCAATGGAGCTACTAACTTGTGTGTTAATGTCAGTTGTTAGTATTGTGTGTTAACTTGTGTGTTAACTGTAGCCACCGTTTTAGCTAGCGTGCACGCGCGCGAGAGAGAGAGAGAGAGAGAGAGAGAGAGAGAGAGAGAGAGAGGGAAGGGGACGTGGGGAAGTGCCATGAGGTCATCCGGCCAGTCGTCCCCCCGGACATCCGGACCCTTTAAGTACAAAAAATAAATAAATAAACAAATAATTACAGTTGACCGGTCGAACGTCTGGCCATCTTCCTCAAAAGCTTCTGTTAACTATTTATATATATATATTCTTAACACACACTTTAACATATCCATTGCACCACCACTTACTCTCTAAAATTAACAAACTCCTAACACACCTTGACACATATTTTTTGGTCCCACTTTTATCTGTCATATAACACACTTTTTTAGCTATCCCATTATAGTTGTTCTAAGCCACCTAAGTTTTGCCATATACTTTAGGACTATTCTACTCAATGTTAATTGGTTTTGAGTTAGATACTTTAACATGGTATCAAAGCAATTGATGTTGGTTCGTTTTGATCTTCATATATATATCTGGTTCATTTTGATCCGTTTTGCAATCAATCATCTTGTTGTAGTCTATCTTCCATCACAACATCCTATTTTGACTGACTCTAAGATTTTGGACTTTTGTAAACCTCCCAATGGTAATATCTCTCTACCTTTGGAATGTTAGAAAGGGGGAAAAAGATGAACAAGATAAAAGAAAGAGATGGTGGCCCATTAGGCATGGAAGCGGCTGGTGGTGTTCATGAGGTAAGGTGAGAGGGTAGGGATGAGAAAGATTTGCATGTAATGGCATATAAAAGAAAATTAGACAAAAAGACAAAGGTAATGCAGACTTTTTGAAAAATTTGTTAACAGAGTTAGAGTTTGTACTTTACTCTATATAAGGGTATTATGTGACTATTTTTAGGCTATAGGGGGTTAATGTATTTTTGAGTTAAACAACATGGCCAAGGGCGGAACCAAGATTTATGCGAGGAGGAGGAGGAGGAGAGATAATTTCTTATGTAACAGTTGTGAAAAAAAATTATTTATGAGAACAAAAATAAATCTGATGAATTTCTTTTTCTTATGAATTCCTTTTTAAAGTTTTGAATTATTAATAATTTTTTTTTTTTTTTTGGGAGGGGAGTTGATAATATCTAGTAAATAAAAAGTATACATGTTTCTTTGATTTTTTAAAACAAAAAATAAAAAAATTGGTGGCATATACCTCTTCTACAAATAAAAATGACTATTATATTGATGCTATTAAACAACGTGAGAAATAGTTGAAAATCACATCATTATAAATTGTGAAAATTTAATGAAATAGATGGTTAATAAAACGATTTTAAAAAAATTAGGAGATAGTCTTAATATACATTTTATAAATATCATAAAGTATAGAGGTACTAGTGTAATTTTCAAGAACTTGGAGAGGCCGTGGCTTCCCGTTCCCCCCAAATAGTTCCGCCACTACATGGAGGTAAAATATAATTAATCCATTAATATATTTTAAAAGAGAGTATCTCTTTTATTAAAATTTGTGTCGTTCTTTGTGTTCGGTTTTCATCCTCTACAACTTCATGCATCATTATCCATATCATCTTAGTATGTATACTAATACCTTATTAAACCTTTTTCAAATTTGTCATTCAATTAAACAGGAAATATTACAGACACATGGTTATTACCCCATATTTAAAATTTTATGTTAATTGTGTCATTGTAATATAAAAATGGTTGATGGAATCACAAGAATATTTATAGGACAAAACGGTCCATAAGTCATGGATATAGGATTTATTAGGACATGTTTTTATTTTATTTTATTTTATTTTTGATGATCGAGTGTCTAGGTTAGTTTACATGCACCTCGACTAATTTTAAGACTCACACAAAGAACTCCCTTATGTGAATCGGGCAAATCTCGTAAGTCATGGATATAAGATTTGCATTCAAGACTACGCAAAACACTCCCTCCACGTGAATCGGACAAATCTTGAGAGTCATTAATATAAAATTTATTACGCAAAGCAACCCTTCGCGTAGATCAAAAAAATCTCAAAAGTCATGGATATAGAATTCATTAGTAAAAGCCCCCAATATTTATTTATATTTTTTTTTATGTGGATGTTCGGATTAATTTATGCATACCTCGACTAATTTCAGGACTTACACAATACACTCCATACATGTGGATTGGGCAAATCTCAAATAAAGTCCGCGAGCGTGATCTCAAAAAGTTGATGGCTTCTAGTGGAAGTTGAATCCGAAATTTAGAAGGAACACACCCAAAACCTTAAATTGCACTCAAAAAACCAACCCTTTAAAATTAAGTGCCCTTAAAATTTTCTGCTATATAATTAAATTTGAACATTTGTAAGGAATATCACATGGTTCATCACTATTGAAGGTCTGGGGGCATCGGGAAATAACACCCAACTGCCTAAGGCTCCGTTTGGTAGAGTTGTGGAAAAGTAATTATAATTTATAACTATGAATATAAGTTGATTTTTGACTTATAAATTAAGCTTCTCCTCACTTACTCAAAGAATAAGTTGATTTTTAAGTTACAAAAAGTTATAAATTGTATTATTAAGCTAAACTAAATACATCAAAATAACTTAAATTAAGTTAAAAACTGAAATAAACTGAAAATAAACTCTACTAAACAGGGCTAAGAGTACCTCTAGCAAATTGTCCCATGCGAATCCAGAAAATTATTAAATAGTCTAAAAAAAGGAAAAAAATTGTATACCAATAAGGTATCAACATTCTTCTATCAATTATAAGTATATATATTTTTAATATTTTTTAAACACCAAATAATATGACTCATACAAAAATTTGTTTCCCTTTTATCACGTGATTATGTCTTATCACTTACAAAAATCACTCAAAAAGAAACAGTTACGTCACATCATTTATGTGCTACTCTTAACAAATAAATAAATAAAATACAAAATATATTATTGGGTTTTCATTTATCACCCAATTAAGTAATAAAAGTCGGTCAAAAATATATCATGGTTCCGTTTGAAAAGTGAGTTAATTTTTAATTTTTTGAATTTTTTAATTATTTTAATCTGAGATTAAAAAGTTTAATTTGAGAAATGAGTTGATTTTTTTGATTTTTTTGTGAGAAATAATATAATAATTATGAATTAATGTGATATTTTGTCTTATTGAATTAAAAAGTCTATTTTATTTTTTTTGACTATTTTAACAAAAAAAAAAAACCTCAAATCTCTCCTCCCAAACGAGTCCATATAAAATTTTCTGCTAAGTGATAGGTTGGGAGCATTATGGGTCGATGTCACCTAAATAATTATTCGTCTAATCTTGTTAATTTCACCTCCCTCTCTCCCCCTCCCTCCCTATAGAGAATGACTATTTGTTCTTTATAATTAAAAGAAATAACGTAATTTTATATCCTTTGAGTCATAAATAATAAAAAAGTAAAATAAAAAAATTATAACTAAATAATACACGAGGCATACGACCAAACATCTTAAAATAATATCATAATTAAAAAATAATAATAATATAACCAAAAATACATATAATAAAAAGTGTATATTATAAAATTCTCCGTATATATTGTAAATTTTATATTTTACCACATTATAGTGCCAAAATATCAAAATTTTAAAATGTCACTCCAACAATCATATATTACTTTTTAACGTGACACAATTTTTAGCATATATTAGTAGTGTCTTTAAATAACACTTTTAACTAAAAAAATACATAATTCAACAATTAACGTTTTTAAAAATTTTAATTCATTAGTTTAATTCCAACTTTCATTGAACAAATTAAAAACAATGTGACAATTAGTATTTTATTTTTATGAAATGCCTTCCAAAAGTATTTTAAATTAAAATTGTGTTAATATGATGGTTAGCATTTTTTTAAAAGGGTTTCACTTGAAGGTCCATGATATTAAAAGTTTATAAGATAAATGACATATAATATTTTTATAGTAATTAGGTTTCTCAACATTTTCACACAGAGAAATTTTGTCACAAAAAAATTTTAACCCCTCAAAGAGAAATTTTATAGCAATAACAAACTGAAATTTCTCTAATAATATTATCGAAAAACTTTAACTAATAATAATATTATTGAACCTCTCCTATCAAAAAGTTAAAAAGAATATTTCATTAATTTTTCTTTCTTTAAGACATTAATTATTCCTTCTTTAAGACATTAAATATATATTTATATTAACCTATTACTTTTACTGAATTTATATAATAATAAGAAGAAAAAAGCACGCCGGCCTACCCACTTATTTGTATCAGAAAAATGTGCCGATGACAAATGTTTTATTAAATACTTCGTATACGTGTGAGATCCCTATCATACGGTCTCACACCCAACATGTGCCGGCTAGTGATTAGAGAGAAATAAAAAAAAGAAAAAAAACTAACTAATGAAAGAGAGAGGGGGTCAATGGGGGAAAAAGAGGTTTGGATCATTTTTCATTTGATATAATATTTGAGATCTCTAACATTATTCTTTAAGACATTGGCTTCAGTCCAGTCCTTAATCGGACTGGACCGTGCTGTTGGGCCCGTAGGGGCCCACCACGGGTCTCGTTTTGATAATCTGAACCGTTCAATGTGTAGAACTCGTCGAGTACTATGGCCCCGTTTGTTTTGGGTTATAGCAAGGGGACTAGGATTACTAGTACCTTGGGATTAGTATATGTGGTGTTTGTTTTGAGAGATAGCCTTGGGACTATTAATACCTTGGGACTAACTAATACCTTGGTATTACTAATACCTTGTTTGTTTTGAGAGATAGGGAGGGTACTACTAATACCTTGGTATTACTAATACCCTTGGGGAGGGGATTCATAGTGAGGAGGTAGAGATGGTATTAGAAAAATAGTGAGGGGATTAGAAATTTTTTTATTTTTTTTATTTTTTATATATTGGAAATTTTTTTAAAAATATAATTTTTAATTTTTTATATTTTTTTATTTGTTTTATTATTTTATATAAAAATAATTTAACAATTCCTCACTACTAATCCCCTCACTACTAATCCCCTCACTATCAATCCCCTCACTAACAATCCCCTCATTATTAATCCCCTCAGTATCAATCCCCTCCATTTTATCTCTGAAAACAAACGACCCTCACTAACAATCCCCTCACTATTAATTCCCTCACTATTAATCCCTTCCATTCCATCTCTGGAAACAAACGGGGCCTATAAACTTTTAAAAATCACGTTAATCGGATATCGATAACTATGTGATCAAATCAGATTTTTGTCAACCGTTAATTTATTCACCGCCTATTTTTTTTTTACAAAACTGATTTGATCACATGACTACTGATATCCGATTAACGTGATTTTTTATAGGCTTATAGCACTCGACGATTTCTACACATTAACGGTTCAAATTATCAAAATAAAACCCGTAGTGGGTCTCTACGGACCCAACAGCACGGTCCAGTCCGATTAAGGACTAGACAGAAGCCAAGCCCTTCTTTATATAATAGTAACGTTTGATCCAAATCGACCAATAGTTAATTTAATGAAATTAAAATTTAATGATTGTACTTATTATTTACCTAAAAAACAAAAATAACACTGCTTAATGGAGATGGTGTTAAAAGGAATTAATTAGCAGAGTTGAGTGAGCTTACCGTGGATGAGAGAGAAGAGACTGCCGTTGGGCTGGTAATCATAGACAAGGAGCCTCTCTTCTTTGGCCTGAAAGTAAGCCCTGAGTGGAACCAGATTTGGGTGTCGAAGTCCCCCAACTGATTCCATATGTCGCTCGAACTCATCTTTACTTGTTCCAGCCAATTTACCTGCATCGAGTCGCTTGACGCTTACAATCAGACGGTTATCCAGCACCGCCTTGTAAGTAGTCCCAATCGTCCCCTTCCCCAACAGCTCCGCCGAAGCTCTCATTAGTTGGTCCAGCGTATAAAGCTGTGCCTCCCCAGCACAGAATACCAAACTCCCACTCTTTGCAACTTGCATCACTTGCACCTTCTTCACCTTCTCCTCCAACTCATTCTCTTCCTCCATTCTCATTACAACTGCCGCGTGTGAGGCCGCGGCGGAGTCCGAAGCTATCGTTGGCGGGACCTTTGGCTGCTGCTTCTTCTTCTTCTGCTTCTGCTTATTTATGGCAATTGCAAAACACAAGATTGAACCAATCAGTATCAAAACCGCTAATGAGAACCCAACAATGACAGTGGTTCTTTTGTGCTTCTTCGCACCACTCGGCTGATCCCACTCAACGCCGCCTTGTTCTGTTTGTGCGTTCTGCCCAAGCGCCGCCACCGGCGGTGCAGCTGGCACTGACACTGGGCCGAAAAAGGGTACCTGTGAGTTACATTCTTTGTTTACGACCTGGCCGCAGAGTCCAGGGTTCCACGAAAACGACGATGTGCCGAAGTGGAGTAAAGTCGGAGTCACTGGTACAGCACCTGTTAAATTGTTTCTGGAAACATTGAAGACTTGGAGAGACGACTGATTGAGAGGAGGAATCGAACCGTTGAGCCGGTTTGAATCGAGCCGAAAATAGTACAACCGGTCGAGATTCGTTAAAGACAGAGGTATTGGTCCGGTGAGATTGTTGTAAGAGAGATCTAGAGTTCGGAGACGATGGAGGGTGGAGATTGAAGGTGGGATAGACGCATTGAAAGAGTTATGGTCGAGAAATAGGGATTTGAGGTTGAAAAGACCAGAGAGATCCGGAATGGGTCCGGTGAGGGAGTTGTTTTGCAGACTCAGGACTCTGAGCTGGTCGAGACGACTCAATGTGCCCTCACCAAAAACACCCTCGAGACTCAGCCCTTGGAGGACCACTCGGACTGCCTTGCCTTGAACACATTGCAGTCCTTGCCATTTGCAATAATCCAAGCTGGTGTTAGATGAGAATCCAAGCTTACCCCGCAAATCGGCTTTTGATTTGAATGCTAAAAGAGCTAAGGCGTCATGAGGTGCTGGTGGTAAGTTCTCGGCAGGCGAATCAGCTGCGGGAGGAGGATGAGAAACGGCGGTGACTGATGAGTAGTTGTATATCAGATTCAAAGATACCAAAAGAAGAGCATTGTTGAGCAACAATAATAACCTTATTATGCTCATCTTGGTGAAAAGGAAAGGGAAGAGAAATTATCAAAATGTGAGTCTCTGTCTCTCCCAAAATATTAGACAGCTGAAGAATTATAATTGGGTTTTACTTTTTGTTGAGGAACAAGAAAAAGAGGAGGAGAAGGCCCATCTGCCCTTTTTCTTTCTTTATTTTTCTCTCCTCTTTGTTCATTCATGTGTTCTGCTGTCTATAGTGTCTGTCTAGTCAACAACAGAATACTTCTGCTACATGGAGAATCGGTTAGTATTATGATTGATAAAAAATAGAATTTATACTAATCTATGGCATAGTTTGGGAAGTTGATTTTGGTGGATTAGGAGTTAAAATAGTCACAAAAAATAAAATATTAAATCCAATCCATAATTATTATACTCATCTCTCATAAAAAAAAATCAAAAAAAGTTAAAAAGTCTTTCTCAAACCAGACTTTTTAGTCTTAAATTAAAATAATTAAAAAATTAAAAAATTAAAAAATCAACCCACTTTTTAAACGGAGGTTATGTTTAATGATTAAAAAAATAACGCCTAAACTACCCAATAATTTTTCAGCCACATGACCCATCAATTTCATTCGCTAGTAATTTTATTTGGTTACCGGGAACAGGGAGCGATGAGTAAGTAAATAAGGAGAGGGAGCACTACGTGACAAAAGCAGCTGTCTGGTAGGGGACTGCAGAGCACAGTCAGAATCACGTGAAGGTAGGAACCGGAAACAGGAGGTGGGGATCCTAATTCTATGATATGCTTCTCTCTCATTGAGAAGTTATTCACTGCATCTATGATATCGACAGGTGATGCTGTATAAATATTGTGATTGGTAAAAAAAAAATAAAATTTACCGTTTTATGGCTTCATTTTAAAAGTTTTACTATTTTAATTTGATTAAAAAAATTGTGTTTGGATTAGTTATGCTTGGAAAGATAATTTTTTTTAGTTAATTTGATTATTATGAAAGAAAAAATAAAATAATTATAAATTAGATATGATATTTTATTTATTAACTATTTTAACTTATTTTATCTTTATTAACTATTTTAACACAAATAATCTTTTCCAAACAGGCCTATGTTAGATAATGAAAAAATAATAGTATGTATTCCCTATTCTGTCTTGGATCACTTTTATTCTTTCAGTCATACTCCCAGCTATGTGCATGGATACAAACGAGTTTCACTCCCTCCATTATTTTTTCAGTCATACTCCCAGCTATGTACATGAATACAAACGAGTTTCACTCCCACCATATTACTATGAATTCATAATTTGATCATGAATTTTAAGTGGATGTATATTATTTAATTATTAAAATTTTATTTTGTCAAAGCATAATTTTTTAGAGTGCGGTTGTCAAAGATCATTTTCAATCACACTTTTTAATTGTTATTAAAAGATAATTTCATCACATGTTTTAAATGTGATAATAAGCATTAACATCACGGATTTTAATCATGATTAATAACAATAAAACCTGAGAATGAATTTAAATAATCAGTGATTAATAATGCGATAAAATCATAGTTATATGCATTTTTGGTCACACATAATACGTGTGATAAAAAAATTCTTACCCCACAAAACAATGACTATCTATTATTGTATATAAACTGTGATGAAAATCTGACAAACTAACACATTTGAAAATGGATAATACGAATTATAACATTGACCACATCCAAATAGTAATCACAACATTGACCACATATGAATAGTTATAACCTCATATATTTCATAAATGAAAATCAAATGGTAAAAAAATATATACAAGGTATAAATTTAAGGAATAAAAGGTTTTTGACTGCTGTGATTACATGATAAAATCTCATTAAAAAATTTGAAAAGGCTTGAAGGAGAACTAATGTAGTGAACCTAATTTTTTCTTAAGTCATTATTTATTATTATTATTGTTATTATTATTGTTATTTTATTTTTAACTTTATTAATTAAATAGATACATGGGAATTTAATGTGTTATTGATTAATTTAATTATATTTAATTAATTTGAATATATATATATATATATATATATATTATATAAATTGGTATATATATTGATCTTATATAGCATATTTATATATATTTTATTTATATAATAAAATATAATATAATAGTGATTATGTTATAATCTTAAGAGGGAAAGAAAAGAAAGCCGAGAGAGAGATTTCACTTGATTAAAGCAAACCTACTGGAAAAAGGTTCCTTAAAAAGGGACGGGGGAGAATGAAGAGCGGAGAAAAAAAGAATTAGGTTTTATTTTGGTGGCTTCATTAATTTTTTTAAGTATTTTTTTGATCTTTAAAAAATAATAGTGAGTGCAAAATCCACTTTTCTTTATTTATGTTTATTTTGTTATTATTATTTATTTATTTTTAGTTATTTGATGTTGGTTTGATATTGTATTTGCATGAAGATGATAGATTAATTTCAACTATTTTGGTTAGTTGTGTATGTAAGGTTTATGATTTTTATACATATTTATTTTATGGATTTAATCACACTCATGGATATATGAAATTAAAACAAACTAGGAACCCATAGATAAATTCCAAATACTTTACCATAACTCCATGAATTGTTGTTTTATTTGAGTGCTGGTCAGAAAAAGTGTACAAAATAAAAAATGAGAATTATGGGATTTATTTGAATGTCTTAGGTTCGGCACTGTTATGTTTGTTCCCATGAGTAGATGAGGGGTTGTGTATATATATTGTTGCCTCGTTCTCAAGAGTAGATGAGTGCTTCAATTTACGCGTGTACGTATATACTAATCGTCCTGGGAGTATGGGTCAAACTAGAGACGATATGCCCGTGCAAGTTTGGCTTTGGAGCGGTGTTGGGTATACGGAAGGCACATGAGATATATGTGTAGGCCGGAAGTGAAGGGCCAAAGTGGTAGAGCTAAGGTACAAAAAATTAAATATGAACCTATTGGTATAGTTTGAATTGTTTTGATTTGTACATCTCGAAAAATAATAAAAACAATCTCGATAAATTATGAAATTTGGACAGAGACATGTATACGTAATTCTAGACAACTTTTGTATTTTAACTTTTCACTAAAAAGATCGATTAGAACTTTTAATCAGATGATCTTGGTTACAATAGTTTTATTCATTTTAGTAATACAGATTGTAGATACTGTTTTAATCCACAAAACGAGCTCCTTTTCATTGATTTTACGTTAATTGAAATAAAACATTATTCTGAACACTTTTCATGTTTTGAACTTTTCTAAAACAAATCATCTTAGAGTAGTTTCTTGTCTTTTTCAGCTTTAGGTTTTCGGTCAATTTCTGTTAGGTTCTTCTATGAAGTTTTTCTCTCAACCTGTTCAGTTTCTACTAAATTCTTTTGTGTTACCTTTTAGGAAATTTGATTCTATACAACTTTTGATCTTTGAGGTTTGGTCAATTCTAATGATTTAAGCATGAAGCGGTGCATTTTTTTACTTCTTAAACAATTTAGTTATGATTAAATTGTACTAACTTTATTATTGCATAATGGTGGGTTTTACTATCTTTTTATGCAGGGCTGACCCACCATATTTTTTTATTTTTATTTTTTTATACTCAATTTTATATTTAGTTGTGTATGAGTAAGAAACTAAATATCACCGTATCTCAAGAAACTAACCCTTCGTCACGGTATAGATGGAACTACTTGTCTTGTCACATAACAAGAATTAAATGTACTTTTATTTATGTCTGGTGGACATGTGGGTGTGAAATCTTGTACTCATACCAGTATACTCGTATCCTAATCCGTTTTGTCTTTTGGCATCTCGGGTGCGTTATGTTTGAGCACAGTCGAGCTTCCTTTGCAGAATTAGTTGGGACTACGGTGGTGACGAGAAATAACTATGGTTGTAGGACATGTCTCTCGGACTTCTTTTATTTTCTTGAGTTTAGGGTTAATATTAGTTTATTTATTTATATATTTTTTATGACATTAGTATTTTGATAGTTTAGCATTGTGGGTCATTTTCTAATTTTACATTATTTATGTTGTTTTGACTATTTGTGCTACTTTAATGTTAGAGATATTGGATAATTATGAATTTATGATGGAGGGTTTGGTTGGCATTTTGTTAATTTTTTTTCCCCCTGTAATTTTTTTTTTTTTTTTGAGCATTGAAATTTACTTAAACCAAATTGAGACAAAAACATTTAGATTTTGTTTTACCCTTTGGATTTGGATGATGGAATATTGATTGGGATTTAGTTCTAATTTAATATTTAATTGTTCAAATTTTGGGGTGTGACAGTTTGGTATCAAAGCTCTAGGTTACCCTAGACTTGTGAGAGTTTAGGTGGTCATCGGTTGTAGAAACATGGGTTAGTTGGTTTAGTTTGGTGGTTGAATTTATTCTAAGTATTTATGAACAAATTCTTTTTGTGTGTTTAACTTGAAGGTGATGGCCGGATGGTATAATTTGAGAAATGTTGAGTCAAGTGGCACAGGGGAAGAAACAACTACTAATGCGGCGGCGGCTGTTACCGGGGCAACCAAAACTGTGCAGGTTAATGTGGGAGAGAAGATGGCTTAGTTATTTCAGGTTATGCAGAACAATAATCAAGGCCAGGAAGGAGATCCCTTTGCAAAGAGAAACAAAGACTTTGGGTCTTTGGGAGGTCAGAAATTCTCTAGAGATGGAGGACCCACTGTAGCTGACGCTTGGGTCCAAAAATGTGAGATGGTGTTTGATCGTATGTAGTTTACCGAGGTCCAAAAATCGGAGTTGGCTACACATCAGGTTGAGGGAACAACCCTATTTTGGTGGAACTCGTGCAAGGAGAGTCTAGATTTGACGACTTTGACTTGGCCAGATTTCAAGTCCTGTCTTGATTGAAAGTTTGTTCCCGCTTCTATTCAGTTTCAGCTGAGTGATGAATTTTCGAAGTTGACCCAAGAGGATAGAACAGTGATTGAGTATGTCACTAAGTTTAATGAGTTGTCTCGTTATGCCCCTCACTTGGTTGACACGCAGGAGAAGAAGAATGAGAAGTTTATTAAGGGATTAAATTATCCCTTATTCCATTTGATGCTAAACCATTTGACAGAGTTCTTGACTTGGCACTGAAGTATGAGGAAAATAAGAAGCAGTTTAAGGGAGAGAAGGCTAGGGTCGGAGAGACTTCCAGAGGGAGTTATTTCCAATAGTGTGATGGGAACATATATCAACCCTACGATCAAAGGCATAGGGGTTAGCAGTTTCAGATGCCATAGTAACAGGATAGTCAAGGAAATTTTAGACCTCAGGGTAATTTCAGGCCTCAGGGCAATTTCCAGCCACAGGGGCACTATTATCGGTGACAGGGTGGTCTGCGCCCACAAGGTTATCAAAGACAACGACAGTAGGTGCTATAGATGGGTTATCTTCCTCCCGTACCTCAATTGGAGGGACCCCCACCTATCAGAGCAGTAGCACCTCAACCGATCAATAGGAAGTGTTTTGGGTGTCAACAGTTGGGACATGTAGTCAAGGATTGCCCTCAGAAACAGAAGCTGTGACAGGGTCAGGTAGCTCTATCTAGGGTATTTGTAATGATACTAGGAAATAACAAAGTTCAAGGTACCTTTAATCTTTTTCAAGAACCCATTAGAGTACTTTTTGATGCTGGTGCCTCTCATTCTTTCATATCTAGACAATTTGTAGAAAGAGAACATATTGTAACTACCTCTTTGCCTAGACCTATTCGTGTTAAGACTCCTTTGAAAGGGCATCTACTCTTTATGAGATGTGTAAAAATTTTGAGATTGATTTTGCGAGCAGAGTCTTGTATGCGGACCTAATTGGGTTAGTGTTTGTAATTATTTTGGGTATAGATTGGTTGCAAAAACAGTTTGTGACTTTAGTTTGTGCTGGGGGACTGTGAATATAGATATTCCTGATATGCCACGGCTTACCCACACTTATAGCGATGGAGGAGAGTCAGTGATGACAAATTTTCTATGCTCGATAGAAATCCCTAAGCAGGATATTAGTGAAGTAGATATGGTACGTGAGTTTGAGGATATATTTAAAGAAATACTTGGACTTCCACCTCAACGGGTAGTAAAATTTCGCATTGACTTAGTGCCGGGAACTGCACCGATTTCTAAGGCAGGATATAGAATGGTGCCTAAAGAGCTTGTGGAGATGAAGAAGCAGCTAGAAGAGATGCTTTAGAAAGGGTTCATACGTTCAAGTAACTCCCTGTGGGGAGCACCCGCAATCTTTGTCTCCAAGAAAAATGACACTCTTCGCATGTGCATAGATTATAGAGAACTGAACAAGGTGACTATCAAGAACAAGTATTCGCTACCTAAAATTGATGACTTGTTTGATCAGTTGATGGGGGAAGGCGTGTTCTCTCAGTTTGATCTAAGAATGGTTTACCATCAGATGGATGTGTTAGAGGAAAGTATACTGCTTACTGCTTTTTAGACTCGGTATGGGTTGTAAGAATTTCTTGTAATGCCTTTTGGTTTGACAAATGCTCTTGCCTATTTCATCGACATACATAATTTTTCTACCGTATCTAGATAAGTTTGTGATTATCTTCATAGATGATATCCTGGTGTATTCTAAGAATGAGGAAGAGCAAAGAGAATTCTTGAAAGTAGTGTTATAGACTTTGAGGGAGCAGCGGTTATACGCTAAGTTTAGTAAGTGTCACTTTTGAGAGAAAGAAGTTCAGTTTTTGGGACATGTTGTGTCCAATCAGGGGATAGCGGTAGATCTTAAGAAAGTTGTTGCGGTTAAAGAATGGAAGCAACCCACAAACCCTTCAGAGGTGAGGAGCTTTTAGGACTAGCTGGATATTACAGGAGATTTATAGAGAAGTTTTTCACTATTGCAGCACCCATGACCAAGTTGACCTGCAAGAATGTGAAGTTCTTATGGATAGATGATTGTGAGAGAGCTTTCTAGGAGTTAAAACAATGTTTGACTATAGCTTCGGTGTTGACTATACCAGTATAAGGGGAAAAGTTAGTAGTGTTTATTGATGCAAGTGGAACTGGTTTGGGATGTGTGTTGATGCAGCGGCAAATGGTTGTATGTTATGCCTCACGACAATTAAAACCTCATGAGAGACAATACCCTACTCATGACTTAGAACTGGAAACAGTTGTTTTTGCCTTGAAAGTGTGGTGACATTACTTGTTTGGGGAGCGCTTTGAGTTATACAAAGATCACAAGAGCCTCAAATATCTTTTTTCTCAAAAAGAGTTGAACATGAGGCAACATAAATGGGTTGAATTCATTAGCAGTTATGATTTCGAGATCCTTTACCACCCGGGAAAAGGAAATGTGGTTGTAGATGTACTTAGTCGACAACATAGGATTATAGCTTCTTTGGTGATTCTGGAGTGGAAGTCTTTGGAGTTAGTTTCGATGCATGATGTTCAACCAAGAAATAGTGTCGAGAGGGCATACATTGGTAGTTTGACCGTGCAGCTGACATTACTAGATAAAGTTCGTCAGATACAATATTTAGATAGGTTTCTCATCAGCAAGCTCAATGACCTTATAGTGGATTTGATTGATGATTGTCCTACTGATTGGCCTGTGGACTCAGATGGGGGATTGCAATTAAGGGACAGGTTGTGTGTACACATTGTCTAATTGAGGAAAGAGATTATGGATGATGTCCATAGGTCCCGATATACCATTCACCTAGGTAGGGCTAAGATGTATCATGACCTGAAGAGGACATTTTGGTGGGAAGGTATGAAGAAGAATATAGGATAGTATGTTTCTCGATGTCATGTGTGTCAACAAGTTAAGGCAGAACACCAACGATCGTTTGGACTATTGCAGCCTTTTGAGATCCTTACTTGGAAATGAGAGTATATCTATATGGACTTCGTGGATGGATTTATGCAGTCTAAGCGAGGCAATGAATCTATTTGGGTGATAGTGGATCAACTCACTAACTCTGCTCATTTTATTCCTATCAGTGTTCACCGAACTATGGATAAACTAGCTAGGTTGTATATTTAGAAGGTGGCGCAACTTCATGGCGCGCCAGTTTCTATAGTTTCAAATCATGATCCATTGTTTGTGGCAAAGTTTTGGAAGAGTTTTTAGCATGCTTTGGGTGCTAGGTTAGACCTAAGCATAGTTTATCATTCTCAGACGGATGGACAAATTGAGCGAGTAAACCAGATCTTGGAGGATATGTTGAGAGCTTGTGTCCTTGATCTTGGTAGTAGTTGGGAAGAACACTTGTCATTGGTGGAGTTTGCTTATAATAATAGCTATAACTCAAGTATCAGTATGACACCTTTTGAGGCTTTGTATGCGAGGCCATGTTGATCACCTGCTTGTTGGATGAAGGTAGGAGATGTGCCGTTGTTGGGGCCAGAGTTGGTGAGAGAGACCACAGAGAAGGTGAACATTATTCAGGAACGTATTAAGACTACACAGAGTCGTCAGAAGAGTTACGCTAATAGAAAACGTAAGGGGGTTGAGTTGAATGTTGGAGATTTTGTGATTTTAAAGGTCTCGCCGATGAAAGGTATCATACAGTTTGGAAAGAAGAGAAAGTTGACACCTAGATTTGTGGGATCATACGAGATAACTGAGAGGATTGGTAATGTGGCTTAGAAATTAGCCTACCACCTGCTTTAGCTACGATTCACAGCATGTTCCATATATCTTTATTGTGAAAGTGCGTGCAAGACCCTTCCCAAGTAATACCACCAGAAGTGTTGGAGATTAGTGATGATCTAACGTATGTGGTGCGACCGGTTATTATTCTAGACTGGGATGTAAAGAAGTTGCAGCGCAAGAAAGTGAACTTGGTGAAGGTACAATGGAGCAATGATGAGAATGATATCCTTGGGAATTGAAAGAGAAAATTTGGCGTATGCACCCAGAGCTTTTTTCTTAGTACTCTTTCCTATCGAATCTCGGGAAGAGATTTTTTTGAGGTGTGTATATTGTAGCAACCCTAATTTTTTCTGAAGTCATTATTATTATTATTATTATTATTATTATTATTATTATTATTATTATTATTATTACTTTATTTTATTTTTGACTTTATTAATTGCGTGGATGCATGAGAATTTAATGTGTTATTTAATTAATTTAATTTCATATTTAATTATATATAATTAATTCAAATATTTATATATATTATATATATATATATATATATATAAAGTGTTATATATATTGATCTTATATATCATATTTACATATGTTGTATTTATATAATAAAATATAATATAATAGTGATTAGGTTATAATCGTAAGAGGTAAAGAAAAGAAAGCCGAGAGAGAGAGACTTCACTTGATTAAAGCAAACCTACTGGAAGAAGGTTGCTTTGACTCTCTAGTTGATGTGTGGGGAGCCACAGAGAGATGGCGGGGAGAAAAGAGGAGAAAAATGAGAGGAGAAAAAAAAAGTTAGGGTTTTATTTTGGTGACTTCATTAATTCTCCAAGTATTTCTTTAATTTTCAAAAAATAATTGTGAGTGCAAAACCCACTTTCCTTTATTTATGTTTATTTTGTTGTTATTATTTATTTATTTTCATTTATTTGATATTGTATTTGCATGAAGATGATAGATTGATTTCAACTATTTTGTTCAGTTGTATATACAAGGTTTAGGGTTTTTATATATATTTATTTTTATCAATGTAATCACACTCATGGATATATGAAATTAAAATAAACTGAACCCATAGATAAATTCCGAATGCCCCACAATGACTCCATGAATTGTAGTTTTATTTAAGTGCTAGTGAGAAAAAGTGTATAAAAAAAAGTGAGGATTATGAGATTTATTTAAATGCCTTAGGTTTGGCACTGTTACGTTTGTTCTCATGAATAGATGAGGGGTTATGTATACATATATTGTTGCCTCGTTCTCAGGAGTAGACGAGTACTTCAATTTATGCGCGTACGTATATGCTAACCATCTGGGGAGTGTGGGTCAAACTAGAGACAATATGCCCGTGCAAGTTTGGTTTTGGAGCGGTGTTAGGTATATGGAAGGCACATGAGATATATGTATAGGTCAAAAGTGAAGGGCCAAAGTGGTGGAGCTAAGGTACAAAGAATTAAATATGAACTTATTGGTATAGTTTGAATTGTTTTGATTTGTACATCTCAAAAAATAGTAAATAATCTCGATAAATTATGAAATTTGGGCAGAGGCATGTATACGTAATTCTAGATAACTTTTGTAGTTTAACTTTTTACTAAAAAGATTGATTAGAACTTATAATTAGATGATCTTAATAGGTTATAATAGTTTTTATTCATTTTCGCAATGCAAATTTTAGATGTTGTTTTAACCCACGAAACATGCTCCTTTTCATTGATTTCGCTAACAATAAAGTAAAATATTATTCTGAACACTTTTCGTGGTTTGAAATTTTCCGAAACAAATCATCATATGGCAGTTTCTTTTCGTTTTCAGCTTCAGGTTTTTGGCTGATTTACGTTAGGTTCTTTTATCAAAATGTTCTCTCAACTTGTTCAGTTTTTACTAAATTCTTCCACACTACCTTTGAGGAAATTTGATTTTGTACAACTTTTGTTCTTTGAGTTTTGGTCAATTTGAATGATTTAAGCATGAAGCGGTGTATTTTTATACTTCTTCAGCAATTTACTTATGATTAAATTATACTAACTTTATTTTTGCAGATGATGGGTCTTACTAACTTTTATGAAGGACTGACCCACCATTTGTTTTTTTTATAGTCAATTTTATATTTAGTTGTGTACGGGGTAAGAAACTAAATGTCGCCGTATCTCAGAAAACTACCCCTTCGTCTCGATGCGAGTGGAACTACTTGTCTTGTAATGAGAATTCAATGTACTTTTGTTTGTGTTTAGTGGACATGTGGGTATGAAATATTGTACTCATACCAGTATACTTGTATACTAACCCTTTTTGTCTTTTGGAATCTCAGGTGCATTCTGTTTGAACGCAGCCGAGCGTCCTTTGCAGTAGTAGTTGGGACTATGGTGGTGACGAGAAATAACTATGGTTGTAGGACATATCTCTGTGACTTTTGTTGTTTTCATGAGTTTAGAGTTGATATTAGTTTATATATATATATATATATATATTATGACCTTAGTATTTTGATGGTTTGGCATTGTGGGTTATTTTCTAATTTTATACTATTTAAGTTGTTTTGACTATTTTGCTAATTTAATGTTGGAGGTATTGGATAGTTATGAATTTATGATGGATGGTTTGGTTGGCGTTTTGTCAACTCCCCCCCCCCCCTTTTTTTTTGGAGTATTGAATTTTACTTGAACCAAATTGAGACAAACATTTAGATTTTGTGTCACCCTTAGGATTTGAATGATGGAATATTGATTGGGATTTAGTCATAATTTAATATTTAATTGTTCAAATTTTGGTGCGTGACAACTAAGTTCTTGAAGTGTGATGTTTTGTCTTCTTACTGCATATGATATCGTAAAAGTCTTCTATACTCTTAATGAACTCACAAGCTCTTTTGAACTGATGGCATATATGTCTAACATTTGTGAAACCAAGGTTTGCCTGCAAGAGATATATATGAATGAGTCATGTAAACCTTTGTGATACTTTAGAGAAAACAACAAATACATATAATATCACAAACAAATACTATTGATTATCCACCTACAAATCCAAGAGTGCTTGTGTATGATCATGAAAAATTATCATATAAAACAAATACAAATTTATGAAATAGGTTGACACTAATAAGCCCATACAATCATATGCTAGTACACCACCAAGAGTTTGAGAAACCACCATAAACAAAAGAAAGACAACAAGCAGCATGTAATGCCGCGAAATAATAACAATAACCCATATCCTAATATCTATTGAATTGATTAATAACATCATATTTACTATTCCATTTATAATCATTGATCGTACAAAAGATAACATATGTATATACATTTATAAATCTTAGATCTTGAATCTATAGCATATGAAATGGGTACATGAATTAAAATGAAAGTAAAATCAAGTAATTATATGTCCTAATGGCAACATCTTTCAAAGTCAATGCTTGGGAACATTAAAATGAGTTCATGTCAAGACCCAAATCTGTCCCTAAAAGTTTAGGCCATGACCGGCCTAAACTTAGGCCTCAAAACAAAACATTTTGTTCAATAACGAGGCCTGAAGTAGAAGTCAATAACTAACAGAATATCCATTGAGTAGTGCTTAAGTGCCAGGATCTTGTACACCATGCCATATATAAAGAATTCACATACACAGTTCATAGTTCGTATACAAATAAGTCTAAGTCATGCAATTTTATATAAAGAGGTGCAACCCAAAATTTACATACACGCAACGTATCCAAAATATACAAGTCTTGAAAGACTAGACAAAATGTGACATCAAAGGAACCCCACAAAAAGGCAAAAAGCTTCAATTTGGGATGCTTAACAAAATAGGTCCAACAAAAGGCTTCTGGAGCTAACCTAGGGCTGGCCTTCGAGCTGGTCACCTACATAAATATACATAAATGCGGAGTGAGCAAAGCTCAGTGAATAATAGCAATGTAAGGAGGTTCATGTGAATGAGCATAAGCCTTGGAGAATATAGTTATAAGTCATGTGCCTGTCTTATTCATAAGGTCATTCCAGAACGGCCTCGGGCTCACATAAGACAGAACGACCTTAGGCCCAACATAATATAAAACGGCCTTAGGCCTAACATATCAACAGCTATTCGGAACATTATAGGGTAGATGGAACATCGGCATGTCTCCATCTCCCTTGGCCTTAGGTTATGAGTCATAAACAATTCATATCATTATAGGGTAGATGGAACATCGGCATGTCCATCCCCCTCGGCTTTAGAGCCACGGATCATAAGTATTCCATATCATAATGGCCTCGGGCCCATTGTTCATAACCAAAGCGGGACGACCTCAGGTCCATTTCATATATACCATTGTTCAATCATTTCCATCAAAACATAATTCAGATAACGTATGGCATTCACGATTAAGATATAGAAAACATAAGCAAAATTACATAAATAAGACATATCATTACACTACTATTACTCATTGTGATGTCGTCGTGCAACGGTCCCTTCTGGTACATGACCTACACATGGCACACACACAACTTGTAAGTAATTCACTTTTCCTTAACTTTTTCTCTTTAATCATTGATCCGATTTGTTTAATTGTTATACATTTTTAAGCATTTCGGAGGGTTAAAATATACACATATTACAGATTCAGTGGGTCAAAAAAAGTGAAAGAAGTTGACAGAATTTTTCTCCACTGGCCGCACGTACAGAAGTCTCCTACCACATGTGTGGAGATGTGTGCCGCATGTGTGGCTTCCCACGTGCTTTTACTTCAGATTGCTCAACTTGCCTCCCCTATTTTCCACACGTGCTGCTGTAAGCCCCGTACGCACGTGTGGCCATGAGCCCTGCATGTGCGGTTCTAGGCTCTGTTTATGCAGTCTGAAATTCATCAAAGATTAAACTTTCCAAACACATTTCTAAGGATTAATGCATGCAAATTCACTTTGACATCCTGACATGTGACCATAATAAACATAAATCTCAAGCTCAATTAGATTATAACTCATTTTAATGGGACATATACAGCTCAATTGCCACATTTCTTTCATTTCTTCATCTTTTCATCGTTTATCAAAACATATACAAACATATATACATATATCAGTTCAAAGCATGCAAAGACTATGAATTAGAAGGTAGTTCCCCTCAAGCTAACTCAAGACAAACTCAAAATACAAGGATCAACTCTCAATGAAACAAATACAATGAATCTTTATGACTTCCATGGATATTTACTCAAGCAAAATCATTATTTCAAAACCCTAATTTATATTAGTGTAAAACTTCATTTTAAGACTTGATGCTAATCAATTGAAGAGAGGTTTAGGGTATTTTAGTTGATTTACATATACCTTGAACTCTATTCTTTAAATCTCCTTCCAAAATCTTTAATCTCCAAGCTCTTGGTTGATCTCTTCTTCCTTTCTCTCTTTTCTCTTCTTTTCTTTCTCTAGAACTCTTCCAGGAGATATTTTTTTTTTATGTTTGAGGCTAAGTGTTTACTCTAGGCTCATACAAATGCTTCTTATATTTATCAAGACTTAAGTTATGAGCCTTAGTTAAGTTTAATTAAGAATTGAGCCTAAATAACTCCAATTAATTTGTTACGAATCAAATTTTTGCGAAACTTCATATTATGTCCTAAAAATCATGCTAATTATAACCGTAAAGTTAATTTCGGTTTATCGTGCCTCTAAGGCTTCCAATTTCCAGTCCAAAGGTTACAATTTCAACAGATTTTCTCATAACCGACAAATACAAATTTATAAACTAGTAATTCACATATTCAAATATGGAATTTCACATCAAACACATAAACACACATATAATCACACATATAATGAGGGAGTTTAAGCATATGAGAGGGTCGGGTTATTATAGTTCAATTCAATACAATTAAAGCCCAAGGCTTGTACAAAAATAATTACATCAAATAAACAAAAAGAAGCTCTTGGTTCTATATCCTCCCAAGCTATGTCCTTGGTGGAGGCATATCATCAGCACCTGAAAGTTGTTTTCTACATTGGATGAGCCAAAAACCTAGTAGAGATATTTTAACACAGTGTATGAATCTTGATGAAGTCATAAGGTGAATGCATATGCATACCATTTGTCAAATGTTCACATTTCCATCTCAAAACAATGCAATGTCAGATTATATATTAATTCATGAAAAATAACCTTTTATAGAAAATAGGGCAGTAGACACAAAACACTGGAATCTCTAGGTACGTGTCTGCCAGTAAGCTATATAAGTATTACCAAAGCCATTTTACCAATACTAACCGGAAGGATTAACACCTAACCGCACGGGTTTCTATAATTTCACCGTGGACACACAGGCCAACATAATAACCACAACCACACCCCCTAACCAGATTCACCATGGTATTCACCCATTTTTCTCAAAATAATACATTTTCAATGTTTAACTATGCAATAATGCTCAATGCAAGATGTATGAGTAATTTGTTTCAATTCACGTAATTCTTACGCAATTTCTACAACAATCAAAGTTATCTTCCACCAATAACCCAAAATAGATATTTCTATTCAACAAATAATTTCCAATAAAAGATATAATCTCCTCATTTTCAAAATAGGAGTGATATTATATCTCCAACTCCACCATCCTCATCATCATATACATTCGTTTCATCCTTTCGAAACCCAACATCTATTCCCTTTTTTCTTTCGCAAACCAAATTTCCATGATTTTATAACAAAACCCCCTTTACTTTCAAAATCAAATCTAAGTAAAGAAATCCACAATTTTAACATATCTCAACTACAAACACATCCTCACAACCTTTCTCAAACCCATTTGAAAACTCCTCTTTTACAATCTAAAATTAGGTTTAACCCAAAATCCCTAAATCACTAGATTCTTTAAATGACCAAATAACTAAGGTAAAAATGATACTAAGGGTTGAAAAAATACCTACCTGAAGATTAGAAGAGGAGAAAAGCAAGGGTGAAACTTTGACAGAGCCGAAAACGATAGCTCCTTCGATTAAACGAAGCTTTAGGCAAGCTCTACCTTTTTCTTCAAGGAGCTATGGTGAAAAAATCAATAGATGGTTGAGTATTTCAGGTTTTTAAGAAAGAACTAGAGAGAGAGAGAGAGAGAGAGTTAAGAAATTAGGGTTTGGGAGCCTTTAGATAAAGAGAGAAAATGAAAAGTAATTCAAAAAGCCCCTTTCTCGAACGGATATACGCGCAGATCGCTTGAGTGACCAAAACACTAGTCGAGCGTTAAACACAATAAGTGACACTGCTCGAGTGACCAAAAACACAGTTCGAATACAAAATAAACCCCTCCCAGAAGTTCAAACCTGTAAAAGACTGCTCGAGCGTAAGCAGCACTGCTTGAACAAAAAGACTCTACTTCCAGAAGTTTTGTAGATTGCAAAAGGCCACTCGAGCGCAAGAAGGCTCGAGCTAAGATCACACCACTTTTAAAAGTTTTGTAGACCTGCAAAAATATTGGGAGATCTTAAAGACCGCTCAAGCGACCAAAATTGTCATGACCCAAACCCGCCCCTATAGATTAAGGTCATAATCGACCAGTAATCATGAGATTACCTACGGCCTCAAATAATATCAAACGTATCTTAATAGTAATAAAGGGGCCAAAGCGGAAACAAACTTAAAAATTTTTATCCAATGAGCTGTGCTTACATGACATATCAAAAACATTATCCATACACTTGATAATAACTCACACTATAAACCAAAATTAACATCTTATACACCCAGGATCATTCAAATACATAGTCAGCCAAACTGAAAGTTTATATACATAGGTGATCTAACGAAACCGCCAAGGTAGCAAAAGAGTAAAGCAAAAGAACAAAAAATAAAGTCTCGTGCGTGAGACATCCGGGCTGACTCCACAAAACTTGGGTTTCTTTCACATTCTTCACTGAGGCCGGGGTTGGACATCTCTTTGCTCACCTACATATATATAAATAAGAGTGAGCAAAAGCCTAGTGAATAATACCAAAATAAAGAGGTTATATGAATGAGATTCATATTAAATACATCAAACCTATAAATTTTGTATACAAATAGCCTTAGACCCATTCTATGCTTTTGTTGTACCTGACAAACGGCCTCGGGTCCATTTTAGATCCTTATCAAACATATCAAACGGCCTCGGGCTCATTGCATAACTTTGTCAGATTCATCAAACAGTATCGGGCACAATTCAAACATTTCAGGCGTATCAAATGGCCTCGGGCCCATTATTTTCCATTTTCATATGTATGCGCATTTCATATTCATGATCATGATCAACTTTTTATTCAAATGACCTTTGGCCCATTACATTTGTATTCAAGCATATCGAACGGCCTCAGGCCCAATTATACATATCAAATGTATCAAACAGTCTCAGGCCCAATTTATACATATGAAATGGTCTTGGGCCCAAATTACGTTCTTTGTAGAGCCTTATACAAAAATTAGGCATATCGAATACTGATTCAACAAATCCATGAAGCTTGTATAGAAATTGCATTTGGAAGATAACATACTTGAAAATATCTTTACAAAGATATTACTCACAGTGTTTCGTTGATGGATTTGCCCTCACGCTTGACCCTATGACACATTGGATCACAAGCAATTCAATCTGTTCTTAACTTCTTTATTTCTCTTAGGCCTATTTCTTATTCATTTAGTTCACTGACAATGCTCAATGCATGCCTAAGAGTGCTTAGAAATGAAAGAGAATGGAAAACGGAGCATGAAACGACTTTTCAAAATTTTTGCAACAGGGCACTTCACTCGAGCGCAACTTTGGTTGCTCGAGCGGTTTACAAACTCTGTAAAAGTACCATATAATATTCCCAACTTTTCATCTAGAGCCAAACACACTCCTATGTTAAACTCCATTTAGGATATCTAAACCCAACTCCAAACTTGATGGTAGGTGTAACCAAACACCCCATTTCAACACAAAAAAAATTAGAAGTGCAGATTTTTTTTCTTCATTCTTCATTCTCTAACTTCTCTCTACTTTCTCTCTCATTTTCCTTTACTTTCTTGGAGGCCAAACACCACACCTTTGCTCCACCCTTACACCACCACCTTGACCCACCATCTCCACCACCTCCGGCCACCTTATCTCGCCGGAAAAAGGGTCCGGTCGGCACTCCTTGAATCCATCCGAAAATAACACAATAGAAGCACAAACTCTAGATTTTTCTTAATCTTTTGAAGAATCAAAGCATGGGATTTATTTTCTTGATGGATTAGAGGCTTGTACTTGGTAAGAATCTTTCTCTAAAAGTTTAGTTTAAGGTTTTACATATTTTGAGTTAGAGATGATGAAATTTTTGTGTTTTAGATCTATTATGATTTGGGGTTTGCTTGTTGAATTTTATACTCTCAATTAGTTTCCATGAATGTTTTACATGTTTAAAAAAAAAAAAATGGTCAATTTGATGGTTGATTTGGAGATTTAGATTTTGGGTTAATCTAAGGTTTGAATGTGATGTAAAAATTGGGGATTTTGGTGTTAGGGAATTTATATGTTGAAATTGAGTTGATAAATGATGGATTGGGTATCTCTATGTTCTATGAAGGAATTTTATAAGTGATTGAAGAGATTTTACTTAAGTTGTTGAGTTTATACAAAAATGTTGATTTTTGACATTTGTAGTAAATTGATGGTGGTATTGTGCATATAAATTGATTGGATATTTAAAAAGTTACTAACTCAAAGATGTTCAAAGGATGGGTGTTATGGGGATTGGATAAGTTATTTGTTTGGGTGATTTAAAGTTGGAGGAGTTCTTTAGCTTGCCATTCCTTAGCATAATTTTATTTAGGATCATTTTTGTAGATGTTGTAATTTTCATTGAAAGCTTTTCCTAATTTGAGATCCTATTTACTAATTGTTAGGATTGGAGGAAGGCATCTCTTCACCTCTTGGAAATTAATTTGTAGAGTTTCAAATCTACACTTTTGTTATTTTTGGAGGTGAGTATACTTACCATGGAAATTACCTTACCTCTATCTTTATTACAAAGTTTGAAAATAATTTTTGAATTAAAGGAAGTGAATGATACATTTCATCATGATATATGTATAAAAAGAAAATCTATAAATTTATTGAGGCCAAGGGTTGAGTTTTAATAAAGATATGATTTCATTTGTATAATGAAGCATTAATTTTTTTATGAGAATTTATTTAAGTTGAGTCTTTCAAATTTTATGATGATGATGATTGAATGACAGTGAAATGTTATGTGAGGGTATTTATTTTATTGATCATATAACCGAATATAGCCTTTGGGGCCACAAGGGCCAAAATGCTTTGGGGTCCTGGGGACCGAAATGTTTTAAGGACCATAAGGGTCGTTGTATGTATAAGGGGTCCTGGGGACCGAAACATTGAAACAAGAATTAAAGTGCTACGATGACATGAGCTATGTTCCTATGGTTATGTTCTGGGTAACGGTACCGTCACCACCAAGTCGCGAGGTAACGCGACCCTAAGGCTATGTAGTGGATTGTATGATGGACATGAAATCTTAATGTATTGAAAAGTTATATTTTTGTTTACTTTCATTATCCAAATGTATGTTTTTTTTTTCTGCCTTATGAGATTCCTTGGAAAAATCTTGATAACGTTTTATGAAAATTGTATTTCATCATTTTTATTTTTATTTTGTATAAATTTAAGTCCAATTAAGCTCTTATGTTTAGTATCTTTATTTTGAACCCTATTGGTAGGAGCAAGTTTTATAACTCCATGGTATTGGTATACTCATTGGGCTTTAGCTCATTCTTTTAAATAATTTTTTTTTCAGATTCATAGACTTTTGTGTGGCTCGCCTCAACTTGGAAGACTAGAATTTTTTTTGAAGGATCACAGGTGGGCATCTTGTGGTTGAGGTTTTGCTTAGGGTCATTCTAGGATGTAAGCTTACCCTTTTTTTTTATGAAGGAGGTTGATTGTAAAAATTGCTTATGAAGTTGGATGTATTGATGGATTCGTGATTAGTATGTATTATATTTTTTTTTTTGGAGGAAATGCTTGGGAACTATCTTGTAGCATGATAATATTTTTTTGTCTTTGAATAGATCATCTCATATATGTTAGGCAATTGAAAGGTCTTATGCACTTTTGGTGATGTGGTGATGTGATGTAAGAATTATACAGGAATTTGTGGCGTAAAGGTGCTATAGCGTTTGAGGTGCTCCCTCTTGGCAGGGTTTTGCCTTGCCAACATTGGGTCGTTACATTTTTGGTATCAGAGCATTAGGTTATGAATCTTTAGACTAGTTATTTTAGAATTAAAGTTGATAGGGTATTGTAGTTAGTAATTCGATTAGTGATGATGTTTAATAGCGATCTAGTATTCTAAGTTTTAATTGTCTTGTTATACAGGCGCGTATGGCAAGGCGAAGAGTTCATAAGAGTCGCCCCCTTATGGAAGTACTTGAGGCTGAGCGAGAGCCACATCTTAGTGTTGGAAATGAAGTTCCACCTCGGGTTCAGGAAGAAGAGATTGAACATGAATCGCATAATGGGCAAACTCAAGAGTCAAGTGCCAATCCAGAAGTGGGACATTCAGATAGAGTCGTACCACCAAGGGCTGACACAGCTCCAGCATTTTTAGACCCTAGTGTGCAGCGCCTTTTAGAGTCAATGGCTAGCCTAGCAGAGAGGCAGACTCACATCCTTGAACAACAGAATGCAGCACAGTCAAGGCCATTTGTGCAACCTACAGAGAACCGCCTCACCGCAATTGAGAGGTTTAAGAAGTTGGGGGCTCCATCATTTTCTGGATCGCCCAATCCTATGGAGGCAGAGGCCTGGTTAAGGAGGGTAGAGCAGATATTTTCTGTGATGGAAGTATCAGACGAGCAGCGAGTTGCACTTGCTAGTTTTATGCTGGTGGAGGAGGCTGAATATTGGTGGGAGGCCACGCAACGCCTACTTACGGCAAGTGGCACCGGAGGATTGACCTGGAACCAATTCACTAAGGTTTTCAATGACAAGTACTTTCCAGCTACCTATCGGTATGAAAAAGAAAGAGAGTTCCTTCGGCTAGAGCAAGGGGATTTGACTGTAGCTCAATATGAAGTTAAGTTCATTTCTTTATCTCGTTTTGCCCCTTCGTTTGTGGATGATGAGGAGGTCAAATGTCGTCGTTTTACAGATGGGTTGGATTTGGACATCAAATCTCGTATTCGAGTATTGGGAATAACTAACTATTCGACCTTGGTTGATAAAGCCTTAACAGTTGAGAAAGATGTCATAGAAATGAAGTTAGCGGAACAACAGAAGAAGCGCCACCTTAGTTCATCCCATCATGAGAACACATTTAATAGACCGTCAAAAAGAGGTGGTCATGGTTATGGTTCAGTCAAGAGCTCTAGTGCATATCAAAAAAATAGATAGCATCCCACCCCAACCCAAAGCATTTCTAATCAGCGTCATGGACAGTCTAGTGGGACATCATCTCAGTTTACTCGAAGTGTTTGCAAGCAATGTGGGCGGGCACATACAGGTGTTTGTCATGCTGGTACCGACTTGTGTTTTCGTTGTGGCCAGAAGGGTCATTTGGTGAAAGATTGCACAGTTCCTAAAATGACTAATTTGGGAGATACACGAGCTTGCTTCAATTGCGGACAACCCGGACATTTGGCTAGAGATTGCACACGAACTGCTTCATCTGCTAGTACTGGAGTTGGTAGTAACAAAATTTCAGGTGCCGGCCGAGGGGGAAGCCGATGAGGAGGTCAGGTTGGGACTAGGTTTGGCAAGCAGAATAAAGGAGGTGTTCAATCCGATAGACAAACCTCGCAGGGGAGAGTTTTTGCTTTGACTCAGCGGGATGCTCAGGCTAATCCGGAGGTGGTAACAGGTATTATTTATGTGTTTAGTAGGGAGGCACATGTACTTATTGATCCGGGTTCTACACATTCTTTTGTATCTCTATCATTTTCTTTGCATGCTGATAAACCTATTGAACCCCTAGGCTATTGCTTATCCATTACTACTCCTATTGGGGATTGTGTTATAATTGAGGAGGTATATCGAGGTTGTGTATTACAGTTGGGAGATAGGGAGATGGTAGCGGATTTATTGCCTTTAGAGATGCTTGATTTTGATTTGATTTTGGGAATGGATTGGTTGGCTTCTTACCATGCTTCGGTGGATTGTTATAGGAAAGAGGTAGTATTTTCCAATTTTGGGGAACTTGAATTTAGATTTTGTGGAGATCGATGTGCGTCCCCATCTTATGTTATTTCTGCTATTGCCGCTAGAAAAATGCTTAAGAAGGGGTGCCAAGGATACTTAGCCTATGTGATTGACTCCGAATTGAGTGGTCCAAGATTGGAGGATATACCAATTGCGTGTGACTTCATAGATGTTTTTCCTGATGAACTACCTGGATTACCCCCAGATCGAGAAATTGAGTTTGCTATTGACTTAATTCCTGGAACTGCCCCAATTTCTAGTGCACCTTACCGTATGGCCCCAATGGAACTTAAGGAGCTTAAGATACAATTGCAAGAGTTATTGGATAAAGGCTTCATTAGGCCAAGTGTCTCGCCTTGGGGATCACCTGTGTTATTTGTGAAGAAAAAAGATGGCACCATGAGATTGTGCATCGACTATCGGCAGTTGAATAAGGTCACGGTGCGTAATAAGTATCCTTTGCCGTGTATAGATGATTTGTTTGATCAACTTCAGGGAGCATGTGTGTTCTCCAAAATCGATCTCAGATCAGGGTATCACCAACTTAAGATTAAGGAAGAAGACATAGCGAAAACTGCTTTTCAAACTCGCTACGGCCATTATGAATTTCTTGTTATGTCTTTTGGTCTAACTAATGCCCCCGCTGCATTTATGGACCTTATGAATAGAGTGTTCTAACCATACCTTGACCAATTTGTGATTGTATTTATTGATGACATACTTGTTTATTCTAGGAGTCAAGAGGATCATCAACAACACTTGCGGGTGGTATTGCAGACCTTACGAGAAAAGAAGTTGTATGCGAAGTTTAGCAAATGTGAGTTTTGGTTAGATCGTGTCGTATTTTTGGGGCATGTGATTTCGGGTGAAGGTATTTTTGTGGATCCGAAGAAAATAGAGGCTGTGGTGAATTGGGATCGTCCTACTAACGTGACCGAGGTGAGGAGCTTTTTAGGGTTGGCAGGCTACTACCGTAGATTTGTAGAGGGGTTTTCATTGATTGCGGCACCATTAACACATTTGACCCGTAAGAATACCAAATTTGAGTGGACGGAGAATTGTGAAAAGAGTTTTCAAGAATTAAAGAAGCGATTAACTTCTGCCCCAGTGCTTACTATTCCGTTAAGTGGTGAAGGATTTATTGTTTATAGTGATGCCTCTCATCAAGGGCTCGGTTGTGTGTTGATGCAACATGGAAAGGTAGTGGCCTATGCATCTAGACAATTGAAGAACCATGAACGCAATTATCCCACCCATGATTTAGAGCTCGCAG
This sequence comes from Camellia sinensis, assembly GCF_055761805.1. Lineage (NCBI taxonomy): Eukaryota > Viridiplantae > Streptophyta > Magnoliopsida > Ericales > Theaceae > Camellia > Camellia sinensis. The sequence continues at coordinate 50,689,900 of NC_138966.1, forward strand.
CAGTTGTTTTTGCTTTAAAGTTGTGGAGACATTATTTATACGGGGAAAAATGTGAGATATATACTGATCATAAGAGTTTGAAATATTTATTCACACAGAGGGATTTAAATTTGAGGCAAAGGAGATGGGTTGAACTGATTAAGGACTATGACTGCACCATTAATTATCACCCAGGAAAAGCTAATTTGGTGGCCGATGCTCTTAGCCGAAAATCTACAGGGAAATTAACTCACATTCAGAGCATTCAATTTAGTCTCTTACATGAAATAAAATCTATTGGAGTTGATCTAGCAGTTGGGAAGTCGGGATCCTTGTTAGCTACAATTAAAGTGAGACCTTTGTTAGTGGATCGCATTCGAGAAGCCCAAGGGAAAGACTCAATTTTGGAGAAGACCCGAGCTCGAGTGAAAGATGGTACTCTGTTAGACTTTATTATTAAAGAAGATGGTGTGTTGATGTTTAAAAATCGGTTATGTGTTCCAAATGAGCCCGAGATAAAAAGGGAGATATTAGATGAGGCCCATAATTCACCTTATGCAATGCATCCGGGGAGTACAAAGATGTATCGAAATTTAAGAGAAAGTTATTGGTGGCCAAATATGAAGAGAGAAATAGCAGAATTTGTGTCAAGGTGTTTGGTATGTCAGCAGATTAAAACAGAGCATCAACGCCCAGCTGGTTTACTTCAACCTCTTCCTATACCTGAATGGAAATGGAAGCATATTGCCATGGATTTTGTTTCGGGCCTGCCTCGCACACAGAAGGGGCATGACTCTATTTGGGTTGTTGTGGATAGGTTGACCAAATCTGCACACTTTTTGGCTACTAAGAAAAACTTTTCACTTGATCGATTAGCAAAAATTTATGTGGATGAAATTGTGAGATTGCATGGTGTGCCGGTATCTATTGTTTCAGACAGAGACTCGCGCTTCACATCCCACTTTTGGCCTAGTCTTCAAAATGCCTTGGGTACTAAACTGAGATTCAGTACAGCTTTTCACCCCCAAACCGACGGGCAATCCGAGAGGACAATTCAAACTTTAGAAGACATGTTGAGAGCTTGTGTCCTAGATTTTCGAGGTAGTTGGGATGAACACTTGACCTTAATAGAATTTGCATATAATAATAGTTATCAATCAAGTATTGGGATGGCTCCCTATGAAGCTTTATATGGGCGAAGATGTAGAACTCCAGTATGTTGGGATGAGGTTGGAGAGAGAAAATTGTTAGGGCCAGAGATTGTTCAAATTACTACCAATAAAGTGCATATTATTCGAGAAAGGTTGAAGGCGGCTCAAAGTAGACAAAAGAGCTATGCAGATAATCGGAGGAGAGATTTGGAATTTCAAGTGGGAGATCATGTATTTTTACGAATCTCGCCATGGAAGGGAGTGATGCGATTTGGTAAGAAAGGCAAACTAAGTCCAAGGTATATTGGGCCATTTGAGATATTAGAGCGCATTGGCAAGACTGCTTATCGTTTGGCCTTACCACCTAGTCTATCTCGCATTCACAATGTGTTTCATGTATCCACATTGAAGAAGTACATGCCTGACCCATCACACGTGTTAGATTTCCAACCAATCCAACTCAAGGATGATTTGTCTTATGAAGAGGAAGCCATAGAGATTGTGGACATGAAGGATCAAGTACTACGTTCCAAGACCATACCACTAGTAAAGGTATTGTGGAAAAATCATGCTTTGGAGGAAGCTACTTGGGAGCGGGAGGATGATATGAAAATTCGATATCCACATCTTTTTCAAGGTATGAACTAGACTAAACAAACGAATAAATTTCGTGGACGAAATTTTCCTTTAGGGGGGTAGAATTATAATATTCCCAACTTTTCATCTAGAGCCAAACACACTCCTATGTTAAACTCCATTTAGGATATCTAAACCCAACTCCAAACTTGATGGTAGGTGTAACCAAACACCCCATTTCAACACAAAAAAAATTAGAAGTGCAGATTTTTTTTCTTCATTCTTCATTCTCTAACTTCACTCTACTTTCTCTCTCATTTTCCTTTACTTTCTTGGAGGCCAAACACCACACCTTTGCTCCACCCTTACACCACCACCTTGACCCACCATCTCCACCACCTCCGGCCACCTTATCTCGCCGGAAAAAGGGTCCGGTCGGCACTCCTTGAATCCATCCGAAAATAACACAATAGAAGCACAAACTCTAGATTTTTCTTAATCTTTTGAAGAATCAAAGCATGGGATTTATTTTCTTGATGGATTAGAGGCTTGTACTTGGTAAGAATCTTTCTCTAAAAGTTTAGTTTAAGGTTTTACATATTTTGAGTTAGAGATGATGAAATTTTTGTGTTTTAGATCTATTATGATTTGGGGTTTGCTTGTTGAATTTTATACTCTCAATTAGTTTCCATGAATGTTTTACATGTTTAAAAAAAAAAAATGGTCAATTTGATGGTTGATTTGGAGATTTAGATTTTGGGTTAATCTAGGGTTTGAATGTGATGTAAAAATTGGGGATTTTGGTGTTAGGGAATTTATATGTTGAAATTGAGTTGATAAATGATGGATTGGGTATCTCTATGTTCTATGGAGGAATTTTATAAGTGATTGAAGAGATTTTACTTAAGTTGTTGAGTTTATACAAAAATGTTGATTTTTGACATTTGTAGTAAATTGATGGTGGTATTGTGCATATAAATTGATTGGATATTTAAAAAGTTACTAACTCAAAGATGTTCAAAGGATGGGTGTTATGGGGATTGGATAAGTTATTTGTTTGGGTGATTTAAAGTTGGAGGAGTTCTTTAGCTTGCCATTCCTTAGCATAATTTTATTTAGGATCATTTTTGTAGATGTTGTAATTTTCATTGAAAGCTTTTCCTAATTTGAGATCCTATTTACTAATTGTTAGGATTGGAGGAAGGCATCTCTTCACCTCTTGGAAATTAATTTGTAGAGTTTCAAATCTACACTTTTGTTATTTTTGGAGGTGAGTATACTTACCATGGAAATTACCTTACCTCTATCTTTATTACAAAGTTTGAAAATAATTTTTGAATTAAAGGAAGTGAATGATACATTTCATCATGATATATGTATAAAAAGAAAATCTATAAATTTATTGAGGCCAAGGGTTGAGTTTTAATAAAGATATGATTTCATTTGTATAATGAAGCATTAATTTTTTTATGAGAATTTATTTAAGTTGAGTCTTTCAAATTTTATGATGATGATGATTGAATGACAGTGAAATGTTATGTGAGGGTATTTATTTTATTGATCATATAACCGAATATAGCCTTTGGGGCCACAAGGGCCAAAATGCTTTGGGGTCCTGGGGACCGAAATGTTTTAAGGACCATAAGGGTCGTTGTATGTATAAGGGGTCCTGGGGACCGAAACATTGAAACAAGAATTGAAGTGCTACGATGACATGAGCTATGTTCCTATGGTTATGTTCTGGGTAACGGTACCGTCACCACCTAAGTCGCGAGGTAACGCGACCCTAAGGCTATGTAGTGGATTGTATGATGGACATGAAATCTTAATGTATTGAAAAGTTATATTTTTGTTTACTTTCATTATCCAAATGTATGTTTTTTTTTTCTGCCTTATGAGATTCCTTGGAAAAATCTTGATAACGTTTTATGAAAATTGTATTTCATCATTTTTATTTTTATTTTGTATAAATTTAAGTCCAATTAAGCTCTTATGTTTAGTATCTTTATTTTGAACCCTATTGGTAGGAGCAAGTTTTATAACTCCATGGTATTGGTATACTCATTGGGCTTTAGCTCATTCTTTTAAATAATTTTTTTTTCAGATTCATAGACTTTTGTGTGGCTCGCCTCAACTTGGAAGACTAGAATTTTTTTTGAAGGATCACAGGTGGGCATCTTGTGGTTGAGGTTTTGCTTAGGGTCATTCTAGGATGTAAGCTTACCCTTTTTTTTTATGAAGGAGGTTGATTGTAAAAATTGCTTATGAAGTTGGATGTATTGATGGATTCGTGATTGGTATGTATTATATTTTTTTTTTGGGAGGAAATGCTTGGGAACTATCTTGTAGCATGATAATATTTTTTTGTCTTTGAATAGATCATCTCATATATTTTAGGCAATTGAAAGGTCTTATGCACTTTTGGTGATGTGGTGATGTGATGTAAGAATTATACAGGAATTTGGTGGGAAGACAGTGAACTATCTTGTAGCATGATAATAATTTTTTTTTCAGATTCATAAATACAGGAACCCGATGCCAGTATACGCATGACATAGGTCACTGTCTTCCCACCACTCTCCTGAAGTCACGACCGGACTGGCATCGGGTTCCATCTGGAGCTTATTAACATCACACGCTCCATTATCATACCATTATTCTTCTACCACAGCTCGGGTTTCAACATCCCCGTACTTTTTGAGTCTCCTCAACATCCTCTTTCGGTCATTGGGATCCCATTCGACTTTTTTGGTTATCTGGGCATCACCCACCATTGTTTCAGGTTCTTCTTGCCTTGTTCTAGGGCTATCTTCGCTTGGATCTCCTCTATCTTTTCCTTTTGAAATCATTCTAGTGCCTGTTCCTTCTCAGTAAGAGGTGTAGCCTTAGTCTTACCCTTAACAACAACTTCATTTTCTGCCCCGGTCTCTCTTGTTTGTTCTTCCACATCGAAATCTTTCTCACTCAACCACCCATTACTTGTTTTTGGCTGGCTAGGGTCCCACCATCCCATCTGCACACAGCTTGTATCTTCTTCCTCGAAGAAGTAAAGATCCGTTAGATCCTCTTCCAATTCTGCCAGATCCTCCTCTAGGTTTGCTATGTCATTCAGGCCTTGCTCGAGCCACTCATTCTGATTCTGTGCCATTTGGTCTTCCCCGATAACATTGATGCTGAGAAAGTCTAGCAGTATGACCACTGGCCTTGGTTGATCGATGGCCACAATGTATAAACTGGGATCGTACTCCTCTACAAACAAGACCCCTTTCTCTATGACACGGGTATCAGACGACCCTGCCTTTAGTGTATTATTCTCTCTCCATTTCTACTGCCACAGGCCTGGGTTGAGTTTGTGGTGTTAGATCCATCATGCACATGTCTATGCCTTCTGGAATGACTACCTCTAAGTTTGGTAGGTGAGATGAAGAAATATATGTACTAGGGTTGAAGGTGGGCGGTAGTGTATAGATGTGGTTAATATTTCTAAGCAGAGGGACTTGGTTATGTGTAGGAAGTTGATTGGTTGTTACGTTTGGTTTGGAAGGTGGGGCGATGACTTTGTTGTCAATGAGATCCTGGATCTCATGACGTAGATAGTAGCACATGTTTGTGGGATAGCCATGTTGTTGGTGGAAGATACAATACTAGGTAGGGTCATGTTTGGGTGGCAATGGGTCTGGAAGTGGACGAGGATTGAGAGGCTTGAGATGTCCTTTTTGCTTTAACAGCTTGAGGGCATGGGTTGGGTCATATGGAGGGGAGTAAAAACTCTTCGATTCTGGGGTGGACCGGTATTTTGTGAAGGTTGTGAGGTTGTGGCAGTAGCAAAAGGATCAGCCATCTTAGTCGTCAAAACAACAGTATTGACATCTGCAGGCTGTGGAATAATGCTATTACTAGCATTGGTATTCCAGGAAAAAGGCCTTCTCGCAGGTTCACTTGTTCTGTGGATAATACCCTTGTTGAATGCACTCTCGATCTGGACCTCCAGCTCATGTAAGGAAGCAAATGTGGACAACGGTGCCACTATCATTCTCTGCAGCATGTCTGGCTCAAGGTTCTAGACCACTAGTCGGACTTGTTCTCTTTCGGCAGGCCTATTTGTCATTCGGGCTGCCTTGGCTCTCCACTGGGTGGCAAAATCGATGAATGATTCTTTGGGGTTTTGGGTAGTGGCCTCCAGCTCACTAATGGTTACCTCTATTTGGGTGTTATATGAGTACTGATTAACAAATGCCTTAGACAGCTCCTCCCAATTCCGTTTTGTAAAGTCCTCCAACTTGGCGTACTAGATGGCCACCACATCAGACAGGGTTCTCCCAAACAACGAAAGCTTCTGTGCTCGAGACAAACCCATAGGCCTCAATACATTCGAAAACAACCGAACATGCATGATTGGATCCTCACTCCCATCGAATCTATCGATGTGGGGCATCTTAAATTTCTCCGGTAATCTAACCGAAGCCTCAGTGTACCCATCTTCGATATCTGGAATGGAGTTGAAGCCTTGGGATTTCTTCAATGCTTTCTTCAATCTGGAAATCTTGACCAAGGCTAGATCAATTTCATTGATATCAAAAGAAAAAATCCTTGGAGGAGGTTGAATCGGAGGACAATAAGCTGGAGCTAGGGGAAACATGTCCTGAGGATCTGGGACTAGTAAATTTTCTACTGGTGGGTGTAGATTCAGGTTTGGTTGAGCAGTAGGGATCGGGTGCACAGCTGATGTTGATACCCTAAATATATGCCGTAAATTGGCAACGACTTCATCTTGTGCAGCCATCCTCTGGTTTACAATGTCCATAGTCCTTTGGATGACAGTCACCATGGCAGCGAATTTCTCTGCGTTCGGTGCTATGTTCTGTGTCATTGCTAATCTGGGTGAACTAGATGCTGGTGAATTGATTGACTGAGAACGGGTAGGTGTTTGTGGAGTACTTTGTATTGATGCTACTGATCGTCTGTTTCTTCTCCGTCGAGTGACTAGAGGAAGCAAGACTAGCACGGGTTAATCCCAACAAGGTCTCGAGCTTTACACAGCCTACCGAAACGAGTCCACACAACTTGGGGAATGTCGGGTCTTTCTGAAGCTATGATGGTAAGCTACTTAGCAAAAATAAAGCAAGAAAAACAAAATCAAAATCGGACAGCACTTCGGCCCCAATTCACAATAATCAAAACACATAGCTGAACTGTAATCCCCACTGATCTCTGTTTTCAAACTTTATATTGAGATGAACCATCTTGTACAGTCTCACTGTAAAAGCACATATCAAGTAAAAAGAACCAAAACACCCTTATGAGGGGGTAGGGTTACCCTGTCCTAGATTTTTGGCATGATCTAGGCTGCACTAATTCAAACAACGAGTTTCACAACATCCTGGAAATTGGTGGCATCCTATTCGAAGTTGGAATAGTCGTTATAGCTTCACTATATGCAACTATGTCGAATGGTCAAAATGGTACCTCGGCAAGATTCCTAATATACCTCTCACACCTAACACCGAGAAGTGAAAGGTGGACAAAGTGGTATAGCAGTAGTCTGGACTTAAGGGTTGTGTTTCCAACATAGCAGAGCCCATGACCGGTCAACCTTTTGGCAAGCCTTTTGAGCTAGCCTCCGGAAAACTGTCCAGGAATAGCAGATGGAAAACATAGTGACTTAAAGAAACCATGCGAATGCAATGCAAAAAACATATAAGTATAAATAAAAATTTGCATCATGAGTTTCAAGTCAAGTTCTCTAAATCCCTAGCAGAGTCGCCAGAAATTGCAGTCTGACTTTTCGTGTTCCTTCCGGAAAAAGAATAGCCCTACAATTCGGACTCCACTTATGGTTCTGAATCTGATTTCACAACTGCAAAACAGTGAAAACACAAAAAGTGTCCAAATCCGGCAATTCTTTTTGAAAAATCAATGTTTGAATCAAATGCCAAAAACTGGACTGTTTTGCCAGATTATAGAGTCGCCACTTAAATATTTTTGACAAATCTAGGAAACCAGAGACTCGTGCCAAAGGCCATTAGTTCATTATCACCAAAGTGTCTCAACTTGGGAACTTAGGTATGAAAGGGGAAGGTCATGAATTGAGCACCCCATTTCCCTGATCAAAGATCGTCCTCTACTAATCATGATGTGTTTTTTACTTACATTATATGCTCTTATTTCGATTATTAGCTATTTTTACTATGTGATGCTGTAGGAGCTGAATTTTAAAGGAGGCATACTTTAACAGACAAGTATTGCCCAGCTCTGTCCTGAACCATCAGGATGCCGAATATAAAGGGTAGATGGGCCGAATAGGTACTAAGCTATGTAGCCGAGTAAATCTGAACATAATGAGCGAAAAGTGGACCTGGCCCTGGGGCCCAGGGAACGAGTATAAATAAAGGAATAGCAGACTGAGAAATGTAGGTGATAATTGTGGTGTTTAACTTAGAATACAAGTAATCTAGAACGAGAGACTGACTTATCCGTCGAAGTGCTAATTCCGGCACCCCCGACCGGAGTGTTTACTTCCTTTTAGGTGCCTATCGGTGGATCACGAGCGTCCCCCAGGTTCAGAAGAGTATTTCCTAAAACCACTTCCCCACAATTGGCGTCGTCTGTGGGAATATTCAAGCACATCCATGGCGGACGCGACGGAGGACCCTCCAATAGTCGCTGATGACACCACACAGATAGACGACTTCACTCCAACAAACACGCACGGACCGGAGCCTAACCTAGTAAGACGTGCTTTGAACTTCGGTTCACCTTCGACTCCAGAACATGAGGCAATGCAGGTGATCATGGAGCAGACAAAGCAAAACGAGCAGCGGTTGGAGAACATGATCGCTGAGATCGAGCGTCTCTGTCAGGATTTGGCACTGGAGGTGGCAAAGTCCAAACAAGCCGTGCGCCAAGACTCGGAGCGACCTCTGAAAGCAGGTGGTCAACGACCTCGAGCCCGGCAACAAGACACTGATAGCGACTCTGAATCACTATCTTCGGAGCCTAAAAAGAAAGGATGACCTACAATTTCCAGCTCCTCTGAAGAGAGCCCACGTGTAAGGCATAAGAAACGACTCAGATGACGAGGACCAGCATGATCCTTTTGTGCGACGGATCGCAAGGGAAATCTTGCCCAAAAAGTTTAAAGCTCCGTCATTTACTCTCTATGATGGCAAGTCAGACCCCACTGATCATATCTGCCACTACAAGCAAGCCATGACATTGCATGCAGATGACGAAGCCCTCATGTGCCGAATATTCCCCAGCAGTTTGGGAGCACTAGCTGTCAGGTGGTATTACAAACTGGAGCCGGCTTCGATCAAAACCTTCCACCAATTACAGAAGTCTTTCAGGGCCAGGTTCATCACAAATGAGGTCCAGCCGAAACAAGCCGACTCTCTCTGAGCAATGCAAATCCTGCCAGGAGAGACGCTAAGAGCATATTCGGCACAATATTGGGAATGCTTTAATCTTGTAGATGATGCTTGCAATGACTCCATGGCCATCACCGCCTTCAAAATGGGACTACACCCAGATAGTGCCCTCTGCAGTTCGTTGACCAGAAGACCCCCCAAAACAATCTGGGGGCTGATGAAGAAAGTAGAAGAATACTACAAAGTAGAAGATGACGCTTTGCGGGTTAAAGCCGGACACAGTACCACCAAAACGGCTCCCCCTGAGATTGCCCAGCCAATAAGTTTCGTACCTCCTCAGAGCCATGAACCACGCCAGTGGACTAAATGAGATAAGAAACGAGATTCTCGCCGACCAAGCGATCAGTGCTGACACTGAACAAACGAGCAATTGCAAGTTGATAATAGGCGCACAAAGCACGCTAACAAGAAATATACGGAGCTGTCAGATTCAATCAGCTCGGTTATGTCCCAAATCCAACATCTTCCATTTTTTAAATGGCCATCCAAAATGGTGGGACCTCCCGTCACGAGAAGACGGGACAGACGGTGTGAATATCACAAAGATCACAGTCATGATACGGACAACTGTTATGCTCTAAAAGACCCCCTTGAGAAATTGGTGCAAGATGGTCGGCTTCAGTAACACGTATGAAAGAACGCAATCAAAACTGTTGCCCTTCGGTAGGATTTGCCCCGCTCGGCATCAATCATATGATATACAACCTTCCAACGCCACTTGCCGTACACGTAATTCAAGCCCCCCAGAAGTAACGCACACCATCGAAGCAGCCCCACGAAGCTCTGAGTATTATCTTCAACGATTCCAATCTTATCGGCGTAACACTCCCCCATAGTGATCCATTGGTCATTGAGCTACACGTAAATCGATTCTTCGTTGAACGCGTCTTCATAGTCCAAGGAAGCACTTCGGAGGTTATGTATTACGAAACCTTCATCAAACTCGGTTTCAATCAATCAGACCTGTCTCCGGCTCCCCATCCATTGTTTGGCTTCAACGCGAATCCAGAGTATCCGTTGGGGAAGATCACACTACCCGTTCGAGCCAACTCCCGAACGATGGATGTAGAATTCTTGGTCATCAAGCTCCCATCGCCGTATAATATCATCACGGGGCAAACTTGGTTGCATGCTATCCAAGCTGTGCCTAGCACCTACCATCAGCTGCTGCGCTTTCCTACGCAACACGGTATTGAGCAAATCCGTGGTTCCCAGCACTCCGCACCAGCATTCTATCCCCCTCCCGAAATACCGAATCGAAACATCCTTGACTAACACGGTTATCATCGGAAGGATTCCATATCGACTCAGAAACATGTTACGGCCCTGGAACACGAGAATTGTCATGAGGAATGATCTCAGTTCTAAAATGACTCTCCATGTACACATTCCTCCTTTGTAAATGCAAGGATTCTTGTTGGGCGGATATAATCCCATCTTCTGCAAAATCTAATTAAAAAGGGTATTCCGACCAAAAAGCCCCCTCGGCGCATGACACTGTTGGGCCGATAAAGCCTTCGGATTCGGAACGCCCTTTGTGGATATCACGATTGGCCAAGTAAAGCCTTCGGATTCGGAGCCCCCTGGGCGCATGACGCCGTTGGGCCGATAAAGCCTCCGGATTTGGAGCGCCCTTCGTGGATATCACGATTGGCCAAGTAAAGCCTCCGGATTCGGAGCCCCCTCGGCGCATGATGCCGTTGGGCCAATAAAGCCTCCGAATTTGGAGCGCCCTTCGTGGATATCACGATTGGCCAAGTAAAGCCTCCGAATTCGGAGCCCCCTCAGCGTATGACGCCGTTGGGCCCATAAAGCCTCCGGATTCGAAGCGCCCTTCGTGGATATCACGATTGGCCAAGTAAAGCCTTTGGATTCGGAGCCCACTCAGTGCGTCACGCCGTTGGGCCTATAAAGTCTCTGGATTCGGAGCGCCCTTCGTGGATATCATGATTGGCCAAGTAAAGCCTCTGGATTCGGAGCCCCCTCGGCGTATGACGCCGTTGGGCCGATAAAAGCCTCCGGATTCGGAGCGCCCTTCGTGGTTATCACGATTGGCCAAGTAAAGCCTCTGGATTCGGAGCCCCCTCGGTGCATGACGCCGTTGGGACGATAAAGCCTCCGAATTCAGAGCCCCCTCGGCGCATGACGTCGTTGGGACGATAAAGCCTCCGGATTCGGAGGCCCCTCGGCGCGTCACGCCGTTGGGCCGATAAAACCTCTGGATTCGGAGCCCCCTCAGCACGTCACGCTGTTAGGCCAATAAAGTCTCCGGATTCGGAACGCCCTCGGCGCATAACGCCGTTGGGTCAATAAAGCTTCCAAAAACCGAATAACATTCCGAATTCGGAGCGTCCTCAGTTCACAACAGAGCAAGGAAATGTAACTCGAGCCGGCACAATGGCATAAACGAAACAAAACGTGCCAACACTCGAAATAAGATGCTTAAATTCACAATGAAATACAAACTTTTAAAATAAAACATTTTATTCGATTTAATAATAATTACAAAAACGCAATTCGTGTTCGAGCATTACAAAGTCTACTTTCATGCGGTGTCACCTTTATCCTCTCCCTTCTCAAATTTCGAAGGCGAAATAGGGGAAGTGGTCGTGAAGGTACAGCGGCAGCGCCGGATCGACGCCCGCTGCCTAGAGAGCGTCCGTAGCTCAAAATTCCTCGATCTGACCGCGCTTGAACCCACAATGTTCACACCGGCGCGACAATCATCCTCAAAGTTGAGAGCCTTGACACCATAGACAATGTTAAGGCCAAGATCCAAGACAAGAAAGGAATTCCCCACGAAAATAGTAAAATTCAACTGTTGTAGCGCTACGTCGGCCTCTTCCTTCTTTCAGGGTGATCTGCTTCGACGACGTGGAGGTCGACGTTCTTCCCGTTCTTTGAACGCCCCACCCCTCGTACGGGTGGGTTCCTTGCTGCGATTCATTGCAGCGTCAAACTCAAAATTCTATTTGACATTCACATTTGTCTGCCCCATGCAACAAAGTTGTTTTAAAGCAAGTCTGAGCACAGTAAGTGAAATTACTAGGGCAAAAAGTCCGAGGCAATCTATTTTTAATCCTTGCGGTGACCCCGAAGCAACGTCATTAATACTGAACTCCAAAAGACGGATGCCAATAGATGTTGGCCATAGCCATTCCATGTACTAATTTTTGGTTTTTTTGAGTTAAAATGGACTAATTATGGCAATTAAAGATGGGATGACAGTTTCCAGATTCGAAGCCCCTGGAGCATGGCACGTTTGGGCCAATTAAGCCTCCGAATTCAGAGCCTCATCGACCCATCACGCCGATCGATACAAGTCTCCGAATTCAGAGCCTAGTCGGCGGAGCGATCATGACAAGCCAGCACGTAACCATTCGGAATTAAATGACTACTTGAGCCAGACAATGTTTATACAATGAAAACATATGCAAGCACGTGTGTGCCAAATGTAGATTACAATGAAACATTTAAAATAGGACATTTTATTCAATCAGGCAACAATTACACAATTACATAATATTTTTATACGGCGTCATCCTCATCCTCACTCTTCTCGACTTCAAAAGCAGAAAACAGAAAATGATTACGTTGGTAGACTGGCAGCACCGAATCAATTCCCGACGCCCGGAGAGCTTCTGTGGCTTGAGATGCCCTAATCCAACCGTGCTTAAAGCCACGATTCTCACATCGGCAAACTTCTTCGGCGAGCTTCTCTTTGGTCTTCTGAATTCCGACCAGTCAACCGTCATGAAAGCCCTTTTCATAGGCCACGTTTCTCGCAGTCTCGATCGCAAACATGCTCGCCATATTACGATCGGCGATCGCATCACTAATCAGCCTTTGAGTAACCCTCTTTGCGACAACCGGGTTGGGGTGACGGCTCATTGGGGCGACGCAGGCTTGTTTTTCCTTAGCTCGCACTCGGCCTTTTCGACGTGAGCTTCTAACTTCCGAATGCGTTCGTCTCTCTGTTCTATGTCCCAATGAGCAGCGCGGAGACGCATACCAATCTCATAAGCCGTGTAAAGTCCCTTCACCGCCCTGTGAACGCCTTTGCGAAACACTTTGAAGTCTGGACGGCCTACCATCGACTGCTAAACTTCGGGCAGAAAAATCTGTCGAGCAAACTCGACTGCCACATTTGGGTCTCGAATGATGGAATCTGCCTCCGTCATCGGTCTGTTACCCACGAAGACTGCAAAACTCAATGGGCGAGGAGTTGCATCGGATTCCCTTCCAGGATGAAATTGAAGAGACTTATGCTGTGGCTGACTATCCCTCCTAAGCGATCTACTTCAACGTCGAGGAGATTGGTGTCTCTCCCTAACCCTTGACGTCCTACCGCCCGTGCATGATAGTTCACCACTTCGATTCATGGCACCTCCAAGCTCAGCTAGCGTCTTCGCTTGACCTCTGCTGTTGAAGAAAAGCTTATTTGACATTCGCACTTGTTTCGCCTTCCTCAAAGAGCAGGACTGAGATGCTCATTTAGTACGTAAATAGGACCCTCGTTCACGAAGTACACGCCCATTTATTCCCTACAAAGGCAGCATCTCCAAGGCTGCCTCATTAATAATGAAGCGTCAATAGCCCATCATGTACCGTCCTATACCAGTCCCAATCGCCCCAATCGCCGACTGAACCAAGCCCCAATCGCCCTATCAACTGCTGATATACAGCGTTCTCAGTTCATGAACCATCTGGGGCAAGGGCAGATTCATCAATCTATACGGCTCGAGTGCCCCAGCCGTTCCACGAATCAATTTATCTGAGCACTAGTCTTGAATTCATTTTGCTTCTGACTAAATCAGATCAATATATACGGCTCGAGTGCCCCAGCCGTTCCACGAATCGATTCTTACGTGCAAAATTTATTACGTTTTATTCGGCGTTCTACGTTCGTGAACCAGCTGGGGCAAGGGCAGATTCATCAATCTATACGACTTGAGTACCACAGCCGTTCCACGAATCGATTCTTGCGTGCAAAATTTATTACGTTTTATTCGGCGTTCTACATTTGTGAACCAGCTGGGGCAAGGGCAGATTCATCAATCTATACGGCTCGAGTGCCACAGCCGTTCCACGAATTTATTCTTGCGTGCAAAATTTATTATGCTTTATTTGGTGTTCTACGTTCGTGAACCAACTGGGACAATAGAAGATTCATCAATCTATACGGCTCGAGTGCCACAGTTGTTCCACGAATCGATTCTGACGTGCAAAATTTATAACATTTGGACGGCCAAAATACTTTAGCGCAGTCTTAATGTCCGAAAGTACTGCGTCGTCAGCTGAGGTCAGAACCCTCTTCAACTTATTGCCTTCAAAAACGGAGGATTATATTTGGAGAAGAAGCCGAATAAAAGAAAGTTCAACAAACAAAGAATCACACGGCAACCTGGTTCACCCCTCCGTCTGGGAATAGGGTCCAGGCGATCTTCGCCTTCGCCGAATTCCCAGTTGCCCCGAACATTGACCATTACATCATCAACTCGTTTGCCAGAGCTGGCAAGCATGGTTACCAAGTGATGGTCGGTGTCCCTGGCCCTGAGAAAGTAACGCCCGAGCCGACCGGAGGATTTGGCTAAAGCGTAGCAATGTCGAATCGCAGGAATGCCCAAGTTGATCCTGAGGCGCCCGTTCAATTCAACAATTCCCATTACGATTCGAAAGAAATTCATATTGAGTTGCGAGGGAATCAGATCCCAGTGGCAGAGGACGACCCTAAGAAATGAATGTAGGGGAAAGCGAATGCCACCCTCCGCAATGGACAGGAGAGGGAACACAATTGTATTTTGGGTCATCCCTCTCCATATCCAAGGAACTCTCCATTACTAGAGATAGATGAACATCATCAGGAATAGAGAAATGTTTTTGGAACCTAGAAATTCGACCCTCAGAGAGGAGGTCTTTCAAATGCTTAGCCATTCTAGAGAGAACTCAAGGATATTCTAAAGCAAAAAATAAGTATAGAAAGTAAGATTGCAAAGAAAAGTGAAGAAGACTTACGAGAGGCAAAGGAAACGAGAATAAGATGGAGGGAGTTGCAGAAAATACATCGGAGAAGAAATACCGATAGGCGGTCCAGAAGGTTCAAATATTCGAAAAAGTATGTGTTCGAAGGGACTTAAACTTCAAATCATAATAAATGTGAGAGAAGCACGAATGAGGCGGGAAGGCGTTACAGTGACCGAAAAGCATGTACGCGTCCTGACATGCAGCAAGAAGAGGATTAACCGCCGAATTTCTGTTTTCCCAAATCAGGAACCAAACACGCCGACTAACTGATGCTAGAAGGGTGTTTGGGGGCCAATTGTGGGAGCCGAATTTTAAAGGAGGCATACTTTAATAGACAGGTATTGCCCGGCTCTGTCCAGAACCATCAGGATGCTGAATATAAAGGATAGATGGGCCGAATAGGACAAACTGGGGATCGCTCATTATAAGTATATAAACTCTAGCTTGCCATACTTGGGATGGGCCCCAAGGGGCATCCAAAGTTTTATGAAGGAGAGAAGCTATGGACAAACTGGGGTTTGGCCCAAACCACTGGCCGGGCCATGTTGGGCCAGGTGGGGGTTGTGGGTCGAGTCCTAGTTTTAATTTTTTGGACAAAATTCATTTGAATTTTTTCAAATTCTTGTGGGAAAATTTTTTGAAATCCTTTTGGAAATTGTAACGCCCCCAAAATAATATAATAAATTCAAACCGTAAGCGGAAGAGTAATAGAAATAATATACTTTCATTCATTAGAGTTCGTATACAAAAGATAACACATGCGATATACATTCACAAATTGTTCATCCTAAATGTACAGTATATGTTACAATGATAAAAGAACTGAAAACTAAACAGATAATCATATGCCCTATAGGCTTATATCTTTCCAAGTCATTGCTTGGTTACAACAAAAGTGAGCCTAGCTCAATACAGTTAAAGCCCTTGGCTATACAAAAGAATGCAACAAAAGAAAAAAGCTCTTACTCCCAAATGTCCCTCTAAGCTATTGCCTTGGCGGAGGTATATCACCAACACCTAAAAATGATTTTCCCCAAATAGGGTGAGCCAAAGCCCAATAAGAACAATCTAACACAATATATGAATTTTAACGAAGATATAAGTACAATGTGCATTTACAATGCCAGTAATAAAACATTCATATTCTGTATAGTCATAAAGTACCAAAGTTCATATCTTAAGTCCTTTTTCCTTCTCGTCAATTCAAATTAATCTATTTTATCTCAATTCATGAGCCAATTTCATTATCTTTCAGGCAACCCATCTGAGACTACAACTCAGTGGTCTCCAAATTAACACAACCATCATACAAACACTTCAATTTGCCATTTTATGGAAATTTCGTCCGCGGGATCGGCACCCATGTATACGCGTGGTTTCTGGACTTTCACCCTGGACACTCCGGCCAACTTAATTTCAATAGAGTCCATCCCCTATCTCCTCCCACATGGAGTACATCTCAGTTCTCCTCCCAAACATTATACATATACAATGTATTTAAAGCACCGTCATATTCAATGACAACCAACAATATATTAGTTTCAATCCACCTAATCCTCATGCAATTTCTACAACAGTCATAGCTATCCTCTACCAATAGCCCAATACAGATATTTCTAAACAGATATTCAATCTCAAGACAGATAATTTATTCAAATTTCCATGGGTGTGAAGTGATATATATATCCAACTTCACCGTTCATATCAACAACCATCCAATTTCACATTATCAATATCAATTTTCAGTTATTTATACAAAATAACAATTTGACCCATTTAGGAAAAAATCTCCCATTTTTCCAAATATCGACCCAAGTGTCCCAAATCAACCATTTTTCACAACACAACCTCACATCTACTCTCATAACCACTTTTAACAAGTACATTTGAAAACCCCTCTTTTTATTTCACATCCAAACCCTAGTTTGTTCAAATCATCTCAAATCTCAACACTTTTCACACAAAAACCAATATCTAAGTTAAGAATCATATGAGGGTGTAAAAAGATCCCTGCCTCAAAGAGAGAAGACAAGCCAAGCAAAGGTGGAACTTCAAAGATGCTCAAGCCCAACTCTATTTGGATCAAAATGGAGATCTTGATATGTTCTACCTTTTTAATAAAGGCACAAGGGTGGAGAGATCACTAAATCTAGGTGAAAAAGTAGAGAGAATTTAAGTTTTAGAGAGAGAAGCTCTTAACTTTTGGGTTTTTAGAGAAATGGATCTGAAAAAGTGTGTGAAAAGTCATTTTCACGAACTGATATACATGCAGTCCACTCGAGCGTAAGAAGTGACGCTCGAGCGCCAGACACATTGTTCCGCTAGAGCGCAAGAAGTGACGCTCGAGCGTAGAATACATACTTTCAAAAGTTTTGCAGACGAAGGGCATCGTTCGAGCTCAAGATTGGCCGCTCGAGTGTAAGAAACGCCACTCGAGTGTTGAATACACTTTTCCAGTATTTTGCAGGTCTGCAAAAATACTGAGAGTTTGCAAAGCCCGCTCGAGTGCAAGAATGGCCGCCCAAGCGGAGGAGCAAAAATCTAGGTAACAAAGATTTGGAAAGTCAAGCAACCAACATGTTCCAAACACACAACTACAATTCAATAACCAAGTTTAAGGAGGAATAAAGGGAAAACAACAATGAACAACGTTTAGAAACCAAAAGCCCGAGTCTAGAATGCAACAAGAGTCAGGTCAAAACTGAAATCATTATAGAAATAATTCAAATTTTGAGCCAAAATTTCAAATTCGATTTTTCGAATTCCGGTCACCTCGCTTTTCCAAATCAGTACATTCTGGTCACAACTTTCCAGCCATGTCCGAACAAACACCAAATCCAACTTAAACAGGTGCACAGTTGG
Source organism: Camellia sinensis (assembly GCF_055761805.1). Lineage (NCBI taxonomy): Eukaryota > Viridiplantae > Streptophyta > Magnoliopsida > Ericales > Theaceae > Camellia > Camellia sinensis. The sequence continues at coordinate 50,707,919 of NC_138966.1, forward strand.
CTATAAATAGCTTGGTATTCCAGCAATTCCTTCAATCCAAAAATTTTCAGAACATCTCTTCCTTTTCTTTTTTTTTTTTCTTGTTCGTCATCCTCTTGCATTTGTTCTAGCATTTAGTCTATAAAAAGAGAAAGAGAGAGTTATAGCATAGTTTGGTTTGCCATACTTGATTTTGTAGTGCTGCAAATCAAGTAGTAGTCATTGCATCTAGGAAAGTAGACGCTAGTAAAACTCGAAACAGTGTAGCGAAGGTGAAATCTCATTTAAGGAGATTGTGTCCAAAACAAACCTTGACTTAAAATTTTCTGTAAGCGATTAATTCAGAATTTAATTTGTTTAATCATTTTGTGAATTATTTAGGCCTTGTTTGGTTTGCTTTTGAGAGAGTAATTTTGAATAAAAAAATTTTAAAGTTTTGTTTTCTTTAGTGATTTTGGAAAAAAATTTCCAAAATCACTTTATCTCTCCTACACATCAATCAATTACTTTTTCTCTCTCCTCTCTCATTCTCAATCGCTTTTTCTCTCACACACAACTACTTAACTATAACAAAATATCAAATCATCCCAAACTCCCATACTCCAAAACTATTTCCAAAATATACAATCAAACAAACTAAAAAAATTTCTAAACTCTCTCTCCAATTTTTTTTTTTTGAAAATTTATCTCCCCAAAACAAACCAAACACACCCTTAATTTTTGTTGTTTATTTTATTTATTTATTTAATTACACACACACAACCACTGGGATCAACAATTAGTAGGTATATATATGAAACATATTAAGTAAAACTAGTTTGTGTTATATATATGAAAAATTTATTGCAAATTAGTGTTATATATTATGTAAATATTTGATAATTAGTTAGAATATTATTCAATTTGCCAACCCACCGAAAATCATCCAAACCCCGATTTACCAATTCCCCAATCTGTCAAAATCTCTATTCGATTTATAATTTACTCTTAAACTATTCGAACTGCACTGCGCACACCCCTCAAGGAAATATGGAAGATAGTAAGGAGAAAGATGAACGTCAGGTGGGAGTCTAAAATACTCTTCATGTTTGGTTGTTATGTTCCTATCTTCCATATTTCCTTGAGCCACTGCCACTGTTCTATCACCCTATGTCGGAAAGATCTGATAACATCCTAAACATGAATGTGAGGAGGGAGTCTAAAATACTCATGTTAAGGAGAAGATTGTATGTCTGGTGGTGATGTAAATCTGAACAAGCTAGGGTTTTATATCTTTTACATACATGCAACTCAAACTCAAACTAGAGGGTCTAAAGATTCTACTGTGTACCACAAGCATTTAGATTTTTTTTTCCTTCCATTTACTCTGATGACCTGTTGGAGTTTATTTGTGGATTTTGTTATCAACAAAACAAATCTATTAAGATAATCATTTACTCAAATCAATTGTTGAAAATTTATTTATGGATTCTATTTTCATCAAAACAAATCCATTTAGATATTTATTTGTTTTTGGGAAAAGAGGGATACATGCCTATAAAGAAACAACTAGACAAATATCCGTGCTTTATAAGATTAGTTTTGTGGAATGAAATTTCATTTTGTATTATTACTTGGATATAGAATTTAATATGAATTTCTAGTTCAGTATTGTTATAATAATTTATAATTTTTATTGGAATAGATTTGGTTAATAGAAATACTATATGTAACTGGAAAAGTATCAAGAATTTATTTAGACTTGGTGCAGTGTGGGTCAGTCTCAACATAAATTTGATTAACATTTAGGTGCTGTTTGGTAACACTTACGTTTTCAGTTTTCTGTTTATATTTACGAAAATTTTAAAAACTCAAATAAAAACTTGTTTGGTAAAATTTTTGATTTATAAATCAGTGGTCTCAGTTTATAAATTTGGCCAAAAAATGAAAACACAAAAAATGTGTTTCCATTTTGAGTTTTCAGTTTTTTTTTTTTTACCACCCAACACTAACCACCACCTGCCACCACCACCCACCCGCCACCACCACCCACTCGCCACCACCACCCACGCCTCGCTACCACCACCCACTTGCCATCCACCCACCACCTGCCACTACCATCCACCGCCCGCCACCACCACCCGCCACCTATCTGCCACCACCTTCCACCACCTATCTGCCACCACCATCCGCCACCTGCTTCCACCAGCCACCCATCACCACCAGCCACCTGCCACTCACTCGCCACTATTACCTAACACCACCACCACCACCATCACCCACCACCTACCCGCCACCCACCACCACCACCACGCACCACCCACTCGCTACCACCTACCACCCGCCACCGTCACCCACCCACCCACCCACCACCACCCGCCACCTATCCGGCAACACCACCCACCACCACCTACCACCACCACCCACCACCCGCCACCACCACCACCATAACCACCCACTCGCTACTACCCACCACCACAACCACCCACTCGCTACCACCCACCACCCGTCACCATCATCCATCTACCCACCATCACCACTCGCTACCACCCACCACCACCCGCCATCCGCCACCTACTCGCTACCACCCACTACCCGTCACTGTCACCCACCCACCCACCACCACCACCCGCCACCTACCTGCCACCACCACCGGCCATCCGCCACCCACCTGCCACCACCACCCACCACCCGCCGCCACCGCCACCACCACCCACTCGCTACCACCCACCACCCGCCACCGTCACCCACCCACCCATCACCACCACTAACCCGCCACCACCCACCACCAACAGTTACCCACCACCCACCGTCACCACTTTCCACCACCGTCTTTCGCCGCCACTTGCCACCACTTGCCACTACTTGCCATATCTCACTTTTTTTTATATTTTTAAATTTTTTTAAACATTTTGTCAATTACCAAACACGTTTGTAGTTTATGTTTTTCTAAAAATAAACAAAAAATAAACAAAAACCAGTTTATAAAATTTTTGTAAATATAAACTGAAAACGTAAACGTTACCAAACACACCCTTAAAACTTTGAATTTTTTTTTTTAATTTTTTTTTTATTTTGAGTCTACTAGATTAATTATTGTTTGGCTGAAACTAACCTTTTCCAAGTTCATCTCGGGCAGATTCATTAGCATGGCATTACCCCAATAGTCACATATGCGAGGTCAGGCTGTGAAAATGTTTCATTAGCTATTGCTAATGAAACATTTGTTTAAATTAATTTCATTGAAACATTTTCAAATATTTTCTCAAATAATTTCATCTTGTGGAGAAAAAAAATTTAATTTCACATACATTTGGTATTTCTAATGAGGGTAAATTTTTTGACATTAGATATTAACATGAACTCAATACAAAATTAAAAACGATATGACACAACATTAAAAAATGAACAAGTTGAATTACTATTGAAGTAATTCAGATACAAACTAATATGATACTAGTATGATCAATACGATACAACACTCACCCCATATCGATTATTCTAAGCGTTTTTTTGTTTTTTGTTTTTTGTTTTTTGTTTTTTGTTTTTTTTTTTTTTTTTGTAATCCCATCTTGAAGTTTATTATGAATGTGCAATAATAGCAAATAAAATTCACATACACAATAAAATATTTTGAGAGAGAGGTGTGCAAAATGAGACGAAATTGTTTTGTTGCTTATTTTATAGGATATAGTTTTGCCTATTGAATTAATCGACACACAATTTAATACACTTTTCAGATGATTAAATAGAATGATGTACATAAGTTCATCATTTCATTTGTGGAACATGTTTTGGCTGATTATAGTTTTTTATTAAATAGTTACGAGATAAAAATTAAATCACTTATTATATATTATAATTTTTATTTATTTAAAATATTATGTAAATAATATCTCATAACATATTTTTAAAATATTCAATAAATTTTCATAATTAATTGACCCATTTATCCCCAAATAATCAATTAAGGTTTGGTTTGGTAACTCTCTATTTTAGGGTTCATTTGGGAAGTGGGTTGATTTTTTTAGTTGTTTTAGCCTGGGGTTAAAAAATCTCGTTTGAGAATGATTTTTTAGCTTTTTTGATTTTTTGCAAGAGAAAGAAGGTAATGATTACGGGATGGATGTAATATTTTAACTTATTAGACTAAAAAATCTACAATTTTATTTATTTATTTTTTGACTATTTTAACTAAAAAAAATCCCAAATCTCAAGTTCCCAAATGAGCTATTAGTTTAAAAAAATACTAAATGCACTATAGAAATCAATTGCATTCTCTCTATTATTTTATAAAAATAAATAAATTTTGAAATGAGCCCTAATTGACCAACTGGTTACATATTAAAGAAACTTTTGATTGATTTTTTTATTTATTCGCTGGGAAAAGTTTTTATTTCAACGACTGTTGGGAAAAGTTTGATTAAGCTGCTGCCGAGAGAGAATGCAATTTTCCAAACGAGTTGTTACTTTAAAAAAAAAACTAAGAGTTCTAAATTAAGAGTTTTAAATGAGTTCTAATGAATGAGATCCACTTATTGATGTGATATTTTGATCTTTTATTTATTTATTTATTTATTTATTTATTTTTCTCATTACCACATAAATAAAGCTCAATTTAGTACTCTACTTTTAGAACTCTATGTCACCTCTCTATTTTTTGGGAAAAGTTTTTCTTTTTAAACAACTGTTGGGAAAAGTTTGATTAAGCTACTGCTGAGAGAGCGTGCAAATTCATTAATTAGGATTTGTTTGGGTACCGTTTGGTAACACTTACCTTTTCAGTTTATATTTATAAAAATTTTAAAAATTCAAATAAAAACTTGTTTGGTAAATTTTTTATTTATAAATCAGTGGTCTTAGTTTATAAATTTGGCCAAAAAATATAAACTCAAAAATGTGTTTCCGTTTTGAGTTTTGAGTTTTTTTTTTTTTACCACCCAACACTAGCCACCACCCGCCACCATTTTCCACCACCGTCGTCTGCCACCATCACCCACCCCCCATCACCACCTGCCACCACCACCCGCCACCGGCCACCCACCACCCACGTGGCACCCATCAGCCACCACCACCCACCTGCCACCCACTCGCCACCACCACCTACCTCCCGCCACTACCACCACCACCACCCACCTGCCACCCACCCGCCACCCGCCACTACCATCCATCCGCCCGCCACCACCACCCGCCACCACCACCTGCCACTGCCATCCACCACCCACCACCCACCCGCCACCACCCACCATCCGCCACTACAATCCATTCGCTCGCCGCCACCACCACCCACCTACCACCACCATCTACCACCCGCTACCACCACCCACTACTCACCCGCTACCACCACCCACCATCCACTACCACCACCCCCACCACCCATCACCCACCCGCTACCACCACCCACCTACCACCATCACCCGCCACCACCACCACCACCACCACCCACTCGCCATCACCCACCACCCGCCACCGTCACCCACCCACCGCCACCACCGCCACTGCAACCACCCACCACCGTCACCGCCACCGCCACCACCCACCTGCCACCACCATCCACCCACCCGTCACCGCTTTCCACAACTGTCTTTCGCCACCACCGCCCGCCGTTTGCCACCACTTTCCACCACCGTCTTCCGCCACCACCACCCACCCACCACTTGCCACCATTTTCCACCACCGCCTTCGGCCACCATCACCCACCACCTGCCACCATTTTCAACCACCGTCTTCCGCAACCACCACCCGCCATCACTTTCCACCACCATCTTCCACCGCCGCCACCCGTCACCACCCGCCACCACTTGCCATTTCTCACTCTTTTTTATATTTTTAAACATTTTTTCTAAACCAAACGCGTTTGTAGTTTATGTTTTTCTAAAAATAAACAAAAATCAAATTATAAATTTTTTTTAAATATAAACTGAAAACGTAAACATTATCAAACAGGCGCTTGGAATATGGGTTAGTTTTTTTGTCTTTTTTATTATTTTAATTTGGTATTAAATATTTTTATTTGGAATAAATTTTTTAATTTTTTTAACTTTTATAAAAAAAAAATTATTATGATTTAAGGCTTGGTTTGGCATAATCTAAAAAAGTCAAAAAGTCATTATCCTATTTAAGTCACATCATCTTATACATCACTTCAAATCTAACCCATACTCAACCCATATTTCATAAAAAGCCAAAAAATACACTTATTTAGTTTATCCCAAACAACTACTTAAATGTGATATTTTATTAGATTAAAAAAATTATTTTATCTTTTTTGAACCCGAAGGATTAAAAAAAAAGAAGCAAGCGCGAGCAGAGCTCAACGCACCACGCGCATGCCTGCCTATCTCATTAATGGCATCACTCAAAATATGACTACGTCCCACCACTTCCTCATATTTTCGACTCGCTTTCTCTCCCTCTAACACTGGTGCTGCAGGTACTCTCTCTTTCTCTCTCTCTCTCTCTCTCTCTCTCTCTCACACACTGCTCTAAGGAAGTCTAACGAAAACCCTAAATGTCATATTAGATTACGAGATCTTGTTTCAAATTTTTTGATTTTCTTTTATTTGTGTTTACCAAATTAATAGATCTATGCTGAAGAAAAGTGATAAATTTGTTTGAATTTTTTTTTTTTTTTTTTTCGTTCTTGTTTACCAAATTGGTAGATCTAATGAGATTCTCAGTTGCATTTGAGTTGAGGTCCAACCCGATACTCGAACATATACCGACTGTGAAACCGAATAGCATAAGCAAACGGTTTCAAAAGTGGTTTGTGTCGAATCAGGTTGACATTTTCTCCATCCGAATGTTGGCAGCCAGTTGACGGGTCAGGGGTAAACCCGAACTGACCCAACCGAACCGTGTGCTGAATGTTCTGGGTTACTTAGCTGGACTTCCTTAGAGCTGTTGTGTGAATGACAAAAAAGTTTCCGCATGGTTGCTCGTCGTTGTACTTGAAAGGTTCTAATTTCTTGATCATGCACTTTTTGAAATTAGTTTACTGATGCCAATACTTGAAAACAAACTATTCATTGGGAGCTTGAAATGCATTTTGTGATAATATGTTTTCCTTAATATTGCTAGATCCTCCGGAACTCGCAATGTACAAGAACCGTTTGCAAGAGTACACTAAAAAATCATCCATTCCACTCCCAGTTTATGAAACAATTAATGAAGGAGAAGTTCCACATGAGCCAAGGTTTAGGTCCACTGTCCGGGTGGATGGAGCATCATATACATCTCATGATGTATTTTCACAATGAAAGGCTGCAGAGCAAGATGTTGCCAGGGTGGCATTGGATGGAATAACACAAAAGATACTTATTCGTGAGGTTTGTGGCATGCATGATTTCAATTTTCAACTTACTAAGTTAGGTTTTATTTTAATATTATCGCTTAGTGAAAGGGAGTGTTGTGTTACACAATGATTCATCTTCATTTCAACTCACTAGTTCAAGTTTTGCCTTGTTATTTTAAAAGGATTAATTGGCTTGGTAGCTTGAGGCTTTCATATGTTCTTTTTTATGGTTTTTACTTTTATGTTCTTGCCACTCAAATTTTGCCCTTTGGCCGAGTTTTGATATAGTTTTTGTTATTGCCTAATCAGAATTTTTTTAGTACATTTCTTCTCTATCCCACTGGTGTTGAATTCACCAATGGGAAGGCAACCAACCAAGTCAAGAATGGCAGCTACCATGGTTGACAATTGGTTGGCAAGAAATGTGGACAAGCCACCATTGTTGATACTTGAGGAGAAGCCATCATAAAGGTAGGTGATGACCAATCACACATCTCCTCCAATGTGTATAAATGGAGGTTGAGAGGAGAGGTGAAAAATGTGAGAACCAAGAACAACAAAGAGTGAGAGATGTGAGGCGGAGAGACCGTCTCTCTCGGTGTGATCGAGGGAGATGAGAGAGTGGCTGAGTAAGGAGAGTGTGAGCTCCTCCTCTATTGTAATCTTTCTGTAATCTCTCCATTGTTATAGTGATAACTGGTTACTCTCCTGTGGACGTAGGCTTTAATGTCGAACTACGTTAAATATGGTGTCTCTTTCTGTGTGGGTGTGTTTTTCTGCTTGCTATGATTTCTATAAGGTCCTGGGCGGGATCCCAGATCCCAACAAGTGGTATCAGAGCCTCATTGGTGGCGTTTCGAAACAAAAACAGTGTGTTGTTTGAAACTGTCTAGAAATCAAGTTGATCGAAATAAGTTTTTTGAGCATACTAGGAGCAAGGTCTCGACGAGAGGAGTCCAGAAGTGCAAAGAAGAGCCACAAAACACGTCGGACACGCCCCCACGCACCTCCTGAAGATGGCATGTGAGGCCCAGTCACAGCACGCGCCCCACGCGCCGTGAAGAGAAGCCGGCGGGTTTTCTCACGCGCCAGCACACGCCCCACGCGCGGCGGAAAGAAGAAGGTGAGTGGGAGGCAACGCGTGTCAAACACGCGCCTGCCACGCGCCTCCAGGTCATCGCCACATGGCCATCAACCAGAGCCACACGGCATCCACGCCAGTGCTACTTGTACGTCCAGTTTGCGACACGTGGCGTCCATGTCATCGAGCCATGTCATTGACACGTGGCACCACGTCAGCAGGAAGTGCTACGTGGCTGCCACGACATCGGTCCAGTCATCGCCACGTGGGAGGCCAGTTAGCGCACCCGCCATCACTTGCCATTTCTCACTCTTTTTAAAAAAATTTAAACATTTTTTCAAAACCAAACGCGTTTGTACTTTATGTTTTTCTAAAAATAAACAAAAATAAATTTATAAAATTTTTATAAATATAAACTGAACGCGTAAACATTACCAAACAGGCCCTTGGAATATGGGTTATTTTTTTTGTTTTTTTGATTATTTTAATTTGGTATTAAAAATTTTTATTTAGAATAAATTTTTTAATTTTTTTAACTTTTATAAAAATAAAATAAAATTATTATGATTTAAGGCTTGGTTTGGCATAATCTAAAAAAGTCAAAAAGTCATTATCCTATTTAAGTCACATCATCTTATACATCCCTTCAAACCTAACCCACACTCAACCCATATTTCATAAAAATTCAAAAAATACACTTATTTAGTTTATCCTGAACAACTACTTAAATGTGATATTTTATTAGATTAAAAAAATTATTTTATCTTTTTTGAACCCGAAGGATTAAAAAAAAAGGAAGCAAGCGCGAGCAGAGCTCTACGCACCACGTGCATGCTAGCCTATCTCATTAATGGCATCACTCAAAATATGACTACGTCCCACCACTTCAAATCTCCCACCACTTCCTCAGATTTTCAACTCGCTTTCTCTCCCTCTTACACTGGTGCTGCAGGTACTCTCTCTCTCCCTCTTCCTCTCTCTCTCACAACTCTAAGGAAGTCCAACGAAAACCCTCTCTCTCTCTCTCTCTCACTGCTATAAGGAAGTCCAACAAAAACCCTAAATGTAATATTAGATTACAAGATCTTGTTTCAAATTTTTTGATTTTCTTTTATTTGTGTTTACCAAATTAATAGGTCTATGTTAAAAGAAAGTGATAAATTTGTTTCAATTTTTTATTTTTATTTTTCGCTCTTGTTTACCAAATTGGTAGATCTAATGAGATTCTCAGTTGCATTTGAGTTGAGGTCCAACCCGATACTTGAACATATATCGACTGTGAAATCGAATAGCATAAGCAAACGGTTTCAAAAGTGGTTTGCGTCGAATCAGGTTGACATTTTCTCCATCCAAATGTTGGCAGCCAGTTGACGGTTTAGGCGTAAACCCGAACAGACCCAACCGAACCGTGTGCTGAATGTTCTGGGTTACTTAGCTGGACTTCCTTAGAGCTGTTGTGTGAATGACAAAAAAGTTTCCACATGGTTGCTCATCGTTGTACTTGAAAGGTTCTAATTTCTTGATCATGCACTTTTTGAAATTAGTTTACAAGTTCCAATACTTGAAAACAAACTATTCATTGGGACCTTGAAGTGCATTTATTGATAATATGTTTTCCTTAATATTGCTAGATCCTCCGGAACTCGCAATGTACAAGAACCGTTTGCAAGAGTACACTAAAAAATCATCCATTCCACTCCCAGTTTATGAAACAATTAATGAAGGAGGAGTTCCACATGAGCCAAGGTTTAGGTCCACTGTCCGGGTGGATGGAGCATCATATACATCTCATGATGTATTTTCACAACGAAAGGCTACAAAGCAAGATGTTACCAGGGTGGCATTGGATGGTATAACACAAAAGATACTTATTCGTGAGGTTCGTGGCATGCATGATTTCAATTTTCAACTTACTAAGTTAGGTTTTATTTTAATATTATCGCTTAGTGAAAGGGAGTGTTGTGTTACACAATGATTCGTCCTCATTTCAACTCACCAGTTCAAGTTTTGCCTTGTTATTTTAAAAGGATTAATTGGCTTGGTAGCTGGAGGCTTTCATATGTTCTTTTTTATGGTTTTTACTTTTAAGTTCTTGCCACTCAAATTTTGACCTTTGGCCGAGTTTTGATTAGTTTTAGTTATTACCTAATCGGAATTTTTTTAATACATTTCTTCTCTATCCCACTTGTGTTGAATTTATCCATGGAAAGGCAACCAACCAAGTCAAGAATGGCAGCTACCATGGTTGACAATTGGTTGGCAAGAAATGTGGACAAGCCACCATTGTTGAAACTTGAGGAGAAGCCATCATAGGGGTAGGTGGTGACCAATCACACCTCTCCTCCAATGTGTATAAATGGAGGTTAAGAGGAGAGGTGAAAATACGAGAACCAAGAACAAAAAAGAGTGAGAGATGTGAGGCGGAGAGACCGTCTCTCTCGGTGTGAGCGAGGGAGACGGGAGAGTGGCTGAGTGAGGAGAGTGTGAGCTGCTCCTCTTTTGTAATCTTTCTGTAATCTCTCTATTGTTATAGTAATAACCGGTTACTCTTCCGTGGACATAGTATTTAATGCTGAACCACGTTAAATATGGTCTCTCCTTCTATGTGGGTGTGTTTTTCTGCCTTCTATGATTTCTATACGGTCTTGGGCGGGATCCTAGATCCCAACAAGTGGTATTAGAGCCTCGTCGGTGGCATTTCGGAGCAAAAACAGTGTGTTGTTCGAAACTGTCCAGAAATCAAGTTGCTCGAAATCAATTTTTTGAGCATACCAGGAGTAAGGTCTCGACGAGAGGAGTCCAGAAGTGCAAAGAAGAGCCACAGAAGACGTCGGACGCGCCCCCACGCGGCATCCACGCCAATGCCACATGTCTGTCCAGTCAGCGACACGTGGCGTCCATGTCATCGGGCCACGTCATCGACACGTGGCACCACGTCCGCAGGAAGTGCCACATGGCTGCCACGGTAATTGTCCAGTCATCGCCACGTGGCAGGCCAGTCAGCGCACCCGCCACCACTTGCCATTTCTCACTCTTTTCTATATTTTTAAAACTTTTTAAACATTTTTTCTAAACTAAACACGTTTGTAGTTTATGTTTTTCTAAAAATAAACAAAACCAATTTATAAATTTTTTTAAAATATAAACTGAAAACGTAAACATGACCAAACAGGCCCTTGCAATATGGGTTAGTTTTTTTGTTTTTTTGATTATTTTAATTTGGTATTAAAAATTTTTTTTTGGAATAAATTTTATAATTTTTTTAACTTTTATAAAAACAATAAAATTGTTATGATTTAAGGCTTGGTTTGGCATAATCTAAAAAAACCAAAGAGTTATTATCCTATTTAACTCACATCATCTTAAACATCGCTTCAAACCTAACCCATACTCAACTCATATTTCATAAAAAGTAAAAAAATACACTTATTTAGTTTATCCCAAACAACTACTTAAATGTGATATTTATTTAGATTAAAAAAATTATATTATCTTTTTTGAACCTGAAGGATTAAAAAAAAAAAGAAGCAAGCGCGAGCAGAGCTCTATGCACCACGCGCATGCTAGCCTATCTCATTAATGGCATCACTCAAAATACGACTACATCCCACCACTTCAAATCTCCTACCACTTCCTCAGATTTTCGACTCGCTTTCTCTCTCTCTTACACTGGTGCTGCTGGTACTCTCTCTCTCTCTCTCTCTCTCTCTCTCTCACTGCTCTAAAGAAGTCCAACGAAAACCCTAAATGTAATATTAGATTACGAGATCTTGTTTCAAATTTTTTGATTTGTTTTATTTGTTTTTACCAAATTAATAGATCTATGTTGAAGGAAAGTGATAAATTTGTTTCAATTTTTTTTTTTCGTTCTTGCTTACCAAATTGGTAGATCTAATGAGATTCTCAGTTGCATTTGAGTTGAGGTCCAACCCGATACTCGAACATATACCGATTATGAAACCGAATAGCATAAGCAGATGGTTTCAAAAAGGGTTTGTGTTGAATCAGGTTGACATTTTCTCCATCCAAATGTTGGCAGCCAGTTGACGGTTCAGGCGTAAACCCGAACTAAGCCAACCGAACCGTGTGCTAAATGTTCTGGGTTACTTAGCTGGACTTCCTTAGAGCTGTTTTGTGAATGACAAAAAAGTTTCCCCATGGTTGCTCATCGTTGTACTTGGAAGGTTCTAATTTCTTGATAATGCACTTTTTGAAATTAGTTTACAGATGCCAATACTTGAAAATAAACTATTCATTGGGAGCTTGAAGTGCATTTTGTGATAATATGTTTTCATTAATATTGCTAGATCCTCCAGAACTCGCAATGTACAAGAACCGTTTGCAAGAGTACACTAAAAAATCATTCATTCCACTCCCAGTTTATGAAACAATTAATGAAGGAGGAATTCCACATGAGCCAAGGTTTAGGTCCACTGTCCGGGTGGATGGAGCATCATATACAGCTCATGATGTATTTTCACAACGAAAGGTTGTAGAGCAAGATGTTGCCAGGGTGGCATTGGATGGAATAACACAAAAGATACTTATTCGTGAGGTTTGTGGCATGCATGATTTCAATTTTCAACTTACTAAGTTAGGTTTTATTTTAATATTATCGCTTAGTGAAAGGGAGTGTTGTGTTACACAATGATTCACCCTCATTTCAACTCAATAGTGCAAGTTTTGCCTTGTTATTTTAAACGGATTAATTGGCTTGGTAGCTTGAGGCTTTCGTATGTTCTTTTCTATGGTTGTTACTTTTAAGCTCTTGCCACTCAAATTTTGACCTTTGGCCGAGTTTTCATTTAGTTTTAATTATTACCTAATCGGAATTTTTTAGTACATTTCTTCTCTATCCCACTGGTGTTGAATTCACTCATGGAAAGGCAACCAACCAAGTCCAGAATGGCAGCCACCATGGTTAACAATTGGTTGGCAAGAAATGTGAACAAGCCATCATTGCTAACACTTGAGGAGAAGCCATCACAGGGGTAGTTGGTGACCAGTCACGCCTCTCCTCCAATGTGTATAAATGGAGGTTGAGAGAACAGGTGAAAATGTGAGAACCAAGAACAACAAAGAGTGAAACATGTGAGGCGGAGAGACCGTCTCTCTCGGTGTGAGCGACGATGATGGGAGAGTGGCGGAGTGAGGAGAGTGTGAGCTGCTCCTCTATTGTAATCTTTCCATAATCTCTTCATTGTTATAGTGATAACTGGTTACTCTCCCGTGGACGTAGGGTTTAATGCCGAACCACGTTAAATATGGTGTCTCCTTCTGTGTGGGTGTGTTTTTCTACTTGCTATGATTTCTATAAGGTCTTGGGTGGGATTCCAGATTCCAACAAGTGGTATCAGAGCCTCGTCGGTAGCGTTTTGGAACAAAAACAGTGTGTTGTTCGAAACTGTCCAGAAATCAAGTTGCTCGAAATCAGTTTTTTGAGCATACCAAGAGAAAGGTCTCAACGAGAGGAGTCAAGAAATGCAAAGAAGAGTCACAGAAGATGTCGGATGCGCCCCTACGCACCTCTTGAAGATGGCGCGTGAGGCTCGGTCACAGCATGCGTCCCACGCGTCGTGAAGAGAAGCCAGCGTGTTTTCTCACGCGCCAGCACGCGCCCTACACGCGGCGGAAGGAAGAAGGTGAGTGGGAGGCAACGCGTGTCAAACACGCGCCTGCCACGCGCCTCCACGTCATCGCCACATGGCCATCAACCAGAGCCACGCGGCATCCAAGCCAGTGCCACGTGTCCGTCCAGTCAGTGACACGTGATGTCCATGTCATCGAGCAACGTCATCAACACGTCACACCACGTCAGCAGGAAGTGCCACGTGGCCGCCACGGTATTGGTCCAGTCATCGCCACGTGGCAGGCCAGTCAGCGCACCGGCCATCACTTGCCATTTCTCACTCTTTTTTATATTTTTAAAAAATTTTAAATATTTTTTCTAAACCAAACGCGTTTGTACTTTATGTTTTACTAAAAATAAACAAAAATCAATTTATAAAATTTTTGTAAATATAAACTGAAAACGTAAACGTTACCAAACAGACCCTTGGAATATGGGTTAGTTTTTTTGTCTTTTTGACTATTTTAATTTGGTATTAAAAACTTTTTTTGGAATAAATTTTTTAATTTTTTTTGTTTTTATAAAAAAAATTAAATTATTATGATTTAAGGCTTGGTTTGGCATAATCTAAAAAAGTCAAAAAGTCATTATCCTATTTAAGTCACATCATGTTATACATCACTTCAAACCTAACCCATACTCAACCCATATTTGATAAAAACTCAAAAAATACACTTATTTAGTTTATCCCAAACAACTACTTAAATGTGATATTTTATTAGATTAACAACATTATTTTATCTTTTTTGAACCCGAAGGATTAAAAAAAAAGAAGCAAGCGCGAGCAGAGCTCTACACACCACGCTCATGCTAGCCTATCTCATTAATGGCATCACTCGACATACGACTACGTCTCACCACTTCAAATCTCCCAGCACTTCCTCAGATTTTTGACTCGCTTTCTCTCTCTCTTACACTGGTGCTGTAGGTACTCTCTCTCTCTCTCTCTCTCACTGCTCTAAGGAAGTCCAACGAAAACCCTCTCTCTCTCTCTCTCTCACTGCTCTAAGGAAGTCCAACGAAAACTCTTAATGTAATATTAGATTACGAGATCTTGTTTCAAATTTTTTGATTTTCTTTTATTTGTGTTTACCAAATTAATAGGTCTATGTTGAAAGAAAGTGATAAATTTGTTTCAATTTTTTTTTTTTTTTCCGTTCTTGTTTACCAAATTGGTAGATCTAATGAGATTCTCAGTTGCATTTGAGTTGAGGTCCAACCCGATACTCGAACATATACCAACTGTGAAATCGAATAGCATAAGCAGATGGTTTCAAAAGGGGTTTGTGTCAAATCAGGTTGACATTTTCTCCATCCGAATGTTGGCAGCTAGTTGACGGTTCAGACGTAAACCCGAACTGACCCAAAAGAACCGTGTGCTGAATGTTCTGGGTTACTTAGCTGGACTTCCTTAGAGCTGTCGTGTGAATGACAAAAAGGTTTCCATATGGTTGCTCATTGTTGTACTTGAAAGGTTCTAATTTCTTGATCATGCACTTTTTGAAATTAGTTTACAGATACCAATACTTGAAAACAAACTATTCATTGGGAGGTTGAAGTGCATTTTGTGATAATATGTTTTCCTTAATATTGCTAGATCCTCCGGAACTCGCAATGTACAAGAACCGTTTGCAAGAGTACACTAAAAAATCATCCATTCCACTCCCAGTTTATGAAACAATTAATGAAGGAGGAGTTCCACATGAGCCAAGGTTTAGGTCCACTGTCCGGGTGGATGGAGCATCATATACATCTCATGATGTATTTTCACAACGAAAGGCTACAAAGCAAGATGTCACCAGGGTGGCATTGGATGGTATAACACAAAAGATACTTATTCGTGAGGTTTGTGGCATGCATGATTTCAATTTTCAACTTACTAAGTTAGGTTTTATTTTAACATTATCGCTTAGTGAAAGGGAGTGTTGTGTTACACAATGATTCGTCCTCATTTCAACTCACCAGTTCAAGTTTTGCCTTGTTATTTTAAAAGGATTAATTGGCTTGGTAGCTGGAGGCTTTCATATGTTCTTTTTTATGGTTTTTACTTTTAAGTTCTTGCCACTCAAATTTTGACCTTTGGCCGAGTTTTGATTAGTTTTAGTTATTACCTAATCGGAATTTTTTTAATACATTTCTTCTCTATCCCACTGGTGTTGAATTCACCCATGAGAAGGCAACCAACCAAGTCCAGAATGGCTACTACCATGGTTGACAGTTGGTTGGCAAGAAATGTGGACAAGCCACCATTGTTGACACTTGAGGAGAAGCCATCAAAGGGGTAGGTGGTGACCAATCACACCTCTCATCGAATGTGTATAAATGGAGGTTGAGAGGAGAGATGAAAATGTAAGAACCAAAAACAACAAAGAGTGAAAGATGTGAGGCGGAGAGACCGTCTCTCTCGGCGTGAGCGAGGGACAGGGGAGAGTGGCTGAGTGAGCAGAGTGTGAGCTCCTTCTCTATTGTAATCTTTCTGTAATCTCTCCATTGTTATAGTGATAACCGGTTACTCTCTCGTGAACGTGGGCTTTAATGCCGAACCACGTTAAATATGGTGTCTCCTTCTGTGTGGGTGTGTTTTTCTGCTTGCTCTTATTTCTATAAGGTCTTGGACGGGATCCCAGATCCCAACAAGTGGTATCAGTGCGTCGTCGGTGGCGTTTCGGAACAAAAACAGTGTGTTATTCGAAACTGTCCAGAAATCAAGTTGCTCGAAATCAGTTTTTTGAGCATACCAGGAGCAAGGCCTTGACGAGCTGAGTCCAGAAATGCAAAGAAGAGCCATAGAAGACGTCGAACGCGCCGCCACGCGCCTTCTGAAGATGGCTCGTGAGGCCCAGTCACAGTACACGCCCCACGCGTCGTGAAAAGAAGCCGGCGCATTTTCTCACGTGCCAGCACGCGCCCTACGCATGGCGAAAGGAAGAAGATGATGGGAGGTAACACATGTCAAACACGCACCTGCCACGCGCCTCCACGTCATCGCCACGTGGCCATCAACCAGAGCCACGCGGCATCCACGCCAATGCCGCGTGTCCGTCCAGTCAGCGACACGTAGTGTCCATGTCATCGAGCTACGTCATCGACACGTGGCACCACGTCAGCACGATGTGCCACGTGGCTTCCACGACATTTGTCCAGTCATTGCCACGTGGCAGGCCAGTCAGCGCAGCCGCCATCACTTGCTATTTCTCATTCTTTTTAAAAAAATTTAAACATTTTTTCTAAACCAAACGCGTTTGTAGTTTATGTTTTTCTAAAAATAAACAAAAACCAATTTATAAATTTTTTGTAAATATAAACTGAAAACGTAAATATTACCAAACAGGCCCTTGGAATATGGGTTAGTTTTTTTGTCTTTTTGATTATTTTAATTTGGTATTAAAAATTTTTATTTGGAATAAATTTTTTATTTTTTTTAACTTTTATAAAAAAAAATAAAATTATTATGATTTATGGCTCGGTTTGGCATAATCTAAAAAAGTCAAAAAGTCATTATCCTATTTAAGTCACATCATCTTCTGCATCATTTCAAACCTAACCCATACTCAACCCAGGTTTCATAAAAAGTCAAAAAATACACTTATTTAGTTTATTCCAAACAACTACTTAAATGTGATATTTTATTAGCTTAAAAAAATTATTTTATCTTTTTGAACCCGAAGGATTAAAAAAAAAGAAGCAAGCGCGAGCAGAGCTCTGCGCACCATGCACATGCTAGCCTATCTCATTAATGGCATCACTCAAAATACGACTACGTCCCACTACTTCAAATCTCCCACCACTTCCTCAGATTTTCGACTCGCTTTCTCTCTCTTTTACACTGGTGCTGCTGGTACTCTCTCTCTCTCTCTCTCTCTCTCTCTCTCTCTCTCACTGCTCTAAGGAAGTCCAACGAAAACCCTAAATGTAATATTAGATTATGAGATCTTGTTTCGAATTTTTTGATTTTCTTTTATTTGTGTTTACCAAATTAATAGATCTATGCTGAAGGAAAGTGATAAATTTGTTTCAATTTTTTATTTTTTATTTTCGTTCTTGTTTACCAAATTGGTAGATCTAATGAGATTCTCAGTTGCATTTGAGTTGAGGTCTAACCCGATACTCGAACATGTACTGACTGTGAAACCGAATAGCATAAGAAGATGGTTTCAAAAGGGGTGTGTGTCGAATTAGGCTGACATTTTCTCTATCCGAATGTTGGCAGCCAGTTGACGGTTCAGGCGTAAACCCGAACTGACCCAACCGAACCGTGTGCTGAATGTTCTGGGTTACTTAGCTGGACTTCCTTAGAGCTGTTATGTGAATGACAAAAAAGTTTCCACATGGTTGCTCATCGTTGCACTTGAAAGGTTCTAATTTCTTAATCATGTACTTTTTGAAATTAGTTTACAGATGCCAATACTTGAAAACAAACTATTCAGTGGGAGCTTGAAGTACATTTTGTGATAATATGGTTTCCTTAATATTGCTAGATCCTCCGAAACTCTCTATGTACAAGAACCGTTTGCAAGAGTACACTCAAAAATCATCCATTCCACTCCCAGTTTATGAAACAATTAATGAAGAAGGAGTTCCACATGAGCCAAGGTTTAGGTCCACTGTCCGGTGGATGGAGCATCATATACATCTCATGATGTATTTTCACAACGAAAGGCTGCAGAGCAAGATGTTGCTAGGGTGACATTGGATGGTATAACACAAAAGATACTTATTCATGAGGTTTGTGGCATGCATGATTTCAATTTTCAACTTACTAAGTTAGGTTTTATTTTAATAATATCGCTTAGTGAAAGGGAGTGTTGTGCTACACAATGATTCATCCTCATTTGAACTCACTAGTTCAAGTTTTGCCTTGTTATTTAAAAAGGATTAATTGGCTTGGTAGCTTGAGGCTTTCATATGTTCTTTTGTATGGTTTTTACTTACAAGTTCTTGCCACTCAAATTTTGACCTTTGGCCGAGTTTTGATTTAGTTTTAGTTATTACTTAATCGGAATTTTTTTAATACATTTCTTCTCTATCCCACTGGTGTTGAATTCACCCGTGCGAAGGTGACCAACCAAGTCAAGAATGGCTGCTACCATGGTTGACAATTGGTTGGCAAGAAATGTGGACAAGCCACCATTGTTGACACTTGAGGAGAAGCCATCATAGGGGTAGGTGGTGACCAATCACACCTCAGTGTGAGCGAGGGAGACGAAAGAGTGGCTAAGTGAGGAAAGTGTGAGCTCCTCCTCTATTGTAATCTTTCTGTAATCTCTTTATTGTTATAGTGATAACCGGTTACTCTCCCGTAGGCGTAGGCTTTAATGCCGAACCACGTTGAATATGGTGTCTCTTTCTGTGTGGGTGTGTTTTTCTGCTTGCTATGATTTCTATAAGGTCTTGGGCGGGATCCCAGATCCCAACAAGTGGTATCAGAGCCTCGTCGGTGGCGTTTCGGAACAAAAACAGTGTGTTGTTCGAAACTGTCCAGAAATCAAGTTGCTCGAAATCAGTTTTTTGGGCATACCAGGAGTAAGGTCTCGACGAAAGGAGTCCAGAAGTGCAAAGAAGAGCCACAGAAGACGCCAGACGCCCCCCCACGCGCCTCCTGAAGATAGCGCGTGAGGCCCAGTCACAGCACGCGCCCCACGCGTCGTGAAGAGAAGCCGGCCCGTTTTCTCACGCACCAGCACGCGCCCCACGCACGGCGAAAGGAAGAAGGTGAGTGGGAGGCAGCGCGTGTCAAACACGCGCCTGCCACACGCCTCCACGTCATCGCCACGTGGCCATCAACTAGAGCCACGCGGCATCCACGCCAGTGCCGCGTGTCCATCCAGTCACCGACACATGGCGTCTATGTCATCGAGCCACGTCATCGACACGTGGCACCACGTCAGCAAGAAGTGCCACGTGGCTGCCACGACATTGGTCCAGTCATCGCCACGTGGCAGGCCAGTCAGCGCACCCGCCACCACTTGCCATTTCTCACTCTTTTTTATATTTTTAAAATTTTTTAAACATTTTTTTCTAAACCAAACGCATTTGTAGTTTATGTTTTTCTAAAAATAAACAAAAATCAATTTATAAAATTTTTGTAAATATGAACTGAAAAGATAAACATTACCAAACAGGCCCTTGGAATATGGGTTAGTTTTTTTGTCTTTTTGATAATTTTAATTTGGTATTAAAAATTTTTATTTGGAATAAATTTTTTAATTTTTTTTACTTTTATAAAAAAAATAAAATTATTATGATTTAAGGCTTGGTTTGGCATAATCTAAAAAAGTCAAAAAGTCATTATCCTATATAAGTCACATCATCTTATACATCACTTCAAACCTAACCCATACTCGACCCATATTTCATAAAAAGTCAAAAAAAACACTTATTTAGTTTATTCCAAACAACTACTTAAATGTGATATTTTATTAGATTAAACAAATTATTTTATCTTTTTTGAACCCGAAGAATTTAAAAAAAAAAAGAAACAAGCGCGAGCAGAACTCTACGCACCACGCGCATGCTAGCCTATCTTATTCATGGCATCACTCAAAATACGACTACGTTCCACCACTTCAAATCTTCCACCACTTCCTCAGATTTTCGACTCGCTTTCTCTCTCTTACATTGGTGCTGCAGGTACTCTCTCTCTCTCTCTCACTGCTCTAAGAGCATCTCCAACCATACTCTCAAAAATGGCTCCTCAAAGTACACAGAAAATTACCTTCTCTATTTTGTCTATCTAGTTTAGTTAGTATACACTCCAACCATATTCCTTATTTTAGCTAACCAATCAAACTAATTTAAGTAATTTTTTTTAAAAAAATTATTATAAACATTAATTTTGAAAAGGAAACTATTATAAGAGAAAAGTAGAATCATTTCCTATCAATTCCAAAGACTAATTTTAAAATAATAGGAATCAAATCG
This sequence comes from Camellia sinensis, assembly GCF_055761805.1. NCBI lineage: Eukaryota > Viridiplantae > Streptophyta > Magnoliopsida > Ericales > Theaceae > Camellia > Camellia sinensis. Next base: position 50,728,802 of record NC_138966.1, read on the forward strand.
TATTTTAAATAAATTTTAAGTAATGTATTTGTGATTTCCTCTAATTTTTATCTTTTATTTTTAATATATATAAAAACTTTTTAATAACTTTTATTTATTTGTTTATGGTGTGTATTTGATTGAGAAATGGGTCCTCAAATTGTATTGGGGTCACACACACACACACACCTCACTCAAAGTCATGGCAGCAACGACCTTTACTGGCTCCTCAAAGACCCTTTCCTCTTCACAAATTCAATGAGATTGGTATTGTTTCTCACCCAATTCAACGAACCCATTCCTCAAAAACCATCATTTACAGTATATTCAAGAACAACAAAGCCGTGGCTGCTTCTCTTTTGGGTGCTGCTGGGTTTGCCCTCACCCTAGTAGTGGAACCCGCCTCTGCTGCCGAGCATCCATTGATGATGGGTTCTTCTTCTTTGCCGCTCCATGAACCCCCAAATGCCCTCTCTTTGCCCACCTGGGCCATCCACGTCTCCAGCGTCGTTGAATGGTCATAACTCTCTCTTTCTCTCTCTCTCTCTCTCACTATCGAAATTGTTTAATTGATTTTTAAATTCTGCACTTGAAAAGGGTTATGGCAATGGTGTTAGTATGGTAATATGGGGAGAAATCTGGGTATGAATCATGGAAGGGGCAGGAGGTGGGTTGAGAGAGATCGTTGATGGGGAAGAGTGGGAAAGGGAGAAAGAGAGAGAAAGAGAAAGGGAAAGAGAGTCACCTGGCGGGAACACACTTTGCCTAGCAATGGAGGCTGGCTACATGTGGAGAGCCAAAACGAGAAGGGGCAAAATGCCTCACCATTTGGAGTCCTAGAAATGCAGCTTCAATAGGTAAAATGCCTAATTCTCTCCATTTACCTCACGCGTTTGAGATGCTCTAAAGAAGTCCAACGAAAACCCTCTCTCTCTAAAACTCACACTCTCTCTCTCACTGCTCTAAGGAAGTCCAACGAAAACCCTAAATGTAATATTAGGTTACCAGATCTTGTTTCAAAATTTTTGATTTTCTTTTATTTGTGTATGCGGAAGGAAAGTGATAAATTTGTTTCAATTTTTTATATTTTTTTTCGTTCTTGTTTACCAAATTGGTAGATCTAATGAGATTCTCAGTTGCATTTGAGTGAGGTCCAACCCGATACTCGAACATATACCGACTGTGAAACCGAATAGCATAAGCAGACGGTTTCAAAAGGAGCTTATGTCGAATCAGGTTGACATTTTCTCCATCCGAATGTTGGCAGCCAGTTGACGGTTCAGGGGTAAACCCGAACTGACCCAACCGAACCGTGTGTTGAATGTTCTGGGTTACTTAGATGGACTTCATTAGAGCTGTTGTGTGAATGACAAAAAAGTTTCCACATGGTTGCTCATCGTTATACTAGAAAGGTTCTAATTTCTTGATCATGCACTTTTTGAAATTAGTTTACAGATGCCAATACTTGAAAACAAACTATTCATTGGGATTGCTAGATCCTCCGAAACTCGCAATGTACAAGAACCGTTTTCAAGAGTATACTAAAAAATCATCCATTCCACTCCCAGTTTATGAAACAATTAATGAAGGAGGAGTTCCACATGAGCCAAGGTTTAGGTCCACTGTCCGGGTGGATGGCTGCAGAGCAAGATGTTGCCAGGGTGGCACTTAGTAGCAGGAATCATGGAAGGGACTCACACTTTTGAGGAAGAAGCACGATTTTGCGCTTCCAAGGAAGAATCGCACAAGAATCGCGCTTCTAATACGAGAGAATCGTGCTTCTAATGTGAAAGAATCGCGATTAGGGCTGAGACCTTCTCTCACGGTCGATCTCGACTGTCTTTGTCGCTCTCTCTTCTCTCAGTCTCGATCTCCTCTTCGTCTCTCTTCGCCTCTGTTTGCTTGGTCTCTTTCTTCGTCTCCCTCTCTCGTCTCTGTTTGCTTTGTCTCTCTGTTCATCTCCCTCTCTCGTCTCTGTTCTCCCTCTCTCTCTCTCTCTCTCGATCTCTATTCTCCCTCCCTCTCCGTTTTATATTATATAATATAAATATAATTTATCATATATATATATAATATAATATAATTTATTATATTTAATATATATAATATTTATCATATACAATATAACTTGTCATGGATAATATAATTCTTCTGTCTAAAATAAAAAATTATTTATTAAAATTTATTATTCCTAACTTTTTAACATATAATAAATAAAATAAATCATCTAATTATTTAAAAGAAATCTATTTAAATCATATATAATAAAAAAAAAGTTAAAAAATTTATAAAATAAAAGATCTAATTTTTATTTTTTATTTTTTATTTATTTGAACATAATTTATTATTCATTATTTATTATAATAAGTAAAATATAATTAATAAAAATAATATATAAGCGCTCCTAATTTACGACTCCTCTAAGTGGCCACGTTCCCCCGCTCCCGCCCCCGCCCCCGCCCCCTCTCCCGCTCCCGCTTCGTGCAATTAAGGGGTGGCATTGGATGGTATAACACAAAAGATACTTATTCGTGAGGTTTGTGGCATGCATGATTTCAATTTTCAACTTACTAAGTTAGGTTTTATTTTAATATTCAACCGTGCTGAGGACCCCCAGTGGGGGGTGACCCCCAGCACCCCCCAGTCCACATGGGGCATTGTGATTGGCAGATAGGAAAAAAAAAAAAAAAAAAATTCCAGCCAATAAGAAAACACTGGGGGTCATGGGGGTTTGAAAAATTGGGGGTCCAAATCATTTTTGTTTAATATTATCGCTTAGTGAAAGGGAGTGTTGTGTTACACAATGATACATCCTTATTTCAACCCACTAGTTCAAGTTTTGCCTTGTTATTTTAAAAAGATTAATTGGCTTGGTAGCTTGAGGCTTTCATATGTTATTTTTTATGATTTTTACTTTTAAGTTCTTGTCACTCAAATTTTGACCTTTGGCCGAGTTTTGATTTAGTTTTAGCTATTACCTAATCGGAATTTTTTTAATACATTTCTTCTCTATCCCACTGGAACAAGGTCTCAAAAGAATTATGAATTATGAAATCTAGGTTCTGGTTGGATAATATAGGCATCGCTGGAAGAAAATAAGAGGTCCTAGCACCCGAGGTTAATTTATGGGACCTGGTATGTCTATTTATTATTGGTTTATTCACGTGTCATCGTCTTTGATAGTCTCATTATTGGGACTTTATAATTTATCTTGTTTTGATTGTTCTTTTTACATCTGATAATCCGATGATAAATGGCTGAATCACTTTCTACATGCATATCCTCAAGTTCTAGGTTCAACTACTTGTAGGCAGAACATAGCCTTTTCGAGTGGTCTGGTTTCTTTCTCCAGCCTTTTCTTGTTTGACTTGCGATCAAAATATATTTCATTATGGACCCTGTAGAACCAAGTCATTGTTCAATTAAATTGCTGAGCCCCTATGTCTTTGTTCGTTGTAAGGCAAAGCTGCATGATCCCGGATGAGTGTGATTAAAATTCTTACAAGTTTGACCAAATTTGATTAGAGCAGCATTTATGTGCTATTGCCATTGATTTTTGTGGCTTAATGGTTAGTAAATATACGTGTTCTAAGGGCTGCAGCACGATATTAAAGTGGCGAGGGTTTGGGAGTAATTAAACAAGAAACAATGAAAGCGCAAGGGCTGTTCTGGGTGAGATAAACAGTACCCTGAATGTATCAATCTAAGGAATATGTTCTTGCTTTACAGATTGGCCACTGCCTTACAAGGTGATAGCCTTGAAATGTGGAGTGAGTTCACTCTTACTTCCGGGTGCTTTGAGATAAAAGTTTGGTCTACAGTAAAAAGTTGCATAATTACTCACCTTCCCTATCCAATTGCGTAGTTTCTCTAGTCACTTTTTATTCATCAAAAACGTAGTTTCTTTATTCACCAAGTGGCATGGGACTTGGAGGGACATACCGATGCCCCCGTTTTTTTGTTATGTTGCTGCCAATATTGTCTTGAGAACATTATTACTTATTCAAAAAAAAAAAAAAAAAAGTCTTACCAAGTTTCCTACTAGTAAGATAGAATATTTGTAAATGTTGAGATAAGTAGCTGATTGTAGTCTCTTAGAATTTTGTTGCTTAATTCTGATGTTTACAATTATAGCTAGCTCCTGTTTGGTTCTATGATTGTAACAAAACTTCAAATATGATCTGTATTGCTTCTTTATTTGAATTTGTAATATTTTTTACCTGTAATAGCTCAAGGAATGAATGGAACTTGAGATGTGTAATTTATAATGTATTGATTGGTGCTACAGGAAGACTTGGTGCTATATTTTTCGGGGGAATCAATCAGATATTTTTCACTGACGGGGGCTATATTTTTCATTTTTATGGCGTTCCAAGTTTCTTCTTCTTTCTTTCTTCTTTTTTAGCCACTATTTGAATCATTTTCCTCCTTTTTTTTTTCTCCTTCTCTTGTCATTTATCCAGGAAACAGTCTTTTGCAAGTCTATCCTCCATGAATTTCCAGTCTTTTGCAAGTCTATCCTCTCTGAATATGCAGTCAAGATGCATCTGGAGAAACCCACTTACAACACAACTCGGTCAGTGGGGTTGCTTCCACCTCGTGTATCTGCTTTGGTATTCAATAGTGTTACTTACACTGGCGAGGCAGGCAAAAACAAGAAGGAGGCCGAACAGTTGGCAGCACGGAAAGTTGTCCTGTCAATTTTGGGTATTATCCCTTCTGCCCTTACATACAAAATCATTGCTCAGAATACATAGATATATGGATTGTCTCTCTGTGAGCTTGTCTTTCTTTTTGTATATGTATATTTTAGTACAGTATTGTGCATACTTTTGTATACATATTAGCTTTATATATCAGTTATTTGTTTATTTGTTTTTTGGTTCACCTAATTGATTAACTTACATAGAATCCTGATGTAGAATGGGTAAGGACAGCAGTGACAGTGTGCTTTTGGGGCTGATTTTAATTGGGTTTTATGGCTGAAATTTGCAATAAGCACATAGGGGTTCAAAGGGTTTAGGGTCATAAAGGGGTAAGAGTTTGATTATGAAAAGATAAGATTATGGCACTATTTTGGAGGGTTGTGAAAGTATTTGGACTTTTGTAGTGACAAAGAAAGAAAGAAAAAAAGAAGATATTTTAAGAATCACTTCTAAAAACCGTAGGCATCACACCTAGGGTAGGGTTGCATTATATAAACCCAAAAGAGATTTCAAAACTCAGAAAATTTTAAAAAATATTAACTCTATTAATTTATAAGTATTACATGGCTTTATATAGAGCTAGGAGGAGACTTTCTAAATCAACTAGAATAAAAAAAAAAAAGGAAATTAGTAAATTATTTTGCCTTTCAAAGTCAATTTACGACTAAATAAGAAATACAAATAAAAATAAATTATAACTTGACTCACAAGGCTAGGGATGTTTGAAAAATCGAAAAAAATCGATTGAGCAGGATTAAATCGATTATATTTGGTCTGTTTTTTTAATAAGAATTGTTTTGTGTGGTTTTAAATTTGATTTTTTTTTTAAATTTTCGGTTCGGGATCGGTTCAAACACTTTGTGCATTGAATTAAATTGAAATCGATCACTTCAATATATATTGTATTTATAATATATATAATTTAATAGTATAATGATATTAGTAAGTATAATAAATTATTAACCTTAATTAATTAGTTTATCATCTTTATAACTTATGTTTGTAAATTCTTATTATATATAATCTTAACGCTACCTCATTATTCTTGAAACGTTAATTTTTTTTATTTTTAACTAGAATTAAAAAAAAAAAAAAGGAAATCAGTAAACTATTTTGACTGTCAAAATTAATTTAAGACTAAAGAAGAAACATACTCCTTCCATCCCAAAATATTAATCTCTCTTCAAAAATAAAGTACAAAAATAATATAAATTTCCTATTTTGTCCTTCTTTTAAATTCATAAATAATATAAAAAGTACAATTATGACATTTATATTTCTCAAAAAATGTACTATCAAAGGATAATTTTGAAAAATTAACTTTTTTAAAGTGTAATAATTATACTACCAAAAAAAGTTGGATTCCTCAAAAGGGACCATTATTTTGGGATGGAGGGAGTAAATAAAAATCAGTTATAGCTTGACTCACAAGGATAGAGATGTAAGAAAAATCGAAAAAATCGATTGAACATGACTAAGGCCAAGTTTGGCAAGTTGAAAAAAAACCAAAAAGTCAAAAAGTTAAAAAGTTATCATTATTTACCAAAAGTCAAAAATTACGGCTGCACAATTCTCAATCTTAATATTTTCCTACACACTAATTTATACAATTTTTTAATATACATTTTTTCATAAAAAGTCAAAAAGTTAACCCAAATATCCATATTTTTTTCCTCAATTTTTTAGTCCAAAAAGACAAAAAGTGCACTTATTTAAGATATCCCAAATGGAATCCGGATCCTCGGTACCACTTTCCTGCGGCGCATCCTGTCGCCCTCCAAAATGATTATTTTGGAGGTTTTTTTTTTTTTTTTCTCTCTCTCCCCTCTTTTTCCCTTTCTTTCTTTCTTATCATCAGCAACAGAGAGAGGAGAAGAAAGAAGGGAGAAGAAGAAAGAGAGGAGAAGAAGAGAGGAGAAGAGGGAGAAGAAGAAAGAAGGCACCACTGCAAGCGACAACCTTTGGCCTCCCTTCACCCATGGCGCCACCATCTCCTCGCCATCGCCACAACCCACCTTTCCTTCCTGATCTTCTTCTTCCTCCTCCTTTCTCTCAATAAAACTACCAACCCAGCAACCATCTTCTTAATTCGAAGTAGTTTTTTGGGTTTTTTTCTTGGATCTGTATGTAAGATATGAACTATTCTCATACACTTTGCTAGATCTAATGTTTGACTGTTTGTATTGATCTAATTTTTATTAATTTTGATCTACCATCTAGGATGTTCAAGTGTTATTCTGTATATATATACATGTACATCTCCAATTTTTGAACCTCATATATTTTTTTTTTGATCTAATGTTCAAGTGTTTGTATTGTTGTTCAAAAATCTGAGATGTATGTATACATCTAGAAATGTACCACAATCTCTCTCTCTCTCTCTCTCTCTGTGCTCATGTTCTGCTTCAAATTTCCCTCCCCCCAAAAAAAGAGAGTGATTTATATGATACTTTTTTCCATATATCCAAGCCAAGAATCAAACTAGGGAGAGAAATTGAGAGTGAAATTCATGTTCTGCTTTGCCTTGTATCTGGTTTCTCAGTTGATGGGCAGGAAAGCCATTGTCATCAATGGACAAAGAGCACCCCTGGGTTCTGCTCTGTTTGATTATTTTTTTTCCTTGAAAAGTTGTCCCAAAACGACGTCGTTTTGGGGCGCTACAAGGAACGGCTGTAGACAAGGGCGACCGAGGATCCGGATACACCCCAAACAACCCATAAATTGGTTATATTTGGTCTGTATTTTTAATAAGAATTGATCTGTGTGGTTTTTAAATTCGATTTTTTTTATTATTTATTTTCAGTTCGGTATCGGTTCAAACTCCTTGTGCATTGAATTAAATCGAAATCGATCACTTCAATATATATTATATTTATAATATATATAATCTAAAAGTATAATGATATTAGTAAGTATAATAAATTATTAATCTTAATTAATTAACTTTATCATCTTTATAACTTGTGTTTGTATATTCTTATTATATATAATCTTAACGCTAACTCATTATTCTTGAAATCTTAGTATTTTTTATTTTTAACTAGAAAAAAAAAGGAAATTAGTAAACTAATTTGACTTTCAAAATTAATTTAAGACCAAAGAAGAAACATAAATAAAATTCAGTTATAGCTTGACATAGATGTAAGAAAAATCGAAAAAATCGATTGAACATGACTAAATTGGTTATATTTGGTTTGTTTTTTTTAATAAGAATTAGTCTGTGTGGTTTTTAAATTTGATTTTTTTTATTTTTTTATTTTTGGTTCGGTATCGGTTCAAAGACCTTGTGCATTGAATTAAATCGAAATCGATCACTTCAATATATATTGTATTTATCATATATATAATCTAAAAATATAATGATATTAGTAAGTATAATAAATTATTGATCTTAATTAATTAACTTTATCATCTTCATAACTTATGTTTGTAAATTCTTATTATATATAATCTTAACGCTAACTCATTATTCTTGAAACCTTAGTATTTTTATTTTTATTTTATTTTGTTAACTTAGGAATTGAAAAGTATTTATTAAATGGATGGATTGGATATGTTTAAAGTGGTGAACAAATAACTAGTTTAATATTTTTATATAAATTAGTGATTACATGTAAAAGTGAAAGTTTAAGAAGTCCTAGTTCAATCAAACCACATCAAACCAAACCGTTCCAATCGGTTCATCAAACTAACCTTAATGTAACATTATAATGTAACACACGAAAATTCCTTACTGTAACATTCTAATGTAATACACAAAAAAACTCATTAGTGTACTTTTTCCAAACATAACACTTCAATATAATACTCTAAAATAATTCCTTATTATAACATTTTAATGTAAAACAAACACACACACACACACACACAAACTTTTTAGTGTACTTTTTCTAAACGTAACACTTCAATGTAACACTAAAAAAAAAATGTGAGATTCTTCAAACCATTCCAAAAGGAGTATAAATATTCCTTAGTAAGTTTTGAGCAAATATATAATTTCAAACTGTGAGTGTTGCATTTAAAAAAAATACACTAAGGAGTTTTTTTAGTGTTTTTGTGTTACATTGGAGTGTTGCATTTGGGAAAAGTACATCAATGAATTTTTTAGTGTGCTACATTGAAGTGTTATGTTATTAGAGTGTTACATTAGAGTTTAGGTTTTGGTTCGTAATGTGTAATTTGTTCTAGAATGAAGAAAAATTCAAAACTTCTATAGTGTAAATTGTCCAAATGTGTGATTTTATATTTTGAGAAATCACTTTTATCTCTAAAAATTAAACCCAAACATGTAAGTGACTACATTTTTATTTAATTTTCACTTTAATAAGACTTTTGGGTTTATAAGAAAAAGGGGAGGACTAAATTGTTCACAAGATCATATTTTGATATTTATTGGTGTTTCACCCTTACATCAATGAAGAGTATTTTTAAAAAAAATATTTTTTACTAAAAAAGCAAAAAAAAATATAACTGTAGTGACATCAATGAAGAGTCTTTTTTTTTTTCTTTCTAAATTTTAAATATTTTTTTAAAAAATATTTTTATAAAAAAGCCAAAAAAATATATTTAAAATATATATATATATATATATATGATTGTAGTTACATCAATGAAGAGTCTTTTTCTTTCTTTTTTTTTAAATTTTAAATATTTTTAAAAAACATATTTTTATAAAAAAGCCAAAAAATATATTTAATATATATATATATATATATATATATAATTGTAGTTACATCAATGAAGAGTATTTTTTTTATAAAAAAAAAAATAGGATAAATTACAAATACACTCATTCCGATTTGCTTAAAATACGAATTGTCTCCGGTGGTTTGGAAAATTATAAATACCTCTTTGCCAAAATTTTTTATTTAACAGAATTAATTGAAAAAATGGAATTTCTAACTTATAATTAAAATAAAATTTTAACATTATTAAAAACTGTTAATTAACTTAGTGATTTATTAATGAAAAGACTTATTTATAATAAAATTAGAAACTTTAAAGAATATAATAAAATTTTTAGAATCCCAAAGAGTAACTTATAATTTAAATAAATCTTAGAAAATGTGTCTGCTCGGTCACTCCACCTAACCCCATGTCAGGTGAAGTCCCATGCTCACGACTTGACCAGCAAATTTTCAAGAGCAAAAATATCATTTTACTTATTTTTATTTTATTTATATTATTTTTTTATAAAAAGTCAAAAAATTATTTCCAAACATAGTAACTTTTTTTTTTTATATCATATTTTAATAAAAAAAAGTTTTAAAAAAATACTAAAAAATTTATTTCCAAAGGAGGCGGAGCTAAATCTCTTTGTAGAGAAGCTAATTTTCCGTTAACTTGAATGTTTGTTTAAGCTGCCTAGAAAGTTAATTTTTTGTCAACTTTTGCAAAATAAAAGCTGGAAAAAAAGGGAATATATATATATATATATATATATTTACAACATCTCCAAAATCAAATTTTATACCCAAAAAGTTTTCTTCTCTTAATGTTTTTTTGGGACTCCCCCTAAAATCCGAAGTGGAAGCTATAAGCAACGCGTCAGGATCCTCTGAAGTATAAATCCTACAATGATCTCCTAAAGTGGTTCATCCAAAGGTTGATATTAATCCTCACCAAAACGACGTCGTTTTGGTGAGTAAATTGAAAAAAAAAAAAAAAAAAAAATCAAAATTTCATTTTTCACTCAGTTTCTGGGGAAGAGATAGAGAGAGAGAGAGAGAGAGAGAAAAGGACTGAGAGAGGAGAGAAGAGGAGGAGCCGCCCCACCCCGCCCTTTCCCACCCCGACGTTCTGCCGCCGCCGCCGCTGCCACCCCACCGCCGACGCCTTCCCTGCCATACTCCAACAATTTCACTTTTCTTTTCTTTTTTTTTTTTCTCTGATTTGTGTTTGTGTTCATACATATGTGAATATATATATATATATATCCTATATAGGAGCTGGGTTTGTGAATATTTCTTTTTTTTTTTGTATTTATTTTTAATTTCTTTGGATTTTTCGAGCTGGGTTTCTTTGGATTTCTATGGATATATGATATATATATATATATATATATCCTTTTTGATTTCTTTGGATTTTTTTGTAAATATATCCTATTTAGAAGATAAACCCATCTCCATGCCTTCTCTCTTCAATCTGATGCCCAAGCAACCAAAAGAGAGAGAGACAAGAAGAGAGAGAGAAGAAGATAAACTCATAACTTGATGCCTTCTCTCCAATGCCAATTACAGTATTTTCTTCCTCCAAAGCCCACCTCCATGCCTTCTCTCTTCAATTTGATGCCCGATAACTTGTTAGGAAAAAAATACAACTACAAGCACAGATCCACAGAGGTGGGATTATCTTCTTGTCACTCTCTCACTCTGTTTTTTCAAAGTCCTTATTCTCAGTTTCTTCTCTCTCTCTCTCTGTAATGCTTCACAGGAACAATTCGACATTCTGAACTTTTTTTTTTTTTTTTTTTTTGAAATTGCTCACCAAAACGACGTCGTTTTGGTGAGGCTTAATATCAGCCCTTAGATGGACCACTTTAGGAGATCACTGTAGGATTACCACTCCAAAGGATCCTAACGCATAAGCAACTTAAAAATCTGCAACCAAGTGGCTATAGGCACCTGACTCTCTCTCTCTCTCTCTATATATATATATTATATGTATGGTTATATACACATTATTCAACGAAGCGACAACTTAAATGTGCCATAATGCCATCTTAATATTACTGTGGTAAGGAAGCCTTTGAAGATGTCAAAATAGTGCAACAACTCTTGCACAATGTTTCCTGAGAAATTTCTTGAGGAAAAAAGGAAGAGGGTTTAATTCTAAGAGAAGTGAATATTAATTCCCTCAACAGTGCCTCGATTTTTTTTTGGGGGGGGTTGTTTGTTGGTGTATGAGCAAATATTTCTTAGTAAGTTTTGAACAAATATATAATTTCAAACTATGAGTGTTGCATTTAAAAAAAAGTACACTAAGGAGTTTTTTTAGTATTTTTGTGTGTTACATTGGATTATGTAACATTGGAGTGTTACGTCTGAGAAAAGTATACCAATGAATTTTTTAGTGTGTTACATTGAAGTGTTACGTTATTAGAGTGTTACATTAGAGTTTAGGTTTTTGTTCGTCATGTGTGATTTGTTCTAGAATGAGGAAAAATCTAAAAATTTTATAGTACAAATTGCCCAAATGTATAATTTTATATTTTGAGAAAATTACTTTTATCTCTAAAAAATTAAACCTGAACATGTAAGTGATTATTTTTTTATGTAAATTTCACTTTAAGAGGATCTTTGGGTTTATAAGAAAAATGGGATGACTAAATCGTTCGTAATATCATATTTTGAGATTTATTGATATTTCACCCTTACATCAATGAAGAGCATTTTTAAAAAAAATATTTTTTACTAAAAAAGCCAAAATATATATATATATATATATATATTTTAAAATATAACTGTAGTTAAATCAATGACTCTCTCTCTCTATATATATATATATATATTATATGTATAGTTATATACACATTATTAAACAAAGCGACAACTTAAATGTGCCACAATGCCATCTTAATATTACTGTGGTAAGGAAGCCTTTGAAGATGTCAAAATAGTGCAATAATTCTTGCACAATGTTTCCTGAGAAATTTCTTGAGGAAAAAAGGAAGAGGGTTTAATTCTAAGAGAAGTGAATATTAATTCCCTCAACAGTGCCTCGATTTGGGGGGAGGGGGGGAGGGGGTGGGGTGTATGAGCATGTGTTACTCCTTTTATGTTTGTGAGTGGATACATGGAAATTTGTAACTTCTGCATAGACACTTGACTAGTCTACTTGCCCCCTCCCCCCCCCCCCCCGGGCCGCATTGAATGGACTACATACACGATACATTTATTGGTATTTGTTTATATTTGTTTATTTTCTTCTTTTCTTTTCTTCCTTTTGGGTGAGAACGGTGTGCATAACTAAACTGAATTTTTTAGGGCAAGACTGGATTGTATATCACTTCCCTGAAGATAGGCCAACATAATCTCTTTTCATATTAGTCGACATAGTCTAAGTTGAGTGATTGACTTGCTGACACTATTGTGCAGATACTTCCGACTCAAGAACTGTCATCACTGTGATTTCTTTTTAGCCTTCTTACGTCGTTTTTTGGTAGAACTTGAACCAACATCCGGGGGTTGCTCGAGGGCTTGAGCTGAAGGCACAAAAACAATAGTTCCTGCAGTTCCTGCAAGTGTTACTCCTTTTATGTTTGTGAGTGGATACATGGAAATTTGTAACTTCTGCATAGACACTTGACTGGTCTACTTGCTTCTTCTTTTTTTCTATTCCCCCCCCCCCCGCATTGAATGGACTACATACATGATACATTTATTGGTATTTGTTTATATTTGTTTATTTTCTTTTCTCCCTTTTGGGTGAGAAGGGTGCGCATAACTAAACTGAAATTTTTAGGGCAAGACTAGATTGTATATCACTTCCCTGGAGATAGGCCAACATAATCTCTTTTTATATAAGTCGATATAGTCCAAGTTGAGTGATTGACTTGCTGACACTATTGTGCAGATACTTCCGACTCAAGAACTGTCATCATTGAGATCATCAAGTCTAAAGTGAAGGTTAATGAAGGAGACTCCACCCAGAGTGGCATTAATCCTGTGGCAGAGAGCACTGCAGGAACTATTGTTTTTGTGCCTCCAGCTCAAGCCCTTGAACAACCCCTGGATGTTGGTTCAAGTTCTACCAAAAAACGACGTAAGAAGGCTAAAAAGAAATCTCGGGACGATGCTCAGTGAGTAATGTCTTTTATTGATCAAAACATTTTTTTTTTTACCAAGGTCATTATTTCGGTTTATGATCCTCTGGTATGATGTTCCAACTTATATTTGTGCTTTCGAGTTTCATTGTCATGCTTAGCGACTTCTGTGACCCCTGCTACATCTTTTGTGGTCATTTTGCATTCGCATATGGTTTCACAATTGTAGCATTTGGTATGATGGAAAATGTTTTCCATTACGGAAAACAAGTTTATTTGGACGGAAACTGTTTTTCATTTTTGAAAGATGGAAAATGTTTTCTGGACTAAAGACTTACCACTGTCACCACACCATTACAAACACTATTCTACACCATACCACCCCACCCCCACACCACCTCTGCCATTGCCACACCTCCACCACTACCTCTGTCATCTCCACCATCACTAGTACATTAGTTTTGATGACACAACCAAACATAAAAAAAAATATTTTTAGTTGAAACAAATGGAGCATTAGTTTTTGCACTACCGTATGAGATTTCTTTGATTTCTTAGTTATTTCTAGTTTCTTCTTAAAAAAACTTCATGAAGATTATTCTTTTATCTTGCTTAATTGAGTTTCATTCTTTCTGATTATGCAGGTTGCCAGTTGCTGTGGTGGCTTAAAGTCAAATCCTTTCTTGTTCAGTGAGTAGCTCAAATGTCTGTATTTTTTTGTTTGGCAAAACGAAACAACCTCATTTTTGTTTTTGGATGTCCAACGCTCTCATAACAAAATGATCTTTTAATCCGACAACATTCTCAATATCGCATTGTTGACTCTCCTGATTGAGTTTCCCCTAGTTTTCTACACACCACTAAAACATATGAATGTATAACATATATTCTCTTTTTCCTGGGTGCTTCGTGTAGCGTTTCTGATCTGGTCGAATTAATCAAAACTCTTTCTGGAAAAATTTGCAGGTTTCAAGTTGTTGTGCAATGTTGCTTTGAATGAAGACCATCCCTTGTCTCAAGCGTACTATTTCTTGTTTTTTTTGAACCGTACTTTTTCTTGTTGGATGTTGAACTTTTTTCCAGTAATATATCAGATATGTACCAGATATTTGGGACAAATCTTACATTATCGATTAATGTGTTGTTGGTCATCTGTTGTAGTTTAAGGCCGTGTTTGTCGGGATTGGATTTGGGGGGGAGGGGGGGGGCGCAATGCAAATCCCTGGATTGTCCCTGGACTAATATATAGTTCCACCTTTAGTGTTTGGAAATACAAATCACTGGTCTGAATTAATGCTTGAACTACGGGACCCCGTAGGATTGGATTAGAGTCATTTGATAATCTAACAAAATTCTACAAAACTCCCCCCAAATTCACCAAATTCATGCAATTCTAATATTAATTTTTAGAACTGGATTGATAGCCTATGACAACCCCGGGATAGCATCGTCTAGAGTGTATTGATTGTCACAGCATGTGTATATGTATATGTATGTATGTAATTGGTCAGAGATTAATTGTATTTATCATTATGTGTATGTAATCAATCAGAGATTAATTGTATTTATCATCACATGTGTAAGATAAATTGATGTATATTATTGATTGATTTGTATATATTTTGTACAAGAATTCCTATTATATAGGAGATGATTTGGGAGTAGGTGAGGAGTGAGTAGGTGGAGTGGGTGAGTGTGTGTGGTAGGTGGTAGTGGTAGGTTAGGTGAGGAGTAGGTGAGGAGGTGAGTGTGTGTGGTAGGTTAGGTGGATTTACTATATACAATTTACATTAACAGCCCCCCTCAAACTCAAGGAGGATAGGTACTAGCCAACTTGAGTTTGGAGAGAGTAACAAAACAGAAAAATAAGCTGACAAATAAAATTAAAAATGGGATAGGAGACACTGTATGGTTGTGTCAGACCGTTGTAGAAGACACGGTATGGTCGTGTTGGACCGTTGTAGCAGACACTGTGTGGTCGTGTCAGACCGATGTAGCAGACAGTTTATGGGGTCATGTTGGACCGTTGTAGTATGACAGTTTACGGGGTCATGTCGGACCGTTGGAGAAGACAGTTTACGGGGTCATGTCGGACCGTTGTAGCAGACACTGTGTGGTCGTGTCAGACCGTTGTAGAAGACAATTTATGGGGTCATGTCGGACCGTTGTAGCAGACACTGTGTGGTTGTGTCAGACCGATGTAGAAGACAGTTTATGGGGTCATGTTGGACCGTTGTAGAAGATAGTTTACGGGGTCATTCTGGAGTAGGTGAGGAGTGAGTGGTGGAGGTAGGTTTGGTGGAGTGTAGTAGGTGATAGGAGTAGTAGGTGGAGGTAGGTTTGGTGGTAGGTGTAGTAGTAATTTACATTTACATTAACAGCCCCCCTCAAACTCAAGGAGGATAGGTACTAGCCAACTTGAGTTTGGAGAGAGTAACAAAACAGAAAAATAAGCTGACAAATAAAATTAAAAATGGGATAGGAGACACTGTATGGTCGTGTCGGACCGTTGTAGCAGACACTGTGTGGTCGTGTCAGATCGATGTAGCAGACAGTTTATGGGGTCATGTCGGACCGGTGTAGCAGGACAGTTTACGGGGTCATGTCGGACCGTTGTAGCAGCCAGTTTACGAGTCGGACCGTTGTAGCAGCCAGTTTACGTGGAAAACACGGAGGCAGCACCGGCAAGGGCCGCTCAGGACGGAGGCAAGAAGAAAAGACCGGCGACAGAGTAGAGAAGAGATGTCGGTGTGTGGTCGTCTGCAGAAAAGAAAACAAAGCTGTTGTTGTGTTTTTTTTTTATTATTTATTTATTTATTTATTTTTTTTTGTGTAAAATGGTGATCGGGGTGAGCCCGACATGAATAAAATGAGTTTGTGGAAGGAGGAATGTTTGTTTGTTTGTTTGTTTGTTTGTCTGTTTTTTTTTTTTTTTTTTTTTGTGAAAAGTAAGGGAATCGAATAAGAAAAAAAAATATGGAGATGGAAAACACGGAGGCAGCACCGGCAAGGGCCGCTCAGGACGGAGGCAAGAAGAAAAGACCGGCGACAGAGTAGAGAAGAGATGTCGGTGTGTGGTCGTCTGCAGAAAAGAAAACAAAGCTGTTGTTGTGTTTTTTTATTTATTTATTTATTTATTTATTTATTTTTGTGTAAAATGGTGATCGGGGTGAGCTCGGCATGAATAAAATGAGTTTGTGGAAGGAGGAATGTTTGTTTGTTTGTGTTTTTTTTTTTTTTTTTTTTTTGTGAAAAGTAAGGGAATCGAATAAGAAAAAAAAAATGGAGATGGGGATGAAATGATAAGCATGGTGATGATGAAGAGATAATAATGAATAAAAAGAGAGCACCAATTAATTTGTATAATAAAAAATAAAAGTGAGGCGGGAATGGGTGTGATTAAAAAAAGAAAAGAGAGTGAGAGATTCGAAAAATGTGAGTGGGTGGGTCTTGAGAGAGAGAAACCGTGTCTCCCCCTCCGCAAATGGGTGTGTGTGTAGGAATCTGCTGGGTGTAAAGGTCCTACCCGTGGGTGTGATGAGTGGGTTGTGGGAAAATGAAAAATAAAGAAAAGAAAAGAAAGTAAAGTGAGAGACAGAGAGTGAGGGGATATAGTGGAGAGAGAGAGGGGAGTAGAGATCAGATTCCCAACCAGTCTTCTCCATTATTCCCACAGATTATTCCAACTTCTTGAAGTAAGGTTCGAACTCGGGCACCCCTATCGCCTTCCTCAACCCAGTCCGAATCGCCGAGTTAGGAACGGCGGAGATGGCGGAGGCGGCGGCAGAGCGGAAGGCGGAGGGGGTGAGGTCGGAGTGGGGAGGGAAGTCGCCGAGGAGGTGGTGGGGGACGCCTCGGCGGTCGTGCATTGGGATCTTGTTGGTAGTGATGTCGAGACCGCGATAGACTTGTATTTTGTCGGAGTTTATTATTTCAGAGGGGAAGAATCGGGTGGCGAGGTCCACGGAAAGCTTCGATTTGCCCGACCCAGTTGGTCCCATAATCACTACAATGAGTCGCTGCTGCCAAACATCGTCTATTACCTGTACATACACTGTGTGTGCCACCCCCAACAATCCCCCCACAGATTGAGACTGAAATTTGGAGAGAGAAATATGTTGAGATCGTGTTGCAGATGCTTGGGGCGACGCACCGGTGATGGATTATTGTGGCATATAGACTTGAAGCCTCACACCTCCGGCGACTTCTCGATCGCCGTTGTTCAGGCCAATTCTAGCCTCGAGTTGCAGATGCTTGGGGCGACGCACCGGTGATGGATTATTGTGGCATATGGACTTGAAGCCTCATGCCTCCGGCGACTTCTCGATCGCCGTTGTTCAGGCCAATTCTAGCCACGAAGATCAGAGTCAAGTTTTTACCTCTCCCTCCGCTACCTACATCGGCGTCTTATGACGGCCATGGCGGCCCTGAAGCTTCTCGATTCGTTAACAGACACCTCTTTCCTTTCCTCCACAAATTTGCTACGGAGCAAGGGGGATTATCAGCGAATGTAATAAAGAAGGCATTTAATGCAATGGAGGAGGAGTTTCTGTATTTGGTGAAGCGATCGTTGCCAGTTCAGCCACAAATTGCTTCAGTTGGGTCATGTTGTCTTGTTGGTGCAATTTCAAATGATGTGTTATATGTCGCCAATCTTGGAGACTCAAGGGCAGTTCTTGGTCGGAAAGTTTCCGAGGGACAAAAGAGTAAAGTGGTGGCTGAACGTTTGTCTAAGGATCACAATGTTGCATGCGAGGAGGTGAGGAAGGAGGTCGAGGCACTTCATCCTGATGATTCAGCTATTGTAGTCCCTTGCCGTGGTGTTTGGAGAATTAAAGGGATAATTCAGGTGTCAAGATCAATTGGTGATGTTTATTTGAAAAAAACCCGTGAAATAGTTGGAAGATGAGAGGTCCGGCGGGCGGCCAAGGCGAGGCTGCCGCCCGCCGGTGAAGCGAAAATACTAGGTTCTTAACCTAGCTCTGATACCATGTAAGATAAATTGATGTATATTATTGATTGATTTGTATATATTTTGTACAAGAATTCCTATTATATAGGAGATGATTTGGGAGTAGGTGAGGAGTGAGTAGGTGGAGTGGGTGAGTGTGTGTGGTAAGTGGTAGTGGTAGGTTAGGTGAGGAGTAGGTGAGGAGGTGAGTGTGTGTGGTAGGTTAGGTGGATTTACTATATACAATTTACATTAACAACATGTATGTAATTGGCTGGAGGTTAATTAATTGCATTGTTGTTGTGTATATATATATATATATGAATAATTAAGGATTATGAAAAAAAATATAGCGATCCCGGGTTTACCCTTGTTATACCGTGATCCAGACATGTGTCCGTGGATGTTGGTAGTTGTTTATTATTTTGTTTACATCCTTTTACTTCGTATTTGAGTTATAGGATGTGTTGGGCGGATTTGTTTCAGGTTGGTTGAGTTTAGAAACCAAAACTAGTTGCCCAGATTTTTGGCCTGTACGCTCGAGCGGAGGTGTTGGCGCTCGAGCGGAGATTACACCCATTCAGTATTTTCCTGTGCAGCGTTGTACGCTCGAGCGTGGTATTGGCCGCTCGAGCGGGGTTGTCTGAGTGCCGCTCGAGCGTAGGGTTGGGAGCTCGAGCGGAGGTCTGGTTCTGTAAAAGTGCTGGGCGAGTGCATTCTGCGCTCGAGCGGGAGGTTGGCCGCTCGAGCGGAAGTTTGTGAGTGGCCGCTCGAGCGGGGTGTTTTACGCTCGAGCGGAGACCTGGGTTAAAGTCCCGAAATTGTGACTTTTCAAATCACTTTTTCACTTTCTCTTCTCTCTCTTACTTTTCCAAAATCACCATTGTTGAGCCTCTCACTCTAGACTCTACCTTCTCTCTAGGTTTTGATTTAGTAGGAGTGATTTACTCACCTTTGGCCTTTATAAAAAAGTTGTTGATCGTCGAGGGCTTCATTTTAATCTGAAAATCTCGGGTTTTGGAGCACGTTGGATTTTGTCGTCTTCTCCTTTGGGACTCCGAATTTGAGGTAGGGATAACCTACTCCTCTCTATGGGTTTTGTCTTTAAATTTTGGTATTTTGAGATGTTGGGCTTGGTTTGGTAATTTTGTGAAAGTTTGGGGCTTTTGTGTAATTTTACAAAAGTTGGGGTTTTATTCATAATAAACCTAGATGCATGTTTGGCATAGAAAAATGGAATGATTGTTGAATCATTGATGAAAATGGGACCTAAGGGTTGAAATAGTAATTATGGAAAATGGCCTAATTACATTGTTTAATTAATTGGGATAATTAATTGGTGAGAAATGAGGAAATAGAATGTTGATTGAATATCCATTTGTGCATTTATTTTCTGTTTTAGAAATAACTGCTTTGGGCTATCGGTGGAGGATAGTCGAGATTGTTGTAGACAATGCATGATGATTAGGTAAACGGAAACTAATCAATGGAATGTGTCATGGAACTTGACGGTTGATAGAATACATTAATTGTGTGTATTGTGTGATTGTATATAGAACCAATGTGTTTATATACGTTATGTGTAGAGGAGGAGATAGGGGATGTACTCCGCGGTTTAGGGGAAGATAGGGGATGTACCTCTAAACCGGATAGGTATTGGGAGGAGATAGGGGATGAACTCCGTAGACACAGCTCATATGCTTGTCTAGAGAAGTGAAGATAGAGCTCATATGCTTATCTTTGTGAAGTGTGGATACAGCTTGTATGCTTATCTGTGGATATTGTTGATATACATATCTGTTGTAGGGTGTGGATACAGCTTATATGCTTATCTGAGGATATTGTTGTTATACATATCTGTTGAGAATGTGGATATAGTTTTTATACATATCTGTGGAAATGATGATAGAGCTAGTATGCTTATCTGTTGTTAAAGGGAAAATGAAAAGTAATTGGGACTTGTAAGTCGTTGAAATAAATATGTTATTTATGTGATTGTATCAGTGTTGACCAACTATCAATTGCTAATGTTTTAGTCAATGTCCATGGTTGGTTTAGTGCATTTCTACTGGGCTGTGGCTCACCCTATATGGGAATATCATTTTCAGGTACAGGAAGCATGCCACCTCCAAGGACATAGTTTGGGAGGCTAGAGGCGGACATAGTGTAGTTGTTTTACTTTTGATGTATTTCATGTAACTTCAAGCCAAGGGCTTAATGTGTAACGAGTTAGTACTCTTTGTTGTAACCAAGTGTTAACTTGGAAAGCTGTAAGCCCGTAGGGCATTTTGTTTTGATGTTAACATGTAATACTTATGTAATGGAACTCAATGAAATAAAGGAATGTGGTTAGTTTAATGTTATTATTTTGAGGGCGTTACAACTTGGTATCAGAGCGTACCGGGTTCGAATACTTTGGGTACGTGGGAAGTGATTAGTATCACAATGGGTTTGTCTCGCTTGATAGAGACTTAGATGTAGTATCATATGCTATGTGCTTAATTGATAACATGTTTATGTGACTATGTGGGTATGGGATTTAATTTCTGGGATATTGATTGAATCCTTGAGTTTCTGGGAGTCTTGTTGGAAAAGCACTTGATCAATGCTGTTTCTAACCGGAACTCTAGTAACGCCTCGGGACTATTATTATCCGGAAATGAAGTTCGTAAGTGCTTATGTGTTTATGTGCTTATGTGGAGTGAATTACAGTTGTCCATGTATTAGGACGTGAGTGTTTAGTTTCGGCACATTTATGAATGTGCTAATGTTCTGTGTTGCCTTTATTAGGATGTCAGGACGAGGAAGAGGTGCTAGGCGTGGTAGACCTGCGAGGCAGGAAGTACCGTTACAGGGTGAGATTCCGGCAGTGCAGGAGGGAGTTGGGCAGGCCAATGTGGCCGAGCCAGTAGGTCAGCAGGCTATGGGTGCCTTGGCCAGAGAGATAGCAGGAGCTTTGGGTATTCTTAGAGCTGGGAATCAGGCAGCTAAGACAGGGCCTTCCTTCTTGAAGAGGGAGTTCTTCCGGTGTAATCCGGACGAGTTTATCGGGGATCCTAAAGAGCTGCTTAAGGCAGATGAATGGCTCGAACAGACAACGAAGACGTTTGAGATGCTTGGCATCGAGGACGGAGCACTGAAAGTGACCTTGGCATCCTTCCAACTGAAGGGAGATGCGGGTCAATGGTGGAAGTACGAGAAGGTTCGTGTGGGCAGTACTTGGGAGGCGTTTATAAATGCTTTTCAGGAGAGGTTTTTGTCTGCAGCAGCTAGGGAGAAGCTGAGGGATCAGTTTAGCTGGCTTAATCAGCAGGGCTTGTCAGTGGCCGAGTTTGAGGCTACTTTTACCAGTCTGTCTAGGTTTGCACCTGAACTGGTGGCGTCTGAGGAACGCCGTTGCTATGAGTTTGAGCGGAAGTTGAGGCGGGGCCTCAAGTTGAGAATTGGTGGGTCTTATATTCGAGAGTATAGACACCTAGTGGACGCTGCAGCTCATATGGAGCTTATGATGCAGGAGGAGGATGAGGGTCAGAGAGGCTCCAAGAGGAGCCAGGATAGTCAGGGTGATGGCAGGAGACAGAAGGGTTATAACCCTCAGCAGTCTCAGGGTGCAGTCTCTAGATCGACCTTTCCAGTGCCGAGTGTAGGCTCGGGGAGAGGCAGTCAGGGGGAATTCACTTGTTACAAGTGTGGCCAGCTGGGTCACAAGGTTTCTGTTTGCCCGCAGAAGGGTGGGGGTCAGAAAGCTGCTTCTTCTTCAGCTAGACCGCAGAGTCAGAGTTTGGGCAGGGGGCAGCTCTTGACTTGTTATCAGTGTGGACAACCTGGGCACATGAAGAGGTTTTTCCCACAGTTGAGTGCCACTTCGGGAGCGTCTGGTTCTAGGCAGACGTAGGGTTTTCAGCCAGCTCAGTCTGTGCAGGCCTCGAGGGCCAATCCGGGAGCTTCGCAATCCCAGTCTGTGCAGCAGTCTTTTGCTCCGAGAGGTGAGCAGGTAGACCAGGGGCCTACGGGGCGCGTGTATGCTGTTACCGCGCAGGATTTAGTACCGGCTCCATCAGTAGTGAGAGGTACTTTTCTGTTTTGCAACTCAGTTGCTAATGTGTTGATAGACACGGGTGCATCTCATTCTTTTGTATCTGCTGCATTTGCATCTGTTTTGGAATTGGAGTTAGCACAGTTAGCATCTCCTATTTGTGTGGTATCGCCTTTGGGTGGTGAGTTGATCCTGAAACAGGGTGTTAGAGGATGTGATATAGAGGTCGCCGATTATAGGCTTCCTTTTCCGTTTGTTGTCATGCCCATGAAGGGTTTTGATGTTATTTTGGGTATGGACTGGTTATCGTCATACCGGGCTGTTATTGATTGCTACCGCCAGAGGGTCACGTTATGTACCTTGAGCGGGGAGTGGTTCCATTTCTTGGGAGACCGGGTTGGTAGTGTTTTGCCACCGGGGTATGAATCGCGAGGGCGAAGTGAGCTTAGTAGTCTACTTGCCAGCTTTGAGAGTGGTGAGAGTGGTGAGACCCAGGTTGTATTGCCAAGGGTGGTTTTTGAGTATTCGGATGTCTTTCCCGAAGATCTTGTTAGTTTGCCACCTCACCGAGAGATAGAATTCTCTATTGATTTAATGCCTGGTACGGCGCCGATTTCTATGGCACCTTACCGTTTTGCTCCAGCAGAGTTGGTTGAGTTGAAAGTTCAGCTCCAGGAATTGCTCGATAAGGGTTTTGTTCGCCCTAGTGTTTCACCGTGGGGAGCACCGGCACTCTTTGTTAAAAAGAAAGATGGTGCCTTGAGATTGTGTATAGACTACCGGAAGTTGAACCGGGCTACGGTTAAGAATAAGTATCCTATGCCCCGTATAGATGATTTGTTTGACCAATTGAAGGGTTCCCGTTGTTTCTCTAAGATAGACTTGAGATCGGGTTACCACCAGTTGAGGGTCAGGGAAGAAGATATTCCTAAGACAGCATTCCGTACGCGGTATGGCCATTACGAGTTTCTGGTGATGCCATTCGGGCTTACCAATGCACCGGCAGTCTTTGATGAACCGGATTTTCCGGGAGTTCTTAGACCGATTTGTGGTTGTCTTCGTGGATGACATCCTTATCTATTCATCTTCTGAGGAGGAGCACGAGGCACACTTGAGAGTGGTGCTTGAGTTACTTAGAGCCCATAGGCTGTATGCTAAGTTTGGGAAGTGTGAGTTCTGGCTGGGGGAAGTCAAATTCTTAGGCCACGTGGTATCTGGGGAAGGGGTGTCTGTTGATACATCCAAGGTCGAGGCAGTGCAAGATTGGGCACAGCCTAAGAGTGTGTTTGAGATCCGCAGTTTTCTGGGATTAGCTGGGTATTACCGTCGGTTTGTGAAAGATTTCTCCAGGTTAGCGTCACCGTTGACTAGGCTGACTCGGAAAGGAGTCAAGTTTGTGTGGAGTGAGACTTGTGAAAAGTCGTTCCAAGAGCTGAAAGTTAGATTGACCACCGCTCCGGTGTTGATTATTCCGGAGAGAGGGTTGGGTTATGCGGTTTATTGTGATGCCTCACGAGAGGGTTTGGGTTGTGTGTTGATGCAAGAGGGGAAAGTGGTGGCTTATGGCTCACGTCAGTTGAAAATACACGAGAAGAATTATCCCACACACGACCTAGAGTTAGCAGCTGTGATCTTTGCCTTGAAAATCTGGAGGCACTACCTTTATGGTGAGAGGTTCGAGGTATTCTCGGATCATAAGAGTTTGAAGTATCTGTTTACACATAGAGACTTGAATTTGAGGCAGAGGAGATGGATGGAGTTCATCGAGGATTATGATTTTGAGTTGCATTATCATCCGGAAAAGGCCAATGTTGTGGCCGATGCCCTTAGTAGGAAAACCATTAGTGATGTAGCTTGTATAGCCATCCGGGAATGGGAGATGTTGGGAGCACTTGGCGAGTTTGATTTGCTACTGGGCGAATCTGTCGAGGCTGCGGCCTTGTTATCTGTTGTTGCGCAGCCTACACTTGTGATTAGAGTGTTAGAGGCACAGAGAGGTGACCTTGAGGTAGAATCACTCCGAGAGAAGGTCTCCAGTGGGAAAGTTGAGAAGGGTTTGACGGTGTATCCCGACCTGAGTGTGACATACCGAGACCGTTTGTTTGTACCGGAGGCCTGCCGAGAGGAAGTACTCCGAGAGTTTCACCATTCGCGCCTTGCGGTGCATCCGGGAGGTACTAAGATGTATCAGGATTTGGGTCGCCAGTTTTGGTGGCGGGGTATGAAGAGAGATGTGGCTGTTTTCGTATCAAAGTGCCTTACTTGCCAGCAAGTGAAGGCCGAGCATCAGAGGCCAGCGGGTTTGTTGCAACCCTTGCCTATTGCCGAATGGAAGTGGGAGCATGTCACTATGGACTTCGTTGTAGGTCTTCCGAGGACTCAGCGGGGTAGTGATGCTATTTGGGTGGTTGTAGACCGGTTGACTAAGTCGGCGCACTTTATTCCTATGCGCGTGAGAGATTCGGTGGATCATCTTGCCGACTTGTATATTCGGGACGTAGTGAGATTGCACGGGGTCCCAGTGACGATCGTCTCAGATAGAGATCCTCGTTTTACTGCTAGGTTGTGGCAGAGTTTGCAGAGTGCCTTGGGCACTAAGTTGACCTTTAGTACGGCTTATCATCCTCAGACTGACGGGCAGTCCGAGCGTACTATTCAGATCCTCGAGGATATGCTTCGGGGTTGTGTCCTGGACTTCAGTGGGACGTGGGAAAGGCACTTGCCATTGGTAGAGTTTGCCTACAACAACAGTTTTCAGTCTAGCATCGGTATGGCACCGTTTGAGGCCTTGTATGGCCGACCGTGTAGGTCTCCAGTGTGTTGGGCCGAGGTGGGTGATGCACCTTTGTTGGGTCCAGAGTTAGTTAGGGAGACGACGGAGAAAGTTGAGCTTATCCGTAAGAGGCTTGTTACAGCCCAGAGTCGACAAAAGAGTTATGCTGACCGTAGGAGGAGGCCTTTGGCGTTTGAGGTAGGTGATCATGTCTTTCTGAAGATATCACCTAGGTGAGGCTTGATGAGGTTTGAGAAGAGTGGGAAGTTATCCCCTCGGTTTATTGGTCCTTTTGAGATCCTTGAGAGGATTGGTGAGGTTGCTTATCGATTAGCCTTACCACCGCAGTTGTCCGGAGTGCATGACGTGTTTCATGTGAGTATGCTTCGGAAGTATGAGCCAGATCCATCACATGTGCTGGATTGGAGCGATTTAGAGGTAGATGAGGATGCCTCGTATGAGGAGAGACCGGTTCGGGTCTTGGATAGGCGGGATCAGGTCCTGCGTGGCAAGACCATTCCTTTGGTGAAAGTCTTGTGGAAACATCACGGAGTGGAGGAAGCCACTTGGGAACGTGAGTCGGGAGTCCGTGAGAAATATCCGGACTTATTTGTTGATATGTAATCTTGTATTTAAATTTTACTTTTTGTTGAACTTAAGAGCTTTTAGATATGTCTTAAGTTGTGAAACATTGAAAATGTTTTGATTATTGGAAGTATGTTTGGAACTTGCCTCATATGGAAGTTGAATGTGACACTATATGTGTTGAATATATTGTTGAAATTGGAAAGATAGTGCATAATGTTAATGCATGTTGAAAATACATATGTTGTTTACATATTGTGATATGTCTCTTGTTAAAGGGATGGGATGACCGGTAATGGGTCAAATTGTTGAATGTTAAATTGTAACATTGTCTAAAATGAAGGAAAACTTGTTTTGAAAACTTGTGCTTAATTTCGGGGGCGAAATTCTTTAAGGGGGGGAGGTTATAGCGATCCCGGGTTTACCCTTGTTATACCGTGATCCGGACATGTGTCCGTGGATGTTGGTAGTTGTTTATTATTTTGTTTACATCCTTTTACTTCGTATTTGAGTTATAGGATGTGTTGGGCGGATTTGTTTCAGGTTGGTTGAGTTTAGAAACCAAAACTAGTTGCCCAGATTTTTGGCCTGTACGCTCGAGCGGAGGTGTTGGCGCTCGAGCGGAGATTACACCCATTCAGTATTTTCCTGTGCAGCGTTGTACGCTCGAGCGTGGTATTGGCCGCTCGAGCGGGGTTGTCTGAGTGCCGCTCGAGCGTAGGGTTGGGAGCTCGAGCGGAGGTCTGGTTCTGCAAAAGTGCTGGGCGAGTGCATTCTGCGCTCGAGCGGGAGGTTGGCCGCTCGAGCGGAAGTCTGTGAGTGGCCGCTCGAGCGGGGTGTTTTACGCTCGAGCGGAGACCTGGGTTAAAGTCCCGAAATTGTGACTTTTCAAATCACTTTTTCACTTTCTCTTCTCTCTCTTACTTTTCCAAAATCACCATTGTTGAGCCTCTCACTCTAGACTCTACCTTCTCTCTAGGTTTTGATCTAGTAGGAGTGATTTACTCACCTTTGGCCTTTATAAAAAAGTTGTTGATCGTCGAGGGCTTCATTTTAATCTGAAAATCTCGGGTTTTGGAGCACGTTGGGTTTTGTCGTCTTCTCCTTTGGGACTCCGAATTTGAGGTAGGGATAACCTACTCCTCTCTATGGGTTTTGTCTTTAAATTTTGGTATTTTGAGATGTTGGGCTTGGTTTGGTAATTTTGTGAAAGTTTGGGGCTTTTGTGTAATTTTACAAAAGTTGGGGTTTTATTCATAATAAACCTAGATGCATGTTTGGCATAGAAAAATGGAATGATTGTTGAATCATTGATGAAAATGGGACCTAAGGGTTGAAATAGTAATTATGGAAAATGGCCTAATTACATTGTTTAATTAATTGGGATAATTAATTGGTGAGAAATGAGGAAATAGAATGTTGATTGAATATCCATTTGTGCATTTATTTTCTGTTTTAGAAATAACTGCTTTGGGCTATCGGTGGAGGATAGTCGAGATTGTTGTAGACAATGCATGATGATTAGGTAAACGGAAACTAATCAATGGAATGTGTCATGGAACTTGACGGTTGATAGAATACATTAATTGTGTGTATTGTGTGATTGTATATAGAACCAATGTGTTTATATACGTTATGTGTAGAGGAGGAGATAGGGGATGTACTCCGCGGTTTAGGGGAAGATAGGGGATGTACCTCTAAACCGGATAGGTATTGGGAGGAGATAGGGGATGAACTCCGTAGACACAGCTCATATGCTTGTCTAGAGAAGTGAAGATAGAGCTCATATGCTTATCTTTGTGAAGTGTGGATACAGCTTGTATGCTTATCTGTGGATATTGTTGATATACATATCTGTTGTAGGGTGTGGATACAGCTTATATGCTTATCTGAGGATATTGTTGTTATACATATCTGTTGAGAATGTGGATATAGTTTTTATACATATCTGTGGAAATGATGATAGAGCTAGTATGCTTATCTGTTGTTAAAGGGAAAATGAAAAGTAATTGGGACTTGTAAGTCGTTGACATAAATATGTTATTTATGTGATTGTATCAGTGTTGACCAACTATCAATTGCTAATGTTTTAGTCAATGTCCATGGTTGGTTTAGTGCATTTCTACTGGGCTGTGGCTCACCCTATATGGGAATATCATTTTCAGGTACAGGAAGCATGCCACCTCCAAGGACATAGTTTGGGAGGCTAGAGGCGGACATAGTGTAGTTGTTTTACTTTTGATGTATTACATGTAACTTCAAGCCAAGGGCTTAATGTGTAACGAGTTAGTACTCTTTGTTGTAACCAAGTGTTAACTTGGAAAGCTGTAAGCCCGTAGGGCATTTTGTTTTGATGTTAACATGTAATACTTATGTAATGGAACTCAATGAAATAAAGGAATGTGGTTAGTTTAATGTTATTATTTTGAGGGCGTTACAAAAAATATTATGAAATGTATCATGAAATTTTTTCCTTTTGATTAATGTGTAGTGTTTTATTGTATGTGTAATTCAAAGGTGGAGAATTTTTCATGATCATACATACATATTTTTATGACTTTGAAGGAGAGGAATGGAAGTAGAGAGAGTGGTTGGCAGCGAAGGTGAATGAGAGAGATTGAAAGGAAAAAGAGAGAAATGACTCTCACCCTTCCCATGGGTTTGGGTTATTCCTAGTAGGGGATTAACATCACTGATGTAAACTATGAGTTCCTGCTTAATTGTAGATTTCATACTATACCAAATGAAAAATCTTCTTCTAAAGCAAAAGTGAGAAATAAAAATTTACTTCACTTTTTGCATTTAATTTTTGTATTTTACTTTAAATTTAAAATTCAAAATCTAAAGCACAATTCTAAAATTTAATGCAAAGGTGAATGAGAATAGACTATCAAGCATGATATTTAACAACCCGTTTGGTAGTACTTGGAAGTTAAATTATTGAATTTTTTTTTCTAATTTGAATCATAAATTTAGATAGTAATTTGAAAATAAATAAATAAATATGAAATACATTTATATTTTATTCATATTTTACCGATTTTTTTTCTTTGTCTTTGTAACTAGTTTTTTAGCTTTTTTTAGCCAAAGAAGTCAGTTTTTTTGCCAAAAAAACTTTCAAAAAATTCAAAAAATTAAAAAGTCAACTTTTTATCAACTTTCCAAAACACTACGATATTTAGTTAGAATTTTAAACTGCAATTTGTTTGATTTTTTAATTTATTTGACCTAAAGAAGTGAGTTTTTCTAAACTACGTGGAGAAAAGAGTCATAATTTTTTGAGAGCATGCATGATGTTTCCAAAAAAAAAAAAAAAGAGTAATTTGAAACCAATTCGTTTGGCTATTAATTTTGGGTTAGAAAAACCTAAAATGATAAAATAAACTAAATAAATTAATAAGATAAAATTGCATATTCAAATCATAATTATTACATTTTTTTCTCACAAAAATTAAAAAAGTAAAAAAAAATACCACATCAAACGAGACTAAGAAAAGCCCCAAAGCAAAAAAACTAACCAAAAAAAGTCAAATCATTACATTTTTCTCACAAAAATTAAAAAGTCAAAAAAAATACCCAATCAAACGAGACTAAGAAAAGCCTCAAAGCAAAAAAATTAACTAAAAAAAGTCAAATCATTACATTTTTTTTCTCACAAAAATTAAAAAAAGTTAAAAAAAAATACCAAATTAAACGAGACTAAAAAACGTCCCAAAGCTAAAAAACTAACTAAAAAAAGTCAATGCCAAACCACAACTTAATATTTTCATAGATTATCAAAAATTGCACTAAATAAATTCATAATTTATTTTAAATATTTTGCTCTAATAATCTAAGATGTTATAACCGCAAAAACTAATTTACAAGTAATACCAAACGGCACGACATTACTAATCAAAATTGGAAAGAACAAAGGTGCTTAAAATATCGAAACCGCGCATAAAATAATTGTTTGTCTTTGCTCTGTTTTAGCAACTTTTAGTGGTGGCCCTTTTTTGTAGACGAAAATGGATTAGCAAGGTCAACTTTCTCATAAGCCTTTCAAATACAGATAGGCTGGCCAAATCATAACTTTTTTCAATTGAACTTCTATTTCCATGTGCATGCTAACTTACACATGTGCGTGATTTTTCCCACTTCCGCTTCTGCTTCCGCTTCCGCTTCCGCTTCCGCTTCCCCTTCCACTTCCATTTTCTTTTTTTCTTCTTTTTCCTTTCTTGGAAACCAAACATGTGGTTGACGATCTTCATCGGGTTTGTGAAAGATGTTCTTAACTGTCATCATCGATGAGCAGCCATAATTTTTTAAATTCATGTTATTCATTGCATATTCATTAGGAGTTGATATTATAATTTCTTTAATTACAAATATACTTTCTAAGATTTAATTAAAATACCAATCATTCATTGTAATTTAAAAAATTACTTTCTACATTCTGAGATTTCGAATTTCATAATAAATTGCTCATTTTATTAATAAATCATTAGTCAATTAACCGTTCTTAATGATGTTAAAAATATGTTTCAATTAAGAATTTAGAAAAATTTATTATTATATAGTAGAGCAATTATGAATTTCATTTTTTTAGTTAATTCTGTTATATAAAAAATTATAACAAGGGGGTATTTGTAATTTTCTAAACCATAAGGGACAATCTGTACTTTAAACAAACCTCATGGAATGTATTTGTAATTTACTCATAATTTTTAACTAAAATTTAATTAAAAAAAACTCCTAATCTTTTTTCCAAACTTTTCTTCTTTTCTTTCTATGTTCTTTCTCTCGATTGTCCTAGTTGTGCCTAATCTCTCTCTATTTCTCATTCAACCTTTCCCATTTCGCTCAGATTATCAAACAACCAACGCTGATAATTCTTCTAACTCGATTGCCTCTCTTGATTCTTGTGTCTTTGCACTAGATCTTTGAGCTCGTCACTGCTCACTCTAGCTATTTCAACCATATTTATGGTGATATTTCTCTATCTACTAAATGCATCTATCTCGAAACTCTAGTTCTTTCATATTAATATGTCATACGTAAACAAATCTTTGACCCTAGTTTTGATTTGAAAGGTTTTGTTATTGTCAATTTCTACATACACACGTGTGTTCTAAAACTATTGGAAAATGATTTTTGGTATATATAACTAGCGGTGTATATCCTATTAATATTCGAATAAGGCTTGAGATAAAGAGTTATAGCCCAACCTATCGAGGAAATTTCATTCCTGTCCCAAAAACTATAAACTTCTGATCAATTTCACACATGAACTTTAGATGTTATCAATTTATCCCCTCACCTATTTAAATCGTGATCCATTTGCCCTATAGCGTCACATTTAGAACCGAAAAAAAAGTTTAAAAAAATATATTTTTTGGCCCCAAATTTTAAATTATAGATCTAAATTTATCCATTCCCTTCTTCTCTCTCACCAAAACTACTCTCTCTCCTCTATCAATCAAACAATCATCATTACCGCCACCACCATTGCCATGTTAGTGTACTGCCCCCGCCACCACCAACCATCCTAAAACGGAAACGACACCGCCTCCAATGTCCCTTCCACACTTGATAAGCCCGTTCAGTCTCTTTTTTTCATCTTCTCTGACTCTCATCTTATATTCCATGGCTTCAAGTTATTGATTAGATTATTGAATGATTATCATTATTTTTGTTTTCTCAATATCATGAGAGACAGAGATTAGATTATTTAATTATTGGTTAATTAGACAATTTAAGCATGACTTCTTTCTATCCCTTTATGCCTTAAATGCCAGACTTTGACATCCAAAGGATAACCACATTAAAGTTTGTGAATAAAACAAGCTCACGAATCTACTAGTAAGGAATCTGAATATGTCCCTAGAACTCCAAAACCTACACAAAAGAGATCATCCCCACCAACCTCTCCCACCCACCAAACTAAATAAATACATAACTCAATGACGTGAACCTTTCATATATCCAATAGTGCACACTCTTTCAAGACCATAATTCAGTGTGTTCTCAAGGCTGCAAATCAATGAAAACAGTATGGAAAGTCTAAAAAGACCAGCACAACCAAAAACTCAAATTTATTATATTTTCAACAATGTAAACATAAAAACTAAAAAACTATTGTGCGAAATAAAATGTAGGGATTAAAAAATATAAAGAGAAGTGTAAACACACACAAACACATACAAAAGGCTCAACTGCTTGAGCATCCATATTGTCTTAATCGCTGGTGTATTTTTTATAATTTTACTTCCAAAAATTCAAACCAATTGAACACTATTCTATAAAAACTCCATCTTTACAAATAAGCTACAAAGGAATTTGCAACTTGCAAAGTGTCGCTACCAAGATAAAAAACAATTAACATTGCAATTGAAATTTATAAGATTGGTAATTATCCGGCTATATTTAGCAAGCAAAGTTGGTGGCAATGTGGCATAATTACAAGGTCCTTGAACTTGTGAACTCCATGAAACAATCCTTTGGTTTCCCATGACTTACACTTCTATACCGTCTAAATTACAGCAAGCATCAACATAGTGCAAGAGTTCAGGGAAAGCAAGGGCAGAGGAGATCCTTAACACCAGATGCAAAAAGTCTCAATAAGGATATCTGAATAGAATTATACAGAGCCTTGGGAGAAGAGATAAGTACCACATCCTCAAGAAAAACTTAACATTTATTTAACCTACTATACATATGTACATACAAACAATGATATAGAGACTTGGAGGACATCCAGAGAACTAATAAAATAGAGCATTGAAACAGAGATAAGAGAAGGACAGGGATAGGGCTAGAAATAGATCCTGAAAATGCCTTTACAACTTTGCCATTTCATTTGAAAACTATAGATACCATGAGATTAATATCATTTACACTTTAACTTCAAAAGTACACGAGCCAATTCAAAGTCAACCTAACAAGTAACTTAGTGAACAAAAGGTTTAATAAATTGAAATATGATGACTGCAGTAACTGTCCATGAGAGTAGACAAAGCAAAGATGCCACTCTATAAAATAATCACCTAAAGTGCCATTAAATAAATTCATGTCTCACATGACAACAATTATAAAAAGCAAGGGTTGGAGCAAGTTTATAACTTAAAATTTTGGTATTAACATAGTTTGACCACAAAACTTCTCGATACATGGTAGCATGCCATATACGAATAGTACCATCCTCAAAACCAGTAATTACAATGGGAAGTTCAGGGTGAAAATAAACAGCTGAAACATTGTGGGTGTGCCCGTCTAGTGTCTGGACACAACTTTTGGTTTGATAGTCCCACACCTGTTTTCATAGAATATAGCCAAAAATATTTTCACATTGTACATGTACATGAACCCAACAAAGAAGAAGAAGAAAAAGGAAAACAGGCAGCAAACCTTTGCAGTATGATCATCAGAACTGGTTATAAGATAAGGCTTATCACCACCTGTGAAGTAATCAACACAATTTACCCCTTTCAAATGGGCATCCAATGTAAAATTTGGGTCAGGAGAGCCAAGATTCCAAGTTTGAAAAAAGAAAAAAGAAAAAAGGGAAAACAAAAACAAATTTATCAATGTGTCCATGTGCTTTATGCCAAATTATATGAAATTGTAGTTTACAAGTTAGTAATAGACAATCCGATTCATACCTTTATAGTGCGATCAAGAGATGCACTTGCAAATGTGTTGGTGTCTTTCGGATTAATGTCACTTGCATAACATAATGAGAATGACCCTAAAAAATTTGAGTACACACCCAGCCCTTCTCTCAATCCCAAAGCTTTATAAGCATGTCATCAGACAATGACAGCACATATGGAAGCGTAGGATGAACAGCCACACACCTAATATAATCCGTGTGCGCCTCAAATACTTTGACCTTATCCATTGTATTGTAGTTGTAAACACGAATATACATGTCATCAGCACCAGCAACAACCCATTGTTTGCGCGCAATGAACTTTGCAGATCTAACTGCAAACCCATAGAGAAGATATCAAAGCACAGTAAAGCCCACATCAAAACAACAGAAAGCAAGAAAAAAGTACACGCTGACCACACAAACATAATGTAAAATATTAACTATGTACCTGGTAACTCAGTCACCTCAAAAGACTTCACCATCATCTACGATATTAGAAAAAAAGAAATTGAAGTTTGTATCAAATGCTTAAGAATAAAATACTCATGATTGGCCAACTTGCGGCCCACAAAAAATAGCAGGTAATTCAGAGGAGGCCCCCAAAAAGCAGGGCATCAAGGATAACTTGATCTAGGATCTTAGGGCCTTCAAACCCATTGAATGCGTGGAAATAGCTCCTATCATGTTCTCGCTAAGGTTAGGAATAGGGATGTTCAGAAACTGTATGGCATATAAAAAGACTAATGCTAATGTAAATATTGTAAAATGCAACTGTGTTAAACAAATTGGTTTCTAAAAACTTCCATCAAGATTGGCTACATATCATTGCAAGAGTTGGTATGATACCTCAAATTAACAAAGACAAAATGTGATCAACTATATTTTGCAAAAGAACTCTTGAGACACATACCAAAGTCTCCCACACAAAATATAAAGACGGTACACAAAGTTGGTCCATTAGGTGTTTTCTTGAGAAGAATATCTGAGTTGACATGCAATGCTTATTTATTTAAATTCCAGAGGTTTAATCAACAGTATTTGCAAAAGAAATCTTGAAACAGATGCCAAAGTCTCCTACACAATATAAAGATGTTGCACAAAGCTGGTCCATTAGGTGTTTTCGTGAGAAGAATATCTTAGTTGGCATGTAAGGCTCATTTTTTTTTTTTTTGATAAATAAAAGACAATATTATTAGCATGCAAGGCTCATTTATTTCACTTTCAAAGGATTGTGAACTGTATTTGCAAAAGAATTCTTGAGAAAGGGTTTTAAATATCGATTGTAATTTGTAACATTACATATCATATAGGTCATTGTCCATCACTCTCCAATATCGGCCAACATATACCGTATCACTAATATGGATACACATCCCGATACTGTTTCGTAAAACAGAGACAGATGCCAAAGTCCCCCACACAATATAAAGATCTTACACAAAGCTGCTCCGTTAGGCATTTCCCTGAGAAGAATACCTAAGTTGACAATCAAGGCTCATTTATTTCAATTTCAGAGGTTTGTCAAACCTCTGAATTTTGTCCATGATAGCATAGAGAGAATTTAAAAATTAAGACCCCATGGACATCAAATATCTATTCTCTTCAGTAAGCACAATGGCCTCTCACCTTCATCCCTAACATGTAACTCTCCCAGTTTCTATTCTTGAAAAGAACTTTGGAATGAATAAAATAATCCTAAACAAAAAATTAAATTTTAAAATGACTAACTTCCACTTGTTATGTGTTAGGGAATTAGGGAGTCCACAAGCGCATAGCAATACTGGCCACATGATATTCTTTCAAGAATATGATTTAATCAATCCCAAATTGTATAGATTCCTTCTCATGGACCATCCAAACAAAGACAT
This sequence comes from Camellia sinensis, assembly GCF_055761805.1. NCBI lineage: Eukaryota > Viridiplantae > Streptophyta > Magnoliopsida > Ericales > Theaceae > Camellia > Camellia sinensis. The sequence goes on from NC_138966.1 coordinate 50,764,097, forward strand.
GTTTTTGTAACTATGTAAGAAGTGAAAACCGACATGAATCATCATGTACCACGAACAGAATCAATGTGTTAACATATGTCACCAGTTATCAGCATACAGGGGAAGAAAATTATATATATATATATATATCAGTGTGTGTGTGTGTGTGTGAGCATATTGACTGAGCTCGCGCAAGAGAGAGATATCGTAATACGCCATTGCCGCACCACCGCTAGCCGTCGTCGCTCGTCGAGAGAGAGATCGTCGGTGAACACTCGCCGTCGTCGCTGTGATCGTCGGTGAACTCGAACACCGCTAGCTGTCGCTCGTCGAGAGAGAGAGAGATCGCTGTCGCTTTGGGAACTCGAACTCGTCTCTGTGATTCTGATACATGAACTCGATTTAGGGATTTTGGGGGTTTTGATGGAGAATGGTGTTAGGGATTTTGGAGGTTTTGAGGGAGAAAGGTGTTAGGGATTTTGGGGATTTTGATCGAGTGCCATTTCGGCTGAAGGAGGGAGATGAAATTTTTCAGTACTATTTGCAACGGTATAGAAAAACCTTCACAAATGATCAAATCCATTCATTAAAACGACGCCGTTTTAATAAGGGTTTTTTTTTTTGCGACAGAGAACTCCCGTCACAAATGCCCACTATTTGCGATGGTAAATTTCACCTGTCTCAAAAGAAAATATTTTTGCGACGGTACACAGTGCGTCGCGAATACTTCTGTATTTAAGAGACTTTTTTGTTATGTGCTTATTAGCGACGGGGAAACTACCGTCGCAGAAAACATTATTTGAGACGGCTTCATATGCCGTCGCAAAAGATCACTTTTTACGACGGTATACACGCCGTACCGTCGCAAAAAGTTCCGTGTTTTATACCTACTTTTCTTGTAGTGATTGTTATAATAATTTACAATTTTTATTGGAATAGATTTGGTTAATAGAAAAATTATGTAACTGGAAAAGTATCAAGAATTTATTTAGACTTGGTGTAGTGTGGGTCAGTCTCAACATAAATTTGATTAACATTTAAACCTTTGAATGTTTTTTTTTTTTTAATTTTATCTTTTTATTTTGAGTCTACTAGATTAATTATTGTTTGGCTAAAACTAACCTTTTCCAAGTTCATCTCAAGCAGATTCATTAGCTTGGCACTACCCGAATAGTCACAAATGCGAGGTTAGGCTGTGAAAATGGAGGAGTGTGCACCCTGCCCAAAGAGTAATGACTATATTCACTGAGGTGTGTTGAGCATGCTTCTGCAACTGGCTTGTTCAAAAGTCTCAGCGGATCTATAGATGCATTTGGGCCTGGAATTAATCTGGAGGTTGCCTTGGGCCCTCCGAATAATGATCATATTGTGCATGGTCCTGTTCGTATGCCAAATGGGCCTCTTTTAACTGTTGGTTCGAATGGGTCAAGCACTAGGAGCTTACATGTTGAAGGCCCTGTTCTCTGTCCTGCTTCCTTCCTCAACCCAGATAGGTCTGCCAAGAAAGCTGGGAAAAAGAAGGTTCGGATGGAAGGTTTTTCTCGGTTTGCTCGTCTCTATGGTCATCAATCTGCAGCTATCGGTAGGCTTCCATCCAAGTCCGTTATTTTCAGGCCAGCAGCAGTGGCCCTTGCACATTCTGAGCTGTCCGAGGGCGAATCAAGCATGCATACCTATCTCCTCAAGGAAGCGCAGGCCACTGTCCAATTAGGGAAAGATCTGGGAATTAATTTCTGTGGTCAAGCAGAGGGTGTGGTTGATAAGATTATTGAGATGGAGCTTAAGGATAAGGAGAGATTTTTAAAAGATGGAAATACTTAGATGTAAAACAGTGTGCAATGGGTGTGTGGAGTGGGTGTTCTGCATCAGGAGGATCCTTTTTCAGTGTTTGGGTTGTTACCAGTGGAGCTTATGCAGTGGGTGTGTGGAGTTTAGATCGGAGTAGAAGTTTTGTTTCATGGGTGTATCGGTTAGGTGGTTGTAGTGTTCTGATCTTGCAATGGGTGCTCAGAGATTGGCCTTGGGTGTATTAAGTTGCAATGGATTCTCAGTGGGTGCGTTTCTCAGTGGGGCAGTTAGTTTGGAGGGGGGGTGGGTGTGTGGAGTTTAGATCGGAGTAGAAGTTTTGTTTCATGGGTGTATCGGTTAGGTGGTTGTAGTGTTCTGATCTTGCAATGGGTGCTCAGAGATTGGCCTTGGGTGTATTAAGTTGCAATGGATTCTCAGTGGGTGCGTTTCTCAGTGGGGCAGTTAGTTTGGGGGGGGCTTTGGTGGTGGGTGTTAATGTCACGTACATTTGGTATTTCGAATGAGGGTAAATTTTTTGACATTAGATATTAACATGAACTCAATACAAAATTAAAAACGATATGACACAATATTAAAAAATAAACAAGTTGAATTACTAGTGAAGTAATTTAGATACAGACTAATATGATACTAATATGATCAATACGATACAACACTCACCCCATATCGATTATTCTAAGCGTTTGTTTTTTTTTGTTTTTTCTTTTTTTTGTAATCCCGTCTTGAAGTTTATTGTGAGTGTGCAATAATAGCAAATAAAATTCACATACACTATAAAATATTTTGAGAGAGAGGTGTGCAAAATGAGACGAAATTGTTTTGTTGCTTACTTTATAGGATATAGTTTTGCCTATTGAATTAATCGACACACAATTTAATACACTTTTCAGATGATTAAATAGAATGATGTACATAAGTTCATCATTTCATTTGTGGAACATGTTTTGGCTGATTATATAGTTTTTTATTAAATAGTTAAGAGATAAAAATTAAATCACTTATTATATATTATAATTTTTATTTATTTAAAATATTATGTAAATAATATCTCATAACATATTTTTAAAATATTTAATAAATTTTCAAAATTAATTGACCCATTTATCCCCAAATAATCAATTAAGGTTTGGTTTGGTAACTCTCTATTTTAGGGTTCGTTTGGGAAGTGGATTGATTTTTTGGTTATTTTAGCTTAGGGTTAAAAAATCTCGTTTGGAAAGGAATTTTTGACTTTTTTGATTTTTTGTAAGAGAAAGAAGGTAATGATTACGAGTTGGATGTTATATTTTATATATTTATTTTTTGACTATTTTAACTAAAAAAATCCCAAACCTCATCTTTCCAAATGAGCTATTAGTTTAAAAAAATACTAAATGCACTATAGAAATCAATTGCATTCTCTCTATTATTTTATAAAAATAAATAAATTTTGAAATGATCCCTAATTGACCAGGTGGTTACTTATTAAAGAAACTTTTGATTTATTTATTTATTTATTCGTTGGGAAAAGTTTGATTAAGCTGCTACTGAGAGAGAATGCAATTTCCCAAACAAGTTATTAGTATAAAAAAAAAAAACTACTAAAAATGAAGAGCAGTGCTGCAGAGCTCTAATTAGAGCTGCACTGCAGCAGGTCTAATGAGCTGGCCACATAACAAAAAAAAAAAAAGAAAAAAAAGTGAGGTAAAAGGCAAAATATGAGGAAGAAAAAGACAAATTAATGCTCTATTAAAGCTCTCTTTTTAGAGGTCTAAATCATTGTTAAAAAATGAACTACAGAAATCAATTGCATTCTCTTTATTATTTTATAAAAAAATAAATTTTGAAATCAACCCTAATTAACCAGCTGGTTACATATTAGAGAAACTTTTGATTGATTTATTTATTTATTTTTCAAAAATATTTAAGGTTGCGTTTGGTAGAGTTTTGTAAACATGATTTGAGAGTATGAGTTGTATTTTAAATTTGTGAGTTGTGGAATTATGATTTGAGTATAGAAAATTTGTTTGGTTATGATTTTTGAAGAGAGTGTTGAATTGAGTGTAGAATTGAGTTTTGAAAGTTTGATTTGAAACGTGAAGTAAGAAAATTTGTTTGGTTATGAGTTTTAGAAAGGGTTTTCAAAACTTAATTCAAATTGTTATAACTCATAACAAAACACACTACTTTCATACTATTGAAAATTCTGATCAACACTCATAACCAAACTGTTTTTAAAATTCAATTAAAAAAATTTATTATTAACAGAAAATAATATTAATCAATTTTTTAATTGAAAATACTACAAAGGAAATAATTTTTTTTTTCAAAATAAATATTCAAAAAATTTAAATCGTAAAAATTTAAATAATTTAAATATTCAAAAAATTTAAATAATTTAAAATGTTAATATTTTAAATTTAAAAACAACTATACACTCAAATCGTAACCAAACACATAAAACAAAACTCAATTAAAAAATTATTTTTAAAACTCAAAACCAAACACACAACTCGAAACTGCATACTCCTTTTATAACTCTACACTCAAATCGTAACTAAATATATAACAAAAAAAATTAAAATATTTAAAAATATTTTTATAAAATAGACTTTGAATTTATTTTTATAAAATATTTTAAAATTTAAAAAATTAAAATCGTAATATTTTGAAATTAAAATATTTAAAAATATTCAAAAAATTTTAAAATTTAAAAAATCGTAACATTTTTAAATATTAAAATATTAAAAATCTTAACAAAATTAAAATATTTTTAAAAAATTTAGAATATTTAAAAAATTAAAATATTGATTTGAATTGAGTTTTGAAAAGAATTTTGAATTATGTGTTGGGTTTTGAGTTTTGAAATGTAATAATTATGTTTTGAATTGAGTTTTGAAAAATGGGTATAAAATTATGATTTAAAAGCTCAAAACAAACAATACACTCAAATCAATGGGTGAAACTATAATTTGAAACCCTAACCAAACGGAGCCTAAGAGTTCTAAATTAAGAGTTTTAAATGAACTATAATGGATGTGATTCACTTATTGATGTGATATTTTGGCCTTCTTTGTTTTCTTTTTTTTTTTTTCATTGTCACATAAATAGAGCTCAATTTAATACTCTACTCTTAGAGCTCTCTGTCATCTCTCTATTTTTTGGAAAAAGTTTTTTTTTAACAACTGTTGGGAAAAGTTTGATTAAGCTGCTGCTGAGAGGAAAAATGCTTGGGAGCATTAGAAATGGAGCACTAGAAGAAGTACTAATGATGTGGCAGTGGACCCCGCCCACTTTCTATACCTTGTTTCTTTTTTTTTTCTTTTTTTTTTTACCATTTCCAATGCATTAGTGCTATTAGTGGTGTATTTTTCAGTGGTCTAAATCATTGTTGCTGCTGAGAGAGCGTGCAATTCATTAATTAGGATTCGTTTGGAATATGGATTAATTTTTTGTCTTTTTAATTATTTTAATTTGGGATTAAAAAATTTTATTTGGAATAATTTTTTTAACTTTTATAAAAAAAATAAAATGATTATAATTTAAATATGATATTTTATTAGATTAAAAAATTTATTTTATCCTTTTTGAACCCAAAGGATTAAAAAAGAAAAAAAAAAAAGCAAGCACGAGCAAAACTCTACTCACCACGCGCATGCTAGCCTGTCTCATTAATGACATCACTCAAAAGACATATACGACTACGTCCCACCACTTCAAATCTCTCACCACTTCTTCAAATTTTCGACTCGCTTTCTCTCTCTCTTACACTGGTGCTGCAGGTACTCTCTCTCTCTCTCTAACTCTCTCTCTCTCTTACTGCTCTAAGAGCATCTCCAACCATACTCTCTAAAATAGCTCATCAAAATACACAGAAAACTACCTTCTCTATTTTGTCTATCTAGTTTAGCTAGTGTACACTCCAATCATACTCTTTATTTTAGCTAACCAATCAAACTAATTTAACTAATTTTTTTAAAAAAAAATTATTATAAACATTAATTTTGAAAAGAAAACTATTATAAGAGAAAAATAGAATAATTTCCTATCAATTCCAAAGAGTAATTTTAAAATAATAGGAATCAAATCGTATTTTAAATAAATTTTAAGTAATGTATTTGTGATTTCCTCTGATTTTTATCTTTTATTTTTAATATATATAAAAAAAATTTAATCACTTTTATTTATTTATTTATGGCGTGTATTTGATTGAGAAATGGGTCCTCAAATTGTATTGGGGGTCATTGCTTCACACACACACACACACACACACACCTCACTCAGAGTCATGGCAGCAGCGACCTTTACTGGCTCCTCAAAGACCCTTTCCTCTTCAAAAATTCAATGAGATTGGTATTGTTTCTCACCCAATTCAACGAACCCATTCCTCAAAAACCATCATTTACAGTATATTCAAGAACAACAAAGCCATGGCTGCTTCTCTTTCGGGTGCTGCTAGGTTTGCCCTCACCCTAGTAGTGGAACCCGCCTCTGCTGCCGAGCATCCATTGATGATGCGTTCTTCTTCTTTGCCGCTCTATGAACCCCGAAATTCCCTCTCTTTGCCCACCTGGGCCATCTACGTCTCCAGCGTCGTTGAATGGTCACAACTCTCTCTCTCTCTCTCTCTCTCGAAATTGTTTAATTGATTTTTAAATTCTGCACTTGAAAAGGGTTATGGCAATGGCGTTAGTATGGTAATATGGGGAGAAATCTGGGTATGAATCATGGAAGGGGCAGGAGGTGGGTTGACAGAGATCGTTGATGGGGAAGAATGGGAAAGGGAGAAAGAGAGAGAAAGAGAAAGGGAAAGAGAGTGACCTAGCGGGAACACACTTTGCCTAGCAATGGAGGCTGGCTACATGTGGAGAGCCAAAACGAGAAGGGGCAAAATGCCTCACCATTTGGAGTCCTAGAAATGCAGCTTCAATAGGTAAAATGCCTAATTCTCTCCATTTACCTCATGCGATGGTCTAAGGAAGTCCAATGAAAACCCTCTCTCTCTAAAACTCGTACACTCTCTCTCTCTCTCACAGCTCTAAGGAAGTCCAACGAAAACCCTAAATATAATATTAGGTTACGAGATCTTGTTTCAAATTTTTTGATTTTCTTTTATTTGTGTTTACCAAATTAATAGATCTATGCTGAAGGGAAGTGATAAATTTGTTTCAATTTTTTATTTTTTTTTTCGTTCTTGTTTATCAAATTGGTAGATCTAATGAGATTCTTGCATTTGAGTGAGGTCCAACCCGATACTCGAACATATACTGACTGTGAAACCGAATAGCATAAGTAGACGGTTTCAAAAGGGGTTTGTGTCGAATCAGGTTGACATTTTATCCATCCGAATGTTGGCAGCCAGTTGACAGTTCAGGGGTAAACCCGAACTGACCCAACTGAACCGTGTGTACTGAATGTTCTGGGTTACTTAGTTGAACTTCCTTAGAGCTGTTGTGTGAATGACAAAAAAGTTTGCATATGGTTGCTCATCGTTGTACTTGAAAGGTTCTAATTTCTTGGTCATGCACATTTTGAAATTAGTTTACAGATGCCAATACTTGAAAACAAACTATTCATTGGGAGGTTGAGGTGCATTTTGTGATAATATGTTTTCCTTAATATTGCTAGATCCTCCGGAACTCGCAATGTACAAGAACCGTTTGCAAGAGTACACTAAAAAATCATCCATTCCACTCTCAGTTTATGAAACAATTAATGAAGGAGGAGTTCCACATGAGCCAAGGTTTAGGTCCACTGTCCGGGTGGATGGAGCATCATATACATCTCATGATGTATTTTCACAACGAAAAGCTGCAGAGCAAGATGTTGCCAAGGTGGCATTGGATGGTATAACACAAAAGATACTTATTCGTGAGGTTTGTGGCATGCATGATTTCAATTTTCAACTTACTAAGTTAGGTTTTATTTTAATATTATCGCTTAGTGAAGGGGAGTGTTGTGTTACACAATGATTCATCCTCATTTCAACTCACTAGTTCAAGTTTTGCCTTGTTATTTTAAAAGGATTAATTGGCTTGGTAGCTTGAGGCTTTCATATGTTCTTTTTTATGGTTTTTACTTTTAAGTTCTTGCCACTCAAATTTTGACCTTTGGCCGAGTTTTGATTTAGTTTTAGTTATTACCTAATCGGAATTTTTTAAATACATTTCTTCTCTATCCCACTAGAACAAGGTCTCAAAAGAATTATGAATTATGAAATCTAGGTTCTCGTTGGATTATATAGGCATCGCTGGAAGAAAATAAGAGGTCCTAGCACCCTAGGTTAATTTATGGGACCTAGTATGTCTATTTATTATTGGTTTATTCACGTGTCATCGTCTTTGATAGTCTCATTATTGGGACTTTATAATTTATCTTGTTTTGATTGTTCTTTTTACATCTGATAATCCGATGATAAATGGCTGAATCACTTTCTACATGCATATCCTCAAGTTCTAGGTTCAACTACTTGTAGGCAATGTTGGGATCTGGGATCCCGCCCAAGACCTTAAAGAAATTATTCCATGCAGAAAAACACACCCACACTCAAGGAGACACAATATTTAATGTGGTTCGGCCTCAATGCCTACGTCCACGGGAGAGTAGCCGGTTATCACTATAACATTGGAGATATTTACAGAAAGATTACAATAGAGGAGGAGACACCGACGTATGGGATCCCTCCCAAGACCTTAAAGAAATTATTCCATGCAGAAAAACACACCCACACTCAAGGAGACACAATATTTAACGTGGTTCGGCCTCAATGCCTACGTCCACGGGGAGTAGCCGGTTATCACTATAACAATGGAGATATTTACAGAAAGATTACAATAGAGGAGGAGCTCACACTCTCCTCACTCACACACTCACCCGTCTCCCTCGCTCACACCAAGGGAGACGGTCTATCCGCTTCACATATCTCACTCTCTGTGGCTTGCTTTGCTCTCACTCTCAAACCCTCCCCTCAGCCTCCATTTATACACTATAGAAGAGGTGGATGGAGGGGCTGGCTAGCACATGGCCAGCTATCTTGTGTGTTGGCTTCACATAGCCAGCTCATGTGTGTTGGCTGCCTAACATGGCCAACCTTGCAACACATGGAGGATCACCCCTCACATGGGGTGATGATATCCCACAAATCACCCCCTCAACCCATGTGAGGTGATCCACAGCACACATTGCTGCTAATCTTGTCACGCCCAAACACAGTTTGCATCTTCTCACTGAGACGCTGCATCCCTTGAAAGCTAAAGATAATACACCAGAGATACAAGAGGAGGAGGGAATCCTACATCCTCAACTCAACTCACACCTCTCTCTGATTTGGAGAGAACCGCTGCTCCTATCTCCTACAGATCTCTTCCACGCTTCCTGTCTCAGATGCCTTCACTGAGACGCTATGCTTGAACTTGCGCAACCAAGATATCCGACACCCCCTGATTGGATGTCCTGCACCCCCTGCTCGGGATACCCTTGCATTACCGTGCAACTCCTTGCATGATGAACACTGGAGCAACTAGAAAACTTCAGAGTTTGACACATCAACATCCTCAATTTTCCTTGCTCGGAGCTTATTTCTGAACAACCAGCCTTTGCTTTCTGCTCTTCAGAACAACTTCCCAGCGATCTCATACGCCCGTTGTCTGTGCTGCAATCCCTGATGTTCGGTTCTGTCTCACTTGTACGTTCGTACTGATGTTTGACAGTTAGCCCTTCTGCCAAGACAACTTCCACCGGTCTGTACAAGTTACCACTATACAACTCCGTGCATAGTGCTCGCACCCATGGCTTCTAGTCTCCCTGTGTCAAGCTTGCTTGAGAGATCTGCATCAACTCTATCATCTGCTGCCATGGAACTAAAGAAACCACCATAGAGAAATAAGACTTGCCACTCCTTGGCACGCACTCCTGCGTTTTACCTGTCTCAATTTCTCTGTCTGGAAGTTTCTGTGAACTGTCAACAACCCGTTGCTGCACACTCTTCTCGCGCCTCTGTACGACACTCTAGCGTACCCTTGCACTGTTGCACGTCTGCAATTGTACTTCTGCGCTTAGTATGCTCCTCTGCAACTATTGTTCTACATGTCCACATACCATTAGTACCTTCTCGTATACAGTAGCTCCAACAGCCACAGTATTTCTCTGAGCCTGTACTGGTTGCCAAATCATCTATCCGTCGATGAATGGTCTTCTCTTTTGATTGAACCAGATCCTCCAACGAACTCCGGAGATAATCATTTCTGCAATCCTCTGATCTCCCCTGACCAATCTTGATCTCCCTCGATCTGCCATTTAATCAAGCCTGATCTCTTCTGGTCTTCAATAATCTATCTCAATCTGTATCTGGTTGTCCAATCTGGTCAGAATCTGCCCATTCTAACCTATTCAGTAAATCCGCAGCGTTCCACAATATCTGGCAACCTTCCTTCGACTATTGAAGATGACAAACTCCCATGTTTTGGAAATCTTTCAAAACCGTTTAGAATTCCACTATTCTGACCTTACGGTTGCGTCCGGAGCGGTCCGTTTAGCTAGGACCAACCTTCGCTGCATTTCCGGGGACCTCACTGAAAACTATCCCCGAAAGCTGGGCCACACCACAATTTTTTGAAAATTCTGGGCCAAATTGCAATTTTTAGAAGTTCAGGGAATATTCCGTGTACCAACAGAATATTTCGTACACTGCCCTTGACGCCGTCTGCCACTTTAATCTGCCTTCTTTTTACAGAAACTCCGTCTCCAAAATCTGACCGTACGGATGTGTCCGGAATACTCCAAATAGTTGAAAACCACTATTGGATCGCCAAAAACGGACTCCAAATGGCTTAGATCTAGCCAAAATATTTTGTACGCCTCAGATCTGCGGCTGTACCTTCGCCGCAAAGCACTGGATCCTTCCTCCTGCGGCTGCACCATTGCCGCGTAGCACTGGATCCCTCCTCTGGATGCTGACGTGGCAGCTGACTGTGCTGCCACATGGCGACCACTTGCTGACGTGGCGATGACAGACTGTCACGTGGCGCTGACGTGGACTGCCACGTGTCGCTGACCTGTCTGCCACGTGGCAGTACGGCTGGCATGCTTATGCTGACGTGTCTGATGACGCGGCTGCTGATGGGGCGCCCGTGGCCTGCGCGTGCCTTACACGCGCCATTCCCCACTTACCTTCTTCCTTCAGCCGCGCGTGGGGCGCGTGCGTGAGACTGGGCCGACGCGCCGACTATCTTCACGGCGCGTGGGGGCGCGTGCAGCGACTGGGACCCACGCGCCTTCTTCAGGAAGCGCGTGGGGACTTCTTTGGGTGTCTGCTTTATATGGTTGGACTCCTCTTCTCGAGCCCTTGCTCCTGATGTGCTCAAAACCTGATTTCGAGCAACTTGATTTCTGGGCAGTTTCAAACAACACGTTGTTTTTGTTCCGAAACGCCACCAACGAGGCTCTGATACCAATTGTTGGGATCTGGGATCCCGCCCAAGACCTTAAAGAAATTATTCCATGCAGAAAAACACACCCACACTCAAGGAGACACAATATTTAACGTGGTTCGGCCTCAATGCCTACGTCCACGGGAGAGTAGCCGGTTATCACTATAACAATGGAGATATTTACAGAAAGATTACAATAGAGGAGGAGCTCACACTCTCCTCACTCACACACTCACCCGTCTCCCTCGCTCACACCGAGGGAGACGGTCTCTCCGCCTCACATATCTCACTCTCTATGGCTTGCTTTGCTCTCACTCTCAAACCCTCCCCTCAGCCTCCATTTATACACTACAGAAGAGGTGGATGGAGGGGCTGGCCAGCACATGGCCAGCTATCTTGTGTGTTGGCTTCACATGGCCAGCTCATGTGTGTTGGCTTCCTAACATGGCCAACCTTGCAACACATGGAGGATCACCCCTCACATGGGGTGATGATATCCCACAGGCAGAACATAGCCTTTTCGAGTGGTCTGGTTTCTTTCTCCAGCCTTTTCTTGTTTGACTTGCGATCAAAATATATTTCATTATGGACCCTGTAGAACCAAGTCATTGTTCAATTAAATTGCTGAGCCCCTATGTCTTTGTTCGTTGTAAGGCAAAGCTGCATGATCCCGGATGAGTGTGATTAAAATTCTTACAAGTTTGACCAAATTTGATTAGAGCAGCATTTATGTGCTATTGCCATTGATTTTTGTGGCTTAATGGTTAGTAAATACACGTGTTCTAAGGGCTGCAGCACGATATTAAAGTGGCGAGGGTTTGGGAGTAATTAAACAAGAAACAATGAAAGCGCAAGGGCTGTTCTGGGTGAGATAAACAGTACCCTGAATGTATCAATCTAAGGAATATGTTCTTGCTTTACAGATTGGCCACTGCCTTACAAGGTGATAGCCTTGAAATGTGGAGTGAGTTCACTCTTACTTCCGGGTGCTTTGAGATAAAAGTTTGGTCTACAGTAAAAAGTTGCGAAATTACTCACCTTCCCTATCCAATTGCGTAGTTTCTCTAGTCACTTTTTATTCATCAAAAACGTAGTTTCTTTATTCACCAAGTGGCATGGGACTTGGAGGGACATACCGATGCCCCCATTTTTTTGTTATGTTGCTGCCAATATTGTCTTGAGAACATTATTACTTATTCAAAAAAAAAATAAAAATAAAAATGTCTTGCCGAGTTTGCTACTAGTAAGATAGAATATTTGTAAATGTTGAGATAAGTAGCTGGTTGTAGTCTCTTAGAATTTTGTTGCTTAATTCTGATGTTTACAATTATAGCTAGCTCCTGTTTGGTTCAATTTTTTTTTTTGATCGGCAAAAGGAAAACTTTATTGATGGAAAAAGAAAATTACATCAATAAAGTGGAGCTTGGAGCTAAAACAAGCTCCAACCTCCAAGTTGGTGAGAAACCAACGAGCTAACACAACAGAGTAAGAAAAGAACCAGAAAACTAGATAGCTTAGGCACTAGATCCCCAAAAACAGGACGGATGATACAGATTTTCTGAGCTATAGAGCCAAACACCTTGCCTTGAACAGCTGTTTGAACCTAGTGCTTCAGCCCACTCATCACCGTTAAGATCTGGTGGGATAGCAGCCAAAAACAAGATATTCTCCTTGGATTAGATACCAGCAGCAGGCCCATTATGACTAGCAAATATCAGAACCAGCATGCACCTAATTACTCAATTATCACTACAACCCCCAGCTCTGCACAGCCCAGCCCAGAAGCAGAATTAGAGTGCAAAATTCCAGCAAGACTCAACCTGCAAAAATTATATGCATCACAGAATTCAGAATTCAGACTGAAGCAAAATCCAGCAAATCAGGCATAATGCCCTCAATGCATAATGCAGAACTTGACACTTTGCAAATTTAACACCAAATCATTCACGGAATAGCAGCAAGAAGGACTGTATGCTCTGAACCACAATGCGATCCTTGTTTTAATAAGTTCACATAGGTTTTCAAAATCCATATGTGAGTCCCCAAAAGTGATTTCATTTCTCTGCTTCCATAGAGACCAAAACACAGCCAAAGGTAGTAACTTCCATAGTACCTTCAGTCTTTTTTTCCATCTAAATCCAGACCACCACTGGAACAGACCAGTCAGTGATCCCGGCTGCACCCAAGATACACCCCACCAGCCAATGATATTGGACCAAACTCGCCAGCTAAACGGACAGCGCAGTAGCACATGGGTGGCAGTCTCTAATTCATTTCTGCAGAATTTACAACTAGCATCAGAAGCAGCACTGATTACTTCAATCCTTTGCAAATAGCTAGTGGTCTTGATCCTCCCTTTCCATACTAACCACCCCAGAAATTGCACTTTCGGAGGGGCAGCATTCCTCCATATGAGATCCTCCAAATTTGTAGGCAGAGTAGGGGATAATTCACACCATTTATAGGCAGAGTTAACAGTAAAACTTCCAGACTTATCTGCAGTCCAAATTAACCCATCAGCCACGCCATTCCTAAGCTCTGGGGCAGTGCGCAATAGCTCCTTCAACCTTCTCAGTTCATCCAATTCCCATTGGAACAGAGCTCTTTTGAAAACCAACCCCCAATCCTCATTATCAGTGCTCCTACTCTTAACCATTGCCAGTGATTCCCTTTTATGCATAGACACAGAGAATAGTCGAGGAAATAAATTTTTTAAACAGTCGCTACCAAGCCATAGGTCCATCCAAAATTCTGTGAGCCTCCCATCTCCAATACTGATCCTTGAGTTTGCTTTGAAAAATTCCAGCAGTTCAGGGCGCTTAACAGCTACCCCCAATATATCCCTCCACACCATAGACCATCTGGAATTAATCTCTTGAACTGGCCACCGAGACCCACTTAACTGTGGATATTTGCTGAGCATTACTTGTTTCCAAAGAGCATCAGATTCTCCCCCAAATCTCCACCACCATTTGAGAAGAAGACAGTCATTCATGGTTCTCAACTTTCTGATGCCAAGACCCCCAGTACTTTTACTTTGGGTGGTATCCTCCCATTTTACCATGTGAATTTTCCTTCTAATTTCATCACCCCCCCAAAGAAATCTAGACTGGATCCTATCAATCTCCTTGGCTACTCCTTCAGGCATTCTAAACAATGATAGATAAAAAACTAGTAGAGACGAAAGCACAGACTTAATCATCGTCACCCGACCAGCGAAAGACAGATACCTTCGCTTCCAAGAAGCTAGTTTTAACTTGTATTTATCGATGACAGGTTGCCAAGTCCTTTTTCTCCTAGGATTAGCACCCAAAGGCATCCCAAGATACTTCAAAGGTAGCCTATGATGCAAGCAGTTGAGGATGGCAGCAAAATCTGTGGTGAGCTCTTCGTTAATTCCAATCCCACATACCACACTCTTATGGTAATTAATCTTCAATCCAGACAAAATTTCAAAGCACCTCAAAATTCTTTTAATACTCAACACCTCCTCTCTTTTTGCCTCACAAAACAAAATTGTGTCATCAGCAAATTGTAAGTGAGTAATAATGAGCCCATTTGAACCAACTGATGCGCCCTTTAACAACCCAGCCTGGACAGCTCTATGAAACAAAATGTTAAGGCCCTCAGCTACAATATTGAAGAGAAACGGGGATAGAGGGTCTCCTTGTCTGAGCCCCTTTTGGGGACTAAACTCAGCTGTAGGTGATCCATTTACTAGGATAGAGACTTTAGCAGTTGAGACACACTCCTTCATCCATTTGATCCATTTTGAGGCAAACCCAAAATTTGATAACATGGAAAAGAGAAACCCCCAGTTAATTGAATCATATGCTTTCTCGAAGTCTAGCTTTAGAATAATGCCTTTCTTGTGCTTCTTTTTCCAGCCATCTACAATCTCGTTAGCAATCAGGATGCCATCCAAAATACTTCTCCCCCCTATAAACGCAGATTGAGCTTCACTGATGATCTTTGGTAGTACTATTTTGAGTCGAGTAGATAATACTTTGGATAACACTTTGTACAACGATCCAATAAGATTGATAGGCCTGAAATCACTGAGAGAAGAAGGATTTTCATTCTTCGGAAGCAAAGCTACAAAAGAGCTATTAATACCAATAACCAACTTAGAGTTAGTATGGAACTCTCTCATGAATTGCATCACATCCCCTTTAATTATTTGCCAACACTTCTGGAACATCATTAGGTTAAAACCATCAGGCCCAGGGGCTTTGTTCCCATCACAGTTGTTAATAGCTGCCACTACTTCAGATTCTGAGAACTCAGCTTCCAAGGCAACCCGCACCACTTCATCCCCAATGGATTTAAAAGGACCAGATAAACATGGTCTGTCAAACCATGACTCTTCAAACTGCCTCTGAAAATGATTCAGCACTTCAAACCTTATTTCCCCCGGATCTTCTTTCAAGGCCCCATTGACCTCAATAGAGCACAATGTATTTCTATTCCTTCTAGTGGATGCCATGACATGGAAAAATTTAGTATTTCTATCCCCTTTTAACAACCAGTTGGCTCTCGACTTCTGTAACCATAACCATTCTACCATTTTGCTCAAGTTCCATGCTTCACCTTTTACCTCCCTAAGCCTAGATCTCTCTGCCTCAGTAAGTGCCCTCTGTTCAGCTACCAGATCCAAATCGTGTACCTCCTCCTCCAATTGCTTAAGTTTAAAATCCACCTTACCAAAAACCTCACAGTTCCAACTTTTCAATGCTGATTTAAGTAATTTCAGTTTTCTTACACATTTGAATCCAGCCCAACCATTAATATGCGATTCAGCCCAAACTTTCTGCACAAAAATTTTAAAATTTGGATGAAGGGTCCAGGCATTTAGAAACCTAAAAGGCTTTGGGCCCCAATCTCTCTCATCTTCCATCAATAAAATGGGACTGTGATCCGAGAGCCTTCTTGGTAAACCCCATAATTTCAAATTAAATTTTTGCAACCAATCTGGGCTGAGGAAAAACCTGTCCAGCCTACTCCATTTGGCACCTTCCTGTGAGTTACACCAGGTGAACTTTCTCCCCAACATTGGTAGGTCACACACTTCCATACTATCTATGAACTCATTAAAGTCCTTCATACCACCACTCCTATGAGAACAGCCCGCCCTCTCAGAAGCATATCTAACCTCATTGAAATCACCCCCCAAGCACCAAGGAGCAACAAAACTTTTCTTTAAATTTTTCAGAGTTTCCCATAGTCTTTTCCTGCTAGCACCATCAGTTGGGCCATAAACATTAACAATAACACAGGCTAGACTAGAGAAAAGAGTACCTGACAAAATTATAAAGTTTCTGTTGCTGCAGCAATCCAGGAGTTGAAAGACTTGTGGATTCCAAACACACAGTAAACCACCAGCTGCTCCCTCTGAGTCCACAGCCATATATGCCATCTGATCACCAGGCCAACAAGATCTGACAAACTCCTCAATGATACCAGGTCTCTTTGTTTCTTGAAATAATGCCATATCTACCTTCCTGTCAAGTAGTAATTTTTTAATTTTTCTCCTTTTAATGGACTTGCCTAGCCCTCTAATGTTCCAAGATAAAATCTGCATTCAAACATAAGGATTATACTCCAATACTCCATGGCAGATACAGTTAATCTGCCTTGGTACCCCTTTTACCCAGCACCTCCTTATCTTTAGCTTCCAGTTCCATCAATTTACCGAGCACTTCCTCCTCCTTACCTTTGCATTGCAGCCCAAGTACCTTCCCAATCTGCAAGGATGCTTCTGCCTCGTTAAGGAGTAAATGTCTCGAACCCGATTTGCTTGCCATGGACAACGAAATAGCTGCAGCTGCCGACCTGAATATAGCCCTTTTCCTGAAGTTCAGAACTGAATCAACCCCAATTTGTAAGTTCCCTTTCTTCTTTCTATGATATTTCGCCATCCCACTTGGTTTCTCTTTAATGATATTTTTCCTCTTATGATCCACCACTGCCGAGTTGCACTTTGTTCCACCGTGAGACTCCTTATCCCCTCTAACTTGGATTTCCTTTCCCATGCTAATTTGTCCTGAACCCACCTGTGTTGGCTGATCCATTGGGTCACTTAACTCAGATAATCTATGACCCACTGTGTTTCCACACTCTATGACATGGGCCTTACTCAACAATACCTCTATATTGAGTCCAGGAACATCTTTTTGTGGCCCACTAAGACTCCTCATAAAGCCCGTAGTGGCAATTTCATCTGCACTATTCTGATTTCCTTCATTTTGAACTGGACTAGAATTTTGCAATGAGTTGGTTGGCTGAGCCCCGCGTGCTTTGCCTTCACCTCCAAGTTGCTTCTGCAAACAGTCTGACTGACGTGTAGACATGATAGTCTCCTCCACCCTAGACACACTTAGCACCCTATTTCGCCCATTAGTAGCTATATGTTCATCATGTTTTACCGTCGGCCCCCCTTCTACCTCTGCCCCTCTACTGTCCAGTACGCCTCCAACGTGGCCCTCCACATCAGCTTCATCTTCATCCTTCTTGCTCCCCACAGCAGACTGCTGCTCTTGATCTTGTTCCACACTATTTGAATTTGAATTTTCTGGTTGGGGCTGAACACTATAACATTTGCATTGTTTGTAAACCACCTCTGAAATCACCACCTGGTCTTCACAGACTTTGACTGGGTAATCCACCCCTTTACAGCGCAAGGTGATTGTTGTGTTTATGGACTCCATACACTTGGTAGCAATTCTCACCTTCCCACTTTGAAAAGACCTCATTCTAGATGTGTCCTCATCTATGCCTATGACTTCGCCCCACGATCTTCCAATATTACTAAATGTTTTGCAATTCCATAGATTCAGAGGTACGCCATAGCAGGTGAGCCAAACAAATCTTTCTATGATTGTAACAAAACTTCAAATATGATCTGTATTGCTTCTTTATTTGAATTTGTAATATTTTTTACCTGTAATAGCTCAAGGAATGAATGGAACTTGAGATGTGTAATTTATAATGTATTGATTGGTGCTACAGGAAGACTTGGTGCTATATTTTTCGGGGGAATCAATCAGATATTTTTCACTGACGGGGGCTATATTTTTCATTTTTATGGCGTTCCAAGTTTCTTCTTCTTTCTTTCTTCTTTTTTAGCCACTATTTGAATCATTTTCCTCCTTTTTTTTTTCTCCTTCTCTTGTCATTTATCCAGGAAACAGTCTTTTGCAAGTCTATCCTCCATGAATTTCCAGTCTTTTGCAAGTCTATCCTCTCTGAATATGCAGTCAAGATGCATCTGGAGAAACCCACTTACAACACAACTCGGTCAGTGGGGTTGCTTCCACCTCGTGTATCTGCTTTGGTATTCAATAGTGTTACTTACACTGGCGAGGCAGGCAAAAACAAGAAGGAGGCCGAACAGTTGGCAGCACGGAAAGTTGTCCTGTCAATTTTGGGTATTATCCCTTCTGCCCTTACATACAAAATCATTGCTCAGAATACATAGATATATGGATTGTCTCTCTGTTAGCTTATCTTTCTTTTTGTATATGTATATTTTAGTACAGTATTGTGCATACTTCTGTATACATATTAGCTTTATATATCAGTTATTTGAAGTGGATGGATTGGATATGTTTGAAAAGTATTTATTAAATGGATGTATTGGATATGTTTGAAGTGGTGAACAAATAACTAATTTAATATTTTTATATAAATTAGTGATTACATGTAAAAGTGAAAGTTTAAGAAGTCCTAGTTCAATCAAACCACATCAAACCAAACCGTTCCAATCGGTTCATCAAACTAACCTTAATGTAACATTCTAATGTAACATTCTAATGTAACACACGAAAATTCCTTAATGTAACATTCTAATGTAATACACAAAAAAACTCATTAGTGTACTTTTTCCAAACGTAACACTTCAATATAATACTCTAAAATAATTCCTTATTATAACACTTTAATGTAAAACAAACACACACACACACACACACACACACACACAAACTTTTTAGTGTACTTTTTCTAAACGTAACACTCCAATGTAACACTAAAAAAAAATGTGAGATTCTTCAAACCATTCCAAAAGGAGTATAAATATTCCTTAGTAAGTTTTGAGCAAATATATAATTTCAAACTGTGAGTGTTGCATTTAAAAAAAATACACTAAGGAGTTTTTTTTAGTGTTTTTGTGTTACATTGGAGTGTTACGTTTGGGAAAAGTACATCAATGAATTTTTTAGTGTGCTACATTGAAGTGTTATGTTATTAGAGTGTTACATTAGAGTTTAGGTTTTGGTTCGTAATGTGTAATTTGTTCTAGAATGAGGAAAAATTCAAAACTTTTATAGTGTAAATTGCCCAAATATGTGATTTTATATTTTGAGAAATCACTTTTATCTCTAAAAAATTAAACCCAAACATGTAAGTGACTACATTTTTATTTAATTTCCACTTTAATAAGACTTTTGGGTTTATAAGAAAAAGGGGAGGACTAAATTGTTCACAAGATCATATTTTGATATTTATTGGTGTTTCACCCTTACATCAATGAAGAGTATTTTTAAAAAAAATATTTTTTACTAAAAAAGCAAAAAAAATATAACTGTAGTGACATCAATGAAGAGTCTTTTTTTTTTCTTTCTAAATTTTAAATATTTTTTTAAAAAATATTTTTATAAAAAAGCCAAAAAATATATTTAATTATATATATATATATATATATAATTGTAGTTACATCAATGAAGAGTATTTTTTTTTAAAAAAAAAAAATAGGATAAATTACAAATACACTCATTCCGATTTGCTTAAAATACGAATTGTCTCCGGTGGTTTGGAAAATTATAAATACCTCTTTGCCAAAATTTTTTATTTAACAGAATTAATTGAAAAAATGGAATTTCTAACTTATAATTGAAATAAAATTTTAACATTATTAAAAACTGTTAATTAACTTAGTGATTTATTAATAAAAAGACTTATTTATAATAAAATTAGAAACTTTAAAGAATATAATAAAATTTTTAGAATCCCAAAGAGTAATTTATAATTTAAATAAATCTTAGAAAATGTATCTGCTCGGTCACTCCACCTAACCCCATGTCAGGTGAAGTCCCATGCTCACGACTTGACCAGCAAATTTTCAAGGGAAAAAATATCATTTTACTTATTTTTATTTTATATATATTATTTTTTATAAAAAGTCAAAAAATTATTTCCAAACATAGTAACTTTTTTTTTTACATCATGTTTTAATAAAAAAACTTTTAAAAAAATACTAAAAAATTTATTTCCAAAGGAGGCGGAGCTAAATCTCTTTGTAGAGAAGCTAATTTTCCGTTAACTTGAATGTTTGTTTAAGCTGCCTAGAAAGTTAATTTTTTTGTCAACTTTTGCAAAATATATATATTTACAACATCTCCAAAATCAAATTTTATACCCAAAAAGTTTTCTTCTCTTAATGTTTTTTTGGGACTCCCCCTAAAATCCGAAGTGGAAGCTATAAGCAACTTAAAAATCTGCAACCAAGTGGCTATAGGCACCTGACTCTCTCTCTCTCTCTCTCTCTCTCTATATATATATATATATTATATGTATAGTTATATACACATTATTCAACAAAGCGACAACTTAAATGTGCCATAATGCCATCTTAATATTACTGTGGTAAGGAAGCCTTTGAAGATGTCAAAATAGTGCAACAACTCTTGCACAATGTTTCCTGAGAAATTTCTTGAGGAAAAAAGGAAGAGGGTTTAATTCTAAGAGAAGTGAATATTAATTCCCTCAACAGTGCCTCGATTGGGGGGGGGGTTGTTTGTTGGTGTATGAGCAAATATTTCTTAGTAAGTTTTGAACAAATATATAATTTCAAATTATGAGTGTTGCATTTAAAAAAAAGTACACTAAGGAGTTTTTTTAGTGTTTTTGTGTGTTACATTGGATTATGTAACATTGGAGTGTTACGTTTGAGAAAAGTACACCAATGAATTTTTTAGTGTGTTACATTGAAGTGTTACGTTATTAGAGTGTTACATTAGAGTTTAGGTTTTTGTTCGTAATGTGTGATTTGTTCTAGAATGAGGAAAAATCTAAAACTTTTATAGTACAAATTGCCCAAATGTGTAATTTTATATTTTGAGAAAATTACTTTTATCTCTAAAAAATTAAACCTAAACATGTAAGTGATTATTTTTTTATGTAATTTTCACTTTAAGAGGATCTTTGGGTTTATAAGAAAAATGGGATGACTAAATCGTTCGTAATATCATATTTTGAGATTTATTAATATTTCACCCTTACATCAATGAAGAACATTTTTTTAAAAAATATTTTTTACTAAAAAAGCCAATATATATATATATATATATATATTTTAAAATATAACTGTAATTACATCAATGACTCTCTCTCTCTATATATATATATATATATATTATATGTATAGTTATATACACATTATTAAACAAAGCGACAACTTAAATGTGCCACAATGCCATCTTAATATTACTGTGGTAAGGAAGCCTTTGAAGATGTCAAAATAGTGCAATAATTCTTGCACAATGTTTCCTGAGAAATTTCTTGAGGAAAAAAGGAAGAGGGTTTAATTCTAAGAGAAGTGAATATTAATTCCCTCAACAGTGCCTCGATTTGGGGGGAGGGGGGAGGGGGTGGGGTGTATGAGCATGTGTTACTCCTTTTATGTTTGTGAGTGGATACATGGAAATTTGTAACTTCTGCATAGACACTTGACTAGTCTACTTGCCCCCTCCCCCCCCCCCCCGGCCGCATTGAATGGACTACATACACGATACATTTATTGGTATTTGTTTATATTTGTTTATTTTCTTCTCTTCTTTTCTTCCTTTTGGGTGAGAACGGTGTGCATAACTAAACTGAATTTTTTAGGGCAAGACTGGATTGTATATCACTTCCCTGGAGATAGGCCA
Organism: Camellia sinensis; assembly: GCF_055761805.1. Lineage (NCBI taxonomy): Eukaryota > Viridiplantae > Streptophyta > Magnoliopsida > Ericales > Theaceae > Camellia > Camellia sinensis. The sequence continues at coordinate 50,786,217 of NC_138966.1, forward strand.
ACATAATCTCTTTTCATATTAGTCGATATAGTCCAAGTTGAGTGATTGACTTGCTAACACTATTGTGCAGATACTTCCGACTCAAGAACTGTCATCACTGTGATTTATTTTTAGCCTTCTTACGTCGTTTTTTGGTAGAACTTGAACCAACATCCGGGGGTTGTTCGAGGGCTTGAGCTGAAGGCACAAAAACAATAGTTCCTGCAGTTCCTGCAAGTGTTACTCCTTTTATGTTTGTGAGTGGATACATGGAAATTTGTAACTTCTGCATAGACACTTGACTGGTCTACTTGCTTCTTCTTTTTTTCTATTTCCCCCCCCCCGGCATTGAATGGACTACATACATGATACATTTATTGGTATTTGTTTATTTTCTTTTCTCCCTTTTGGGTGAGAAGGGTGTGCATAACTAAACTGAAATTTTTAGGGCAAGACTAGATTGTATACCACTTCCCTGGAGATAGGCCAACATAATCTCTTTTTATATAAGTCGATATAGTCCAAGTTGAGTGATTGACTTGCTGACACTATTGTGCAGATACTTCCGACTCAAGAACTGTCATCATTGAGATCATCAAGTCTAAAGTGAAGGTTAATGAAGGAGACTCCACCCAGAGTGGCATTAATCCTGTGGCATAGAGCACTGCAGGAACTATTGTTTTTGTGCCTCCAGCTCAAGCCCTTGAAAAACTCCTGGATGTTGGTTCAAGTTCTACCAAAAAACAACGTAAGAAGGCTAAAAAGAAATCTCGGGACGATGCTCAGTGAGTAATGTCTTTTATTGATCAAAACATTTTTTTTTTACCAAGGTCATTATTTCGGTTGATGATCCTCCGGTATGATGTTCCAACTTATATTTGTGCTTTCGAGTTTCATTGTCATGCTTAGCGACTTCTGTGACCCCTGCTGCATCTTTTGTGCTCATTTTGCATTCGCATATGGTTTCACAATTGTAGCATTTGGTATGATGGAAAATGTTTTCCATTATGGAAAACAAGTTTATTTGGACGGAAACTGTTTTTCATTTTTGAAAGATGGAAAATGTTTTCTGGACTAAAGACTTACCACTGTCACCACACCATTACAAACACTATTCTACACCATACCACCCCACCCCCACACCACCTCTGCCACTGCCACACGTCCACCACTACCTCTGTCATCTCCACCATCACTAGTACATTAGTTTTGATGACACAACCAAACATAAAAAAAAATATTTTTAGTTGAAACAAATGGAGCATTAGTTTTTGCACTACCGTATGAGATTTCTTTGATTTCTTAGTTATTTCTGGTTTCTTCTTAAAAAAACTTCATGAAGATTATTCTTTTATCTTGCTTAATTAAGTTTCATTCTTTCTGATTATGCAGGTTGCCAGTTGCTGTGGTGGCTTAAAGTCAAATCCCTTCTTGTTCAGTGAGTAGCTCAAATGTCTGTATTTTTTTGTTTGGCAAAACGAAACAACCTCATTTTTGTTTTTGGATGTCCAACGCTCTCATAACAAAATGATCTTTTAATCCGACAACATTCTCAATATCGCATTGTTGACTCTCCTGATTGAGTTTCCCCTGGTTTTCTACACACCACTAAAACATATGAATGTATAACATATATTCTCTTTTTCCTGGGTGCTTCGTGTAGCGTTTCTGATCTGGTCGAATTAATCGAAACTCTTTCTGGAAAAATTTGCAGGTTTCAAGTTGCTGTGCAATGTTGCTTTGAATGAAGACCATCCCTTGTCTCAAGCGTACTATTTCTTGTTTTTTTTTGAACCGTACTTTTTCTTGTTGGATGTTGAACTTTTTTCCAGTAATATATCAGCTATGTACCAGATATTTGGGACAAATCTTACATTATCGATTAATGTGTTGTAGTTTAAGGCCGTGTTTGTCGGGATTGGATTTGGGGGGGAGGGGGGGGGCGCAATGCAAATCCCTAGATTGTCCCTGGACTAATATATAGTTCCACCTTTAGGTCATGTTTGTTTGGGTGGACATGAGATTGGGATTGGACTAATAGTCCAATAAAATTACTAATCCAATGTTTGATTAAACAATTGAAATACGGACTAATTATTTTAAACTTGACTATTAGTTAAGATAGGATACATAATCCAATGGATTTGTACCCCTAGGACTATTAGTCATGGGAATGCTAATCCAGTCCGCCCAAACAAACATGGCCTTAGTGTTTGGAAATAAAAATCACTGGTCTGAATTAATGCTTGAACTACGGGACCCCGTAGGATTGGATTAGAGTCATTTGATAATCTAACAAAATTCTACAAAACTCCCCCCAAATTCACCAAATTCATGCAATTCTAATATTAATTTTTAGAACTGGATTGATAGCCTATGACAACCCCGGGATAGCATCGTCTAGAGTGTATTGATTGTCACAGCATGTGTATATGTATATGTATGTATGTAATTGGTCAGAGATTAATTGTATTTATCATTATGTGTATGTAATCAATCAGAGATTAATTGTATTTATCATCACATGTATGTAATTGGCTGGAGGTTAATTGATTGCATTGTTGTTGTGTATATATATATATATATACGAATAATTAAGGATCATGAAAAAAATATTATGAAATGTATCATGAAATTTTTTTCTTTTGATTAATGTGTAGTGTTTTATTGTATGTGTAATCCAAAGGTGGAGAATTTTTCATGATCATACATACATATTTTTATGACTTTGAAGGAGAGGAATGGAAGTAGAGAGAGTGGTTGGCAGCGAAGGTGAATGAGAGAGATTGAAAGGAAAAAGAGAGAAATGACTCTCACCCTTCCCATGGGTTTGGGTTATTCCTAGTAGGGGATTAACATCACTGATGTAAACTATGAGTTCCTGCTTAATTGTAGATTTCATACTATACCAAATAAAAAATCTTCTTCTAAAGCAAAAGTGAGAAATAAAAATTTACTTCACTTTTTGCATTTAAATTATGGAAAATTTACCCATAAGTCCTAGTTTTTGAAACGTTGAACCATTTAGTCCTAAAAGTTTTCTTATGCTCCATTTAGTCCCATTTTTACATCAACATGATGTGAATGATGTAAATGATCTGATGTTTCATTCTATAATTTCAAAATTTATTGAAATCTGATGAACATTAGATGTTTTTCATCCTATATTTTCAAACATTATTGAAATTTGATGAACATTAGATGTTTGAAATCCAATGTTTGTAACATGACTCTGATGTTATTAACATTGTATCTGATGTTATTAACATTGTAATGGGACCTTTCAGTCTATAAGAAAACTTTTAGGACTAAACAGTGCATAAGTTATTAATTTGGGATTTATTGGTGCATCTCCCTTTAATTATTGTATTTTACTTTAAATTTAAAATTCAAAATCTAAAACACAATTCTAAAATTTAATGCAAAGGTGAATGAGAATAGAATATCAAGCATGATATTTAACAACCCGTTTGGTAGTACTTGGAAGTTAAATTATTGAATTTTTTTTTTCTAATTTGAATAATAAATTTAGATAGTAATTTGAAAATAAATAAATAAATATGAAATACATTTATATTTTATTCATATTTTACCGATTTTTTTTCTTTGTCTTTGTAACTAGCTTTTTAGCTTTTTTAGCCAAAGAAGCCAGTTTTTTGCCAAAAAAACTTTCAAAAAAGTCAAAAAATTAAAAAGTCAACTTTTTATCAACTTTCCAAAACACTATGGTATTTAGTTAGAATTTTAAACTGTAATTTGTTTGATTTTTTAATTTATTTGACCTAAAGAAGTGAGTTTTTTTAAACTACATGGAGAAAAGAGTCATAATTTTTTGAGAGCATGTATGATGTTTCCAAAAAAAAAAAGAGTAATGTGAAACCAATTCGTTTGGCTATTAATTTTGGGTTAGAAAAGCCTAAAATGATAAAAATAAGCTAAATAAATTAATAAGATAAAATTTTATATTCAAATTATAATTATTACATTTTTCTCATAAAAGTTAAAAAAGTCAAAAAAATATCAAATCAAACGAGACTAAGAAAAGCCCCAAAGCAAAAAAACTAACTAAAAAAAGTTAAATCATTACATTTTTTTCTCACGAAAATTAAAAAAGTCAAAAAAAATACCAAATCAAACGGGACTAAGAAAAGCCCCAAAGCAAAAAAATTAACTAAAAAAAGTCAAAAAAAATACCAAATTAAACGAGACTAAAAAACGTCCCAAAGCAAAAAAACTAACTAAAAAAAGTCAATGCCAAACCGCAACTTAATATTTTCATAGATTATCAAAAATTGCACTAAATAAATTCATAATTTATTTTAAATATTTTACTCTAATAATCTAAGATGGTATAACCGCAAAAACTAATTTACAAGTAATACCAAACGGCACGACATTACTAATCAAAATTGGAAAGAACAAAGGTGCTTAAAATACCGAAACCGCGCATAAAATAATTGTTTGTTTTTGCTCTGTTTTAGCAACTTTAACTGGTGGCCATTTTGTAGACGAAAATGGATTAGCAAGGTCAACTTTCTCATAAGCCTTTCATATACAGATAGGCTGGCCAAATCATAACTTTTTTCAATTGAACTTCTATTTCCATGTGCGTGCTTACTTACACATGTGCGTGATTTTTCCCACTTCCGCTTCTGCTTCCGCTTCCACTTCCACTTCCCTTTTCTTTTTTTCTTCTTTTTCCTTTCTAGGAAACCAAACATGTGGTTGACGATCTTCATCGGGTTTGTGAAAGATGTTCTTAACTGTCATCATCGATGAGCAGCCATAATTTTTTAAATTCATGTTATTCATTGCATATTCATTAGGAGTTGATATTATGATTTCTTTAATTACAAATATACTTTCTAAGATTTAATTAAAATACCAATCATCCATTGTAATTTAAAAAATTACATTCTACATTCCGAGATTTCGAATTTCATAATAAATTGCTCATTTTATTAATAAATCATTAGTCAATTAACAGTTCTTAATTATGTTAAAAATATGTTTCAATTAAGAATTTAGAAAAATTTATTATTATATAGTAGAGCAATTATGAATTTCATTTTTTTAGTTAATTCTGTTATATAAAAAATTATAGCAAGGGGTATTTGAAATTTTCTAAACCATAAGGGACAATCTGTACTTTAAACAAACCTCATGGAATGTATTTGTAATTTACTCATAATTTTTAACTAAAATTTAATTAAAAAAAACTCCTAATCTTTTTTCCAAACTTTTCTTCTTTTCTCTCTATGTTCTTTCTCTCGATTGTCCTAGTTGTGCCTAATCTCTCTCTATTTCTCATTCAACCTTTCCCATTTTGCTCAGATTATCAAACAACCAACGCTGATAATTCTTCTAACTCGATTGCCTCTCTTGATTCTTGTGTCTTTGCACTAGATCTTTGAGCTCGTCACTGCTCACTCTAGCTATTTCAACCATATTTATGGTGATATTTCTCTATCTACTAAATGCATCTATCTCGAAACTCTAGTTCTTTCATATTAATATGTCATACGTAAACAAATCTTTGACCCTAGTTTTGATTTGAAAGGTTTTGTTCTTGTCAATTTCTACATACACACGTGTGTTTTAAAACTATTGGAAAATGATTTTTAGTATATATAACTAGCGGTGTATATCCTATTAATATTCGAATAAGGCTTGAGATAAAGAGTTATAGCCCAACCTATCGAGGAAATTTCATTCCTGTCCCAAAAACTATAAACTTCTGATCAATTTCACACATGAACTTTAGATGTTATCAATTTATCCCCTCACCTATTTAAATCGTGATCCATTTGCCTTATAGCGTCACATTTAGAACCGAAAAAAAAGTTTAAAAATATATATTTTTTGGCCCCAAATTTTAAATTATAGATCTAAATTTATCCATTCCCTTCTTCTCTCTCACCAAAACTACTCTCTCTCCTCTATCAATCAAACAATCATCATTACCGCCACCACCATTGCCATGTTAGTGTACTGCCCCCGCCACCACCAACCATCCTAAAACGGAAACGACACCGCCTCCAATGTCCCTTCCACACGCGATAAGCCCGTTCAGTCTCTTTTTTTCATCTTCTCTGACTCTCATCTTATATTCCATGGCCTCAAGTTATTGATTAGATTATTGAATGATTATCATTATATTTTGTTTTCTCAATATCATGAGAGACAGAGATTAGATTATTTCATTATTGGTTAATTAGACAATTTAAGCATGACTTCTTTCTATCCCTTTATGCCTTAAATGCCAGACTTTGACATCCAAAGGATAACCACATTAAAGTTTGTGAATAAAACAAGCTCACGAATCTACTAGTAAGGAATTTGAATATGTCCCTAGAACTCCAAAACCTATACAAAAGAGATCATCCCCACCAACCTCTCCCACCCACCAAACTAAATAAATACATAACTCAATGACGTGAACCTTTCATATATCCAATAGCGCACACTCTTTCAAGACCATAATTCAGTGTGTTCTCAAGGCTGCAAATCAATGAAAACAGTACGGAAAGTTTAAAAAGACCAGCACAACCAAAAACTCAAATTTATTATATTTTCAACAATGTAAACATAAAAACTAAAAAACTACTGTGCGAAATAAAATGTAGGGATTAAAAAATATAAAGAGAAGTGTAAACACACACAAACACATACAAAAGGCTCAACTGCTTGAGCATCCATATTGTCTTAATCGCTGGTGTATTTTTTATAATTTTACTTCCAAAAATTCAAACCAATTGAACACTATTCTATAAAAACTCCATCTTTACAAATAAGCTACAAAGGAATTTGCAACTTGCAAAGTGTCGCTACCAAGATAAAAAAAAATTAACATTGTAATTGAAATTTATAAGATTGGTAATTATCCGGCTATATTTAGCAAGCAAAGTTGGTGGCAATGTGGCATAATTACAAGGTCCTTGAACTTGTGAACTCCATGAAACAATCCTTTGGTTTCCCATGACTTACACTTCTATACCGTCTAAATTACAGCAAGCATCAACATAGTGCAAGAGTTCAGGGAAAGCAAGGGCAGAGGAGATCCTTAACACCAGATGCAAAAAGTCTCAATAAGGATATCTGAATAGAATTATACAGAGCCTTGGGAGAAGAGATAAGTACCACATCCTCAAGAAAAACTTAACATTTATTTAACCTATTATACATATGTACATACAAACAATGATATAGAGACTTGGAGGACATCCAGAGAACTAATAAAATAGAGCATTGAAACAGAGATAACTCAAAACTTAATTCAAAACTTAATTCAAATTATACATATTATACATTTGTTTGGTTATGAGTTTTAGAAAGAGTTTTCAAAACTTAATTCAAATTGTTATAACTCAAAACAAAACACACCACTTTCACACTATTGAAAATTCTGATCAACACTCATAACCAAACTCTTTTTAAAATTCAATTAAAAAAAATTATTATTAACAGAAAATAACATTAATCAATTTTTTAATTGAAAATACTACAAAGGAAATAAATTTTTTTTCAAAATAAATATTCAAAAAATTTAAATCGTAAAAATTTAAATAATTTAAAATGTTAATATTTCAAATTTAAAAACAACTATACACTCAAATCATAACCAAACACATAAAACAAAACTCAATTAAAAAATTATTTTTAAAACTCAAAACCAAACATACAACTCGAAACTACATATTCCTTTTACAACTCTAAACTCAAATCGTAACCAAATATATAACAAAAAAAATTAAAATATTTAAAAAATTGTAACATATTTAAATATTAAAATATTTAAAATCTTAACAAAATTAAAATATTTTTAAAATATTTAAAATATTTAAAAAATTAAAATATTGATTTGAATTGAGTTTTGAAAAGAGTTTTGAATTATGTGTTTGGTTATGAGTTTTGAAAAGTAATAATTATGTTTTGAATTGAGTTTTGAAAAATGGGTATAAAATTATGATTTGAAAGCTCAAAACAAACAATACACTCAAATCAATGGGTGGAACTATAATTTGAAACCCTAACCAAATGGAGCCTAAGAATTCTAAATTAAGAGTTTTAAATGAACTATAATGGATGTGATTCACTTGTTGATGTGATAATTTGGCCTTCTTTTTTTTCTATTTTTTTTTTTCATTGTTACATAAATAGAGCTCAATTTAATACTCTACTTTTAGAGCTCTCTGTCACCTCTCTATTTTTTGGAAAAAGTTTTTTTTTTAACAACTGTTGGGAAAAGTTTGATTAAGCTACTGCTGAGAGGAAAAATGCTTTGGAGCATTAGAAATGGAGCACTAAAATGAGTACTAATGATGTGGCAGTCCCACTTTCTATGCCTTGTTTCTTTTTTTTTCTTTTTTCTTTTTTTACCATTTCCAATGCATTAGTGCTATTAGTGGTGTATTTTTTAGTGGTCTAAATCATTGTTGCTGCTGAGAGAGCGTGCAATTCATTAATTAGGATTCGTTTGGAATATGGATTAATTTTTTGTCTTTTTAATTATTTTAATTTGGGATTAAAAATTTTTATTTGGAATAAATTTTTTATTTTTTTAACTTTTATAAAAAATAAAATGATTATAATTTAAATATGATATTTTTTTAGATTAAAAAATTTATTTTATCTTTTTTGAACCCGAATGATTAAAAAAGAAAAGAAAAGAAAAAAGCAAGCACGAGCAGAGCTTTACGGACCACGCGCATGCTAGCCTATCTCATTGATGGCATCACTCAAGAGACATATACGACTACGTCCCACCACTTCAAATCTCCCACCACTTCCTTAGATTTTCGACTCGCTTTCTCTCTCTCTTACACTGGCGCTGCATGTACTCTCTCTCTCTCTCTCTCTCTCTCTCTCTAACTCTCTTTCTCACTGCTCTAAGAGCATCTCCAACCATACTCTCTAAAATGGCTCCTCAAAGTACACAGAAAACTACCTTCTCTATTTATCTGTCTAGTTAAGCTAGTGTACACTCCAACCATACTCTTTATTTTAGCTAACCAATCAAACTAATTTAACTAATTTTTTTTAAAAAAAAATTATTATAAACATTAATTTTGAAAAGAAAACTATTATAAGAGAAAAATAGAATCATTTCCTATCAATTCCAAAGAGTAATTTTAAAATAATAGGAATCAAATCGTATTTTAAATAAATTTTAAGTAATGTATTTGTGATTTCCTCTAATTTTTATCTTTTATTTTTAATATATATAAAAACTTTTTAATCACTTTTATTTATTTATTTATGGTGTGTATTTGATTGAGAAATGGGTCCTCAAATTGTATTGGGGGTCATTGCTTGACACACACACACACACACACACACACACACACACACACACACACACACCTTACTCAGAGTCATGGCAGCAGTGACCTTTACTGGCTCCTCAAAGACCCTTTCCTCTTCACAAATTCAATGAGATCGGTATTGTTTCTCACCCAATTCAACGAACCCATTCCTCAAAAATCATCATTTACAGTATATTCAAGAACAACAAAGCCATGGCTGCTTCTCTTTTGGGTGCTGCTGGGTTTGCCCTCACCCTAGTAGTGGAACCCCCCTCTGCTGCCGTGCTTTCATTGATGATGGGTTCTTCTTCTTTGCCGCTCTATGAACCCCCAAATGCCCTCTCTTTGTGTCACGACCCGAACCCGCCCCTAGGGGTTTAGGCCATAACTGGCTAGTACTCACGAGATTACCTACGACCTCAAATCAAACCTAACATAACTCAACAGAGTGAAAGGGGCCAAACGGAAGCAAAATTTAATACTTTGTCCATAGAGTTGTGCTTACATGGCACATTAAAATAAACCATACATATGTACATTAATAACTCACAACAAAAATACAGTACCATAAAGTTCTGTACAGACAGGATCATTCGAACCTAAGTCACCCATGAAAACTATATACAGACATATACAAAGACTTCGCCAACATGACAACATGTAACAAATGACAAAAAGGCGAAGGCGAGTCTCGTGCATGAGACACATGGGCTGACTCTCCAAAACCCGGTTGTTCCGTACAGGCTTCACTGGGGCTGGGTCTGGACCTCTCTTGGCTCATCTACAAACACATGAATGAGCGGGAGCGAAAGCCCAGTGAATAATATCAAATAAAGAAATTGCATTGGAACATTATGCATCAGACGGACTTAGGCCCAATTCATTCATGTCAAACTGGCCTTTGGCCTTTTCAAACTTTCATATCAAATTGGCCTTTTAGGCCTTTCAAAATTTCATATCAAACTGGCCTTTAGGCCTTTCAAACTTTCATATCAAACTTTGTCCACCATTCAAATTAATGAACTTTACAAAACTCACATAGAAGTAAGCAATTGGACAACAACATATTTCGGATATTACTCACAGTGGTCGACTTGTGGATTTGCCCTTTAGCTTGACCCTACATATCACATAACACATATGGGTTACAAGTAATTCAATCCGTTCTTTAATTCAAATATTCCTCTTTAGGCTTCATTCTTATCTCTTTAATTCAATTACAATGCTCAATGTATGCCTAAGAGTGCTTGCAAGTGAAAGAAAATGGAAAACGGAACACAGAATACATTTTCAAAATTTCAGAAAACAGGGTCCCCGCTCGAGCGGACCCATAAGGTCTGCAAAAGTACTGGATATGTTATTTTTACGCTCGAGCGTGAACTCAAACGCTCGAGCTGAAGATCTGTCAACATAGCTCCCCGCTCGAGTGGACATCCAAGTCTGCAAAAAAATACTGGGAACACGAAATTCACGCTCGAGCGGCGGTTTCCCCGCTCGAGCGGACATCAATTTTCTGGGTTTTCCAGCTGAGTTCTTGAGCTCAAATCCAGCATTCAAACCAATCCAACTTACATTTTATGGCTCAAACTTCAAATATATTTATGCTATCATGATACAAACACCCATTTACATCAATATGGAGCTCAATTTCATAAATCAAACACATGCATGTCCCAATTGACACCAAACTCATTTCCAACATGTAAATTCATGCATTCATAGCTCCTATCCTTATAATTTGTACATGCATGTGATGTATTACCCTTATTCTCAACCTAGATGATGCAAATGGTGTTCATTCTCACGAACTCAACAAAAACATGCTTGCATGTATGATTTAACACTCATATTTCCATATTCAACTTAATACATGCTTGATTATGCAAAATCATGGTAATCCTATACATGCATGTGCATTTTAACTTTAAATTCATCAATTAAAGCACAACTCTTGTTCTTGATCACCAATCAAACTTGAATTCACAATTTACAACATTAAACTCATGAATTCACTTACATACAGGCTCAATTCTTCTAATCTATGGTCAAATCTAGAGAAATCTTCAAGATTTCCAAGCTTTTAAATCAAACTCCAATTTTGAGCTCCCTCTCTGTCTATGGCTGACCCTCTCTCTCCTCTTAGAGTTATAATCAGCCAATTTGAATAACAAAAGAAGTATTGAGCATATATGGCCCCTTGTAAGCCCCCCACTCAACCCATTATTTTATTATAAAACAATTGGGCACTTAATTCATTAATTTAATCTAATTAATTTGATCCGAATAAATTTTCAATTAAATCTCACTGTAGGCTCTAAAAATTATGCCAATCACAATGGCGTAATCAATTTCGGGTTCTGTGACCATAAGGCCTTCAATTTAATTTCCAAAGTAGATAACCAAATAGATATTCCTACGGTGAACAGATAGAAATTCAAAACCACATATTTTCACATAAATGGTACACAAAATCATATCAAACATATAGTCACGTTTATATTAAGGACCAATTAGCATAATGAGGGACAGGATTATCACAGTCTTCCATCCTTTAGGAAGTTTGGTCCTCCAAACTTATTTTACCTTCATCGGGAAACAAATGTGCATAGCGTAGTCGTATTTTATCATCTTTTTCCCATGTGGCATCTGTCCCATAGTGTTCCTTCCATTCCATTTTCACCATTAGAATGGACTTGCTTCTCAATTGTCTCACTTGTCGATCAACAATCCGTTCCAGCCATTCGGCATATTCCATATTTTCATCAATAGCTACCCGGTGATAATCAATCACATGAAACGGGTCTCGGAGATAACCTCTCAACATCGACACATGAAACACATTATGGATTTGTTCGAATCCCGGTGGCAAAGCAACTCTATAAGCAACTGGACCAAGCCTTTCCAAAATCTCAAACGGCCCAATGTAACGGGGCGATAACTTGCCCTTCTTTCCAAACCTGACTTGGCCTTTCATTGGGGACACACGAATGAACACATGGTCACCGACCTCATACTCAAGAGGTCTTCTTCGAACGTCTGCATAGTTCTTTTGTCGGCCTTGAGCTGTTTTGAGCCTTTGCTAAATAGTTTTGATTTTCTCAGAAGTGTCTTGCACAATTTCAGGCTCAAGTAAAGCTCTATCCCCAACTTCTGTCCAAGAAATTGGTGATCTACACCACCTACCATACAAAGCCTCGTATAGTGCCATACCGATGCTGGAGTTGAAGTTGTTATTGTATGCAAATTCTACAAGTGGCAAATAGTCTTCCCAACTCCCCAGAAAATCTAAAGCACACATTCGAAGCATATCTTCCAAAGTCTGTATTGTTCGTTCTGATTGCCCATCTGTCTGTGGGTGGAATGCAGTACTAAATCTCAGTTCTGTTCCCATAGCTTCCTGCAAACTTTTCCACAATCTAGATACAAATTTCGGATCTCTATTCGACACAATAGATACCGGAACTCCGTGTAAACGGACAATCTCATCAACTTATATGGTAGCCAATCTATAAGCATTAAACGTAGTTCTAACTGGCAGAAAATGTGCAGATTTAGTCAGTCTATCAACTACAACCCAAATAGAATCCATACCTCGAGGAGTCCGAGGTAGGCCAACAACGAAATCCATAGTCACATGTTCCCACTTCCATTCAGGAATAGGGAGAGGTTGCAGTAGACCGCATGGTTTCTGATGTTTAACTTTAACTTGCTGACACTGAAGACATTTGGACACATATTCTGTAATCTCCTTCTTCATTTTAGGCCACCAATAGGTTTGTTTCAAATCCCGATACATTTTATTATTGCCCGGATGTATAGCAAACACTGATTTGTGGGCTTCATCTAAAACCCTCTTCTTTAGTTCCGGAATGTTTGGGACACACATTCGATTTCAAAATCTCAACACTTCATTTTCAATGCTGAACTCTGCTTTCGGACTTGTCTCAAATTCATCAATCACTTTCTTGAGGAATTCATCCTCGTTCTGTTTCTGTTTAATTTCTTCAATGATTGCCGGTTCAGCTGAGATAGCGGCTATCAATCCGCCTTGTTCACACAATACCACTTCAATTTCAGACTTCTCAAAATCTTACAGAATCTCCTTTTGTTCAGTAAGCAAACAAGCCATACTCCATGTTGATTTTCTAATCAAGGCATCAGTAACTGTATTAGCTTTCCCGGGGTGGTACTGAATCTCTAAATCATAATCCTTTATTAGTTCCAGCCATCTCCTCTATCGCATATTCAACTCCTTCTGCGTGAAGAAGTATTTCAAACATTTGTGATCCGTGTGGACTTCACACTTTGCACCATACAGATAATGCCGCCAGATTTTCAAAGCAAAAACAACTGTGACCAATTCTAGGTCATGTGTTGGATAATTCTTCTCATGTGGCCTCAACTGTCGGGAGGCGTAAGTAAGAACCTTTCCGTTCTGCATTAACACACAACCCAAACCTTTATAAGACGCATCACTGAAAATTACAAAATTCTCCGTACCTGATGGTAGTGTCAAAATCGGTGCAGTGGTCAATCTTGTTTTCAATTTATGAAAGGCTGATTCTCTTTCATCGTTCCACTCAAAAGGTTTCCCCTTACGTGTCAGTTGGGTAAGAGGCACAACTATTTTCGAAAAATCTTTCACAAACCTCCTGTAGTACCTAGCTAAACCCATAAAGCTGCGGACTTCCGTTACATTAGTCGGTGTAGACCAATTCATAATTGCCTCTATTTTTTGTGGGTCCACTGAAATCCATTCCTTGTTGATCACATGCCCTAAGAAAACAACTTCATCCGACTAAAACTCGTATTTCTTTAGTTTAGCAAATAATTTCCTTTCCCTAAGTATTTGCAGGACAATTCTTAAATGCTGTTCATGTTCAAGTCTATCTTTAGAGTAAATCAAAATGTCATCAATAAAAACCACAACAAATTCGTCAAGGTAGGTTTTAAAAATTCAGTTCATTAGGTCCATAAATACTGTCGGAACATTAGTCACTCCAAATGGCATAACAAGAAACTCAAAATGTCCATACCTTGTTCTGAATGCGGTTTTCTCAACATCTTCCGCCTTTACCTTCAACTGATGATACCCGGATCTCAAATCAATCTTGGAAAACACTTGTGATCGCTGCAACTGGTCAAACAGGTCATCAATACGGGGTAAGGGATATTTATTCAATTCCCGATAGTCGATACACAAGCGTAGGGTTCCATCTTTCTTTTTCACAAACAACATCGGTGCACTCCATGGTGAAGTGCTAGGCCTGATAAATCCTTTATCGAGCAGGTCTTGTAACTGTTCTTTCAATTCTTTCATTTCAGTTGTAGCCATTCTGTAGGGAGTTTTAGAAATAGGTTGGGTGTCTGATACAGTTTCAATAGTGAATTATATCTCCCTGTCCACCAATTCCCCTAGTAGTTCCTTTGGAAACACATCTGGAAATTTTCTAACAATAGGGATATCATTCAATTCAACATTTACAGATTATTCAGACAACACAGCACAAATAACCCTGGCACCCTTTCCTGATCACTTTACATGCTTTCATTGCAGATATCAAATAAGGGGGAGGCACTACCCCGTTACCCACAAACACAATTTCTTCTTGTTCTGGTGGTCTAAACGCAACCCGTTTTGTCACACAGTCAATGGTGGCACAATATTTAGCTAACCAATCCATGCCCAGAATTATGTCAAAGTGCCTAAAGTTCAAGGGTAACAAGTCCACATATAGAATGGCATTTCCAATTCGCATGTCACAGAAACGATAGACAGCTTCACACAGTACATATTCCCCAGATGGAGCAGACACACATAGTAGATATGGCAATAATTCTAGATGTCTACTCAGTCTAGATGCAAATGCACATGTTACAAATGAGTGTGTTGATCCAGAGTCAATTAACACGAAGGCATCCTGATTACATATAGAAATGGTACCTGAGACAACTGCATTGGCATTCCGAGTATCGCCCGGAACAAGCGCAAAAACTCTCCCTTGTCTCACGGTATCTCCGGCGGGAGTAGATCTCGTAGCATTTCTTGGTTTTGGGACTGATGCTGTTGAACTAGCAGCAAATTTTTCATTGGTCTGTTTGCAATCTCTGGCCATATGCCCTTGTTTCTCGCATTTGAAACAGGCTCCTGACACACGGTAACAAACTCCACGGTGCCTTTTGCTGCAAATATTGCACATGGGAGATGTGTCTTGGGAAGAATTCGAAGTATTTGAGGAGCTCGTATTCTGCTTTTTCAAAAATTTCTTCTTAGAAAAGAAGCCTTGCCTTTTGTTGCCTTTCCATTCTGTTGTTGGCTTAGCCTATCTGGCTATGTTAGCCTCTGATATTATGGCCCTGTCCAGCACCCTGATGTAGGTTTCTAGCTTCAAGACATTCACCCATTCTAATATGTCACTTCAAAGCCCACCTTCAAAGTGTCTCGCCTTCTTATAATCAGTATCAATTACATGTGGTGCAAACCTGGCCAATTCGGTGAATTTGGCCTCATACTCAGCTACGGTCATACTGTCTTGCCTTAGTTCCATGAATTCTGCTACTTTCCTGTCCCGAACACACTGCGGGAAGTACTTGTCATAGAAAATTTCCAAAAATTTCACCCAATCAACATCCCTGTGATTTTCTCGCATTAACATCCACCATCTTCTTGCCTCGTCTTCTAGCATAAAAGAGGCTAGAAGCACTTTTTGCGTCTCTGAGCAAGGGAACACTTCAAACAATTTCTCAATGCCGTGAACCCATGCCTCGGCTTTCAACGGATCTAATCCACCATGGAACTGTGGTGGTTTCATCTTCTTGAATTCTTTGGTGAGAGCTATTATCCGATCATCATTCTGATTATCGGGCACGGGTGGTGCCGGAGGTGGAGGTAGCGGGTGTGGTTGTTGCCACTCCTGTTGCTGTCTCAAAGCTTCTGCCATTTCCTGTATCAGTCTTTCCATTCTGTCTATTCTGGCAGTAGAGGATTCCTCTATCTCATCACCTCTTGTTCTCACCATCTGATTAAACTTACATTATACTTCATACAAAAAATTTACAAGTATGCATATATTAAAGAGCATACGTATTCAAATAATTTGCAATTCGAGCAATTCATAACTTATAACACATAGTTGTTCACGTTTAACATTTAAGCATATTCTTGATGCTTCTTGATTCAGACTTATCACATGAATGCATCCTAGATCTTTTCTAGACGCCTATTGCTCTTTTGGACAAGTGTGTGAGTTATTAACTCATGCTCCGATACCACTCTGTCACGACCCAAACCCGCCCCTATGGGTTTAGGCCATAACCGGCTAGTAATCATGAGATTATCTACGGCCTCAAATCAAACCTAACATAACTCAATAGAGTAAAAGGGGCCAAACGGAAGCAAAATTTAAAACTTTGTCCATAGAGCTGTGCTTACATGGCACATTAAAATAAACCATACATATGTACATTAATAACTCACAACAAAAATACAGTACCATAAAGTTTTGTACAGACAGGATCATCCAAAACTAAGTCACCCATGAAAACTATATACAGACATATACAAAGACTTCGCCAACATGACAACATGGAACAAATGACAAAAAGGCGAAGGTGAGTCTCGTGCGTGAGACATATGGGCTGACTCTCTGAAACCCGGTTGTTCCGTAGAGACTTCACTGGGGCTGGGTCTGGACCTCTCTTGGCTCACTTACAAACACATGAATGAGCGTGAGCAAAAGCCCAGTGAATAATATCAAATAAAGAAAATGCATTGGAACATTATACATTAGACGACCTTGGGCCCAATTCATTCATGTCAAACTGGCCTTTGGCCTTTTCAAACTTTCATATCAAATTGGCCTTTAGGCCTTTCAAACTTTCATATCAAACTGGCCTTTTAGGTCTTTCAAACTTTCATATCAAACTGGCCTTTTAGGTCTTTCAAACTTTCATATCAAACTTTGTCCACCATTCAAATTAATGAACTTTACAAAACTCACATAGAAGTAAGCAATTGGACAACAACATATTTCGGATATTACTCACAGTGGTCAGCTTGTGGATTTGCCTTTGAGCTTGACCCTACATATCACATAACACATATGGGTTACAAGTAATTCAATCCGTTCTTTAATTCAAATATTCCTCTTTAGGCTTCATTCTTATCTCTTTAATTCAATTACAATGCTCAATGTATGCCTAAGAGTCTTGCAAGTGAAAGAAAATGGAAAACGGAACACAGAATACATTTTCAAAATTTCAGAAAACTGGGTCCCCGCTCGAGCGGACCCATAAGGTCTGCAAAAGTACTGGATAGACACTTGACTGGTCTACTTGCTGCTTCTTTTTTTCTTTTCCCCCCCCCTTGCATTGAATGGACTACATACATGATACATTTATTGGTAATTGTTTATATTTGTTTATTTTCTTTTGTCCCTTTTGGGTGAGAAGGGTGTGCATAACTAAACTGAAATTTTTAGGGCAAGACTGGATTGTATATCACTTCCCTGGAGATAGGCCAACATAATCTCTTTTCATATAAGTCGATATAGTCCAAGTTGAGTGATTGACTTGCTGACACTATTGTGCAGATACTTCCGACTCAAGAACTGTCATCACTGAGATCATCAAGTCTAAAGTGAAGGTTAATGAAGAAGACTCCACCTAGAGTGGCATTAATCCTGTGGCAGAGAGCACTGCAGGAACTATTGTTTTTGTGCCTCCAGCTCAAGCCCTCGAACAACCCCTGAATGTTGGTTCAAGTTCTACCAAAAAACGACGAAAGAAGGCTAAAAAGAAATCTCGGGACGATGTTCAGTGAATAATGTCTTTTATTGATCAAAACATTTTTTTTTTTACCAAGGTCATTATTTCGGTTTATGATCCTCTGGTATGATGTTCCAACTTATATTTGTGCTTTTGAGTTTCATTGTCGTGTTTAGCAACTTCTGTGACCCTTGCTGCATCTTCTGTGCTCATTTTTCATTTGCATATGGTTTCACAATTGTAACATTTGGTATGATGGAAAATGTTTTCCATTACGGAAAACAAGTTTATTTGGACGGAAACTATTTTTCATTTTTGAAAGATGGAAAACGTTTTCTGGACTAAAGACTTACCACTGTCACCACACCATTACAAACACTATTCTACACCATACCACCCCACCCCCACCCCCACACCACCTCTGCCACTGCCACACCTCCACCACTACCTCTACCATCTCCACGACCACTAGTACATTAGTTTTGAGGACGCAACCAAACATAAAGAAAATATTTTCAGTTGAAACAAATGGAGCATTAGTTTTTGCACTACCGTATGAGATTTCTTTGATTTCTTAGTTATTTCTGGTTTCTTCTTAAAAAAACTTCATGAAGATTATTCTTTTATCTTGCTTAATTAAGTTTCATTCTTTCTGATTATGCAGGTTGCCAGTTGCTGTGGTGGCTTAAAGTAAAATTCCTTCTTGTTCAGTGAGTAGCTCAAATGTCTGTATTTTTTTATTTGGCAAAACGAAACAACCTCATTTTTGTTTTTGGATGTCCAACGCTCTCATAACAAAATGATCTTTTAATCTGACAACATTCTCAATATCGCATTGTTGACTCTCCTGATTGAGTTTTCCCTAGTTTTCTACACACCACTAAAACATATGAATGTATAACATATATTCTCTTTTTCCTAGGTGCTTCGTGTAGCGTTTCTGATCTAGTCGAATTAATCGAAACTCTTTCTGGAAAAATTTGCAGGTTTCAAGTTGCTGTGCAATGTTGCTTTGAATGAAGACCATCCCTTGTCTCAAGCGTACTATTTCTTGTTTTTTTTGTGAACCGTACGTTTTCTTGTTGGATGTTGAACTTTTTTCCAGTAATATATCAGATATGTATCAGATATTTGGGACAAATCTTACATTATCGATTAATGTGTTGTTGGTCATCCGTTGTAGTTTAAGGCCGTGTTTGTCAGGATTGGATTTTTTTTTTTTTTTTTGGGGTGGAGGGGCAATGCAAATCCCTGAATTTTCCCTAGACTAATATATAGTTCCACCTTTAGTGTTTGGAAATACAAATCACTGATCTGAATTAATGCTTGAACTACGGGACACCGTAGGATTGGATTAGAATCATTTGATAATCTAACAAAATTCAATATAACTCCCCCCAAATTCACCAAATTCATGCAATTCTAATATTAATTTTTAGAACTGTATGTAATTCGTCAGAGATTAATTGTATTTATCATTATGTGTATGTAATCAGTCAGAGATTAATTGTATTTATCATCACATGTATGTAATTGGCTGGAGGTTAATTGATTGCATTGTTGTTGTGTATATATACATATATATGAATAATATTAAAGATCATGAAAAAAATATTATGAAATATATCATGAAATTTTTTCCTTTTGATTAATGTGTAGTGTTTTATTGTATGTGTAATCCAAAGGTGGAGAATTTTTTATGATCATACATACATATTTTTATGACTTTGAAGGAGAGGAATGGAGGTAGAGAGAGTGGTTGGCAGCGAAGGTGAATGAGAGAGATTGAAAGGAAAAAGAGAGAAATGACTCTCACCCTTCCCATGGGTTTGGGTTATTCCTAGTAGGGGATTAACATCACTGATGTAAACTATGAGTTCCTGCTTAATTGTAGATTTCATACTATACCAAATGAAAAATCTTCTTCTAAAGCAAAAGTGAGAAATAAAAATTTACTTCACTTTTTGCATCTAAAACACAATTCTAAAATTTAATGCAAAGGTGAATGAGAATAGAATATCAAGCATGATATTTAACAACCCGTTTGGTAGTACTTGGATGTTAAATTATTGAATTTTTTTTTTCTAATTTGAATCATAAATTTAGATAGTAATTTGAAAATAAATAAATAAATATGAAATACATTTATATTTTATTCATATTTTACCGATTTTTTTTCTCTGTCTTTGTAACTAGCTTTTTAGCTTTTTTAGCCAAAGAAGCCAGCTTTTTGCCAAAAAAACTTTCAAAAAAGTCAAAAAATTAAAAAGTCAACTTTTTATCAACTTTCCAAAACACTATGGTATTTAGTTAGAATTTTAAACTGTAATTTGTTTGATTTTTTAATTTATTTGACCTAAAGAAGTGAGTTTTTTTAAACTACATGGAGAAAAGAGTCATAATTTTTTGAGAGCATGTATGATGTTTCCAAAAAAAAAAAAAAAGAGTAATGTGAAACCAATTCGTTTGGCTATTAATTTTGGGTTAGAAAAGCCTAAAATGATAAAAATAAGCTAAATAAATTAATAAGATAAAATTTTATATTCAAATTATAATCATTATATTTTTCTCATAAAAGTTAAAAAAGTCAAAAAAAAAATACCAAATCAAACGAGACTAAGAAAAACCCCAAAGCAAAAAAACTAACTAAAAAAAGTTAAATCATTACATTTTTTTCTCACGAAAATTAAAAAAGTCAAAAAAAATACCAAATCAAACGGGACTAAGAAAAGCCCCAAAGCAAAAAAATTAACTAAAAAAAGTCAAATCATTACATTTTTTTCTCACAAAAATTTAAAAAGTCAAAAAAAAAATACCAAATTAAACGAGACTAAAAAACGTCCCAAAGCAAAAAAACTAACTAAAAAAAGTCAATACCAAACCGCAACTTAATATTTTCATAGATTATCAAAAATTGCACTAAATAAATTCATAATTTATTTTAAATATTTTGCTCTAATAATCTAAGATGGTATAACCGCAAAAACTAATTTACAAGTAATACCAAACGGCACGACATTACAAATCAAAATTGGAAAGAACAAAGGTGCTTAAAATACCGAAACCGCGCATAACTTTTTTCAATTGAACTTCTATTTCCATGTGCGTGCTTACTTACACATGTGCGTGATTTTTCCCACTTCCGCTTCTGCTTCCACTTCCCTTTTCTTTTTTTCTTCTTTTTCCTTTCTAGGAAACCAAACATGTGGTTGACGATCTTCATCGGGTTTGTGAAAGATGTTCTTAACTGTCATCATCGATGAGCAGCCATAATTTTTTAAATTCATGTTATTCATTGCATAGTCATTAGGAGTTGATATTATGATTTCTTTAATTACAAATATGCTTCATGAGATTTAATTAAAATACCAATCGTCCCCTGTAATTTTAAAAATTACATTCTACATTTTGAGATTTCGAATTTCATAATAAATTACTCATTTTATTAATAAATCATTAGTCAATTAACAGTTCTTAATGATGTTAAAAATATGTTTCAATTAAGAATTTAGAAAAATTTATTATTATATAGTAGAGCAATTATGAATTTCATTTTTTTAGTTAATTCTGTTAAATAAAAAATTATAACAAGGGGGTATTTGTAATTTTCTAAACCATAAGGGACAATCTGTACTTTAAACAAATCTCATGGAATGTATTTGTAATTTACTCATAATTTTTAACTAAAATTTAATTAAAAAAAACTCCTAATCTTTTTTCCAAACTTTTCTTCTTTTCTTTCTATGTTCTTTCTCTCAATTGTCCTAGTTGTGCCTAATCTCTCTCTATTTATCATTCAACCTTTCCCATTTCGCTCAGATTACCAAACAACCAACGCTGATAATTCTTCTAACTCGATTGCCTCTCTTGATTCTTGTGTCTTTGCACTAGATCTTTGAGCTCGTCACTACTCACTCTAGCTATTTCAACCATATTTATGGTGATATTTCTCTATCTACTAAATGCATCTATCTCGAAACTCTAGTTCTTTCATATTAATATGTCACACGTAAACAAATCTTTGACCCTAGTTTTGATTTGAAAGGTTTTGTTATTGTCAATTTCTACATACACACGTGTGTTCTAAAACTATTGGAAAATGATTTTTGGTATATATAACTAGCGGTGTATATCCTATTAATATTCGAATAAGGCTTGAGATAAAGAGTTATAGCCCAACCTATCGAGGAAATTTCATTCCTGTCCCAAAAACTATAAACTTCTGATCAATTTCACACATGAACTTTAGATGTTATCAATTTATCCCCTCACCTATTTAAATCGTGATCCATTTGCTCTATAGCGTCACATTTAGAACCGAAAAAAAAGTTTAAAAATATATATTTTTTGGCCCCAAATTTTAAATTATAGATCTAAATTTATCCATTCCCTTCTTCTCTCTCACCAAAACTACTCTCTCTCCTCTATCAATCAAACAATCATCATTACCGCCACCACCATTGCCATGTTAGTGTACTGCCCCCGCCACCACCAACCATCCTAAAACGGAAACGACACCGCCTCCAATGTCCCTTCCACACGCGATAAGCCCGTTCAGTCTCTTTTTTTCATCTTCTCAGACTCTCATCTTATATTTCATGGCTTCAAGTTATTGATTAGATTATTGAATGATTATCATTATATTTTGTTTTCTCAATATCATGAGAGATAGAGATTAGATTATTTAATTATTGGTTAATTAGACAATTTAAGCATGACTTCTTTCTATCCCTTTATGCCTTAAATGCCAGACTTTGACATCCAAAGGATAACCACATTAAAGTTTGTGAATAAAACAAGCTCACGAATCTACTAGTAAGGAATCTGAACATGTCCCTAGAACTCCAAAACCTATACAAAAGAGATCATCCCCACCAACCTCTCCCACCCACCAAACTAAATAAATACATAACTCACCGACGTGAACCTTTCATATATCCAATAGCGCACACTCTTTCAAGACCATAATTCAGTGTGTTCTCAAGGCTGCAAATCAATGAAAACAGTACGGAAAGTTTAAAAAGACCAGCACAACCAAAAACTCAAATTTATTATATTTTCAACAATGTAAACATAAAAACTAAAAAACTACTGTGCGAAATAAAATGTAGGGATTAAAAAATATAAAGAGAAGTGTAAACACACACAAACACATGCAAAAGGCTCAACTGCTTGAGCATCCATATTGTCTTAATCGCTGGTGTATTTTTTATAATTTTACTTCCAAAAATTCAAACCAATTGAACACTATTCTATAAAAACTCCATCTTTACAAATAAGCTACAAAGGAATTTGCAACTTGCAAAGTGTCGCTACCAAGATAAAAAAAAATTAACATTGCAATTGAAATTTATAAGATTGGTAATTATCCGGCTATATTTAGCAAGCAAAGTTGGTGGCAATGTGGCATAATTACAAGGTCCTTGAACTTGTGAACTCCATGAAACAATCCTTTGGTTTCCCATGACTTACACTTCTATACCGTCTAAATTACAGCAAGCATCAACATAGTGCAAGAGTTCAGGGAAAGCAAGGGCAAAGGAGATCCTTAACACCAGATGCAAAAAGTCTTAATAAGGATATCTGAATAGAATTATACAGAGCCTTGGGAGAAGAGATAAGTACCACATCCTCAAGAAAAACTTAACATTTATTTAACCTATTATACATATGTACATACAAACAATGATATAGAGACTTGGAGGACATCCAGAGAACTAATAAAATAGAGCATTGAAACAGAGATAAGAGAAGGACAGGGATAGGGCTAGAAATAGATCCTGAAAATGCCTTTACAACTTTGCCATTTCATTTGAAAACTATAGATACCATGAGATTAATATCATTTACACTTTAACTTCAAAAGTACACGAGCCAATTCAAAGTCAACCTAACAAGTAACTTAGTGAACAAAAGGTTTAATAAATTGAAATATGATGACCGCAGTAACTGTCCATGAGAGTAGACAAAGCAAAGATGCCACTCTATAAAATAATCACCCAAAGTGCCATTAAATAAATTCATGTCTCACATGACAACAATTATAAAAAGCAAGGGTTGGAGCAAGTTCATAACTTAAAATTTTGGTATTAACATAGTTTGACCACAAAACTTACCGATACATGGTAGCATGCCATATACGAACAGTACCATCCTCAAAACCAATAATTACAA
The DNA here is from genome assembly GCF_055761805.1 of Camellia sinensis. Taxonomy (NCBI): domain Eukaryota; kingdom Viridiplantae; phylum Streptophyta; class Magnoliopsida; order Ericales; family Theaceae; genus Camellia; species Camellia sinensis. Next base: position 50,810,441 of record NC_138966.1, read on the forward strand.
TGGGAAGTTCAGGGTGAAAACAAACAGCTGAAACATTGTGGGTGTGCCCGTCTAGTGTTTGGACACAACTTTTGGTTTGATAGTCCCACACCTGTTTTCATAGAATATAGCCAAAAATATTTTCACATTGTACATGTACATGAACCCAACAAAGAAGAAGAAGAAAAAGGAAAACAGGCAGCAAACCTTTGCAGTATGATCATCAGAACTGGTTATAAGATAAGGCTTATCACCACCTGTGAAGTAATCAACACAATTTACCCCTTTCAAATGGGCATCCAATGTAAAATTTGGGTCAGGAGAGCCAAGATTCCAAGTCTGAAAAAAGAAAAAAGGGAAAACAAACACAAATTTATCAATGTGTGCATGTGCTTTATACCAAATTATATGAAATTGTAGTTAACAAGTTAGTAATAGACAATCCAATTCATACCTTTATAGTGCGATCAAGAGATGCACTTGCAAATGTGTTGGTGTCTTTCGGATTAAATGTCACTTGCATAACATAATGAGAATGACCCTAAAAAATTTGAGTACACACCCAACCCTTCTCCCAATCCCAAAGCTTTATAAGCATGTCATCAGACGATGACAGCACATATGGAAGCGTAGGATAAACAACCACACACCTAATATAATCCGTGTGCGCCTCAAATACTTTGACCTTATCCATTGTATTGTAGTTGTAAACATGAATATACATGTCATCAGCACCAGCAACAACCCATTGTTTGCGCGCAATGAACTTTGCAGATCTAACTGCAAACCCATAGAGAAGATATCAGAGCACAGCAAAGCCCACATCAAAACAACAGAAAGCAGGAAAAAAGTACATGCTGACCACACAAACATAATGTAAAATATTAACTATGTACCTGGTAACTCAGTCACCTCAAAAGACTTCACCATCGTCTACGATATTAGAAAAAAAGAAATTGAAGTTAGAATCAAATGCTTAAGAATAAAATACTCATGATTGGCCAACTTGCGGCCCACAAAAAATAGCAGGTAATTCAGAAGAGGCCCCCAAAAAGCAGGGCATCAATGATAACTTGATCTAGGATCTTAGGGCCTTCAAACCCATTGAATACGTGGAAATAGCTCCTATCACGTTCTCGCTGAGGTTAGGAATAGGGATGTTTAGAAACTGTATGGCATATAAAAAGACTAATGCTAATGTAAAAATTGTAAAATGCAACTGTGTTAAACAAATTGGTTTCTAAAAACTTCCATCAAGATTGGCTACATATCATTGCAAGAGTTGGTATGATACCTCAAATTAACAAAGACAAAATGTGATCAACTATATTTTGCAAAAGAACTCTTGAGTAACATACCAAAGTCTCCCACACAAAATATAAAGACGGTACACAAAGTTGGTCCATTAGGTGTTTTCTTGAAAAGAATATCTGAGTTGACATGCAATGCTTATTTATTTAAATTCCAGAGGTTTAATCAACAGTATTTGCAAAAGAAATCTTGAAACAGATGCCAAAGTCTGCTACACAATATAAAAATGTTGCACAAAGCTGGTCCATTAGGTGTTTTCGTGAGAAGAATATCTTAGTTGGCATGCAAGGCACATTTTTTTTTTTTTGATAAATAAAAGACAATATTATTACCATGCAAGGCTCATTTATTTCACCTTCAAAGGGTGGTGAACTGTATTTGCAAAAGAATTCTTGAGAAAGGGTTTTAAATATCGATTGTAATTTGTAACATTACATATCATATAGGTCATTGTCCACCACTCTCCAATATCGGCCAACATATACCGTATCACTAATATGGATACACATCCTGATACTGTTTCGTAAAACAGAGACAGATGCCAAAGTCCCCCACACAATATAAAGATGTTACACAAAGCTGCTCCATTAGGCATTTCCCTGAGAAGAATATCTAAGTTGACAATCAAGGCTCATTTATTTCAATTTTAGAGGTTTGTCAAACCTCTGAATTTTGTCCATGCTAGAATAGAGAGAATTTAAAAATTGAGACCCCATGGACATCAAATATCTATTCTCTTCAGTAAGCACAGTGGCCTTTCACTCTCACCTTCATCCCTAACATGTAACTCCCCCAGTTTCTATTCTTGAAAAGAACTCTGGAATGAATAAAATAATCCTAAACAAAAAATTAAATTTTAAAATGACTAACTTCCACTTGTTATGTGTTAGGGAATTAGGGAGTCCACAAGCGCACAGCAATACTGGCCACATGATATTCTTTCAAGAATATGATTTAATCAATCCCAAATTGTATAGATTCCTTCTCATGGACCATCCAAACAAAGACATGTTTTTGTAACTATGTAAGAAGTGAAAACCGACATGAATCATCATGTACCACGAACAAAATCAGTGTGTTAACATATGTCACCAGTTATCAGCATACAGGGGAAGAAAATTATATATATATATATATATATATCAGTGTGTGTGTGTGTGTGTGTGTGTGTGAGCATACTGACTGAGCTTGCGCAAGAGAGAGATATCGTAATACGCCGTCGCCGCATCACCGCTAGCTGTCGTCGCTCATTGAGAGAGAGATAGCTGGTGAACACTCGCCGTCGTCGCTGTGATCGTTGGTGAACTCGAACACCGCTAGCCATCGCTTGTCGAGAGAGAGAGAGAGAGAGAGAGAGATCGTCGTTGCTTTGGGAACTCGAACTCATCTCTGTGATTCTGATACATGAACTCGATTTAGGGATTTTGGGGGTTTTGATGGAGAATGGTGTTAGGGGTTTAGGGGTTTTGAGGGAGAAAGGTGTTAGGGATTTTGGGGATTTTGATCGAGTGCCATTTTAGCTGAAGGGGGGAGATAAAATTTTTCAGTACTATTTGCAACGGTATAGAAAAACCGTCACAAATGATCAAATCCATTCATTAAAACGACGCTGTTTTAATAAGGTTTTTTTTTTTTTTCGCGACAGAGAACTCCCGTCACAAATGTCCACTATTTGCAACGGTAAATTTTACCCGTCTCAAAAAAAAATATTTTTGCGACGGTACACAGTGCGTCGTGAATACTTCCATATTTAAGAGACTTTTTGTTATATGCTTATTAGCGATGGGGAAACTACCATCGCAGAAAACATTTATTTGAGACGGCTTCATATGCCGTCACAAAAGATCACTTTTTGCGACGATATACACGCCGTACCGCCACAAAAAGTTCCGTGTTTTATATCTACTTTTCTTGTAGTGATTGTTATAATAATTTATAATTTTTATTGGAATAGATTTGGTTAATAGAAATATTATGTAACCGGAAAAGTATCAAGAATTTAATTAGACTTGGTGCAGTGTGGGTCAGTCTCAACATAAATTGGATTAACATTTAAAACTTTAATTTTTTTTTTTAATTTTTATTTTTATTTTGAGTCTACTAGATTAATTATTGTTTGGTTGAAACTAACCTTTTCCAAGTTCATCTCAAGCAGATTCATTAGCTTGGCAGTACCCCAATAGCCACAAATGCGAGGTTAGACTGTGAAAATGTTTCATTAGCTATTGCTAATGAAACATTCGTTTAAATTAATTTCATTGAAACATTTTCAAATATTTTCTCACATAATTTCATCTTGTGGGGAAAAAAAATTTAATTTCATATACATTTGGTATTTCTAATGAGGGTAAATTTTTTGACATTAGATATTAACATGAACTCAATACAAAATTAAAAACGATATGACACAACATTAAAAAATGAACAAGTTGAATTACTAGTGAAGTAATTTAGATACAGACTAATATGATACTAATATGATCAATACGATACAACACTCACCCCATATCGATTATTCTAAGCGTTTTTTTTTTAATCCCATCTTGAAGTTTATTGTGAATGTGCAATAATAGCAAATAAAATTCACATACACTATAAAATATTTTGAGAGAGAGGTGTGCAAAATGAGACGAAATTGTTTTATTGCTTACTTTATAGGATATAGTTTTGCCAATTGAATTAATCGACACACAATTTAATACACTTTCCAGATGATTAAATAGAATGAATTTTCACCCCAGATGATTGTTTTATTGGCTGATTATAGTTTTTTATTAAATAGTTAAGAGATAAAAATTAAATCACTTATTATATATTATAATTTTTATTTATTTAAAATATTATGTAAATAATATCTCATAACATATTTTTAAAATATTTAATAAATCTTCAAAATTAATTGACCCATTTATCCCCAAATAATCAATTAAGGTTTGGTTTGGTAACTCTCTATTTTAGGGTTCATTTGGGAAGTGGGTTGATTTTTTGGTTATTTTAGCCTAGGGTTAAAAAATATCGTTCGGGAAGGATTTTTTGACTTTTTTGATTTTTTGTAAGAGAAAAAAGGTAATGATTACGAGTTGGGTGTGATATTTTATATATTTATTTTTTGACTATTTTAACTAAAAAAAATCCCAAACCTCAACTTTCCAAATGAGCTATTAGTTTAAAAAAATACTAAATGCACTACAGAAATCAATTGCATTCTCTCTATTATTTTATAAATTTTTTTTTTTTTTGAAATGAGCCCTAATTATAGCGATTTCGGGTTTTACTCCTTGTTGTACAGTGATCCGGACTTGGTTCCGTGGATGTTAGCAGTTGTGTATATCTGGTTTACATCCTTTCGTACTTTGTATTTGAGTTATAGGATGCGTTGGGCGTGTTCTGAACAGGTAGGTTGAGTTTTGGTCTCAGGTATAGTTGCCTAGGTTTTTGGTGTTACGCTCGAGTGGATCATTCTACGCTCGAGCGGAGTTTGGTTTTTTGGTTGTACGCTCGAGCTGACCTTCTTGCGCTCGAGCGGGGTTTACACGCTCCCAGTATTTCATGCCTCTGTAAAACTTCTGCAGGTGTGTTTTTCACGCTCGAGCGGGTTTATTTACGCTCGAGCGGGTCGCGCTCGAGCGGGTGTGTTGGCACTCGAGCGGGTCGTGCTTTGTCTGTGAAAGTTTTGGGAGGGGGAAATCTACGCTCGAGCGGACTGGTTTCGCGCTCGAGTGGATGTACTTTATTCTTGTGTCTTGACGCTCGAGCGGGCCTTCTTGTGCTCGAGTGTGTCCAGATTTTTGTTCTTGACACTTGAGCGTTCTATTCTCCGCTCGAGCGGGTATGTTGGCAGCTGGGAGTTTTAAAATCACTTTTTACATTCTCTCTCTCTCTCTCTCTCTCTCTCTCTTACTTTCTAAAAACACTTTTTGAGAGCTTCTCTCTCTAGGATCTCCCTTCTCTCTAGGGTTTGATCTAGTTAGAGGGTCCCCCTATCCTTCGGCCTTTGTAAAAAGTGTGTTGATCGTCGAGGGCTTCGTTTTGATCTGAGAATCTTGGTGTTTGGAGCATTTTCGTTTTCTTCCCCTTCTCCGATTGAGCTCTAACTTTGAGGTAGGGATATCCTACTCCATCTTATGAGCTTTGTCTTTGAATTTTGGTATTTCGATATGTTGGGGGTTGTTGGGTGATTTCGAGAAAGTTTGGGGTCATTGGGTAATTTTCAAAAGAGGGGTTTTCAAAGTTTAAAACCTTTAAGTATGTAATACATTGGAAAATGGATTTGGTGTCGGGATTATTGATGAAAATGGAACCTTAGGGTTGGTGTTGTAATTATGGAAAAAAGCCCTAATTGTGGATAAATTAATTTGTGAAATTAATTTTGAGAAATGAGAAATTGAATTGAAAATGTTGAGACTGGGAATGTGTGGGATTAAAGGGTGTAGTTAGATCATTTATCACTCACCTAGTTGAAATGTTGATATTGTATCCATTTGGTGCATTTATTTTCTGTTTAGAAATAACTGTTTTGGGCAATCGGTGGAGGATAGTCTTGATTATTGTAGACAATGCATGATGATTAGGCAAACTAAAACTAATCAATTGAGTAAGCCATTGAATATGGTGGTTGGTACAATACAACACTAAAATGGGTATTGATTGATTGAATTTGTATATGATAATTGTTTCTATACATTGTATTGTGTGGGAGGAGATAGAGGATGTACTCCACGGTTTATTTGAAGATAGGGGATGGACCTCTAAACCGGATTTTGTGTGGCATTGATACAGCACTACAATGTGTATCAAGTATGGATTATGGAAGTGTTTGAATTGATTTGATATAGCACTAAAATGTATATCGTTATCAATTGTGAAGTATAGAAGTATTTCTATGTTATATTGATACAGCACCAAAATGTGTATCCTTCGTGAAGTACGGAAGTGGTTTATGTGTTATTGATACAGCATCAAAATGTGTATCCGTCATGAATTTCAATAGTGTTTTAAAGATGGATCATAATTTCATTAAGTTATTTGGCTAGGTTCTGAGCCTTGTTTTCAAACTTAAAGTTGAAAGGAAGTGAGAAGTGAAATGTAACATGGACTTGAATGTCATGAAACTGTGATGTGTTATAAGTGGGAATATCAGTGTGGGCCATCTATCGAATGTTGTTATTTTTGTCATTGTTCATAGTTGGTTTAGTATATTTCTACTGGGCTGTGGCTCACCCTATATGGGACATCATTTTCAGGTACAGGTAGCATTCCACCTCCAAGGACATAGCTTGGGAGGCTAGAGGTAGACAGACTGCTTTTGTTGTTTGCTTTCTTTTCATGTATTACATGTAAATTCAAGCCAATGGCTTAATATGTATTGAGTTAACACTCTTCTTTTTTTGTGACCAAGTGTTAACTTGGAAAGCTGTAAGCTCGTAGGGCATTTGCTTTTGTTGTTAACATGTAATACTTTTGTAAGAACTACTCTAATTAATGGAAAGATGGCTATTTTCTTATATCATTGCATGTCTAAAATGATGGGTTTTATGTATTATTATGAGGGCGTTACACTAATTGACCAGCTGGTTACATATTAAAGAAACTTTTGATTGATTTATTTATTTATTCATTGGGAAAAGTTTGATTAAGATGCTACTGAGAGAGAATGCAATTTCCCAAATGAGTTATTAGTTTAAAAAAAACTACTAAAAATGAAGAGCAATGCTGCAGAGCTCTAATTAGAGCTGCACTGCAGCAGCTCTAATGAGCTGAACACATAAAAAAAAAAAAAAAAAAAAAGTGAGGTAAAAGACAAAATATGGGGAAGAAAAAGACAAATTAATGCTCTATTAAAGCTCTCTTTTTAGAGGTCTAAATCATTTTTCAAAAATGAACTACAGAAATCAATTGCATTCTCTTTATTATTTTGTAAAAAAATAAATTTTGAAATCAACCCTAATTGACCAGCTAGTTACATATTAGAGAAACTTTTGATTGGTTTATTTATTTATTTTTCAAAAATATTTATAGTTGCATTTGGTAGAGTTTTGTAAATATGATTTGAGAGTATAAGTTGTATTTTGAGTTTGTGAGTTGTGGAATTATGATTTGAGTGTAGAAAATTTGTTTGGTAATGGTTTTTGAAGAGAGTGTTGAATTGAGTATGGAATTGAGTTTTGAAAGTTTGATTTGTTTTGACACGTGAAGTAAGAAAATTTGTTTGGTTATGGTTTTAGAAAGAGTTTTCAAAACTTAATTCAAATTGTTATAACTCATAACAAAACACACTACTTTCACACTATTGAAAATTCTGATCAACACTCATAACCAAACTCTTTTTAAAATTCAATTAAAAAAAATTATTATTAACAGAAAATAACATTAATCAATTTTTTAATTGAAAATACTACAAAGGAAATAATTTTTTTTTTCAAAATAAATAATCAAAAAATTTAAATCGTAAAAATTTAAATAATTTAAAATGTTAATATTTCAAATTTAAAAACAACTATACACTCAAATCGTAACCAAACACATAAAACAAAACTCAATTAAAAAATTATTTTTAAAACTCAAAACCAAACACACAACTCGAAACTACATACTCCTTTTACAACTCTACACTCAAATCGTAACCAAATATATAACAAAAAAAATTAAAATATTTAAAAAATCGTAACATATTTAAATATTAAAATATTTAAAATCTTAACAAAATTAAAATATTTTTAAAATATTTAAAATATTTAAAAAATTAAAATATTGATTTGAATTGAGTTTTGAAAAGAGTTTTGAATTATGTGTTTGGTTATGAGTTTTGAAAAGTAATAATTATGTTTTGAATTGAGTTTTGAAAAATGGGTATAAAATTATGATTTGAAAGCTCAAAACAAACAATACACTCAAATCAATAGATGGAACTATAATTTGAAACCCTAACCAAATGGAGCCTAAGAATTCTAAATTAAGAGTTTTAAATGAACTATAATGGATGTGATTCACTTGTTGATGTGATAATTTGGCCTTCTTTTTTTTCTTTTTTTTTTTTCATTGTTACATAAATAGAGCTCAATTTAATACTCTACTTTTAGAGCTCTCTGTCACCTCTCTATTTTTTGGAAAAAGTTTTTTTTTTAACAACTGTTGGGAAAAGTTTGATTAAGCTACTGCTGAGAGGAAAAATGCTTGGGAGCATTAGAAATGGAGCACTAGAAGGAATACTAATGATGTGGCAGTCCCACTTTCTATGCCTTGTTTCTTTTTTTTTCTTTTTTCTTTTTTTACCATTTCCAATGCATTAGTGCTATTAGTGGTGTATTTTTTAGTGGTCTAAATCATTGTTGCTGCTGAGAGAGCGTGCAATTCATTAATTAGGATTCGTTTGGAATATGGATTAATTTTTTGTCTTTTTAATTATTTTAATTTGGGATTAAAAATTTTTATTTGGAATAATTTTTTTATTTTTTTTAACTTTTATAAAAAATAAAATGATTATAATTTAAATATGATATTTTTTTAGATTAAAAAATTTATTTTATCTTTTTTGAACCCGAATGATTAAAAAAGAAAAAAAAAAAAGCAAGCACGAGCAGAGCTTTACGGACCACGCGCATACTAGCCTATCTCATTGATGGCATCACTCAAGAGACATATACGACTACGTCCCACCACTTCAAATCTCCCACCACTTCCTTAGATTTTCGACTCGCTTTCTCTCTCTCTTACACTGGTGCTGCATGTACTCTCTCTCTCTCTCTCTCTAACTCTCTCTCTCACTGCTCTAAGAGCATCTCCAACCATACTCTCTAAAATGGCTCCTCAAAGTACACAGAAAACTACCTTCTCTATTTTATCTGTCTAGTTAAGCTAGTGTACACTCCAACCATACTCTTTATTTTAGCTAACCAATCAAACTAATTTAACTAATTTTTTTTAAAAAAATTATTATAAACATTAATTTTGAAAAGAAAACTATTATAAGAGAAAAATAGAATCATTTCCTATCAATTCCAAAGAGTAATTTTAAAATAATAGGAATCAAATCGTATTTTAAATAAATTTTAAGTAATGTATTTGTGATTTCCTCTAATTTTTATCTTTTATTTTTAATATATAAAAACTTTTTAATCACTTTTATTTATTTATTTATGGTGTGTATTTGATTGAGAAATGGGTCCTCAAATTGTATTGGGGGTCATTGCTTGACACACACACACACACACACCTCACTCAGAGTCATGGCAGCAGTGACCTTTACTGGCTCCTCAAAGACCCTTTCCTCTTCACAAATTCAATGAGATCGGTATTGTTTCTCACCCAATTCAATGAACCCATTCCTCAAAAATCACCATTTACAGTATATTCAAGAACAACAAAGCCATGGCTGCTTCTCTTTTGGGTGCTGCTGGGTTGTCCCTCACCCTAGTAGTGGAACCCCCCTCTGCTGCCGTGCTTCCATTGATGATGGGTTCTTTTTCTTTGCCGCTTTATGAACCCCCAAATGCCCTCTCTTTGTGTCACGACCCGAACCCGCCCCTAGGGGTTTAGGCCATAACTGGCTAGTACTCACGAGATTAACTACGGCCTCAAATCAAACCTAACATAACTCAACAGAGTAAAAGGGGCCAAACGGAAGCAAAATTTAATACTTTGTCCATAGAGTTGTGCTTACATGGCACATTAAAATAAACCATACATATGTACATTAATAACTCACAACAAAAATACAGTACCATAAAGTTTTGTACAGACAGGATCATTCGAACCTAAGTCACCCATGAAAACTATATACAGACATATACAAAGACTTCGCCAACATGACAACATGTAACAAATGACAAAAAGGCAAAGGCGAGTCTCGTGCGTGAGACACATGGGCTGACTCTCCAAAACCCGGTTGTTTCGTACAGGCTTCACTGGGGCTGGGTCTGGACCTCTCTTGGCTCACCTACTAACACATGAATGAGCGTGAGCGAAAGCCTAGTGAATAATATCAAATAAAGAAATTGTATTGGAACATTATGCATCAGACGGACTTAGGCCCAATTCATTCATGTCAAACTGGCCTTTGGCCTTTTCAAACTTTCATATCAAATTGGCCTTTTAGGCCTTTCAAACTTTCATATCAAACTGGCCTTTTAGGCCTTTCAAACTTTCATATCAAACTTTGTCCACCATTCAAATTAATGAACTTTACAAAACTCACATAGAAGTAAGCAATTGGACAATAACATATTTCGGATATTACTCACAGTGGTCGACTTGTGGATTTGCCCTTGAGCTTGACCCTACATATCACATAACACATATGGGTTACAAGTAATTCAATCCGTTCTTTAATTCAAATATTCCTCTTTAGGCTTCATTCTTATCTCTTTAATTCAATTACAATGCTCAATGTATGCCTAAGAGTGCTTGCAAGTGAAAGAAAATGGAAAACGGAACACAGAATACATTTTCAAAATTTCAGAAAACAGGGTCCCCGCTCGAGCGGACCCATAAGGTCTGCAAAAGTACTAGATATGTTATTTTTACGCTCGAGCGTGAACTCAGACGCTCGAGCTGAAGATCTGTCAACATAGCTCCCCGCTCGAGCGGACATCCAAGTCTGCAAAAAAATACTGGGAACACGAAATTCACGCTCGAGTGGCGGTTTCCCCGCTCGAGCGGACATCAATTTTCTGGGTTTTCCAGCTGAGTTCTTGAGCTCAAATCCAGCATTCAAACCAATCCAACTTACATTTTATGGCTCAAACTTCAAATATATTTATGCTATCATGATACAAACACCCATTTACATCAATATGGAGCTCAATTTCATAAATCAAACACATGCATGTCCCAATTGACACCAAACTCATTTCCAACATGTAAATTCATGCATTCATAGCTCCTATCCTTATAATTTGTACATGCATGTGATGTATTACCCTTATTCTCAACCTAGATGATGCAAATGGTGTTCATTCTCACGAACTCAACAAAAACATGCTTGCATGTATGATTTAACACTCATATTTCCATATTCAACTTAATACATGCTTGATTATGCAAAATCATGGTAATCCTATACATGCATGTGCATTTTAACTTTAAATTCATAAATTAAAGCACAACTCTTGTTCTTGATCACCAATCAAACTTGAATTCACAATTTACAACATTAAACTCATGAATTCACTTACCTACAGGCTCAATTCTTCCAATCTATGGTCAAATCTAGAGAAATCTTCAAGATTTCCAAGCTTTTAAGATCAAACTCCAATTTTGAGCTCCCTCTCTATCTATGGCTGACCCTCTCTCTCCTCTTAGAGTTATAATCAACCAATTTGAATAACAAAAGAAGTATTGAACATATATGGCCCCTTGTAAGCCCCCACTCAACCCATTATTTTATTATAAAACAATTGGGCACTTAATTCATTAATTTAATCTAATTAATTTGATCCGAATAAATTTTCAATTAAATCTCACCGTAGGCTCTAAAAATTATGCCAATCACAATGGCGTAATCAATTTCGGGTTCTGTGATCGATAAGGCCTTCAATTTAATTTCCAAAGCAGATAACCAAATAGATATTCATACGGTGAACAGATAGAAATTCAAAACCACATATTTTCACATAAATGGTACACAAAATCATATCAAACATATAGTCACGTTTATATTAAGGACCAATTAGCATAATGAGGGACAGGATTATCACAGTCTTCCCCCCTTTAGGAAGTTTGGTCCTCCAAACTTATTTTACCGTCATCGGGAAACAAATGTGGATAGCGTAGTCGTATTTCATTATCTTTTTCCCATGTGGCATCTGTCCCATAGTGTTCCTTCCATTCCATTTTCACCATTGGAATGGACTTGCTTCTCAATTGTCTCACTTGTCGATCAACAATCCGTTCCAGCCATTCGGCATATTCCATATTTTCATCAATAGCTACCCGGTGATAATCAATCACATGAAACGGGTCTCGGAGATAACCTCTCAACATCGACGCATGAAACACATTTATGGATTTGTTCGAATCCCGGTGGCAAAGCAACTCTATAAGCAACTGGACCAAGCCTTTCCAAAATCTGAAACGGCCCAATGTAACGGGGCGATAACTTGCCCTTCTTTCCAAACCTGACTTGGCCTTTCATTGGGGACACACGAATGAACACATGGTCACCGACCTCATACTCAAGAGGTCTTCTTCGAACGTCTGCATAGTTCTTTTGTCGGCCTTGAGCTGTTTTGAGCCTTTGCTAAATAGTTTTGATTTTCTCAGAAGTGTCTTGCACAATTTCAGGCTCAAGTAAAGCTCTATCCCCAACTTCTGTCCAAGAAATTGGTGATCTACACCACCTACCATACAAAGCCTCGTATAGTGCCATACCGATGCTGGAGTTGAAGTTGTTATTGTATGCAAATTCTACAAGTGGCAAATAGTCTTCCCAACTCCCCAGAAAATCTAAAGCATGCATTCGAAGCATATCTTCCAAAGTCTGTATTGTTCGTTCTGATTGCCCATCTGTCTGTGGGTGGAATGCAGTACTAAATCTCAGTTCTGTTCCCATAGCTTCCTGCAAACTTTTCCACAATCTAGATACAAATTTCGGATCTCTATTCGACACAATAGATACCGGAACTCCGTGTAAACGGACAATCTCATCAACTTATATGGTAGCCAATCTATAAGCATTAAACGTAGTTCTAACTGGCAGAAAATGTGCAGATTTAGTCAGTCTATCAACTACAACCCAAATAGAATCCATACCTCGAGGAGTCCGAGGTAGGCCAACAACGAAATCCATAGTCACATGTTCCCACTTCCATTCAGGAATAGGGAGAGGTTGCAGTAGACCGCATGGTTTCTGATGTTTAACTTTAACTTGCTGACACTGAAGACATTTGGACACATATTCTGCAATCTCCTTCTTCATTTTAGGCCACTAATAGGTTTGTTTCAAATCCCGATACATTTTATTATTGCCCGGATGTATAGCAAACACTGATTTGTGGGCTTCATCTAAAACCCTCTTCTTTAGTTCCGGAATGTTTGGGACACACATTCGATTTCAAAATCTCAACACTTCATTTTCAATGCTGAACTCTGCTTTCGGACTCGTCTCAAATTCATCAATCACTTTCTTGAGGAATTCATCCTCGTTCTATTTCTGTTTAATTTCTTCAATGATTGCCGGTTCAGCTGAGATAGCGGCTATCAATCCGCCTTGTTCACACAATACCACTTCAATTTCAGACTTCTCAAAATCTTACAGAATCTCCTTTTGTTCAGTAAGCAAACAAGCCATACTCCATATTGATTTTCTAATCAAGGCATCAGCAACTGTATTAGCTTTCCCGGGGTGGTATTGAATCTCTAAATCATAATCCTTTATCAGTTCCAGCCATCTCCTCTATCGCATATTCAACTCCTTCTGCGTGAAGAAGTATTTCAAACATTTGTGATCCGTGTGGACTTCACACTTTGCACCATACAGATAATGCCGCCAGATTTTCAAAGCAAAAACAACTGCGACTAATTCTAGGTCATGTGCTGGATAATTCTTCTCATGTGGCCTCAACTGTCGGGAGGCGTAAGCAAGAACCTTTCCGTTCTGCATTAACACACAACCCAAACCTTTATAAGACGCATCACTGAAAATTACAAAATTCTCCGTACCTGATGGTAGTGTCAAAATCGGTGCAGTGGTCAATCTTGTTTTCAATTTATGAAAGGCTGATTCTCTTTCATCGTTCCATTCAAAAGGTTTCCCCTTGCGTGTCAGTTGGGTAAGAGGCACAACTATTTTCGAAAAATCTTTCACAAACCTCCTGTAGTACCCAGCTAAACCCATAAAACTGCGGACTTCCGTTACATTAGTCGGTGTAGACCAATTCATAATTGCCTCTATTTTCTGTGGGTCCACTGAAATCCCTTCCTTGTTGATCACATGCCCTAAGAAAACAACTTCATCCGACCAAAACTCGCATTTCTTTAGTTTAGCAAATAATTTCCTTTCCCTAAGTATTTGCAGGACAGTTCGTAAATGCTGTTCATGTTCAAGTCTATCTTTAGAGTAAATCAAAATGTCATCAATAAAAACCACAACAAATTCGTCAAGGTAGGTTTTAAAAATTCAGTTCATTAGGTCCATAAATACTGCCGGAACATTAGTCACTCCAAATGGCATAACAAGAAACTCAAAATGTCCATACCTTGTTCTGAATGCAGTTTTCTCAACATCTTCCGCCTTTACCTTCAACTGATGATACCCGGATCTCAAATCAATCTTGGAAAACACTTGTGATCCCTGCAACTGGTCAAACAGGTCGTCAATACGGGATAAGGGATATTTATTCTTTATTGTTACCTTGTTCAATTCTCGATAGTCGATACACAAGCGTAGGGTTCCATCTTTCTTTTTCACAAACAACATCGGTGCACCCCATGGTGAAGTGCTAGGCCTGATAAATCCTTTATCGAGCAGGTCTTGTAACTGTTCTTTCAATTCTTTCATTTCAGTTTTAGACATTCTGTAGGGAGTTTTAGAAATAGGTTGGGTGCCTGATACGGTTTCAATAGTGAATTATATCTCCCTGTCCACCAATTCCCCTAGTAGTTCCTTTGGAAACACATCTGGAAATTTTCTAACAATAGGGATATCATTCAATTCAGCATTTACAGATTATTCAGACAACACAGCACAAATAACCCTGGCACCCTTTCCTGATCACTTTACATGCTTTCATTGCAGATATCAAATAAGGGGGAGGCACTACCCCATAACCCACAAACACAATTTCTTCTTGTTCTGGTGGTTTAAACGCAACCCGTTTTGTCACACAGTCAATGGTGGCACAATATTTAGCTAACCAATCCATGCCCAAAATTATGTCAAAGTGCCTAAAGTTCAAGGGTAACAAGTCCACATATAGAATGGCATTTCCAATTCGCATGTCACAGAAACGATAGACAGCTTCACACAGTACATATTCCCCAGATGGAGCAGACACACATAGTAGATATGGCAATAATTCTAGACGTCTACTCAGTCTAGATGCAAATGCACATGTTACAAATGAGTGTGTTGATCCTGAGTCAATTAACACGAAGGTATCCTAATTACATATAGAAATGGTACCTGAGACAACTGCATTGGCATTCCAAGTATCGCCCGGAACAAGCGCAAAAACTCTCCCTTGTCTCACGGTATCTCCGGCGGGAGTAGATCTCGTAGCATTTCCTGGTTTTGGGACTGATGCTGTTGAACTAGCAGCAAATTTTTCACTGGTCTGTTTGCAATCTCTGGCCATATGCCCTTGTTTCTCGCATTTGAAACAGGCTCTTGACACACGGTAACAAACTCCACGGTGCCTTTTGCTGCAAATATTGCACATGGGAGATGTGTCTTGGGAAGAATTCGAAGTATTTGAGGAGCTCGTATTCTGCTTTTTCAAAAATTTCTTCTTAGAAAAGAAGCCTTGCCTTTTGTTGCCTTTCCATTCTGTTGTTGGCTTAGCCTATCTGGCTATGTTAGCCTCTGATATTATGGCCCTGTCCAGCACCCTGATGTAGGTTTCTAGCTTCAAGACATTCACCCTTTCTAATATGTCACTTCAAAGCCCACATTCAAAGTGTCTCGCCTTCTTATAATCAGTATCAATTATATGTGGTGCAAACCTGGCCAATTCAGTGAATTTGGCCTCATACTCAGCTACGGTCATACTATCTTGCCTTAGTTCCATGAATTCTGCTACTTTCCTGTCCCGAACACACTGCGGGAAGTACTTGTCATAGAAAATTTCCAAAAATTTCACCCAATCAACATCCCTGTGATTTTCTCGCATTAACATCCACCATCTTCTTGCCTCGTCTTCTAGCATAAAAGAGGCTAGAAGCACTTTTTGCGTCTCTGAGCAAGGGAACACTTCAAACAATTTCTCAATGCCGTGAACCCATGCCTCGGCTTTCAACGGATCTAATCCACCATGGAACTGTGGTGGTTTCATCTTCTTGAATTCTTTGGTGAGAGCTATTATCCGATCATCATTCTGATTATCGAGCACGGGTGGTGCCGGAGGTGGAGGTAGCGGGTGTGGTTGTTGCCACTCCTGTTGCTGTCTCAAAGCTTCTGCCATTTCCTGTATCAGTCTTTCCATTCTGTCTATTCTGGCAGTAGAGGATTCCTCTATCTCATCACCTCTTGTTCTCACCATCTGATTAAACTTACATTATACTTCATACAAAAAATTTACAAGTATGCATATATTAAAGAGCATACGTATTCAAATAATTTGCAATTCGAGCAATTCATAACTTATAACACATAGTTGTTCACGTTTAATAGTTAAGCGTATTCTTGATGCTTCTTGATTCAGACTTATCACATGAATGCATCCTAGATCTTTTATAGACGCCTATTGCTCTTTTGGACAAGTGTGTGAGTTATTAACTCATGCTCTGATACCACTCTGTCACGACCCAAACCCGTCCCTATGGGTTTAAGCCATAACCGGCTAGTAATCACGAGATTACCTACGGCCTCAAATCAAACCTAACATAACTCAATAGAGTAAAAGGGGCCAAACGGAAGCAAAATTTAAAACTTTGTCCATAGAGCTGTGCTTACATGGCACATTAAAATAAACCATACATATGTACATTAATAACTCACAACAAAAATACAGTACCATAAAGTTTTGTACAGACAGGATCATCCAAAACTAAGTCACCCATGAAAACTATATACAGACATATACAAAGACATCGCCAACATGACAACATGGAACAAATGACAAAAAGGCGAAGGTGAGTCTCGTGCGTGAGACACATGGGCTGACTCTCTGAAACCCGGTTGTTCCGTAGAGACTTCACTGGGGCTGGGTCTGGACCTCTCTTGGCTCACCTACAAACACATGAATGAGCGTGAGCGAAAGCCTAGTGAATAATATCAAATAAAGAAAATGCATTGGAACATTATACATTAGACGGCCTTGGGCCCAATTCATTCATGTCAAACTGGCCTTTCGTCTTTTCAAACTTTCATATCAAATTGGCCTTTTAGGCCTTTCAAACTTTCATATCAAACTGGCCTTTTAGGCCTTTCAAACTTTCATATCAAACTTTGTCCACCATTCAAATTAATGAACTTTACAAAACTCACATAGAAGGAAGCAATTGGACAACAACATATTTCGGATATTACTCACAGTGGTCAGCTTGTGGATTTGCCCTTGAGCTTGACCCTACATATCACATAACACATATGGGTTACAAGTAATTCAATCCGTTCTTTAATTCCAATATTCCTCTTTAGGCTTCATTCTTATCTCTTTAATTCAATTACAATGCTCAATGTATGCCTAAGAGTGCTTGCAAGTGAAAGAAAATGGAAAACGGAACACAGAATACATTTTCAAAATTTCAGAACACTGGGTCCCCGCTCGAGCGTGGACTTCCCCGCTCGAGCGGACCCATAAGGTCTGCAAAAGTACTGGATAGATACTTGACTGGTCTACTTGCTTCTTCTTTTTTTCTTTCCCCCACCCCTTGCATTGAATGGACTACATACATGATACATTTATTGGTATTTGTTTATATTTGTTTATTTTCTTTTGTCCCTTTTGGGTGAGAAGGGTGTGCATAACTAAACTGAAATTTTTAGGGCAAGACTGGATTGTATATCACTTCCCTGGAGATAGGCCAACATAATCTCTTTTCATATAAGTCGATATAGTCCAAGTTGAGTGATTGACTTGCTGACACTATTGTGCAGATACTTCCGACTCAAGAACTGTCATCACTGAGATCATCAAGTCTAAAGTGAAGGTTAATGAAGAAGACTCCACCTAGAGTGGCATTAATCCTGTGGCAGAGAGCACTGCAGGAACTATTGTTTTTGTGCCTCCAGCTCAAGCCCTCGAACAACCCCTGGATTTTGGTTCAAGTTCTACCAAAAAACGACGTAAGAAGGCTAAAAAGAAATCTCGGGACGATGTTCAGTGAATAATGTCTTTTATTGATCAAAACATTTTTTTTTACCAAGGTCATTATTTCGGTTTATGATCCTCTGGTATGATGTTCCAACTTATATTTGTGCTTTTGAGTTTCATTGTCGTGTTTAGCGACTTCTGTGACCCTTGCTGCATCTTTTGTGCTCATTTTGCATTTGCATATGGTTTCACAATTGTAACATTTGGTATGATGGAAAATGTTTTCCATTACGGAAAACAAGTTTATTTGGACGGAAACTATTTTTCATTTTTGAAAGATGGAAAACGTTTTCTGGACTAAAGACTTACCACTGTCACCACACCATTACAAACACTATTCTACACCATACCACCCCACCCCCACCCCCACACCACCTCTGCCACTGCCACACCTCCACCACTACCTCTACCATCTCCACCACCACTAGTACATTAGTTTTGAGGACGCAACCAAACATAAAGAAAATATTTTCAGTTGAAACAAATGGAGCATTAGTTTTTGCACTACCGTATGAGATTTCTTTTATTTCTTAGTTATTTCTGGTTTCTTCTTAAAAAAACTTCATGAAGATTATTCTTTTATCTTGCTTAATTAAGTTTCATTGTTTCTGATTATGCAGGTTGCCAGTTGCTGTGGTGGCTTAAAGTAAAATTCCTTCTTGTTCAGTGAGTAGCTCAAATGTCTGTATTTTTTTATTTGGCAAAACGAAACAACCTCATTTTTGTTTTTGGATGTCCAACGCTCTCATAACAAAATGATCTTTTAATCTGACAACATTCTCAATATCGCATTGTTGACTCTCCTGATTGAGTTTTCCCTAGTTTTCTACACACCACTAAAACATATGAATGTATAACATATATTCTCTTTTTCCTAGGTGCTTCGTGTAGCGTTTCTGATCTAGTCGAATTAATCGAAACTCTTTCTGGAAAAATTTGCAGGTTTCAAGTTGCTGTGCAATGTTGCTTTGAATGAAGACCATCCCTTGTCTCAAGCGTACTATTTCTTGTTTTTTTTGTGAACCGTACGTTTTCTTGTTGGATGTTGAACTTTTTTCCAGTAATATATCAGATATGTATCAGATATTTGGGACAAATCTTACATTATCGATTAATGTGTTGTTGGTCATCCGTTGTAGTTTAAGGCCGTGTTTGTCAGGATTGGATTTTTTTTTTTTTTTTTTGGGGTGGAGGGGCAATGCAAATCCCTGAATTTTCCCTAGACTAATATATAGTTCCACCTTTAGTGTTTGGAAATACAAATCACTGATCTGAATTAATGCTTGAACTACGGGACACCGTAGGATTGGATTAGAATCATTTGATAATCTAACAAAATTCAATATAACTCCCCCCAAATTCACCAAATTCATGCAATTCTAATATTAATTTTTAGAACTGTATGTAATTCGTCAGAGATTAATTGTATTTATCATTATGTGTATGTAATCAGTCAGAGATTAATTGTATTTATCATCACATGTATGTAATTGGCTGGAGGTTAATTGATTGCATTGTTGTTGTGTATATATATACATATATATGAATAATATTAAAGATCATGAAAAAAATATTATGAAATATATCATGAAATTTTTTCCTTTTGATTAATGTGTAGTGTTTTATTGTATGTGTAATGCAAAGGTGGAGAATTTTTCATGATCATACATACATATTTTTATGACTTTGAAGGAGAGGAATGGAGGTAGAGAGAGTGGTTGGCAGCGAAGGTGAATGAGAGAGATTGAAAGGAAAAAGAGAGAAATGACTCTCACCCTTCCCATGGGTTTGGGTTATTCCTAGTAGGGGATTAACATCACTGATGTAAACTATGAGTTCCTGCTTAATTGTAGATTTCATACTATACCAAATGAAAAATCTTCTTCTAAAGCAAAAGTGAGAAATAAAAATTTACTTCACTTTTTGCATCTAAAACACAATTCTAAAATTTAATGCAAAGGTGAATGAGAATAGAATATCAAGCATGATATTTAACAACCCGTTTGGTAGTACTTGGAAGTTAAATTATTGAATTTTTTTTTTCTAATTTGAATCATAAATTTAGAGAGTAATTTGAAAATAAATAAATAAATATGAAATACATTTATATTTTATTCATATTTTACCGATTTTTTTTCTTTGTCTTTGTAACTAGCTTTTTAGCTTTTTTAGCCAAAGAAGCCAGTTTTTTGCCAAAAAAACTTTCAAAAAAGTCAAAAAATTAAAAAGTCAACTTTTTATCAACTTTTCAAAACACTATGGTATTTAGTTAGAATTTTAAACTGTAATTTGTTTGATTTTTTAATTTATTTGACCTAAAGAAATGAGTTTTTTTAAACTACATGGAGAAAAGAGTCATAATTTTTTGAGAGCATGTATGATGTTTCCAAAAAAAAAAAAGGGGGTAATGTGAACCCAATTCGTTTGGCTATTAATTTTGGGTTAGAAAAGCCTAAAATGATAAAAATAAGCTAAATAAATTAATAAGATAAAATTTTATATTCAAATTATAATCATTACATTTTTCTCATAAAAGTTAAAAAAGTCAAAAAAAATACCAAATCAAACGAGACTAAGAAAAGCCCCAAAGCAAAAAAACTAACTAAAAAAAGTTAAATCATTACATTTTTTTCTCACGAAAATTAAAAAAGTCAAAAAAAATACCAAATCAAACGGGACTAAGAAAAGCCCCAAAGCAAAAAAATTAACTAAAAATAGTCAAATCATTACATTTTTTTCTCACAAAAATTAAAAAAGTAAAAAAAAAATACCAAATTAAACGAGACTAAAAAACGTCCCAAAGCAAAAAAACTAACTAAAAAAAGTCAATGCCAAACCGCAACTTAATATTTTCATAGATTATCAAAAATTGAACTAAATAAATTCATAATTTATTTTAAATATTTTGCTCTAATAATCTAAGATGGTATAACCGCAAAAACTAATTTACAAGTAATACCAAACGGCACGACATTACTAATCAAAATTGGAAAGAACAAAGGTGCTTAAAATACCGAAACCGCGCATAAAATAATTGTTTGTCTTTGCTCTTTTGTAGATGAAAATGGATTAGCAAGGTCAACTTTCTCAGAGCATCTCCAACGGTAGTAGGCATTTTACCTATATAAATATTACTATAAAGTATATATTTTATTTTGCCTATCAACTGTTTTATGTTTTTACTCCAACCATGCTCTTTATTTTAGCTATTTATCCAAATACTATTAATTTTATAGAATGCCACGTCAACAACAAAGATGGAGGGAAATGATCCTAATGATTGAATATGTTTTGCCTAGCGTTGAAGGCTAGCTACATGTAGCTAGTGAATATGAGTTGAGCCAAAATGCCTAATCATATGCCTAGTGCATTGGAATTGAAAAAAGTGAATCACACTAGGCATTTTAACTAATAAGTATTATATGCCTAATCATATGCCTAATCATAAGCCTTTCATATAGAGATAGGCTGGCCAAATCATAACTTTTTTCAATTGAACTTCTATTTCCATGTGCGTGCTTACTTACACATGTGCGTGATTTTTCCCACTTCCGCTTCTGCTTCCACTTCCACTTCCACTTCCCTTTTCTTTTTTTCTTCTTTTTCCTTTCTAGGAAACCAAACATGTGGTTGACGATCTTCATCGGGTTTGTGAAAGATGTTCTTAACTGTCATCATCGATGAGCAGCCATAATTTTTTAAATTCATGTTATTCATTGCATAGTCATTAGGAGTTGATATTATGATTTCTTTAATTACAAATATGCTTCCTGAGATTTAATTAAAATACCAATCGTCCCCTGTAATTTTAAAAATTACATTCTACCTTCTGAGATTTCGAATTTCATAATAAATTGCTCATTTTATTAATAAATCATTAGTCAATTAACAGTTCTTAATGATGTTAAAAATATATTTCAATTAAGAATTTAGAAAAATTTATTATTATATAGTAGAGAAATTATGAATTTCATTTTTTTAGTTAATTCTATTAAATAAAAAATTATAACAAGGGGGTATTTGTAATTTTCTAAACCATAAGGGACAATCTGTACTTTAAACAAACCTCATGGAATGTATTTGTAATTTACTCATAATTTTTAACTAAAATTTAATTAAAAAAAACTCCTAATCTTTTTTCCAAACTTTTCTTCTTTTCTTTCTATGTTCTTTCTCTCAATTGTCCTAGTTGTGCCTAATCTCTCACTATTTCTCATTCAACCTTTCCCATTTCGCTCAGATTACCAAACAACCAACGCTGATAATTCTTCTAACTCGATTGCCTCTCTTGATTCTTGTGTCTTTGCACTAGATCTTTGAGCTCGTCACTACTCACTCTAGCTATTTCAACCATATTTATGGTGATATTTCTCTATCTACTAAATGCATCTATCTCGAAACTCTAGTTCTTTCATATTAATATGCCACACGTAAACAAATCTTTGACCCTAGTTTTGATTTGAAAGGTTTTGTTATTGTCAATTTCTACATACACACGTGTGTTCTAAAACTATTGGAAAATGATTTTTGGTATATATAACTAGCGGTGTATATCCTATTAATATTCGAATAAGGCTTGAGATAAAGAGTTATAGCCCAACCTATCGAGGAAATTTCATTCCTGTCCCAAAAACTATAAACTTCTGATCAATTTCACACATGAACTTTAGATGTTATCAATTTATCCCCTCACCTATTTAAATCGTGATCCATTTGCTCTATAGCGTCACATTTAGAACCGAAAAAAAAGTTTAAAAATATATATTTTTTGGCCCCAAATTTTAAATTATAGATCTAAATTTATCCATTCCCTTCTTCTCTCTCACCAAAACTACTCTCTCTCCTCTATCAATCAAACAATCATCATTACCGCCACCACCATTGCCATGTTAGTGTACTGCCCCCGCCACCACCAACCATCCTAAAATGGAAACGACACCGCCTCCAATGTCCCTTCCACACGCGATAAGCCCGTTGTCACAGCCCAAACCCGGCCCTATGGGTTTAGCACCGTAACCGGCCAGTAATCCGAGATTACCGAAGGCCTGCAGAACAGTAATACAGTAAAACAGAGTACAGGGCCTGGCGGAAGCCAATACAGTAAGTAAATAGTGTCCATTGAGCTGTGACAGTCTGTATGCAAAAAGGCTTTTCATGCATTCATACATAAACGGTACAGAACAGTATGAACAATATTCACATCCATTCAAACTAGGGACTCAACCCTACATAACAGTACAGAAAACATTCCGTCTGTACAAAACAGTACGGTCTATACAAAATTTACAGTCACACAGTACAGGGACCTAATCCCTGTATAACAGTACAGTAAACAGTCAGGCTATACAGAACAGTTAGACAGTACAGAAGACAGGCGGGGGAAAACCAACAAAACACCCCCAAGCCATAGCATGGCAAGTCGGAACCTCGCAGTGAGGCACAAAGGCTGGCTTGACAAAACTGGAGTAACCCTGACGCCTCTAGCTGCGGTCTGGTGCCTGTACACCTACATATATATATGAGCAGTGAGCTAAAGCCCAGTGAATAACATAAAGCGTAAAGGGGTTTAGAATGAATGTCCTTACAGTAATAAAAACAGTTCAATTCAATCAGTATTTCGGTCATTCAGTACAGTAAACAGTCATATGTGGTACATCCATTAGCATAACAGTAACAGTAGGTCTTGAAAGACCGAACAGTAATGATGGCCATCAGTCAGTAAACAGTAGTGGTTCCACGAGGGAACCGACAGAGATCTCTGTAACAGTAACAGTAACAGTAAACAGTAGGTGCTAAGGATGCCACAGTACAGTTCAGAAATAAAGGACATACATTCATTCAGTTAACAGTAATCAGTTCAGAAAACAGTACAGTTCAGTTGTTCAGAAAATAATCATTTGTGAACATATCTTTACACAATCGTTACTCACAGAGTTCTGGGCTACAGTATGCTAGAGCGTGTCTCCCCAGTTGCCAACCCTACACAGTTCACAGGTTGAACACACTAAGCTACACAGTTGGGAAATCTCATAACTTAATCCCTAATTGCCTTGGTGTGTTCTACAATGATATCCTCATCAAGATGCCTTAAACTAGGCCTAAGAATGCCTAGGATGGAATGAGGATGCAAAAATACACTTAGAAAACATTTTGCAAACTTTGCTGAAAATAGGGGCTTCGCTCGAGCGAGACTTTCTACGCTCGAGCGTAAGTCCAAAATCAAAGGCTTCGCTCTAGCGAGAAATCCTTCGCTCGAGCGGTCTGCAAAACAGTAAAAGTACTGGATGCTGAAATTTTACGCGCGATCGTCGCTCAATGGTCGCTCGAGCGGAGCCCTGGACAAAGGTGCTCGCTCGAGCGGGGAATCCTTCGCTCGAGCGAGGAAGCCAAATCTGGAATTTCCAGATTTGCCTCCCAAGCTCAAACCAAGCATTCAACCACTCCAAACTCGACCTCTTGGGCTCAAATTCTGGAAAACACTACTAAATTCAATGTATAACAAGATTCAAAGCTCAATTCATGAATTCAAGCCCCAAAGGTGAGTCAATTAAAACCATATTCAAACCCATTTTCAAGAACAACATTCAAACATGCATGAATGAGTTTTAACCCAAATTGAAGCTCCAAAGCTTGCTCAAATGAGCTCATTTCTTTCCAAAACCAGATGAAAACATGGTCCATAACAACAATATGAGCATGCATGTACCAATGTCCATGTAATCAACCTCAAAATGCAACAATACCAACATGCATGCAAGAAATGATCTTCAATCCATCATTTATGGACCAAATCATGACTTAGCTCTACAAATTAACATGAATCATACAAGAATGAACTCAAGAACAGCAACAAGAAGATGGATGTCCTACCTTAGTCTTGTAGAATTAGGAGTGAGGGAGCTCAAATATGCAAATACACTTCAATTACCAAGCAATTCTACCAAGTTCCAAGCAATGCAAGATGAAACTCACTCTCTCCCTCTCAAGGTCGGCTAAAGCAAGGAAAATGGCTGATCAAAATGTGTTTTGATTCAAGTATAAGGCTCAAGTGTGTGTATATGAGATAGTGGCAAAATGGTAAATATGACAAACTCTTTAATTGGCTTATTTTAATCTAATTTAATCATACCTAGTCAGTTTTCAGATAAATATACCATAAAATCACATTAATTATGAGGGTCACGGAACATCAATCGGTTTCTAATTCGGCCGCCGATAAGGCCTTCAATTAGCAGTTTAAACATATAAACATGAACAGATAATCAGACAATCAAACAGATAGAATGCAATTAACTAACATATACTCAGTTAATTCAGATTCCAATTTCAATCAGTCATTTCAGTACTTTACTCAGTTCAATTATCAGTCAGTTATCAATCATTATCCGTTTCGTTTAACAGTAATCGGTGATTATCGGTAATCAATCAGTCTCTAATCAGTAAACAGTATGAGGGTTGTTACACCCGTTCAGTCTCTTTTTTTCATCTTCTCTGACTCTCATCTTATATTCCATGGCTTCAAGTTATTGATTAGATTATTGAATGATTATCATTATATTTTGTTTTCTCAATATCATGAGAGATAGAGATTAGATTATTTAATTATTGGTTAATTAGACAATTTAAGAATGACTTCTTTCTATCCCTTTATGCCTTAAATATAGCGACCCCGATATTCCCTTTTGTTATTGAACCGTAATCCGGACTCGGTTCCGTAGATTTGTTGTTGTTGTCTCATTCTCTTTTCTGTCCCTTACACTTTATCTTAGAGTTTTGGGTTGTGTTGGACTTGTTGGGTTATGTTGGTTGTGTTTTAGAACTTAGAATCTTTGCCCAGTTTTTGGCCTCTCCGCTCGAGCGGGGGTTTCGGCGCTCGAGCGGGAGAATCACCTTCCCAGTATTTCCTCTGTAGTGTTGGACGCTCGAGCGTGAGGCTTGACGCTCGAGCGGGAGTTTGTGTGTGACGCTCGAGTGGGGTGTTGGACGCTCGAGCGGGGACCTGTTCTGCAAAAGTTCTGGGAGCGTGCATCCGCCGCTCGAGCGGGGATCTGTGAGTGACGCTCGAGCGGGGAGTTCGACGCTCGAGCGGGTCGACCTGTATAACACACCGAGATTCAGCTTTTTGAATCACTTTTTGATCTCCTTTCTCTCTCTTACTTTTCCGAAAAAGCCATTGGAGAGCACCTCACTCTAAAACCTAACTTCTCTCTTAGGATTGATCTAGCTAGAGTGTTTTCCTGACCTTGGGTCTTTGTAAGAAATGTGTTGATCGTCGAGGGCTTCGTTGTGATCCAAGAAATTTGGGATTTGGAGCACTTTGATTTCGGGTCATCTTCTCCATTTGAGGTAGGGATTCTCCTTGTTCCTTTTCAATACTCCATCTATAGATGGACATGTGGTAATTTTTGTATTGCATGAAAATTGTATCATGTTGGATTTGTTTGAAAATCATGAAATAAACCTAGGGTTGGTGGTGTGGAGAATGGTTTTGGATTCATTGATGGTTGTCTTGGCTAATTAGAATATAAATTAGCATGTTGTAGTTAATAGAAGAAAAGCCCTAAATTATATTTTGGTTGGGTAAATTATAATGGGGGTTTGTTGACCATTGTGTGTAAATCTCTTTTGTCAAAATGAGTGTGGTAAGGGTGTTAATACCTAAAGGATTAACCATGGCTTTGGAGTTGATTTTATGGAAACAAGATTAGTGGAGTTGGTTTTGTGATAACAAAAAGGAATAGAATCGTTTTTGTGAAAACGAGGGAAGTGTTTTCGAAATAAGTTTGAGAATTGGATTGTTGTGTCTTGAGTGTTGAACACACATGTAGAAGTTGTTTCTTTAATTACCATGTTAATATTGTTGTTGGGTTTGTGATTCATGATATTTGAGTCTTTTAATAGATGTACTAACCATATGCATCTAGAGGTTTTGTCCTTGGTCATCGGTGGAGGATGACACGGTTGTGTAGAATTGTCGGGTTTGCATTTTGCCATTGATTAATTGAACACCGTATGTGATGAAGTGCTGGATACATTATATATATGTATATTTGCTCGGAAGGAGATAGTCATGTGTTCATATACTTTAGCACATTGCTGGTGTCTTGATAGTTTATGTATATGCATTATACATGTTGGTTATGCCTTGATATGCTGTGATTGTTGGTGTTATGCCCCGCGTTTAGAATCAAAGGTATCATACCCTTCCAGCTAGCGCCTGGAGAACTGACAGCGCTAATGATCGAAGGTACCATACCCCTCCAGCTAGCGCCTGGTAAACTGGCTTGCTGCGCTAATAATCGAAGGTACCATACCCCTCCAGCTAGCGCATGGTAAACTGGCTTGTTGTTAATGTTGTTGAGTGGGGTGTATTGTTGGCTTACTACGCACATAGCTAGTAGAGTGAAATGGGATTGTTGTTGTTTCGTTGTAACTGAAAATATCATGGATTTTGATTGGTTACAGTTCGGAGGACCGAGTTACTCCATTGGTTGATTGTATACATGTTGGTGGGTTGTAAATTTATATTTTTACAAAGATATGCATGTATAGTTATGATAGTAATGGAAATGAACCAAAATGTCATTTTTGTCTTTTGGAGAGTGTGGAGGAGAACGAATGTTTTATAGATAAACATGTTTGAAGAGGTACATCTGAGTATGTATAGGAAATGGAAGAGAGTATCGGGCTTGAGATTACTTCCTAAGTATTTGTTAATGTTATGAAAGATTGGGAATGGGGGTTAATGAAAGGAAAAAGGAAAGACAAACCACTTGTAGCGTTGAATGAAACGGTTGTTTTCAAGAAAAGTTCATATATATATATTCTGTATAAACTGTCACATTACTATTCTAGTATGAGAATGAGTGTTCATGATCATAGCTATCTGTAAGTTGTTATTGTTGAGGATCATGTTGAGTTCCCTACTGGACTATATGTTCATCCCACGTTGTTGAATCTTTTTCAGGTGTTAAGCAGGTTGGGCTGCAAGATTTGGTTCTACTTATTTACTGGCCACGGGGCCTCAGTTATGTTGGTGGAATGCCATTGTTGTAAAAGGGTTACACCCTTCTTCTTGTACCTTAAGTGATGTAAGCCCAAGGGCAATTTATTAAGTATGTACATGTAATATTTACTTTGCATACGAATGAGAGTATTGTTAATCACTTCTACGGATTGAATGTATAAGTTTATTTCCGCATGTTATCCTTGAAATTGAATTAAGTTAATGAATTTGGTAATGACTTCGAGTAATAAAAAGTGGGGCGTGACAACTTGGTATCAGAGCTAGCCGGGTTTGAATACTTTGGGCTCGTGGGAAGTGGTTTTTACCACAGTGGGTTTACTACGTATTGTGAGGACGTTGCATATAGATATCATGAAAGTTAGGACTTATGTGTTGCATTTATGTGAGCATGGGATAAGTACCACATCCTCAAGAAAAACTTAACATTTATTTAACCTATTATACATATGTACATACAAACAATGATATAGAGACTTGGAGGACATTCAGAGAACTAATAAATAGAGCATTGAAACAGAGATAAGAGAAGGACAGGGATAGGGCTAGAAAGAGATCCTGAAAATGCCTTTACAGCTTTGCCATTTCATTTGAAAACTATAGATACCATGAGATTAATATCATTTACGATTTAACTTCAAAAGTACACGAGCCAATCCAAAGTCAACCTAACAAGTAACTCAGTGACCAAAAGGTTTAATAAATTGAAATATGATGACCACAGTAACTGTCCATGAGAGTACACAAAGCAAAGATGCCACTCTATAAAATAATCACCAAAAGTGCCAATAAATAAATTCATGTCTCATATGACAACAATTATAAAAAGCAAGGGTTGGAGCAAGTTTATAACTTAAAATTTTGGTATTAACATAGTTTGACCACAAAACTTACCGATACATGGTAGCATGCCATATACGAACAGTACCATCCTCAAAACCAATAATTACAATGGGAAGTTCAGGGTGAAAACAAATAGCTGAAACATTGTGGGTGTGCCCGTCTAGTGTTTGGACACAACTTTTGGTTTGATAGTCCCACACCTGTTTTCATAGAATATAGCCAAAAATATTTTCACATTGTACATGTACATGAACCCAACAAAGAAGAAGAAGAAAAAGGAAAACAGGCAGCAAACCTTTGCAGTATGATCATCAGAACTGGTTATAAGATAAGGCTTATCACCACCTGTGAAGTAATCAACACAATTTACCCCTTTCAAATGGGCATCCAATGTAAAATTTGGGTCAGGAGAGCCAAGATTCCAAGTCTGAAAAAAGAAAAAAGGGAAAACAAAAACAAATTTATCAATGTGTGCATGTGCTTTATACCAAATTATATGAAATTGTAGTTAACAAGTTAGTAATAGACAATCCAATTCATACCTTTATAGTGCGATCAAGAGATGCACTTGCAAATGTGTTGGTGTCTTTCGGATTAAATGTCACTTGCATAACATAATGAGAATGACCCTAAAAAATTTGAGTACACACCCAGCCCTTCTCCCAATCCCAAAGCTTTATAAGCATGTCATCAGACGATGACGGCACATATGGAAGCGTAGGATAAACAGCCACACACCTAATATAATCCGTGTGCGCCTCAAATACTTTGACCTTATCCATTGTATTGTAGTTGTAAACACGAATATACATGTCATCAGCACCAGCAACAACCCATTGTTTGCGCGCAACGAACTTTGTAGATCTAACTGCAAACCCATAGAGAAGATATCAGAGCACAGTAAAGCCCACATCAAAACAACAGAAAGCAAGAAAAAAGTACATGCTGACCACACAAACATAATGTAAAATATTAACTATGTACCTGGTAACTCAGTCACCTCAAAAGACTTCACCATCGTCTACGATATTAGAAAAAAAAGAAATTGAAGTTAGAATCAAATGCTTAAGAATAAAATACTCATGATTGGCCAACTTGCGGCCCACAAAAAATAGCAGGTAATTCAGAAGAGGCCCCCAAAAAGCAGGGCATCAATGATAACTTGATCTAGGATCTTAGGGCCTTCAAACCCATTGAATACGTGGAAATAGCTCCTATCACGTTCTCGCTGAGGTTAGGAATAGGGATGTTTAGAAACTGTATGGCATATAAAAAGACTAATGCTAATGTAAATATTGTAAAATGCAACTGTGTTAAACAAATTGGTTTCTAAAAACTTCCATTAAGATTGGCTACATATCATTGCAAGAGTTGGTATGATACCTCAAATTAACAAAGACAAAATGTGATCAACTATATTTTGCAAAAGAACTCTTGAGTAACATACCAAAGTCTCCCACACAAAATATAAAGACGGTACACAAAGTTGGTCCATTAGGTGTTTTCTTGAAAAGAATATCTGAGTTGACATGCAATGCTTATTTATTTAAATTCCAGAGGTTTAATCAATAGTATTTGCAAAAGAAATCTTGAAACAGATGCCAAAGTCTCCTACACAATATAAAGATGTTGCACAAAGCTGGTCCATTAGGTGTTTTCGTGAGAAGAATATCTTAGTTGGCATGCAAGGCTCATTTTTTTTTTTTTTTTGATAAATAAAAGACAATATTATTACCATGCAAGGCTCATTTATTTCACCTTCAAAGGGTTGTGAACTGTATTTGCAAAAGAATTCTTGAGAAAGGGTTTTAAATATCGATTGTAATTTTTAACATTACATATCATATAGGTCATTGTCCACCACTCTCCAATATCGGCCAACATATACCGTATCACTAATATGGATACACATCCTGATACTGTTTCGTAAAACAGAGACAGATGCCAAAGTCCCCCACACAATATAAAGATGTTACACAAAGCTGCTCCATTAGGCATTTCCCTGAGAAGAATATCTAAGTTGACAATCAAGGCTCATTTATTTCAATTTCAGAGGTTTGTCAAACCTCTGAATTTTGTCCATGCTAGAATAGAGAGAATTTAAAAATTGAGACCCCATGGACATCAAATATCTATTCTCTTCAGTAAGCACAGTGGCCTTTCACTCTCACCTTCATCCCTAACATGTAACTCCCCCAATTTCTCTTCTTGAAAAGAACTCTGGAATGAATAAAATAATCCTAAACAAAAAATTAAATTTTTAAATGACTAACTTCCACTTGTTATGTGTTAGGGAATTAGGGAGTCCACAAGCGCACAACAATACTGGCCACATGATATTCTTTCAAGAATATGATTTAATCAATCCCAAATTGTATAGATTCCTTCTCATGGACCATCCAAACAAAGACATGTTTTTGTAACTACGTAAGAAGTGAAAACCGACATGAATCATCATGTACCACGAATCGTCCTCTGTAATTTTAAAAATTACATTCTACATTCTGAGATTTCTAATTTCATAATAAATCGCTCATTTTATTAATAAATCATTAGTCAATTAACAGTTTTTAATGATGTAAAAAATATGTTTCAATTAATAATTTAGGTAATTTTATTGTTATATAGTAGAGCAATTATGAATTTCATTTTTTTAGTTAATTCTGTTAAATAAAAAATTATAACAAGGGGTATTTCTAATTTTCTAAACCATAAGGGACAATCTGTACTTTAAGCAAACCTCATGGAATGTATTTGTAATTTACTCATAATTTTTAACTAAAATTTAATTAAAAAAAACTCCTAATCTTTTTTCCCAACTTTTCTTCTTTTCTTTCTATGTTCTTTCTCTTGATCGTCCTAGTTGTGCCTAATCTCTCTCTATTTCTCATTCAACCTTTCCCATTTCGCTTAGATTATCAAACAACCAACGCTGATAATTCTTCTAACTCGATTGCCTCTCTTGATTCTTGTGTCTCTACGCTAGATCTTTGAGCTCGTCACTGCTCACTCTAGCTATTTCAACCATATTTATGGTGATATTTCTCTATCTAATAAATTCATCTATCTCGAAACTCTAGTTCTTTCATATTAATATGTCATACATACACAAACTTTTGACCCTAGTTTTGATTTGAAAGGTTTTGTTATTATCAATTTCTACATACACACATGTGTGTTCTAAAACTATTGGAAAATGATTTTTGGTATATATAACTAGCGGTGTATATCCTATTAATATTCGAATAAGGCTTGAGATAAAGAGTTATAGCCCAACCTATCGAGGAAATTTCATTCCTGTCCCAAAAACTATAAACTTTTGATCAATTTCACACATGAACTTTAGATGTTATCAATTTATCCCCTCACCTATTTAAATCGTGATCAATTTGCCCTATAGCGTCACATTTAAAACCGAAATTTTTTTTTAAAAATATATATTTTTTTGGCCCCAAATTTTAAATTATAGATATAAATTTATCCATTCCCTTCTTCTCTCTCACCAAAACTACTCTCTCTCCTCTATCAATCAAACAATCATCATTACCACCACCACCATTGCCATGTTAGTGTACTGCCCCCGCCACCACCAACCATCCTAAAATGGAAACGACACCGCCTCCAGTGTCCCTTCCACACGCGATAAGCCCGTTTAGTCTCTTTTTTTCATCTTCTCTGACTCTCATCTTATATTCCATGGCTTTGAGTCATTGATTAGATTATTGAATGATTATCATTATATTTTGTTTTCTCAGTATCATGAGAGATCTTTATTGGTGATTCTAATATTTTTTTAGTGATTAGTTTCTCATTTTACGATTGTTGTTATTAAACTATATACATTGATTATGATATTTGTGGTTTCTAAAAATTTTGGACATTTTTGTTGCATAAATTAGTGGCATTGTTATGCATTTTGTGATTGATGTTACGAAATTTTATGGGTTGGTTACGACATTTGTGATTTCTAAAATTTTTTATTATTTATATTATGCCAACTAGTGGTATAGTTATGCGTTTTGTGATTGATGTTTCTAAATTTTATGAGTTGATTATGATATTTGTGATTTTTTAAAAAATTGGGATTTTTTATTATGCCAATTAGTGGATAGTTACACAATTTGTAGTTGATCTTACAAAATTTTGTGACTTAATTTCTAATAATTATGAACAATTTTGTTACGTCAATTAGTGATGTGGTTACATGTTTTGTGTTCTATGTTACAAAATTTGTGACCTAATCACGATATTTGTGATTTTTAAAATTTTAGATATTTTTGTTACGCCAATTAGCGATGTAGTTATACATGTTTTTAGTTGATGGCTAAAATATTATAGCGATCCCAGTTTTGACCCGACTCTTGTGGTATTCCGGACTCGGGTTTAATGCTTTCATATTGTTGTGTGCCTCTTTCTTCCCTTGTATCTCTTTGAAATTGGCCTTTGGGTTGCTGTGGTTGCGTTTGGAACAGATTGGTTGCTTGTTTTTCCCCAACCTTGCTGCCCGGATTTTTGCTCCTCCGCTCGACCGACCATACTTGCGCTCGAGCGGGTTGTGTAAATTTTGGTCCTCCGCTCGAGCAGACTTTCTTGCGCTCGAGCAAGATTTGCAAACTCTCAGTACTTTGCACGTCTGCAAAAGTGCTGGAGGGATATTTTTCACGCTCGAGCGATCGGTCTATCGTCTGCAAAAGTTCTGGAGGTGTGTATTTGCCGCTCAAGTGGAACAACTTATTGTGTCTGACGCTCAAGCATTAACTCTTCCGCTCGAGCGAATTGTGCATATTTTAGATCGCGAAAGTGACATTTTATATCACTTTTTCATTTCTTTCTCTATCTGAAACATTCCAAAAACCTAGATTGAGATTCTCTCGCTCTCTCTAAAACTTAACTTCTCTCTACATTTCCACCTAGATTTAGTGATTTCTCCACCCTACTCACTTTGATAAAAAGGTAGAGCTTTTCAAGATCTTCACTTTGATCCAACTAGAGTTGGATTTCGGTATCTTTGAGGTTTCTCTTTTGCTTGGCTCATCTTCTCTCTATGAGGTGGGGATTCTCTACACTTTAATATGGTTTTTAACTTAGTTATTTGTCAATTGTGCAACAATGGTGGGATTTGGGGTAATGTGAACAAACCTAGGGTTTGGGTATAAAATGGAAAGAGGGGTTTTGGTGAATGAGAAGAAAATGATTATGGAGCTTAAAAATGATGTTGTTTGGTGTCCAAATAGTTGATTTTGGTACTTGGGTGATACATCGGAAAAGAGGGTGTTTGCCCTAAATTGAATATAATGTTTATTTTATATAAATAAATGAAATTAATATTGTAAATATGAAATTGAGCGAGTATTGAAATTGATGGTGGGATCGAGTATGTAATACTTCACACCTTTGGAAATCTTGGATAAATTATCTGTCTTGAGATTGTATATTTACTTAGAAATATCTATATTGGGCTATCAGTGGAGGATAGCTTTGATTGTTGTAGAAATTACATGTGGATTAGGTGAATTGAAACTAATCTCTTATTGGTTGTCATTGAATATGACTATGATTATATACATTGTATATGTATGATTATTTGGGAGAAGAAATGGGATGTACTTCATGTGTGATTATGTGTTTAAATACGTTGCATATGTATGATTGTTTGGGAGAAAAAAGATGATGGACTCCATTGTTTTGGAGGAGAAAGTGAATGGACTCCATTATAATTAAGTTGGCCAGAGTGTCCTGGGTGAAAGTCCTGAAATTTATATATGGGTGTCGATCCCTCGGATGAAATATTCGTAACATGGCAATGGGAAGTGTTTATGTGTTGATTGTGAAATTGTTGAACCACTGAATTGTAGTCTCATTTGGGTTATTGAAAAATAATGAAGTTGGCTCATTTATTGAAATGAATTGAAAGAAAATGAAATGGAATATGGACTTGATATTTTATGACTATATAAAAACGTGAATGTTTTATCTCTAGCATTGTATATGCACATTGCACTTATATTTTTGTTAAACCTCATATACTATGTTAGATTGTTCCTACTGGGCTGTGGCTCATCCTATTTGGGAAAAACATTTTTACGTAATAATGGCATGATTCCACCAAGGTAATAGCTTGGAGGGACTTTTGGGAGCATGAGCTTCTTTATTTTGATTGTATATTTTTGTATAGCCAATGGCTTTATTTGTATAAGCTAGTTTCTTTTTTGTTGTAACCAAGCCAAGACTTGGAAAGATGTAAGCCCTTAGGGAATTTATTTGTAGTAATCTTTTTTGTATCATTAACTTCATGTAACGAAAGGACTATTTACTTTGATTTATGCAGTTAATAATATATGTTTGGGTTGTATTTATTATATTATTTTGGGGGTGTTACAATTTGGTATTTGAGCGTACTGGGTTTGAATACTTTGGATACGTGGGATGTGGTTAGTACCACAATGGGTTTGTCTCGCTTAGTTGAGACTTTAGTGTGTATTGTGTACTTATGTGATAACATGTTTATGTGATTATATGGGTATGAGATTTAGTTCCTATGAGGCTGATTGGGTTTACGGGTTTTTAGAAGTCCTATTAGAAGAGCACTTGATCACTGCTGTTTCTAATTGGTACTCTAGCAACGTCGTAGGACGGTCATCATCTAGGAAGGAAATTTGTGTGTCTTTATGTTATTACGTGCTTATATGGAGTGATTTACTGTTGTCAATCATATTAGGACACGAGTGAGTTAGCTTCGACACATTTGTGAATATGCTAATCTCTTGTGTTACCTTTATTAGGATATCAGGACGTGGCGGTGGTAGGCGTGGTAGGCCTAAAAGGCACGAGGTGCCCATATCGGATAAAATTCTGCCACAGGAAGAGGAGTTGGTTAGGCCAACGTGGCTAAACCAGTTGGTCAGCAAGCCATGGGCGCCTTAGCCCGCGAAATGGCCAGAGCATTGAGGGAATCTATGGACATTCTCAGAGCTGAGAATCAAGTCCAGGCCCAGGTTGTTGAGGCAAGGCCATCTTTACTAAAGAGGGAGTTTTTCTGGTT
Source organism: Camellia sinensis (assembly GCF_055761805.1). NCBI lineage: Eukaryota > Viridiplantae > Streptophyta > Magnoliopsida > Ericales > Theaceae > Camellia > Camellia sinensis. The sequence goes on from NC_138966.1 coordinate 50,846,610, forward strand.
GAACTCAGACGAGCTTTTGGGCGATCCTAAGGAGCCACTGAAGGCAGATGAGTGTCTTGAACAGATAGTGAAGACATTCGAGATGCTTGGCATTGAGGACGACCAGTTGAGGGTGACCTTGGCGTCCTTCCAACTGAAGGGGGATGCGGGTCAGAAGTGAAGGTATGCGCGTGGGCACATTGGAGGGACTTGAGAGGCTTTTGTTAGCATCTTTCAGGACAAGTTTTTGCCTACCACTATTAGGGAGAAGTTGAGAGACCAGTTTACCAAGCTAGTGCAGTTGAACACACCTATGGCAGAGTTCGAAGCCATCTTTACCAACTTGTCCAAGTTTGTACCCGAGCTTGTGGCGACAGAGGAGCGCCGGTGTTTGGAGTTCGAGAAGAGGCTGAGGACCGGGCTCATGTTCAGAGTGGCTGGATCTATGGTTAAAGATTATGGGCGCCTTGTAGAGGCGGCGGCCCATCTTGAGACTAGCATGCAAGTAGAAGAGGAGAGGATGAGGGGCTCTAGGAGAAGTCAGGATAGTCAGGGGGACGGTAAGAGGCAGAGGGGTTCTAACCCTTAGCAGTCCCAGGAAGTACAATCGAGGTTTACCTTTCCAGTGCCGAGTTCGAGTTCTGGGAGAGGTGGTCAAGGGGATGTAACTTGTTTTAAGTGTGGTCAGTTAGGCCACAAGTCTCCAGCTTGCTTGCAGAGAGGAGGGGGCAGCGAGCAGCATCGTCTTCAGCTCGTTCTTAGGGCCAGAGGATAGCTGCCCATTTATTATTACTATGGGCAGGCGGGGCACCTGAAGAGATTTTGTCCACAATTGGGTGGCACATCTGGTGCGTCTGGTTCAAGGCAGAAATAGAGTCACCATCTAGCACAGTCAGTACAGGTCTCGAGGGCCAATCAGGGAGCCTCTTCGGCTCAATCCGTGCAGCAGGCTTATGCTCCGAGGGATGAGCAGGTAGATCAAAGGCCAGCAGGGCGTGCGTATGCTGTTACCGTGCCAGATCTTGTACCGACTCCATCTATGATGGGAGGTACCTTTTTGTTTTGTAATTCAGTTTCTAATGTGTTGATTGATATGGGTGCATCCCATTCTTTTATCACGTCTGCATTTGCATCAGTTTTGGGGTTGGAGTTGGCACAGTTAGCATCTCCTATTTGTGTAGAGTCACCTATTGGTGGTGACATTATCTTGAAATAGGGGTGTCGAGGTTATGACATCGAGGTTGCCGGTCGTCGATTACTTTTTGCATTTGTCTTGCTTGACATGTCTAGTTTTGATCTTATTTCAGGTATGGACTGGTTATCGTCATACTGGGTTGTTATAAATTGCTACCGTCAGAGAGTTACCATATGTACCTTGAGCGGTGATTGCTTTTATTTCTTGGGGGACTGGGTGGATAGAGTCTTGTCATTGGTGTATGATCCGCGTGGGCGAAGCGAACTTAGTTGTCTCCTTGCTAGCTTCTTGAGTGGTGAGTGTGATGAAGTCCGGGTTGAGTTGCCAAGGGTGGTTTGTGAATACCGCGATGTTTTTCCCGAGGACCTTACTAGTTTGCTACCTCACCAAGAGATTGAGTTCTCTATTGATTTAGTGCCTAGCATGGCACCGATTTCTATGGCACCATATCGGTTTGCACCTGCTGAGTTGAGTGAGTTAAAGATTTAGCTCCAGGAGTTGTTAGATAAGGGTTTTATCCGCCCTAGTACATCACTTTGGGGAGCACCGACTTTCTTTGCTAAAAAGAAAGATGGAGCGTTGTGACTTTGTATAGATTATCAGAAGTTAAACTGGGTGATTGTTAAGAACAAGTATCCAATGCCTCGTATAAATGATATGTTTGATTAGTTGAAGGGATCTTGTTGTTTTTCTAAGACAGACCTGAGATCGGGTTACCACCAGTTGAGGGTATGGGAGGAAGATATCCGGAAGACGATATTCCGTACGCGGTATGGCCATTACGAGTTTCTAGTGATGCCTTTTGGGCTAACCAACGCACCGGTTGTATTTATGGATTTGATGAACCGAATCTTCTGGGAGTTTCTAGACCGTTTCGTGGTCGTCTTTGTGGACGAAATTTTGATTTACTCACCTTCTGAGGAGGAACACGAGGAACACTTGCGAGTGGTGTTTGAATTGCTTAGAGCCCATAAGTTGTATGCTAAATTTGGGAAGTGTGAGTTCTGGATGAAAGAGGTTAAATTCTTAGGCCATGTGGTATTTGGAGAAGGGGTGACTGTAGTTTCATCCAAGATAGAGGCAGTTCAAGATTGGACATAACCTAAGAATGCTTTTGAGATCCGTAGTTTCCTGGGGTTGGCTGGGTATTATCGAAGATTTGTAAAGGATTTCTCTAAGCTAACTTCACCTTTAACTAGGTTGTCAAATTTGTGTGGGATGAGACTTGTGAGAAGTCGTTCCAGGAAATTAAGGTTAGACTTACCACTGCTCCAGTCTTGATTATTCTAGAGAGGGGTTTGGATTACTCAGTTTATTGCGATGCCTCACGAGAAGGTCAGGGTTGTGTTTTGATGCAAGAGGAAAAGGTAGTGGCCTATGGCTCGCGGCAGTTAAAAACACATGAGAGGAACTACCCTACTCATGATCTAGAGTTAGCAACGGTGATATTTGCCTTGAAAATTTGGAGGCATTATCTGTATAGTGAGAGATTTGAGGTATTTTTCGATCACAAGAGTCTGAAGTATCTGTTCACACAGAAAGACTTAAATTTGAGGCAGAGGAGATGGATAGAATTCATAGAGGATTATGATTTTGAGTTGCATTATCATCCCGGGAAGGCCAACGTTATGGTCGACACCTTGAGTAGGAAATCTATTAGCAGCATAGCTTGTATTGCCATCTAGGAATGGGAGAAGTTGGGTACTCTTGGGGAGTTTGACTTGCATCTTGGCCAGTCCGTTGAATATGCGGCCTTGTTTTTAGTAGTTGCACAACCTACACTTGTGAACCGAGTATTAGAAGCGCGAAGGGGTGATCTTGAGGTAGAAAAACTTAGGGAGAAGATCTCCAATAGGAAAGTGGAGAGGGGCTTAAGTGTGTATCCCGACCAGAGTGTGAGACACTGTGATTGTTTGTTCGTGCCGGAGTCTTGTCGAGAGGAAGTGCTCCGAGAGTTTCACCATTTACGCCTTGCGGTGCATCCAGGAGGTACAAAGATGTATCATGATCTGAGTTGCCAGTTTTTATGGAGAGGTATGAAGAAGGATGTAGTCGTGTTGTATCGAAGTGCCTTACTTGTCAGCAAGTGAAGGCTGAACATTAGAGGCCAGCGGGTTTGTTACAACTCTTGCCTATAGCCGAGTGGAAATGGGAGCATGTCACGATGGATTTTGTTGTGGGCCTTCTAAGGACTCAACAGGGTAGTGATGCCATTTGGGTGGTAGTTGACCGGTTAATTGAGTCTGCGCACTTCATACCTATGCGCGTGAGTGATTCGGCAGACTATCTTGCCGACTTGTATATTAGGGACATAGTGAGGTTGCACGGGGTCCCTGTGATGATTGTTTCGGATAGAGATTCACATTTCACAGCTCGGTTATGGCAGAGTTTGCAGAGTGCCTTGGGCACTAGATTGACATTTAGCACTGCATATCATCCTCAGACCGATGGGCAGTCCGAGCGTACTATTTAGATCCTTGAGGATATGCTTCGAGGGTGTGTCCTTGATTTTAAGGGGTCATGGGAGAGACACTTGCCCTTAGTGGAGTTTGCCTATAACAATAGTTTTCAATCAAGTATTGGCATGGCACCGTTTGAGGCCTTGTATGGTCGACCATGTAGATCTCCAGTATGTTGGGCCGAGGTGAGTGATGCACCTTTGTTTGGTCCAGAGTTGGTTCGGGAAACGACGGAGAAAGTGGCACTTATCCGTAAGAGGTTGATTACGGCCCAGAGTTGCCAGAAAAGTTATGCCAACCGTGGGAGGAGACCCTTGTCTTTTGAGGTGGGAGACCATGTGTTTTTGAAAATATTACCTAGGCGGGGTTTGATGAGATTCGGGAAGAGTAAGAAGTTATCCCCTCGGTTTATTGGCCCTTTTGAGACCCTTGAGCGAATTGGAGAGGTTGCTTATCGTTTGGCGTTGCTGCCACAACTTCCTAGAGTACATGACATGTTTCATATTATTATGCTTCGGAAGTATGAGCCGGATCCATCGCACATGTTGGATTTGACCGACTTGGGGGTAGATGAGGATGCCTTCTATAAGGAGAGACTGGTGCGAGTCTTGGACATAAGGGACCAAGTCTTGTGAGGCAAGACAATTCCCTTGGTTAAAATATTGTGGAAACACCATGGAGTTGAAAAAGCAACTTAGGAGCGTGAATTGGAGGTCCGAGAGAAATATTCGGACTTGTTTGTTGATGCCTAAACATGTATTGGGATTTTGATTATGTTAATGAAAAATATGAGCATTGTATATGCTTTAAATTATGAGAACATTGTATATGTTATTGGCATTTTGGAAACATGTATTCAATATAAGCATTACATATGTTTTGAGAATATGGAATATTCAAGGTGTTGTATAACTTTCGGAAGCATTGTATATGTTATGAAAAATTTTGAAAACTCGGATTTTGATTAAACATTGTAAATGTTTTGGGAAATTATAAATTTCATTTCGATATGGGACTTGTGCCTCGAGTTGATGAGAATGGATGACCGGAGAGTGGGTCATGGTATTGAATTTGTCAGAACAACATTGTTATGAATGGTCTACTGTTGATTTTGAACTTGATTTGAAATTCCGGGGACGAAATTCTTTAAGGGGGAGGTTATAGCAATCCCAGTTTTGACCCGACTCTTGTGGTATTTCGGACATGGGTTTAATGCTTTCATATTGTTGTGTGCCTCTTTCTTCCCTTGTATCTCTATGAAATTGGCCTTTGGGTTGTTGTGGTTGCATTTGGAATAGGTTGCTTACTTGTTTTTCCTAAACCTTGTTGCCTAGATTTTTGCTCCACCTCTCAAATGGCCATTTTTGCACTCAAGCGGGCAGTGTAAATTTTAGTCCACCGCTCGAGCGGCCTTTCTTGCGCTCGAGTGGGATTTGCAAACTCGCAGTACTTTGCACGTCTGCAAAAGTGCTGGAGGGATGTTTTTCACGGTCGAGCAGTGTTTCATACGCTCAAGTGGGTGGGAGCTCGAGCGTCCTTTCTTGAAGCTCGAGCGGTTGGTCTATCGTTTGCAAAAGTTCTGGAGGTGTGTATTCGGCACTCGAGCGGGCCACTTCTTGCATTTGAGTGGAACAACTTATTATGTTTGACGCTCGAGCGTCAACTCTTCCACTGGAGCGGATTGCTATAACATGCCCAGGGGGTACCCGTGCGCGTTAAACAGTTCAGACCATCGATTTCTTTGATCTAGTCTCACGAGTGCAATGTGAAACATAGATGAGAGTCCAGATTTGGCAACTTTTATTGAAAATCCATTTTATTACAATTTTGTCAAAAATGGTTTGCATTATCAGATCTCAAAGTCGCCACCTAATTTTATTTTGGGAAAATTAGGAAACCCGTGACTATGCCAAGGCCATTGTTCGTCGTAACCAAGGATGCTTGGCTCGGAACCTTAGGTATGAAGGGGGAAGGTCATTAATTGAGCACCCCCGCTCACCCAATCAAAAGATCGGCCTTTACTAAATCATGATATGAATTTTATTTTCTTTATATGTTCATGTTCTGATTATTTAATAAATCCTAAAACTTACTATGCGAAGCATACAAGTATAGACTATGCCATTTATTTTGGAACAATTTGATATCATGTATTTTGAAAGAGTTTTGAAGATGTACAACTCAAATAAATTGAGTTTACAAACATGAAAAATCAACATTATTCCAAATTAAGCGACACAACCTCCATCCAGTGGCATTTATACAGTTATATCATGTAAGCAAGTAGCCACATGGTAGGGTGCTTAAACATAATAAGAAAAAACACACACAAGCGGGATGCTAAAGCATAAAAACTCACATATTTACCGACGTCCCGTGAACAGCTATAAAACAAAGTTAGTAAAATATGCATGATCTTATATACAAAATCCTAATACAATTCACGCATGAGATGCGACTAAAGATTTGGCTTCTAAGATTTGACATGTGAATCATCTAAAAAACATGAGGTAGTGCACATAATCACATAGGAATTGATTAAATTCACAAATGAAAACTTAGCCGAATCAATATGCACGAAACATGGATGCAAAGCATGGATATAATGAAAAACAAAATATGATGCATATTCACAAATAAAGAAAGCAAGTAAAAGAACGGGATAGAAAGAAGCGGGGCGGAGAATTATTACAACATTTTAAATATTACAAATCCGATGGAGAGGAATAAATATTACAACACAATATAAAAATCCTCACAAACACTCAAAATAAAATGGCGGAGGTTGATCTTCTTAATGTCAGAAGGTTGCCCGGTTTTGCCTAGAGATTGCAGGCACGGTCATGAAGGTTGCGGGCGTGATGGTGTACTTTTAGGTGGTTACCCGGCCAACTAACGGGCTGGGTAGCTCAATAGGCTCGGCCAAACTCTGTTTTCTTAGATTTCAACAATAAAAATAGAACTAAAAACAATATCTATAGGAGTCTCAACTCACCACTTTCAGTTAGATTACAACAATATATACTATAACAAGAAATCAAAGCAAAAGAGCAAAATATGTAAAAAAAGAAAGAAGAGACAATGGGTTCAATATGACATCTGATTGAACCCAACTCAATTTTATTATCTTATGCCTCTTTTAGTCCAATTTTATTAGCCATTTTTATTACCTTTCCATTCTTTAATCATTTTGTCCAAAAGTGATAATTACATCCACTAATGACGAGAAGCGTCAAATAAGAAGTTTGTTCTTAGCACGAGAGAAAGATGTAATGCCCTGATAATGAACACTTGAAGAGATTAAACCATTTAGCATGGAAGGCCTCTTTCTCATGCTTAAAACAAAACTAAAAACAACGTATATGGGACTCTCAATTTACCACTTTCAATTAGATTACAACAATATACAATAGAACAAGAAATCAAAGCAAAAGAGCAAAATAAGTAAAAAAATGTAAGAAAATTAAATAAATTGAAAATTCACCTCTTCAAGAAAGGATAAACTTCATGATTTCCAAACTTCCTTTTGATCACCCTCAAGTGTATGAATTATGTTCTTAATTCTCAATTTGAAAGCTTGGAATTCTTGCTAGAATGATGGCTTGGAGGTGTATGTGGTAAAAAATGATTATCTCTCTTGTTTTTGTTCCCTTTTACCAACACCCACCCTTCCTCTTGATTAAAGCTATTGAAATTCAAGTATTTCAAAATTTTCGGAGGAGTTTGAGTGTAGAAAAGGTGGAATTTCAGTTTGTATGGAAGGTATAGGGTGTATATGGAAGATAGGAGTGTGTTTAGCTCAAAAACTCGACTTTTCTCTCTTTTCTTCCTCTTTTCTCTAGCTCAAATGTTCTCTCCTTAGTCTATCCTCTTGCTTCTCTCAACAATCTGATGTATATATATATAGGCTAAGCAAGTAAAGAAATGGTGGAAGACAAGGTGGAAGACAAAAAGGAAGATAATGAAGCTAATGGAGTACTAATGGAGCAAATGGGAGACAAAAGTGGAGTATTATCTCTAATGGATCAAGCCTTAGATAATGGAGGCTAAGTGTATATATATTTGGTGATGAATATATCAGAAAATGAGTTAATGACGTGCCCCAACTGAACCAAAACAAAAAAAACAAAAACAAAAACAAAAAAACGGGTTTGATGCTATTTTGGGCCGGTTCAACAAAATCTGCTCTTAAGCCCAACTTTAAATGGGCATATCTCGCTTATCCGGACTTGTGTTTAGGTGATTCTTGGGTCTAAATTGAAGCCCCAGAAGTCTACCTTCCAATGATGGTAGTCGCCCATTTAAATTCCAATTGTACAAAGAGATATGCCTAATTTAGTGAAGGCTGTTCATTTTCAGGTCAACAAAATATAGCGACCCAGGTTTTTATCCCGACTTTCGTTGTGTTCCAGACTCAGATTCTGTGGTTGTATATTGTCTATGTCTTGTTTCCTTCCTTTAACTCTTTGTATTTGGGTTTTGGATTATGTTGGGCGTGTTTGGAACAGGTTAGTTGTTAGTTGGTCTAGAATGTTGTTGCCCAGATTTTGGCTTCTTCACTCGAGCGAGCCTTGTGTAATCTGTTTCTTTGCTTGAGCGAGGCTTCTTGCACTCGAGTGAGCCTTGTGAAATTGTTTCTTCGCTTGAGCGAGACTTCTTGCGCTCGAGCGTGCGTCTGCGTTGGTGACAGACCTGAAGCTTTGAATTCTACGCTCGAGAGAGGCGACCTGTTGTGTCTAGTCGCTCGAGCGACAACTCATTCGCTCGAGCGAGCCTGTTTATATCAGATCGTGAATGAGATATTTCATAACACTTTTGCAGCTCACACTCTCTCTGAAACTCTCCAAAAATGCAAGTTTTCATACTCTCTCTCTAGAATAGACCTTCTCTCTAAGATTTCATCTAGATCTGTTGTGTTCTTGACCCTAGTGTCTTTGAGAATAAGGTAGAGGGCTTCAAGAGCTTCGTGTTGATCCAAGAGTTGGTTTCGTCATCTTTGGAGTTTCGATCTTGCTTGGGTCTTCTACACTTGAGGTAGGGATTTTCTTTAAGTTATATATATGTTTTTGCAAGATCAAGATGATTTTTCAAAATTATCCTTTGATTAGTTTTAAATATTTAATTGTTGATTCAAGAGAAAGAGTGATTTTGAAAGTGAGTTTCCTATTTGATCTTTTGAGATAGAAATTGGAGGTTTTGAACTGTGTTGATTAAAGAAAGATGTTTTGGTGAGATTTCTTCAAATGTTTTAGAGATGAATTGTTTTGGTAAGAAAACCTAGAAAATAGGAGTTTTAAAAAGATGTTGAGAAATCATGAATGATGTTGTTATATTTATTTTGTATGTCAAAATAAATGAATGTTGGAAAATTTCTTATTTATATTTACATAAATGATGCTTTCATGGAATATAGGAAATTGTTGAGATGGCTTGAAATGTGGGAGTTATGCTATCCTTTGGATGAATTGAAATAAATGTATTTATTCATATTGTGAAATTGTATTGAAAGGAGAAATGGAAATTTTGATCACAATGGAAATCTTGTGTGGAAGAAGGGAAAATGGATAAAATGTTGCATTGCATTAATTGATACATTGGCATATCAATTCATTGAAAATGAAGAGCTTTGAAATTTGATTTGAAAACTTTGCATTGAGAAGAGAATGCCAAGAAACAAGTTTTCATGAAATGGTTTTCGGGTAAATACGGTGGTAAGTCTTGAAAGGTGGTGTAGATTATAGGTGTCGAGCCTTCCAGCTAACACTGGTAAAAATGACAGATTAGAGGTGTTGAGCCTTCCGGTTAATACCGGTAAAAATGAAAAATTGGTAGTACTTGTATAGTCTACTTGCAGACACCGACCTAGGGATTACCAGAGTTGTATTTACCGCCTCTCGAATAAAATTTGACAAATGCTGAGCAGTTGAAATTGCATGAAATCATTGAGTATGTCGGTTTTCAAAAGATGAAAGTGTGTTTTATTTTCAAATAGCTATGGCATGGCATAAGCATTCCATCTCACGAGACTTGTATAAAATGTATATACTTTGTTAAGAATTTCCTACTGGGCTTTATGCTCACCCTACAGGATTCTTGTGCAGAAAAAGATGTGGTGATTCCGCCTAACTGAAGGCGTGGAAGTGTATGTGCAGAGAGCAAAATGTGCTCATTTGTTGTGACTCTGATTATAAGCCAAGGGCTTGTATGTGTGGGTTTAAATAACCGTTTTGTGTAACCAGGCTCATACCTTGGAAACTTGTAAACCCTTAGGGGTATTTGTTGTTTAATTAATTGTTGTTGGATTAATTGTATTATCGCATGAAGACTACTTACATCATGTAATGCAAGTATGATGATTTATTATCAGTTTTACTTTAAAGGGCCATGACTATTGTATTACTATTTGGGCATGAAAGTTAGGGTGTTACACAAAATCTGCTCTTAAGCCCAACTTCAAACGGGCACATGTCCCTTATCCGAACTTGTGTTTAGGTGATTCTTAGGTCTAAATTGAAGCTCCAGAAGTCTAATTTCCAATGGTGGTGGTCTCACATTTAAATTCCAAGTGTACAAAGAGATATGCCTAATTTTTTATTAAAGGCTGTTCATTTCCTTCTTAATGATTTGATGCTCATTCTTTTCCTAAACTAGTCTTCTTTCCTCCCCTCCTATTTCCTTTAAATATAAACCTATAAAGAAGATGTTTTTTTAAATATTTTTTTCAAAGAGTTCACCTCCCTTCCATTTATTTCCTATAGCGATCCCGGTTTTTACCCCGACCTTTATTGTGTTCCGGACTCGAGTTTCGTGATTGTATGTTGTTGTCTACGTCTTGTTTCTTTCCTCTAATTCTTTGAATTTGATTTTTGGGACTTGTTGGGCGAGTTTGGAACAGGTTGGTTGTTAGTTGGTTCAAATGGTTGTTGCCAGATTTTGGCCTCTTCACTCGAGTGAAGCTTCTTGCACTCGAGCGAGAACTGAGGGTTTTCAGGTTTCTTTCCCAGACGTAGTTTTTCTGGGAAGATGTAAGTTCTTCGCTCGAGCGAGGCTTCTTACGCTCGAGCAAGTCTTGGGGAATTGTTTCTTCGCTCGAGTGAGACTTCTTGCACTCGAGCGTGCGTCTGCGTCTATGGTAGACCTGAAGCTTTGCATTCTGCACTGGAGTGACGCTTCTTGTGCTCAAGCGAGGTTACTTGTTGTGTCTGGTCGCTCGAGCAACAACTCCTTCGCTCGAGCGAAGACTGCATATATCAGTTCGCAGCAGAGATGTTTTACACCACTTGTGATCTTCTTTTTCCCTAAAAACCCTAACCCAACACCTCCTATGTCTAAAACTTTCTCTCTCTACAAATACTCCATGATCTAGGGTCTTTCTACTCTACTTTCTTTGTTAAGAATATAGAGTATTACGTGAGCTTCCATTTGATCCGAAAAAGGTGGAGTTTGGTCATCTTCAAAGTTTCTTCCTTCTTCTCCTTTGAGCTTCTATACTTGAGGTAGGGAAATTCTACTATTTAATATGAGCTTTAACCTGGATATTTGTCATTTCGTATAAATGGTGGGATTTGGGAAGATTTGGGTGAAGTTAGGGTTAGGGTTTGATATTTGAAAGAGGGGTTTTCCATATTTAATACTATATCTGTATGAGAGGTCTTGAATATGATATTGCTTGGGTATAATTGGTGAAATTTGGTCTTGGGTGTAATATTTGGGAAAGGGGGGAGATTGCTCTAGTTTGAACTAAATAATTATTTTGTATAAATAATAAAATTGGTATGGGAAATATGAAATTGGGAGGATGTGTAAATGAAGGGCGTAGTTGGATTTGATAAATCACTCACCTATGGGAATTTGATAAATTATCTGTTGATAGATTTATTTATCTGTTTAGAGATATATGTTTTAGGCTATCAGTGGAGGATAGCTATGATTGTTGTAGAAACTACATGAGGAGTAGGAAGATTGAAACTAATCAATTGAATTATGTCATTGAATATGACGGTTTGACTAAACCATTGAATGTGTGATTTGATTAGTCATTGTATATGACAACGCATTTAAATACATTGTATGTGTATCATTGTTTAGAAGGAGATAGGGGATGTACTCCATTGTGTGGGAAGAGATAGGGGATGGACTCCATTGAGAATTAAGTTGGCCGGAGTGTCCAGGGTGAAAGTTCCGAAATCTTACATATTTATGGGTGCCGGTTCCCTCAGATGTGATTCCGTAAAATGGAAAGAATTAGAAGTGTTGGATTGATGAATGTATTGAATTGTGAACCATTGAGTTGTAGTCTCATTTTGGTTGTTTTGATAATAATGAATATGTAACAACCCTCACTTTGTCTTAGTCATGCTTACATGCATTTGCATGATCTTTGTCTTGCTTAAACTTGCATTTGCAGACCTTGATTTGTTTTGTCTAAGTGTTGCTTGCATACTTTGTTCCTTGCTTGGTGTGTGCTAAGCCGAGGTCATCTTAAGCCTAGGTCACACCTTTGAACCTCTTACACCTAGGACCATCTTGGAACCACTTTTGGTTGACCTCCACCTTCACTTTGGCATCTTGGCCGAGATGTAATCATCTAGGCCGAGATGTTATCATCTAGGTATCCAACATCCTTGATCCTTGCACCTAGTGATCTTGTTCCTGGACTGGTATGACCTAGACCGAGGTGTGGCACATCTAGGCCGAGGTGTGGCACAACTGGGCCAAGTGTTATCCTTCCTAGCCGAGATCACAAAGACCTTGCTTGCCGAAGCCTATGTCTTGGCCCGAGGTCATTGCCTTGTCAGAGTGCCCTTGTCACCTTACTTGTTGTACACACTTTGTCATACTCTTGTCTTGTCATTCGATCACCTTTTTGAGGAGATCCAATCCGGCGTTGCCACGTGTCCCAGCTGAGGGTTAAGTCAGCCGGCAGTAGAGAAAACATATCATTTGCTATATCTTTTTCCTAGAAGAGAGAGAAGCTCTAGGAAGAGAGGAAGAAGAAGTTCTTAGAGTGAGAATAGATTTCCAAGCTTGATTTTCACACCTTGAACCATTAGATCCATGTTTTGAGGTTAGATTCTTGATCTACTCTTGTTGTTCTTTATATTGGTCCAATCACATTGCATGATCTAGCATGATTCATGAGCCATGCATTGATTTAAAGTTGGTTTTAGAAAGGGAAAATAATGTTCTTGTGTTCTTGAAATAAAACCATGTTTTGATCCGAAAGTCTATACCAAGATCCATGTTTTTGTGTTTGTTTTCATAAGATCTTCCAGTATGGGTACCCAGGTCCATGTTTTCGAACTCATCTCATGAAATCTCAGATTTTGAATAAAGAAGTTATGATTTTAGCATTCATGTTCTTGTCCTTCATATTCTTCATGTTCATCAAGAGGGAAACCCAGATTTCCAGACCTCATTTCCCTAAGTGTGGTCACCGAGACCCACTCTTGCCTAGATATCACACCTAGGCCAAGCATCATATCTCACCCTGGTCTACCCTGCATGATCACCTGCACTTTAGTTATCTTGCATGCGCACCTAGGCCTAGGAGACCGTACCTCGGCCAAGAGGTGTGAGACCTCGGCCAAGACTTGGTTGGTATCCAGCATGTTTTCCCGAGATGAGAAACAGTGTTTTAACTCCCAGCACATGTTTTGCTTTGTCTTGACTTAGTTTTGAAAGAAATGCCGAGATCATTTACACTCATGCAAAGCTTGTTTTAGGAATGCATTTTATATCCATCTTTGAGCATCTCTTCTTGTCTTCTTGAAATGCATTCAATGGGATTTATTATGTACTTGTAGGCCTTGGATCCTTGCTTGTAATCACCACACCCGAAGAGCTATGTGAGTGGTATTTTTGATAAAGCTATGTTCTAATGTTTTGATAAAAGCTTTGTTTTGGAAAAGTGTTTGTTCGAGTATGAATGATTATCCCTAGTTTTTGTATCAACTATTATCTTGTTTTGATGACATTCTTGGAAAGTCCTTAGTGCTAGGGGACTATAATGCAACTAGTACCTTTGTTTGAGATATCTCCCTTGCCACCGACGGCCTTGTGCGGGTGGGTTTGTCTAATCGATTCCGGGTCGATTATTCCCTTGTTTTGTTAAGAATGTCATCCCTTGTATTATAATGATGGTAGTAAGCATCCCTTGAAGCTTTGAAAGACTTGATAGATGAACTTGATTCATCCCTTGATTTTGTACAAGCTATGATATGTATTGTTTTAATAAAGATCTCGGATATCATTCATTCAAATCTTTGTTACTAATATCATTCACTGAGTATCCAAGCTCACCCTCTCCTTATATATATGTATGTGACGAGCAAGAAGGCGGTGACGCCTAGATGTGCTTTGCAAGATGTTTTGGATTCATGTTTTTGCTAGCGTCTTGAAAATTATGCTTCTTAGCTTTGTATTACATGTCTTCTGTATATTTCGGCTTGAGAAGCCTTTTGATCAAGATGTAACATGTACCTTATTTTATTTGTATCCAGGTTGTAAGCCATGTTAAGATGTATGTCATTTCATTTGATCTATGCACAGCTCTTGTGGACTATTTAGATTTAAATTTATTGCTCCCGCACATGTAAGCCCCATATGTATACTCTGATTGTGTGTGACTTTGTAAGTTGGCCTTTGGTAATTTCGGATTACTGGCCATCATGGCACCATTCTACTAGGGGCGAAATGGGGTCGTGATGAATGAATTTGGTTAATAGATTTACTAGAAATGAATGAATGGAAATGAATTAGTTATATGTATTAAATGGCCTTGGAAAGAATATGTGTTGGTTAAGAATATTGCACATTTATCTGATGTTGATATTTTAGTTAAATCTCATTTATTGTTTAGCATATCTCTACTGGGCTTTGGCTCACCTTACTTGGGAAACCATTTTCAGGTACAGGTGACATGCCGCCGCCAAGGTCTTAGCTTGGGAGGTGTAGGAGTTGAAAGCTCCATTTTTGTTATTTTGTTTTTTTTTTATGTTAAATGGTTATTCAAGCCGAGGGCCTCTCTTTTGTTGTAACCAAGTTATCTCTTGGAAAGATGTAAGCCCGTAGGGCATTTATTTTGTTGTTATCAATTAGAGTTACATGCTATAATTTCAGGAATGAACATTTATGAAGGTGCAATGCATGTAATATCTTTTGCAATAATGTGGACCTTGATTAATGAAAATATAACCTTTTTACTACATGTATGGATCTTGTGCAAGGTCAGTTTATCTCATATTTTGAGGGTGTTACATTTCCACTTTGTCCTTACTCAGTTGACTGAAAAGTGCAATATTTTAAACGAAATGGGAGCCTTGGTACATCGTAGAACATTTGGAAAAACTATTTTGAAAAGAAGATTTTAAGGTCTAAAATAGTTTGGCCAAAAATGTGTGATGGTTGGGATTAAAGCTCAAATTTCATCTCTCTTGCTGAGGATTCTGTGAGAAACACATTCTAATTGTCATCATCAGATAATCAAAAGAAAGCGCCAAAGTCTTAGGGTCGGTCAAAATAGGGTGTCTACAACTGTGCGTATATCAGATCGTGAAAGTGACATTTTATACCACTTTTTCATTTCTTTCTCTCTCTAAAACATTCCAAAAACCTAGATTGAGACTCTCTCTCTCTAAAACTTACCTTCTCTCTACATTTCCACCTAAATCTAGTGATTTCTCCACTTGACTCCCACTCCCTTTGATAAAAAGGTAGAGCTTCTCAAGATCTTCACTTTGATCCGACTAGAGTTGGATTTCGGCATCTTCGAGGTTTCTCTTTTGCTTGGCTCATCTTCTCTCTTTGAGATAAGGATTCTCTACACTTCAATATGGTTTTTAACTTAGTTATTTGTCGATTGTGCAACAATGGTGGGATTTGGGGTAATGTGAACAAACCTAGGGTTTGGGTATAAAATGGAAAAGGGGTTTTGGTGAATGAGAAGAAAATGATTGTGGGGCTTGAAAATGATGTTGTTTGGTGTCCAAATAGTTGATTTTGGTACTTGGGTGATACATCATAAAAGAGGGTGTTTGCCCTAAAATGATATGATGTTTATTTTGTATAAATAAATGAAATTGATATTGTAAACATGAAATTGAGCGAATATTGAAATAGATTGTGGGATCGAGTATGTTATACTTCACACCTTTGGAAATTTTGGATAAATTATCTATCTTGAGATTGTATATCTACTTAGAAATATCTTATTGGGCTATCGGTGGAGGATAGCTTTGATTGTTGTAGAAATTGCATGTGGATTAGGTGAATTGAAACTAATCTCTTCTTGGTTGTCATTGAATATGACTATGATTATATACATTGTATATGTATGATTATTTGGGAGAAGAAATGGGATGTACTTCATGTGTGATTATGTGTTTAAATACATTGCATATGTATGATTGTTTGGGAGAAGAAAGCAGATGGACTCCATTGTTTTGAAGGAGAAAAGGAATGGACTCCATTATAATTAAGTTGACCAGAGTGTCTTGGGTGAAAGTCCTGAAATTTATATATGGGTGTCGATCCCGCAGATGAAATATCCGTAAAATGGCAATTGGAAGTGTTTATGTGTTGATTGTGAAATTGTTGAACCATTGAGTTGTAGTCTCATTTGGGTTATTGAAAAATAATGAAGTTGGCTCATGTATTGAAATGAATTGAAGGAAAATGAAATGGAATATGGACTTGATATTTCATGACTATATAAAAACGTGAATGTTTTATCTCTAGCATTGTATATGCACATTGCACTTATATCTTTGTTAAACCTCATATAAGGTGTTAAATTGTTCCAACTGGGCTATGGCTCACCCTATTTGAAAAAAACATTTTTAGGTAATGATGGCATGCTTCCACCTAGGCAATAGCTTGGAGGGACTTTTGGGAGCACAAACTTCTTTATTTGATTGTATATTTCTATATAGCCAAAGGCTTTATTTGTATGAGCTAGTCTCTCTTTTGTTGTAACCAAGCCAAGACTTGGAAAGATGTAAGCCCTTAGGGCATTTATTTGTATTAATCTCTTTTGTATCATTAACTTCATGTAATGAAAAGACTATTTACTCTGATTTATGCAGTTAATAATATATGTTTGGGTTGTATTTATTATATTATTTTGGGGGCGTTACAAATATTATTTTTTTCGTCAATTTTATTTAATAAAAATACACAATGATTTATGTTAAAAACAAATAAAAAATTTAGAACATAAATTGACAAAATTATAATTGATTTTATTATAAGATTCTTGATACTAAAAATATTTTCCCCCCTATAATTTTCCCCCCTATAATTTTCCCCAAAAAATTTGGAGCAAATAGCCAAATTTTGTCCAAATCAAAATCAACAATGCTTGGTAGCTTGATTTTTCATGGCCCGAATGGCTTGAATGTCCCAAAATGATGTCGTTTTTTGGAGTAAAACGACGTCGTTTTGATACATTCGAGCCATTCAGGCCACACAAATTCGAGCTACCAAGCATTTTTCAATAAAAATTCCCTCTTAATTTTGTTGACAAATCCCAATCCCTAGACCCTTTCTTCAATTCCCAACTAAACCAAATTCACACCTCCAAAACATCGCATTCAACCCTTTGTCTCCCACTCGCTGCTCACCACCTTGCCTCCGCCTCCGCCACTGTTAGCGTTGCCAATTGCCGCCCTCGCGGCTAGTGTTTCTGATCGTCGCCGCCATCGCTAGCCCTACCGGTCACCATCGATTGTCTCCTCTTAGATTGCCTCACCGCTCGTCGATTTGGTAAGTTTCTTTTTCTTTCTATTTGTTCTCTTTCTCTCTCTCTCTGCTTTCTGCTATGCTATCTTTGCTTTTGGCTCTCTCCTTATTGTTTTGGCTCTCTATCTCATCTTGTTTCTTTTTAATTTTTTTTTAACTGACTTGATTCTATTTATTGTGAAGTTGTGAGAGGTTGAAAAATTCTTATATTTGATGAGCATTTGTGAAAAAAAAATATAAATGTACTAATTTAACTTAAAATATTTGTAAGTTTTTTGGTTAAAATATAAATGTAGGTTGTTTGGTTAAAATTTTAATGTAGGGTGTTCAGTTAAAAGATAATAAAAAATATTTGTAAAAAATATGAAATACAAAACAAAAAAAAAAATAAAAGAAGGTACTGATTTAGCTTAAAATATGAATGTAAGGTGTTTGGTTATATTTGATGAGCATTTGTGAAAAAAAATATAAATGTACTGATTACATTCTTCGTGGACAAATAGAGTATTGTATTTTGTTAACTAGCAGATTTTTTTAAACTCCAATGTTTGTGAAGCTTGAAGGTTTCTAAATTGTTGTCTTGAAGTAATGTTCTTGCTATTATCTAGCAACATCTCTAATGATTCACTTGCAAACAGATGGTTATAGCTATATTTTAGTAATAACTAACAACAAAATACTAAAGTTTAGCAATGTTGCTTCAGTAGTTACTTTGCTATTTTTTAGATTTTTCTCTCAAAATATCAAATAAAAAAAAATGTTATATATGGTGTTGCTTCAATAGCAACTTTGCTTTTGTTAGATTGTGGCTTCACAACATTGGTTTTTAAATGATGGTCCGCAAATCCTTAGCCACTATATTTCATAGTTTTTGCAACAAATTTCATGCCTTTGTCTTTGGCTCTTCATCATAGTGTTGAGTTCACTGATTTTTGTTGTTTTTCTAAATAAACAAATTCTTTTAGTAGCCCTTCTTACAACTAGGAAGTCACCTCTTTAGGCAAGTAAGTTCTTCTCTACTCACTACATTAAAGCCTGAATTATGGTTACTATATTTATAACAATTCTTGTGTTTTTCAGATTCCTTGTTATCTTAATTGATGTGTAGTGAAATTTGCAGGTACCTAAAGAGTACTGAGCTCCTGATCTTGAAGCTTCCATTCAAGAGGCTTGTCCATGAAATTGCTCAGGACTTCAAGGTAATTGAATGGTCACGATAGATAAACATTATCATATTTATCGTAATTGTTTAGGGTTTTTTCTTTTTAATGTTTTAGATTAGTAGTGTATGTTAATGTTAGTGTTTTCGAGTTTTTTTTTTTTTTTGTTGGGTTGTGGATTTGAATAGGTTACATTCTTTGATCTCTGACTAAAATTTTGAATGGTTTGCTTTGTTTCTGTTATTTTGTTTTCAAATTATTACCTCTTCTACAATTTGGTTATAGTTATATTTTAGTAATAAATAACCACAAAATACTAGAGTTTCGCAATGTTGCTTCAGTAGTTACTTTGCTATTTTTTAGATTTTTCTCTCAAAATATCAAATAAAAAAATGTTATATATGGTGTTGCTTCAATAGTAACTTTGCTTTTGTTAGATTGTGGCTTCACAGCATTGGTTTTACAATGATGGTCCGCAAATCCTTAGCCACTATATTTCATTGTTTTTGAAGCAAATTTCATGCCTTTGTCTTTGGCTCTTCATGATAGTGTTGAGTTCACTGATTTTTGTTGTTTTTCTAAATAAACAAATTCTTTTAGCAGCCCTTTTTACAACTAGGAAGTTACCTCTTTAGGCAAGTAAGTTCTTCTCTACTCACTGCATTAAAGCATGAATTAGGGTTACTATATTTATAATAATTCTTTTGTTTTTCAGATTCTTTGTTATCTTAATTCATGTGTAGTGAA
Source organism: Camellia sinensis (assembly GCF_055761805.1). Lineage (NCBI taxonomy): Eukaryota > Viridiplantae > Streptophyta > Magnoliopsida > Ericales > Theaceae > Camellia > Camellia sinensis. Next base: position 50,865,890 of record NC_138966.1, read on the forward strand.
ATTTGCAGGTACCAAAAGAGTACTGAGCTCCTGATTTTGAAGCTTTCATTCAAGAGGCTGTCCATGAAATTGTTTAGGACTTGAAGGTAATTGAATGGTCACAATAGATAAACATTGTCATATTTATTGTAATTGTTTAGGGCTTTTTTTTTTTAATGTTTTAGATTAGTAGTGTATGTTAATATTACTGTTTTCAATTTTTTTTTTTTTTTTTTGCTGGGTTGTGGATTTGAATAGGTTACATTCTTTGATTTCTAACTAAAATTTTGAATGGTTTGCTTTTGTTTCTGTTCTTTTGTTTTCAAATTATTACCTCTTCTACAATTTGTTGCTGATTTACTTGTATATGTGTGTGTGTGTGGAAAACTTTTATTTATGAAGGACATCACTCTTTAGCAAGTTTAGCTCCTATATGTCTATATGTATGTGTTTATTCTTTCTCAGTTTGATCATTGTTGTTGCCTCTATCAGGTTAAGCTTAAATGACTGCAGTGACTGTAGGTTAGACAAATGCTTATTTTTTTGAATTAAATTGTTGGTCTTAGATTTCAAAGCATTGTTGACTATGACTTTTTTGTTTTGACTTTTTATGTAATAACCCACATTCATGTCTTAGTCATGTTCATGTACATTTGCATGATTTTGTCTTGTTAAGCTTGCATTTGTAGACTTGGACTTGTTAAGCCTAGGTCATGTCAAGCCTAGGTCATGTCAAGCCTAGGTCATGTTAAGCCTAGGTCATGCCAAGCCTAGGTCATGTTAAGCCTAGGTCATGTCAAGCCTAGGTCATGTCAAGCCTAGGTCATGTGAAGCCTAGGTCATGTTAAGCCTAGGTCATGTCAAGCCTAGGTCATGTCAAGCCTAGGTCATGTTAAGCCTAGGTCATGCCAAGCCTAGGTCATGTTAAGCCTAGGTCATGTTAAGCCTAGGTCATGCCAAGCCTAGGTCATGTTAAGCCTAGGTCACACCTTTGAACCTCTTACACCTTGGACCATCTTGGAACCCCTTTGGTTGACCTCCACCGTCACCTAGGCATATTGGCCGAGATGTTATCACCTAGGCGTCCGAGATCCTTAATCCTTGCACCTAGTGATCTTGTTCTGGGACTGGAATGACCTAGACCGAGGTGTGGCACAGCTTAGTCAAGTGTTGTCCTTCCTAGCCGAGGTCATTGTCACCCTAGTTGCCGAAGTCTTGTGGTTAGCCGATGTCACCCCTTGCCGGAGTGCCATTCTGAGTAGCTTGCTAAATACGCCTTGTCAGGGCCTTGTCTTGTCAATCTATCACCTTTTTGAAGAGAACCAACCAACCGTTGCCACGTGTCCGAGCTGAGAGTTAAGTCAGCCGGCAGAGAGAGAAACCCCTCATTTGTTGTATCTTGTTTTGAAGAGTAGAGAGAGAAGCTCTAGAAGAGGGAGAAGAGTTCTTGAGAGAGAGTGGATTTCCAAGCTTGATTCTTTGAGATCGAGCCGTTAGATCCGTGTTCTAAGGTTAGATTCTTGATCCGCTCTTGTTGTTCTATATGTTTATGATATTGCATTGCATGATTGAATATGATTTGTAAGCCATGCATTGCTTTGAAGTTCGGTTTTAGAAAGAGAAAATGACATTCATGTGTTCTTCAAGAAAAGTCATGTTTTGATCCGAAGGCTCATGCCTAGATCCATGTTTTTGTGTTTGTTCTCGCATGATTTTCAATTATGGGTACCCAGGTCCATGTTTTCGAACTCATGTCATGAAATCCCAGATCTTGTAATAACAAGTTATGATTTTAGCATTCATGTTCTTCATGTTCTTCAAGGAGGAAACCCAGATTTCCAGGCTTCATTTCCCTAGGTGTGATCATCGAGACCACTCTTGCCTAGATCACACACCTTGGTCTACCTTGCATGATCACTTGCACGTTAGTTTACCTTGCATGCACACCTAGGCTAACCACTGCACACCTAGGCCGACCATGGTACACCCATGTCGGCACCTTGTAACACCTCGGCAGGCAGCTGCATACTGAAGCCTAGGTAACCACACCTCGGCCAAGAGGTGTGGGACCTCGGCCAAGACCTCCTGAGTTCACCCAGCTAGGTCGTTTTAGCCTAGATCATCTCTGTGCATCCATTCCAGGACCTGGTTGGTACCCAGCATGTTTTCCCTAGGTATTTTCAGCATGTTTTCCCTAGATGTTTTCAGCATGTTTTCCCTAGGTGTTTTCAGCATGTTTTCCCTAGGTATTTTCAGCATGTTTTCCCTAGATGTTTTCAGCATGTTTTCCCTAGGTGTTTTCAGCATGTTTTCCCTAGGTATTTTCAGCATGTTTTCCCTAGATGTTTCCAGCATGTTTTCCCTAGATGATTCCAACATGTTTCCCCTAGATCATTTGCATTCATGTGAAGCTTGTTTTTAAGAGTGCATTCAATAGACTTTGACATGTGTTTGTAGGACTTGGACCTTTGCCTTGATCCCGACGTCCCAAGAACTAGGTGAGTGGTATTTCTAATAAAGCTATGTTATAACGTTTTGTTAAAGCTTCGCTTTGCTTGTTTTGAAAAGTATTTGATCAAGCATGAATGATTATCCCTATTTTGTATATCAAGTATTACTTTGTTTTGATGACATTCTTGGAAAGTCCTCCCATGCTAGGGGACTCTAAGCCCATGTAGCACCATGTTTGAGAGATCTCTGTCATCGACGGTCTATGAACGGATGGCCCCACCGACGGTCTATGAACGGGTGGATTTGTCTAATCGATTCCGGGTCGATTATTCCCTTGTTTTGTCCGAAATGTCATCACAAGTATTATGTAGATGTTATTAACATCCCAAGCAAGATTTGAAAGACCAAGATTTGATTGATGAACTTGATTCATCCCATGTTTTGAACAAGCTATGATATATGTATTGTTTTGACAAGGACCTTGGAAATCATTCATTTACCCCTTTATTACTTATATCATTCACTGAGTATCCAAGCTCACCCTCCCTATGTATATATGTAGGTAACAAGCAAGAAGTCGGCTACGCCGAGATGTGTGTGTGTTGCAAGATGTGTGTTTTGTATGCATGTTGTGTCAGCGTGAGGACGTCGGCAATCTTGAAGCTTTTGTATTTGAACATGTCGGCTTGAGAAGCTCTTTTGCTAAGATGTGATGTGTATTTTTGTACTTCATTTCTTTATGTATTCAAGTTGTAAAGCTATATAAAGATGTATGCCATTTCATTTGACTTATGCACTGCTCTTATGGACCACTTGTATTTTAGATTATTGCTTCCGCACTTGTGAGCCCCCTATATCTATACTCTGATTGTGTGTGAATTTTGGAAGTTGGCCTTCGGTAACCACAGATTACTGGCCATCACGGCACCAAACTACTAGGGGCGGTTTGGGGGCGTGACATTTTATTTGCCAATTTTTGTTTTGGTCAAAGTAGTTTGTGGCTCTTTCAAGAGTGTCATATGACAAATTTGAGTGTGGACTTATTGACAGCGTCCAATAAAGCATCTATCTAATTGTTTCTTTTTGGCACCTATCACTCTCAGCAGAAAATACCAAATGTGATTTAAATAATTTATGGTTTTTAGTTAACAAGTTTTGTCTTTGAATTTTGCCATTTTATTTTACTTTGAAATTTTGTATTCTTTAAAGTCGTAGTGTGCATTAGAGTTATCCTCCATATAATTTTCTCTCTAATTTATACGAATTATGGGCAAGTTTCTCATGTCTGTCATGGTTTAAAATTTTTTTATTGCTAGCTACTTGATTTCTTTATGAAATTTCTGACAATGTTGGATTACTTGAAATATGCAGGAAAAACCATGGACAAAGTCATTCAATAGAAAAGAGGCCAGCTACATGCAATAAATCATAACTTCTTGTGCAAGGATGTGAATGACATACGGATGCGGATATGTCTTCTCTCCAATTCAGTTGAGTCATGCTGTTTAGTCTAGAGGATTGTAGACGTCCCCGAACGCCCCGGGAGGAACGAGCTCCCGTTCCGTTCATATTGGGGTCACTACAGCTCAGGACTCTCAAATTTGTCACGGTTCTAAGTCTGAACCAAAGAGTCCAAATCCGGCAAATCGTTTTGAGAAACAGATTTTTGAAAAGAAGTGTCAAACATGGACTGCTTTGCCAGATACAGAATCGCCACCTAAATGTTTTTTTAATAGGAAATTTAGGAAACCCTGACTCGGTGCCAAAGGCCACGTGTCCGTCATCACCAAAGTTGCCTCGGCTCGGGAACTTGGGTACGATTGGGGAAGGTCACTTCCTGAGCACCCCCGCTCGCCCGATCAAAGATCGGCCTCTACTAACCATGATATCAATTTTTGAAAACTTTGTGTGTCCTTATTCCGGTTATTAGCCTAGGTTACTATGTGATGCACACAACATATAAGTATAGACTGAGTTGCCTGAATTGGAACAAAACATTTCATGTTTGTTTATTTGAAAGTGGTTTGATGGTGCTACCCGCAAGTAGGCTAAGACGTGGATTTGCCACCCTCGGGTGGGCTTAGAAAACATGATTTTGCCACTATCTAGTGGGCTTAAAACACACATTTGATGAATTATTCCAATTCAAATAACCCAACCTTCACCCACAGGCATTCAGGCAGTTATATCACATTAGCAATTAGCCTCATGGTAAGCATGCTATTCATGGCAGTCACTCATACGCATGCAAGGATGCTAAAGCATAAAACTCACCGAGTACTCCAAGCTAAAAAAAGAAGTTTATTAGAAATCATGCATGATCCTAAATATACAGAAATGCCTAATGCAACACATGCAAAAATGCAACTATAGCAGGCTCGGCTATTCTAAACATGGCATATGAAATGCTACAACTAACATGTATTCAATTTGGAATTGAAAGTACGATGCAGTTAGTATGGTGCGCCGAGCCCGGTGCATGCAAAACAGATGAATGAATGCAAACATGCTATCATACTGTATGCTAATTGAAACATGCCCTAATCTAACCATCGTAAGCTGGTAAATAAAAGGGAAGAAAGACGTGGGGTTGGAAGACATACATCACACTCACGCACACTTATTACAATAATGCCCTCGCGCAGAGGGTCCAAATAAATATACAGTCCCGAATAAAAGAATATTACAGTCCAAATATTACAGTCCGAATAATATACAAATTCCTAATTAATTAACAAACTAACTAAGAAAGCTGTAAAACTGGCGTGCAAGCCAGGGACCGCCTTGCTTCTGATGAATGATGTATGCCTGGGCTGCCTTGCGCGGAAATCCACTGGGATGCCCCAATTAGCCTCTGTTTAGCAGTTATTCTTGGAAAGCGTGCCAGACTCTGAAAAGTTGCTGATTCTTCATTTTGCTGCAACAGAGAGCAGGAAAGGGGCATAGCAATGTATTTTCACAAATATATGCATGCCTCGATCCTCGCGCCACCAATCACGCATACCGAGGCATGATGGCCGAGGAGTCGAATTGCACAACTCAATATAAAATGAATGCACGTATAAACACAATAAAACCTAGCTCCATCATGGATAATCCGGAGTGTCGGTGACTGGGGAATTGAGATACATTCCGTCACTCGGAGTACGAAATGCACCTCGTTTCCCGTGCCCGGGCTAACTCCTATTCCGAACACGATGCAATATGCATGATATGCATGAATGCGACTAAGATACAATCCTAACATACACAATACTATGAAAATGAGATGCCTCGAAATGCGTACACACGGGCACGCAAACCGAGAAAATGACAAAATGCGATCTAAGATACAACCTAGTATGCGCTATGCTGTAAAAATGAGATGCCTCGAAATGCGTGCACACGGGCACGCAAACCGAGAAAATGACATACGCAATGCAATGGCATGGAAATGGCATATAGAATGCAACATGGACTTACACTAACATGAGAGAGCCTCAGCCACACTCACATAAGAGGCCGATGGATGAAAATGAAGTGCCTCGAAATGCGTGCACACGGGTACGCAAACCGAGGCGATGGCATACGCAATGCAATGGCATGGAAATGGCATATAGAATGCAACATGGACTTACACTAACGTGAGAGAGCCTCAGCCACACTCGCATAAGAGGCCGATGGATGAAAATGAAGTGCCTCGAAATGCGTGCACACAGGCATGCAAACCGAGGTGATGGCATACACAATGCAATGGCATGGAAATGGCATATAGAATGCAACATGGACTTACACTAACGTGAGAGAGCCTCAGCCACACTCGCATAAGAGGCCGATGGATGAAAATGAAGTGCCTCGAAATGCGTGCACACGGGCACGCAAACCGAGGCGATGGCATACGCAATGCAATGGCATGGAAATGGCATATAGAATGCAACATGGATTTATACTAATGAAAAAAATGGGGTAAAACAGCCCCGAAACGAGGCGAAAGTACACCCGATGCACGGAATAGTCCCGAAACACGAATTTTGGCACCCGAAATGGCCTATAGCTATACCAAACATGCAAAATTGGTACATGGAATGTAAAGACAGAAGCAAGGCAGCCCCAAAATAATCATTTTACTAGTACAAAACATGGCCAAACAGCAAGCAAAGATAGGGCAAAATTAGCATGCGAAAATGGCCCTAAACATGAGATTATGAAGCAACTCACATCTTCCGTCCTCAAACAGGTTAGGGCCCTTCAACAAAGTTGAAGAGGGGCCCAAAATATGATGTTTTCCAGAACTGTAAAACCCCCCAAAACAAACACAGGTATGGCTGCACTCCTATGCAAGAAAAAGGGCCAAAAGGTGGCCAAAGAGGCAAGTGGTATATGCAATGCCCAAACTGAAAAATTCCCTTCTACAATATTGAAGAGGGACCAAAAATAAGCATATTTAAAGAACTGTAAAACCCCAAAAACAGTATACAAACATGCTACAAATGCAATGCAAAATAAGGCTCAAAAGAGGCTATAATATGAGGTATGCAAAATATTCCACAAACGGCCAAAGACCCTTAATGAAACATGAAGAATGGGCCAAAATAAGACTATTTTCAGAACTGTAAAATGGCCAAAAACAAAAGCATGATAGGCTAACAAAACATGCAAGAATAGGGACCAAAAGAGAGATATAACATGAAGTGGCATATGGAGGTCCCAAACCATGAAAGACCCTAAATGAAACATGAATAATGGACCAAAATAAGACTATTTTCAGAACTGTAAAATGGCCAAAAACGAAAGCATGATAGGCTGCCAAAGCATGCAAAAATGGGACCAAAAAAGGAGTATAAAGGCAAGTATAGCATGGAGGTCCCAAACAGTGTTGAGTCCTTCTTCAATGTTTAAGAGGGGATCAAAATAAGCCTATTATCAGTTTACAACATGCTCCAAAACAAATCACACACAAGCTAAAAATATCATGCAAGAAAATGACATTTTAGAGGGATAATGAAGCAAGTGCAACATGGAGGGCTCAAACAGGGTTGAGCCCTTAATGAGACATGAAGATGAGCTCAAAATAATGCCACTTTCAGTTATGGCCGGAGCTCAAACCAAAAATCATAGATGGCTAAGAAATATTGCAAAGAAAAGCTCAAAAAAAGGGGAAATGGCAACTCACCCTTGGAGACAAGTCTTTTGTTGCTTCTTGGACCAATTTGCAGCACCTTTAGCCTTTGAGAAGCCCTCCTTGTTGCTGGAAATGAAGTGGTGATGGTGGTGCTTGGTGGTGATGAAGAAAACAAGGTGTAGGACTTAAGGATTTTTAGGAAAATGAGGAAGATGGAGGGAGATATGTGTATTGAGGCTTGAAGATAATTTTTTCCAACCCCAAAATGTGATGTTGGCTGCTGGTTATATGGCTCAAAAAGGGGGTGTAAAGGTGGGGGAAAAAGGAGGCAAGCTTTCCCCCACAAAATATCCCCCGGATTGGGATATTTTCTGGGGGAAACAGCTGCACAGCTGTAAAGTACCAAGCATGAGGAACATGGCCGGCCCCTTACTTTTGCTGCAGGTGGCCGGCCGGCCACCCCCCCTAGCCGGCCGGCTAGGGGTCAAAAAGGTCAACTTCAATTAGTGGCCGGCCACCACAAAAAGGTGGCCTCCCAGGTCTCCTCTTCACAACCCTGTGGTTCGAATTCGGAAACTCTAAAACAGGAGAGAGAACAAGCCATTTTCAAGAGGGGTTCAAAAGGGTCAAATGGAATTAGTGGCCGGCCATAGACTTTTAGGGTCCTCCCATGTGTGTACATCACAAATATGTGGTTTGGGGTTGAAGAAAGTGGCTCCAAGGTGTTCAACATTGGCTCGGAAGTGCGAAAAAACGGGTGTCGGAGGGCGAAAATGGAATATAACTGGTTGCCAAGATAATTGCTGGCCTCCCACCCTCCAGTGACCTTTCCGGTGATGAAACAGAGTCACCTGCCAAAAATGAACGAAAACCGATGCAAAACGAACCCTCGGGGGCCAAAACACGCAGTTCGGGGTCCCGAAAATGAGCTGCTAAGCACCGAAAGTGGCGTTCGACCACGAAGTGGGTTTCTATGACCCCAGTGTCCCTCAAAAGGGAGCAAATAAGAAGTATGCCAAAAAATCAGAGCAAACGGAGTCGGTTAGGCGGTCCCGAACCGAGGCACACGGCCAACAGTCCCGAAAACCGGGAACCGGGCTCCGAAATGGGCAAAATGGCCTATGACCACAAAACGTAGCCCACGGCCACTAAGAGATGGTCTACAGGACCTCTCCCTCCCCTCAAGAAAAGAAACAGAGAAAACCGAGTCTGGTTCGCGAACCGAGGTAAGGCACGGAAGAGGGTTCGGAAGTCCGGAGGCAGGGCTCACGGCCGCGACTTTGAAACTTCTGAACGAGCACTTTATGCAATATCACCAAGCGCTCAACTGGTGACCTCTAAGTCTTAAGGTCGGTCAAAAATGGGGTGTCTACAAGGATAAATTATTTATCATCAAAGAAATTGGTAAAATATAATGGCTGGTTTTAAGGCTAAGTTGGTGTTGGAACTTGTTGTTAATGAGTTTCTGCTAAAGCAAGTTAGTGGTTATAGATTGGAGCTTCAGAACATGGTGTTGCATTTGTTTCTTTTTAACTATAGAAATAGAAATTTGGTTTGAATTTTAAGGTTTGTTAGATGGTGTTTAAAAGATAGAGATGGCAGAAATTTGTAGATTGGAGCTTCTAAGGTATATTTATTTTTTAAAAAACTTTTTTTGGGGGGTTAATTTGTTAATGCCTTCTATTTGGAAAGAAAATAAAATAATTGTATTGGTTGGTTGGTTCCTAATGTTGTAGGTCATATTGCTCATCTGAATATCACATATGAACTGCTTCCTTACTGTTATTAATACTTTGTTGGAATAATGAGGAGTGGGTGAGAGAATTTCTTCTTCTTTCCCCTATCTATTCAATTTTATTAAATTGTTCATATAGTTAACTAGGTGAGATTATTGCTGATTTTTTTTTTTTTTTGTTCAGGAAGGCAGTACAAAATTAGAAATGGAATGAGTTCAGCAAAAATGAAGTCTTGTTTGATATGGATTTTTGACATCAGCTAGTTTAGGTAATGATTTTTTTTAAAACTTTAACAAGTTTTACACTTGGCTTACCATTACTATACTTGACTAATTTCACAGAGAAAAAAAAAAACTAGACTACAAGCATGAGAACACACATTCCAATCAGAGAAAAACCATTTTGTTCCTCTCCTGTTTCTCTTAGCTCTACTAGTACGAATGAACCACATTGATTATTTTCTTTCCTTTGTTTTGATTGCTAAATTTCTATAAATCTGTTTCTAATAGTTCATTTCCTCTTGCTGCAGTTCATAGGTCTTTGTTACAAGTGGTGTCTTGATATGACTGAATGGCAAGTGGTGTCTTGATATGAACTACATCATGTGGACAACAAACATTAGTGGCATAGTAGATTGTCCACAAATGTTGAGCTCAAAACTTGTATTCTTAGTAGTGAACAAACAATATTGAATTTTAGATTGTAAATTGAGTGGGTTTGTGGCTTGTGATCAGTTTCAAGGAGCACTTGAATTCAATAGAGTTAATAATAAATTGTGATTCGTTTGGTTTGGGTTAGATTTTTGCATCTTTTTGTAAGTTGAATAAATGATAATAAATAAAAGCTAAAAATACTTATGTCCACTTTGGAGAAAATTTATTTATTTCAACTTAATGGATTTATTATTCTGTAATAAGTTGCAAGTAAAACTGTACTAAATAGTTGAAACATAGATTTGAAAATAAAGAATAATAAATTGCACCAAACAGTCTTTATATTTAGAAGTGCCATTATTTGCCAGTTTTCTATAAATTAGTCCTATATTTTTTTTCCTTTTTATTTTTTTATTTTTTCCAGAACTTAATGCATTTGCCTAGGGGGTATTACTTTTGCATTGGCCACTTGGCCAAACCTGCATAACCTAAATTAGAGCAACTCCAATAGTTTTTTCAAATGTCTTGCCAAAGTCAAAAAATTAATTTTAGTTCACAAAATCACTCCTCTAATGGTGAGTCACATGTCTTTCCAAAAAATGTCAGCCAAATCTTGAACCAAATTTCGATAAAAGTTTGGCAAAGATATTCGTTACCATATTAATTTTCCTACAAAAATTTAACTATTTGTTCTTCACCAAAATGTTGTTGGCGGGCACGTGAGGATCACGGTTTTGTTGGCAAGTAAGGTATCTTTAAGTACTATCATTGTATTTAAAGTTCTCTTATTTCCTGCTACTGCAAAAAAATTTCTTTGGAAATGATTTCCTCCTGTGGATCATCCTTCAAATTAGTGGACCAACCAAAGCTAATAAAGAAAGATTAGCTTTGGAGAACATTGTGCATAATGCTTTAGATTAAATGAACTCACTCAATCATCTGCATTGTATAATTACAAAATGATAACTTAGACTGAACCCAAGGTTTGCAATATGGTTTTGCAACATTTTAAAAAATTTTCCAAATCGGCAACAACATTCATAACTAGATTTTTTTTTCCCTTAGAAACACTACCCTTTTGATCTGCATCAACAACATAAAAAATAAAAAAAAATAAAAAATCTATCAAAATTGACAGTGACCCCAGATAATAATACACCACTAGAGGCATGATTCACCGTCCTGCGGTTCCTTGACAATCTAGATCTCTTGTATTTGGCAGGTCTCCAGAAAGGGATCTACAAACAAATCAAAATTTAAAACATAATCATTTCCATTTAAAAAATTGCATAGCTTAGTTCCAATGGAAATGTAATCTACACAATTCAACAAAAAAATTGGAAGGTAGGTAACAGTTATAAAGTAAAGAAAATTCAAAATTCTTTCTAACAAATTCAAAATTTTATATGATGTTAATCCATATAAATAAATTGAAGATGAGCAAAACATTTTCACATCAATCCTAAGCAAGAAAGTGTATAAAGAACGATACATATTTGAACACACTCGCATACTAACCTTGAAGAACTCTATTCATTCTATCCCTCCTGCCAACAAGGCTGCCTCTTTTTTCTGAAAACACACACACACACACACACACCCAAAGATGGCGAAATATTAATTTTTTTGTTTGTTTTAATTTTTCTCAAAAGAGGTGCCAATTTTATTTGCATTGGCACGAATTATTTTAGCTCATTGGAGATGAACATTTTTATCACAAAATATTTATTTATTTATTTTTGCGATGAACGTAATTCGTCACCAATAAATTCCCTGCCCATTAAACGATGTTGTTGCATATTTCCATTTACTAGGCGACAAATATATTTTTGCCTGGGAAGGATAAGTTATGGAAGACGAAAATATTTCATCACCAATAAACACTCCATCATGCAGACGATGTCATTTCGTCTTTCTATTAAATGGGCAACAAATATATTTTTGTCTTGGAAGAATAAGTTGTGGGAGACAAAAATATTTGTCACTAATAAATTTTGCGTAACACGGATTGTGATTGCGCGACGAATATATTTTTCGTCTCATAAGGTTAAGTTGTGGGGGACAAAAAATATTTTGTCACCAATAGGAAATTCTCTGTTCTTGTATTTAAGGAGACAAAAATATTTATCACTAATTATTTATCTTTATTAAAATGTCGTGGTTTTGTGCTTCGGAGCACTGAAACCATGACCCCACGAGACACACTCTAATCCTTATCACTCATTTTCACGTACACGAACACTGAAGTCATGACCCAAGAAGACACTTTCTACAAACCCTCATTTCTCTCTCGCACTTGAGGCTACTCCTCTCTCACAAATATTGAAGTCATGACTCGAGAAGACACTTTGTAAACCATTTCTTCTATTTCGCACCAAAGCCCCTCTCTTCTATCTCACACTTAAGCCCTTCGTGCATGCCAGCATTGAAGCTGTTATCCAAGAAGCCACCCTATGCAATTCATATACATAATTGTATTTGTTTTCAATTCTCTCAAATTTTCTTTCTTTGTTGTTTTCAATAATTTGGAGGGATTGAATTTGTTTTTGGTTTCAATCAGAGGACTTGATGCCGCAAATGATATCATATACCCCAATTGTTTGTGTTTTTGCTTCTGTATCTATAATATGGTGTTTGTTGCTTTCATTGTTTTGCTCGAGTTCATATCGTAGAATCGTACCAATTCATTTCTTGTCATTCTAAGAATTAGTATATGATTTGTTGTTCAAGCTCTTCGGTGATTGAGTTTGTGTCTCGATGGTAATTCTATTGATTTATAGGTCGCAGAAGGACTATTCACGGTTAAAGTGAGGGTTTGAGTTATTAAATAGTGTGTTGACTTCTTTTGACATGTAATCCATTTACATTCTTAGTTTTAATTTAAGGTTGATCATATATTTAGATACTAGTGCATGCCCGTGCCTTTAAATAATGTTGATATCACATACTCTACAAAAATCAATTAAGATAAATCAATTCAAAATGATAACAATTTCACTGCTACAAAAATCAATTGTAATAAATCAATTCAAAATGGCAACAATTTTATTGCAATATAAAACTTCACACATAAGCCGAAATAGCAAGTTACAGTTTAGCAAACTTCACATGTAAAATATCTTTTGGCAAACTTCATAATTAAAGTATAAATAGCAAATTTATAATATAAAAATGTTGTGCACAACATAAGCACAGATATTCATGCCAAAATGACACATGTATAGTGAGTTAGAATGGGACAACCTTTAATAAAAGAATGTTTCTAAATTAGTATTATAACTTAGTAACCTTTTCACTTTTCCAAATTTCAAAGCTTCAAGAAATGGTGAATGAACATTTTGGTACAAAAGAGTAATCATCCTAGCTTTATTTATTTTTATTTTTTATTATTTTTTTTAAAAAAAAAGAGAAAAAGATTAATCATCCAGTTTATAATGAAAGAGCCAACCATCAACACACATAAAAAACAACACAATCCCCACATTTCTAACGTAGATTAGTCGCCCATAACAAAATCACTCCAACGCTTGAATTCACTTTAAAAAATCAATTAAAAGAAATTATAATTGGAAAAATCACATCAAAATACCTTTGAGAAATAGATAAACCAATAACTATGAATTAACAGGAATTGAACATAAAAAAAAATAAAAAATTCAATATTACCCTTCTTGATACATATGATCAAGTACCTTTAACACATGCTTGTTGATTAAATGGTGGTGGAGGTTAGGTGTAGAGAAAGATGCACTATGAAGAGGAATTATTTGGAGCAAATACAAATTGGAGGTGGGTAGTTGGATGCCAAATATACAATAATTTCTCTAGAGTGTGGAATGACATTGTGTCCATCGCAAACCAAAGTAATATCTTATTGAGGTTTTACATAGATAATTGTCAAATAAGAGTTGGGGATGGCCATAGAATAAAATTCTCATCTGATGGATGGTGTGTTAACAGGAGCCTGAAAGAAGAGTTTCTTATTCTATATAGATTGGTTGTGGATAAAAGGGTGTCGTTCAACTCAATGTCAGTGATTAAATAAAGTGCAGGTGATTGGAAATTTCAGTTTAGAAGGCAGCATTATGATTGGGAAAAGGTGGAGGTTTTAAGGATCAAAACTTTGTTAGCACCAGCTCCTATAACTAGGCCAAATCAGGTTGATAATCTGTTCTAGGCAGCCTCAAGCACAGGTGTGTTCACAGTGGCATCAACATATAAATTCATCCAAGCAAGTTCTGGCCCACCACTCTTAACCAGTAAATTGGTATAGGTAAAGTTTATTCCCCCTAGAGTGTAGTTCTTGGGTTGGCTAGTTTGGAAGAGAAGATTGAAGACAACTGAGTTTCTCCAAAAATAATACAAGCAAATAAACAAGCAACAAGGAACAATCAAAAGGTCTCAATATACAAATTAAAAACTCAAAAAATTGCTTTTTGAAAATTCCAAACCAAATATTAATTTTCTTTTACACATTATTCAGTTAAAATTATTGTTTTGTTTTGTTTTATTTTATTTTATTTATTTTGTTGAAAATGATGATGTGTATCGATAAATCCTAATCCAAATGCATCCCATCCCATCGGGTGCAAAACATTGAAACCCTACATGCATTTGAATCTAGCAAGAATATCTGTGACACTATATCCAAGAGGATGACCAACATGTAGTCCAGCTTCTTCAACAACAGTCAATGGAACACCAAAACCTCATCAAAATAAGGCAACTCGCAAAAATATAGTAATTTGACAGTAACTAGCAAATCAAAATTACATATATTGAATATTAATCAATCCAAATAGCTTAAATTGAGCACTTAGCAAAACCATTGAGATACACAACTATGCAAAGTCATAACATCCACGTAACGTAAAGGTAAAAAGACCAAAGATGACCTGGCCAATCATGATCTACTGATTCTAGCAATTCAGTTTTATATAGATTATAGAATCTTGTGACCCTGGCCACTACACTTAAATTTTAGGAGATCAATAAAATTACAGTTGCAAACAACTTTAACACAAAAGAATATTGCCAAATAATATACTTGGTGCCACAATGTGAACTATTTGAGATAGAATACATAAAAGCTAAATAGATCAAAAAAGTAAGCATTAACTGTGTTCACATGCTATGCCAGTGACCGTAGAGTGTAAAATACTAGATATAGTACAGGTAGCTACATCACTAGTTAACTGAAAACTTAGTAGGTAACAATGTAAATATTACTCATTCCAAAATAAACTGCACCTATATTAAGAGTCATACAAATAACAGAGTGACTTGTAGCATTACATCAATTGCAAGCTTCAATAACAAATATTCAATTGGTAGTACAAAGAAACGGATAAACCAAATGAATATTAGCATTTGCACCAAGAATTTGATCTGCATCTGTTACTCCAAATAAATAATTGGTTTTGGGCCTCATGATGTTTTTTTTTTTTTTTTTTTATAAATCTCTTAGTCGTTATGGAATCTGCAAAAGCCTTTCTTTGGGATCATCTTTACATATTAATCTCTCATCAAATAGTGAACAAAAACCAATGGAAAATGTTATAAAACAAACCTTAAAATATATATACCAATAAACCAAGTAAATTAATCTTTAACCATGAAGATTAGGACACACACATTGCTATGAAACTAATTCTATAAATGTCATGAAAGAGACCTTTAACTGTCAAAGTCTTAGTAAACATCATGAGATCCAACTTTCATTCACTCCATTTGATATGTAAAGTGTATAAACACACTGACAAATGTATTGATAACCATTAACAAGAAAGCTCTCCAAGGACACAGAACTAACTAATCAGAGGAAATAATCTTAGCCATATACAATTAGACAGTGGGACCTGTCATTAAAGAAATTGTTAATCTGTATTTTCTATAAGATTGGTCAACCTTAATTTTCTCTGTCTCTAGACCTAATTGATTTGATTCTCTCAAAATCGACTAAACCTCGGCACTAGTCAACCAAACTTGGGGAGAGAATAATAAATCAAGAAGTCTCTGCAGTGTCGCACTCTCTCTCTCTCTCTCTCTCTCTCTCTCTCTTAAAAATAATCAAGAGAGACATAAGTGTCACCCAATTTATAGACAACAAAGAAATTTTGTAACTTAAAAACCAATAAAATTTTATTGGTTTTTTTAAAAAATTAAAATGTAAAAAAAAAAAAACAAACAAACAAACAAACAAACAAACAAAGAGCTAATAAATTCCCAGAAAACAGAGAAAGATACAGAAACAAAAGAAATAGAGGATGATTTGGGCATGTGATCAATGACATTGTTGATTATCACTACAGGAATTCGCACTTTTGCTGACTAAAAATTTAGTCAGCAGAAGTCCATTTCTAGTTGGCAAAAGTTATCCGCGACTAATTTTTTTGGTCGCCACTTTGGTCGCCAATTGAGGGTCGCAAAAAGTAATTAGCGACTAAAAGGTTTTTTAGTCACGAAAAAGTTATATTTGCCGACTAAATTTTTGGTCGCTAAATATGTAATTACTGCGACTAATCCATTTAGTAGCTAAAACATTTTAGTCGCCGAAAGTCATATTTTCCAGACCAAATATGTTAGTCGCCAATTCGCACATTCAACGACCAAATAGTTTGGTAAGCAATTGTGGCCTGTTTCCACGACCAAAAAATTTGGTCGCAAATTGTCACATTCCACGACCAAAAAGTTTGGTCAGTAATAGATTCCATGACCAACAAGTTTGGTCGGCAAATGGCACACTCCACGACCAAAAAGTTTGGTCGGCAATTGTCACATTCCACCACCAAACATGTTAGTTGCGAAAAAAGAATGTTTGCGCAACTAAAACTTTAGTCGGCAATTGACCTATTAGTGACGAATTCCTTTTTGGTTGCCAAAATTAATGATTTTAATGACTAATTATTTAGTCGACAAACGTATTAGTTATCTTTGCCAACTAATCAATTAGTCGCCAAAAAAGAAAAAACAAGATCAACATTTGGTCGCCAACATCCAACAATATAAACCTGTAATTCATAATAATTCATACAATCCATTCAATATAATATGTAATTTGCAAGCATCATTCAAATCAACTGAATCATGAACAATCGACAAAATATAAATCATCCAAGCCTAAACCTGTTTAATGAAAGTCATCAACTATTATAAATTTTCATCCACAAGTAATTTCAAACTCAATATTCTTCCAATTAAAAATCCACTTGTAATCTATATAATTATCCAAGTCACATCCATCTAGCATAACAATTTAAAACATAACAATTAGTTGTTATTATGTTTTAAATTGTTATCCATGCGCAGCTATCAAAAAATATACATACTAGTAGTCTACCCAAATATTTTCCATACACTTTCATCCAAAAAATATAACTACTAGTCTTTCCAAAAATATAACTACTAGTCCTCCCAAATCTTTTCCATACACATCTATCCAAAAATATATATTCCTTTCAAAAATGCTTATAGTGCCAATTAGTCCTATACAATTTAGCTTTGTGCACGAGATCATCCATCTATACCAAAGAAAATGAGAAATAATGTCAAGTAACTTTTGGTTGAAAATATTTGCACATCACTTTATTGTAAAATTGGACAAAAAGTGAAAATTCTACATGGAAAGTAAAGGAAACATTAACAAATTAAATGACTATCAATACCATTTTGTAAATAAAACATCATTCATATGTATATATCAATTCTAACTATTGTTCCACAATATGCCAATATTGACCTATGCTTCAACAATGGAAACTAAGTTAAAATAGTCTTTCTACTTTTGAATAGTCTATATTCTTTGGTTGAACTTTTATTTGTAGGAGGGTAAGTGTGAGAGCGGAGTGGAAGATACGAGGTTGGGATTATCAACACAAGCTCTAGCAAAACAACAAACCCATCTCTCTATCAGAAGCATATTACCAACAAACACCAGACAAAAAATTAAAACATTTACCTTCTACTCATATTTTTCATGCTACTTATTTTGCGTTGAGGTAAGGCAAACTGTTTTTGGGAGTCAAGGGTTGTGAAGGTTTTGATGCTAAGCTGCTGATGGGTCTTGTGGTTAATGTGTTTTTACCTCTTGTGCTGTTATAAAATTGTAATTGCTGCTTTGTGCTATTGGGGCAATTTCAATGGGATTTGTAAAGGGTGTCTCAATCTTTTTGGGATATATCCTTCCTTGCTACTTGAACACAAATACAATCTGAATAATAGCCTTAGATCAACATATAACACCTAAGATCTTTAATTTGGGCCGTTATGCAAAGTTTGTCTTTGATCTAGTGTTGACCTGTAATAAAATGATCAATAAATGTAGTGACTGTGCCATAAGAAACAGAAAGACCAATGTTGAAGTACTGTGAACTCCACTTTCTTAGCTGAAAAAGGAAACCCTTATCAGAATTATTGGGATATCAAAGATGCACATCACTCTGATCCAGCATGTAAAGTATTTTGTTGATCATCTCTTAACAAGCTAAGCTAAGCATGCATGCATGCATTAATATCAAATATATATCCATAACCCTAGTCGTATCAACATACCGCTTGGTCTCACAAATTTCTTTAATCTAGTCGGAGGTGACCGTGATGATCTCCGGGATGTTTGGGGGTTTTTTTGTTCATGTTGCCCCCAAATGGCTCGTTTTCGCCTTTTTTTATCACATTTTTTGGCCTACATTTCTAACCGTGTGTCCTATTGACACACCGCTTGCTCTCACAAGTTTCTATAATCTAGGCGGAGGTGACCGTGATGATGTCCGGGATGTTTGGGGTTTTTTTTGTTGATGTTGCTCCCAAATGGCCCATTTTCGCCTTTTGTATCACATTAGTTGGTCTACATTTCTAACCGTGCGTCTTATTGACACACTGCTTGCTCTCACAAGTTTCTTTAATCTAGTCGGAGGTGACTGCGATGATCTCTAAGATGTTTGGGTTTTTTTTTTTGTTTATGTTGCCCCCAAATGGCCCGTTTCGCCTTTTTCCTCACACTTTGTTGTCTACATTTCTAACCATGCGTCCTATCGACACACCGCTTGCTCTCACAAGTTTATTTAATCTAGTCAAAGGTGACTATGATGATATTTAAGATGTTTGGGGGTTTTTTAGTTTATATTGCCCCCAAATGGCCCATTTTTGCCTTTTTCCTCACATTTTTTTTGTCTAACTCTTTAACCATGCGTCCGATTAATGCGTCGTTTCCTCTCACACATTTTTTTTAATGTAGGCCAAGGTGCCTATTATGATATCGAGGTTGTTTCGGTGCTGTTTCCAATGTTTGGCCTCGAATGGGCTATTTTTCCCTTTTTGCCTCACAATTTGTTCTCTAATATTCTCGTAACACATTTATTTGCCTTGACTTTGAACATAAATATAATGCAATTTGGTTAACACACTTACCCATTACCATGAGTAGCTATGGTGGGGACTTTGGTGGATTGAGCTTTTCTAAAACTTGCACCAACACGCTCTGAAGTCCAAAAATCTGCATCTGCATCTCCTCACGTTTGTCTTGCATTCTCTGCCTCTTTTATTTGTTGCACCTCTTCCTTTTTCTTTTTTTTTTTTTTCTGCTCCTCACGGTCACTCTGCTGCTCCGCACGCAATATCTCCAACTCGGATGTAAGCCTTTTCAAGTGCTCCTCACGTGCTTGTGATGCCGCATTCAACCTAGCATCACAGGACGAGGGCTTTGGTCCGACCCCAAAACCTCTCAAGTATCCCTTCTTCTTCCCCAGCACCACTCTTGATATATCCTCTTGTGTCATCAGCGCTCCAAACTCAATAGACTCATCCCGCACCATTGTCATTTGCTCCTGTAATTGTGACATATAACTATTGTTAATATAAATCAAACACAGTAATTACTATAAGTGTCCAAATGATTGGAATACTTACATGTAAATCATAGCATATAGGATCAATCCATTCTTTTGTCTTCTTGTTCTGATGAGTGTCCTTGTAGAAATTGCAAATATCTGACAACAAGCCACCGTTTTCCTTCACCTGTGATATGCCAAACACCGATATCAACACTAACATATTAAATAAGTGTGGATAAAGTTAATAAAATCAATGACACACATCTCACCGCAATGCTCATCGCCGTCGGAAAAGATCGCGACCCACTAGAGTGATTGTACGGTGGCTTGCTCCTATTTAGTTTGCCGGCGTTGTAGCAACGCTACGTAATCCAGATTATAAGGGTTTGTTACATATATAGTTAAACAATGGTAAGAGTACTAAGTAATAACTAAATCGTAACATACCTTGTTTTGAGGATCTAACCATACATGGTCTATCAAATACTTCCAATCATCGGATTGTACACCTTTGTATGGATGAGCATAGGGATCAATTTTCGCATCCACAGGCTTCTCCCATTTCTTTTTCATTCTGCACTTCCAATCTTTATATAACACATAATACTTTTTTTCCACAACTTGATGGGATAGTGAATTCTCCTTGTAATTATCTCCAATCTCAAATTTATCCTACAATCAATACAAACCAAATCAGTAACTTAACTAATGTAATGTGAAAGCTGCAAATATGTTAACAGTGCGAAAACCTTAAAATGGTGTCATTATACTAGTTTAAATGAGGGAGCTGTGACCAAGACTCCCTATAATCTTTTCATGATATATGATCCACCACTTTCATAGTTCAATCAGTGAAGAAAGAATTTGCTGAACAAATTATTTTAATGTTAAACATTTTGTTGACCAAATTATTCATATTTCAATCTGTGACCAAATTATTTTAATAGAGAAAATCTGTGAAGAAAGAATTTGCTAACCAACTTATTCATGAATCATGTTGGTACATGAATTGGGGCAAAAGAATGGTACATTGTGTAATAATGTAATAAGTAGGAGAGTTGGATTGTGTTAAGGTACTAGTAGAAGCATAAGTGATTTTGCTTAAGCAAGAGGTACTGGTAGAAGCACAAGTGATTTTGCATTAACAAGTCAAAAATAATGGAACATTGTTATTGCAACACATATGTCACGCCCTCAAAATAATAACATTAAACCCATCAAATAAGACATGCATTGACATATGAACTAGCCACATTCTTTTATTCATTAGAGTCTCATTACATAAGTATTACATGTTAACATCAAAACAAAATGCCCTACGGGCTTACAGCTTTCCAAGTTAACACTTGGTTACAACAAAAGAGTACTAACTCGTTTACACATTAAGCCCTTGGCTTGAAGTTACATGTAATACATCAAAAGTAAAACGACAAAACATGTCCGCCTCTAGCCTCCCAAGCTATGTCCTTGGAGGTGGCATGCTTCCTGCACCTGAAAATGATATTCCCATATAGGGTGAGCCACAGCCCAGTAGAAATACACTAAACCAACCATGAACAATGACTAAAATATTAGCAATTGATAGATGGCCAACACTGATACATTCACATAAATCACACATTTATGTCATACAACTTACGAGTCCAAGTTACCTTTCATTTTCCCTTTTTCAACAGATAAGCATGCTAGCTCTATCATCATTTCAACAGATATGTATAAAAACAATATCCACAGATAAGCATAAAAGCTATATCCACACATCACAAAGATAAGCATATAAGCTCTATCTTCACTTCTTTAGACAAGCATATGAGCTGTATCTACGGAGTTCATCCCCTATCTTCTCCCAACACTATCCGGTTTAGAGGTACATCCCCTATCTTCCCCTAAACCGCGGAGTACATCCCCTATCTCCTCCTCTATACATAACGTATACAAACACAATGGTTCTATATACAATCACCCAATACATACAGTTAATGTATTCTATCAACCGTCAAGTTCCATGACACATTTCATTGATTAGTTTCAGTTTTCCTAATCATCATGCATTGTC